>NW_027266264.1:39252971-40452971 GCF_022045235.1 Haliotis cracherodii
AAAAAGGAACGCTGACGGCTCTGTTGTGGGGAGGCATTGACAAAGCGATTGCATCACCTGGGTATCACAATAGAACTGTAATGAACAAATCCTGCCCTTTGAACCCCTCTCGGGAACGTTACATGCCCGTGGTGAATGTGTATATCCTTCAAGAGGTCCATATCAAACATTATCTCAATTGACATGCAGACAACCAGGCAGCGAGATGCTGAGGTGAGGGTTGAAGTGAGATGCTGCAGACAGTGGGCGTAATGTGAGAGGATCAGGTTTCAAGGTGATAGCTCGCTAGGTGATGCCCTCAGCGAGCCAGCTACAATATATACTCCACCCCGCTCCTCGCTACATTACTTCACTGCTAAATACGGAGTGGTCGCCAGCAGGGCAGGGTCAACACGTCTGTGAACATTCTTCATGATTACGTCACTGAGGAGGTATACTGGAAACCGCGCATTTTCTGACACATGATAGCACATACAAACCTGTCCCAGATGTTCAAGTTGTGTGTTAAACATTGTTGTGAACATGATATATGATATGTTGATTTCAATGAGCACCAGTTTAATTATTGAAGTGTGGTTTAATGTTCTTGTACTCGGTGCGTCTTCGATTCCTATAGAAATACTACACCCCTGAAATAACTGTAAATGTGAGCGATGAAGGTATTATTATTATATAACTTGACCGAGGGAAGGAAATACAGCCCTCATCCCGGGTATAGTGTTCCACGGGAACCAGTACTCCTGGTAAGTCGATTCCCCCACACCAAATGTTCAGGGGGAACATATTTACTCTCACATGAACATTGGTTTCTAGCACCCAGTGCGTGGGGGTGCTACGTAGTCCCTGGCTCACTAGACATCACACAGCATTGCCTTTCTCTTTCTTTTCTTAGCATGGAAACAACCATTTTAACATGAATATCAGATACTAACCCAAGTATACATCTGTTTGTATAGATTCATAGAAATGGTTTGATTCCTTTGTCACGGGAATTAAACAGTCTGAGTATTGTGCAATATGTTCTTGCAATGCTTTTGCTATTCAATAGTTGCCTGCCTTCGAATGCCATACCTATTCAGATCAGTGGACACTCCGTTCTGCATGCGGTATACAGGCTGATGACCGCCATCTGTAGCGAGTTTATCTCTGTTGGCAGACATGTGACCGGAGCCAATCAGAGCCAGCCACGGTTACCTCATCCTAACATATTGCTTTTGGATGAAATGCACAGTTACACGCTGCTTAGTCAGGGAGATCGTATAACTGCAGATAGTTCTCATCTCTTTACTGCCGCCATTACTTTCTTAGTCGCAAAGGCGTGATGCATGACGTCATTGCCCTTCTTGAAGTTACCCAAAGTTTAAAGAGTTCCTGACAGGAACCGAGTCTGGGGCAGGCAAACATAGCTAAATATAGCTACTGGTTGTTTATAAATGGCAACATGGAGGAGGAAGGTTCTCTTTAGACCGCCTGGAATGCACTGCCTGTTTAAACAACGTAACACATTCTTGGATAGAACAAACCTAAAGCAACATCTAAACGGCAACTCTTAACTGATGTACGCAGGATATTAGATTCAGGCTTAGTCTGTGAAAATATAGAATTTTGATCGAAACAAGAAACTACATGTGAAGGAGCCCAGTGACATAGGAGATTCAGAACCTAAAAACTGTGGAAAAATTAGGCTGAAGGTAAAAAAATATGGTTTGGGGACTATGAGACAGGCTAGGCATGGTATATTCTAGTCCTGCACCGTGACTGTGGAATATATATATTTTATGAAAAACGTATACAAAAGCAAGTCTAGCCAGCCCTAGCCTGCTCTTTATGAAATCAGCATACGGAAATATTTTTTTTATATATATATTTAGAGTCAAGAAGTGTATTGTGTAATATACGATTTCATAGACTAAATGTCTAGATATATTCCAGCAACATTTTTACCTGTTCAACATCAATTAGGTTGGATCAACTTATACAATACACCATAATTTGTGTTAATCGTGGGAGAAATTCAATACATTTGTAATGCTTAAAGAAATTGCAAATTACCATGATTCTATGGACATGCGGTATACACTCCCACTATGTGTACATGTATGTGAGGTGAGGTGAGGTGACATGGGATTTAATTCGCGTACAAGATTATTGCACTTATGATTGAACACTCTAAACTTCCTTGCAGATGAAGCAGCAAATATCAGCAAAAATTACGTTTGATTACTTCACAAAATGACCATCCTCCGAAGTTGGCGAAGTCGAAATCCAACATTGTCAAGGCCAATGATGTCACGTGACTCATAATGACATTAGGTATGGTTGATTACGTGTTTCCAGGTCAGTGTCATGCTGACCTCTGTTATGTTGCATGTCCTTATTGGGATGTTTTACAGATACTACCCTTATTAAAAGTCAAGTCTACTATGAGGTCACTAAGTCGCACGTCAACAATGATGTCTGTATTACGTCAACAATAAAGAATATATGTTCAATATTTACTCCGTTAGTTTCACTGAGATAAAGGTCTAATGAACTTTACTAACTTAATGAGTAGCAGCGGCTGGAAGGTTCGTAAACAGCGACATTACTATTCTGCCTGGTAGACTGCACGAGGCAGTGGCGGAGAGAAGGGGTATCCTATGTAGAGGGGAATGTGCTTAAAAATAATGGAGCGGAGGCTCCCGTGTAGTTCTTGAAAGATAAAACAAATAATACGTACATAATGTTGTGTTACAGCAGATTACTATGACAATGTTCATAAACTAAGCGGCAAAAGAAAGTATAGGTTGGCATTTTGTAACAGCGATAACTAGTGGAAAGTGGGTACTGGGAATATGACTGCCCAGGAACAGGTGCCAAAAACACCTCACCCGAACGCGCCACCTTTGACGGCGCTCGTACGGTGACAAAAACATGGTGAAATAGGTTTCCCGTCTATAGCATAAACTGCACGTGCATGTTAGCTGTATAAATGCGTTCGTCTGCAGGGTATAACCACATGTGATGAAAGCACACAAAAGAAATGCCACGACTGCCACAGGAGCACAGAGAGAGAGAGCCATCGGTATGGCCGAAATGGGGGCAACACAGGTCCAAATTGCCAGAGGATTTGGTTGTACACCATTGATTGTAGCCAGGCTGAGTCAACGGTACAGGCAGACAGGGAGGACACAGGACAGGCCTAGAACCGGACGACCCCGAGTAACAACACCACTGGAAGACGGCTCATTCACCTGCGAAACAGATTCGTAACGGCGACGGCAGCAACAGCGTTGGGACATCCCATTAGCCAACGTACAGTACTACGGCGACGTGCTGCTGGAATCTGAGCGTATCGTCCTTTCCGAGGAATGGTACTGACTGCTCAACATAGACGCCTGAAACTGAGACGGGCAGGTTCGACGCTGGCAAGTGAATAATTGGCGTCGAGTGCTGTTTACTGATGAAAGTCGGTTTAAGTTGTTTCGAAGTGACGACAGAGAATGAGTTTATCGACGCAGAGGAGAACGTTTTGGCTCCGGCGTGTATTCGAGAGGTCCATCCATTCGGCGGGGGAGGTGTCATGGTGTGGGGCGGCATTTATGGAGATCAGAGGACTGATTTGGTGTTTATAAAGGGAAACCTGAACGCTGTGCAGTAGAGAGACAAAGTGTTGCAGCCAGTTGTGCTTCCACAGCAGGGGGCATTGTTTCAACACGATAGGCCCCATCCTACAAGACTGACTCGGAACTTTCTAAACCAGCATAACGTTGACGTTGTGCCCTGGCCTGCCCACTCAACCGAATATGAATTGAACATCTGTGGGACCATCTTGACCGACAGATTAGAGCACGCCATCAGCCTACCGTAAACAGACAAGAATTGCAGCAGGCCCTGAGAGACGAGTGGCAACGGATTCAAGTTGACGTCGAAGGCGCCGATCCATCTCATCCCACATGTGCTTGATTGCATTGGTGAGAGATCAGGGGAGCGAGCCGGCGAGGGGATGACATTCACGTTGTTTTGTTGAAGGGTGTCCTGAACAAGTCGAGGCCGGGCGTTGTCATGTTGACGGGCCATGACGACGCAAAAGCGGTAGAACAACAGGGTCGATGATCTCGTCGCGGTAGCGCTGTCCATTGAGATCTCCCTCTACAACTATCAAACGGGTCCTCTATCTCGCTGTAATCCCACCTCATGCCATAACGCTGCCGCCCCCGAACCGATCTTCTTCCATGACACAATGATTGATGTAACGTTCACCTCGACGTCGGTACATTCGAATCCGTCCATCGCTGTGGCTGAGGTGAAAACGAGACTCGTCAGTGAACAGAACTTGTCCCCGCTGCATGGCCGTCCAGCGTAGATGCCGTCTGCACCACTGTAGACGTGCTTGGTGGTGGTTTCCTGTCAGAGTGGGACGTCTGGCGGGTCTTCTGGCGACAATCCGTGCACATCTGAGGCGGCGACGTACGGTTTTGTGAAGATATTCGTCGAAGGCCAGGGATACTTCTCGCAGTCACTGTTTCTGGCTGGAATCGATTTCGTAAGAGTGTTGTTCGAATCCAGTTGTCTTGTCTATTATTGGTTACGCGTGGCCTGCCACTCCGAGGATGGTCTCTGACTGCATTCGTCTGTTGCCAACGTTGCCAACGTGGACGTTTAACTGTCTTGCAACATCACGTTCACTCGATCCTGCTTCAAGCATACCAATGGCTCGCAGACGCTCATTTTCAGATAGTCGTGGCATTTCGTAATGTTGAATAATTACGTAATTTTGTTGTTTTTCTGAGTGGTTGTTGTCAGCACGATGCTAAACAATCCATTAGGAATCCCGTTAACGCACATGTTTTTATACCCATTCTTGGGGAGTGAAATACTTTGGGCTTGCATAAAAGTCAACTTTTGCATGGAATGCATGCTTTTCTGAAGCAGTTGCGTTTTTGTGACTTGATTCCATACATGTACCACAATATTGAAAACCAATCTTTATTTGTTTGAAAAATACACTAAACTAAACTATGAGGATGTACTAGTTGCACATTTCTACCAAACCATAGGATGCATTAGTTGTACATATGCATTAAACTATAAGGATATACCAGGTACATATTTGTACTAAACTATAAAGATGTACTAGTTGCATATTTGTACCAAACTATCAGGATGTACCAGTTGCACATATGTACTAAACTATAAGGATGTACTAGTTACACATTTGTACTAAACTATAAGGATGTACTAGTTACACATTTGTACTAAACTATAAGGATATACCAGGTACATATTTGTACTAAACTATAAAGATGTACTAGTTACAAATTTGTACTAAACTATAAGGATGCACTAGTTACACATTTGTACTAAACTATAAAGATGAACTAGTTACACATTTGTACCAAACTAGTAAGATGTACTAGTTACACATTTGTACTAAACTATAAGGATGTACCAGTTGCACATATGTACTAAACTATAAGGATGTACTAGTTACACATTTGTACTAAACTATAAGGATGTACTAGTTACACATTTGTACTAAACTATAAGGATATACCAGGTACATATTTGTACTAAACTATAAAGATGTACTAGTTACAAATTTGTACTAAACTATAAGGATGCACTAGTTACACATTTGTACTAAACTATAAAGATGAACTAGTTACACATTTGTACCAAACTAGTAAGATGTACTAGTTACACATTTGTACTAAACTATAAGGATGTACTAGTTGCACATTTGTACCAAACTATAAAGATGTACTAGGTAAACATTTGTACCAAACTATAAGGACGTACTAGTTACACATTTGTACTAAATTATAAGGATGTACTAGTTGCACATTTGTAGTAAACTATAAGAATGTACTAGGTAAACATTTCTACAAAACTATCAGGATGTACTACTTGCACATATGTACTAAACTATAAGGATGTACTAGTTACACATTTGTACTAAACTATAAGGATGTACTAGTTGCACATTTGTAGTAAACTATAAGAATGTACTAGGTAAACATTTGTACCAAACTATAAGGATGTACTACTTGCACATATGTACTAAACTATAAGGATGTACTAGTTACACATTTGTACTAAACTATAAGGATGTACTAGTTTCACATTTGTACTAAACTATAAGGATGTACTAGTTTCACATTTGTACTAAACTATAAGAATGTACTAGTTACACATTTGTACTAAACTATAAGGATGTACTAGTTGGATATTTGTAACAAACAATAAGGATGTACTAGTTGCACTTTTGTACTAACCTATAAGGATGTATTTGCTGCACATATGTACTTAAGTATAAGGATGTACTAGTTGCACTTTTGTACTAAACTATAAGGATGTACTACTTGCACATTTGTACTAAACTATAAGAATGTACTAGTTGCACATGTGTACTAAACTTTTAAGATATGCCAGCTACACATTTGCACCAAACTATAAGGATGTACTAGTTGCACATCTGTTCTTAACTATAAGGATGTACTAGTTGCACATTTGTACTAAACTATGAGTATTTACTAGCTGCACATGTGTACTAAACTATAAAAGGGATGTACTAGTTGCACATGTGAACTAAAATATAAGGATACACTAGTTGCACACTTGTACTGAACTATAATAAGATGTACTAGTTGCACATATGTACTTAACTATTAGGATGTACCAGATACACATATGTACTAAACCACAAGGATGTGCTATTTGCACATTTGAACTAAAGGAGGTATCAGTTGCACATGTGTACTAAACTATAAGGATGTACTAGTTGCACAATTGTACTAACCTATAAGGATGTACTAGTTGCACATTTGTACTAGCCTATAAGGATATACCAGTTGCACATATATACAAAACTATAAGGATGTACAAGTTGCACATGTGTACTTAACTATCAGTATGTACTAGTTGCACATATATACTTAAGTATAAGGATGTACTAGTTCCACATTTGGACTAAACTATAAGGATGTACCAGATACACATGTGTACTAAACTATAAGGATGTACTAATTGCACATTTGTACTAAACTATGAGGATGTACTAGAAGCACATTTGATCTTAACTATCAGGATGTACTAGCTGCACATTTGTACAGAACTATAAAGATGTACTAGTTGCACATAAGTACTTAAGTATAAGGATGTACTGGTTCCACATTTGGACTAAACTATAAGGGTGTACTAGTTGCACATTTTTACTTAAGTATGAGGATGTGCTAGTTGCACATGTGTACTAAACTATTAAGATATCCTAGCTGCACATATATACTTAAGTATCAGGATGTACTAGTTCCACATTTTGGACTAAGCTATAAGGATGTACTAGTTGCACATTTGTACTTAACTATGACGATGTACTAGTTGCACATTTGTACTTAAGTATAAGGATGTACTAGTTGCACATTTGTACTAAACTATAAGGATGTACTAGATGCACATGTGTACTAAACTATTAGGACATGCCAGCTACACAATTGTACCAACCTATAAGGCTGTACTAGTTGCACATGTGTACTAAACTATTATGATATGCCAGCTACACATTTGTACCAAAGCATAAGGATGTACTAGTTTCCCCATTTTGTACCAAACTATAAGGATGTACTAGTTGCACATGTGTACTACACTATTAAGATATGCCAGCTACACATTTGTACTAAACTATAAAGATGTACTAGTTACACATTTGTACCAAACTATAAGGATGTTCTAGTTACACATTTGTAATAAACTATAAAGATGTACTAGTTGCACATGTGTAATAAACTTTTAAGATATGCCAGCTACACATTTGCACCAAACTATAAGGATGTACTAGTTGCACATCTGTTCTTAACTATAAGGATGTACTAGTTGCACATTTGTACTAAACTGTATGAATGCACTAGTTGCACATGTGTACTAAACTATTAGGATATGCCAGCTACACATTTGTACCAAATTATAAGGATGTACTAGTTTCACATGTGTACTAAACTATTAGGATATGCCAGCTACACATTTGTACCAAAGCATAAGGATGTACTAGTTGCACATTTGAACCAATCTATATGGATGTAGTAGTTTTCCCCATTTTGTACCAAACTATAAGGATGTACTAGTTGCACATGTTTACTAAACTATAAGGATATGCCAGCTACACATTTGCACCAAGCTGTAAGGATGTACTAGTTGTACATTTGTACTAAACTATAAAGATGTACTAGTTGCACATGTGTTCTAAACTATAAGGATGTACTAGTTGCACATTTTGTACCAAACTATATGGATGTACATGTTGCACATTTTGTACCAATAAAAAGGATGTACCAGTTGCACATTTGTACTAAACTATGAGGATGTACTAGTTGCACATTTGTACCCAACTATAAGGATGTACTAGTTCCATATTTGTACTAAACTATAATAAGGATGTACTCGTTGCACATGTGTACTAAACTATAAGGATGTACTAGTTGCACATGTGTTCTAAACTATAAGGATGTACTAGTTGCACATTTTGTACCAAACTATATGGATGTACTAGTTCCATATTTGTACTAAACTATAATAAGGATGTACTAGTTGCACATGTGTACTAAACTATAAGGATGTACTAGTCGTACATTTGTACTAAACTATAAGGATGTACTAGTTGTACATTTGTACTAAACTATAAGGATGTACTAGTTGCACATGTGTTCTAAACTATAAGGATGTACTAGTTGCACATTTTGTACCAAACTATATGGATGTACATGTTGCACATTTTGTACCAATATAAAGGATGTACCAGTTGCACATTTGTACCCAACTATAAGGATGTACTAGTTCCATATGTGTACTAAACTATAATAAGGATGTACTCGTTGCACATGTGTACTAAACTATAAGGATGTACTAGTTGTACATTTGTACTAAACTATATGGATGTACTAGTTGTACATTTGTACTAAACTATAAGGATGTACTAGTTGTACATTTGTACTAAACTATAAGGATGTACTAGTCACACATTTGTACTGAACTATAATAAGATGTACTCGTTGCACATTTGTACTAAACTATAAGGATGCTCTAGTTGCAAATATGTACTGAACTATTAGGATATACCAGGTGCAGATATGTACTAAACTGTTAGGAAATTCTAACTGCACATTTGTGCTAAACTATTAGGATGTAGTAGCTGCACCTATATACTAAGCTATTTAGAAGTGCTAACTACACGTACGTTTATTGGCGTAATATTCTAAACACATGTTTGCATCTTTAAACCACCAACATCATTACCAAACAATTCAAAGTCATCAAAAACATGTAATAACAAAATAGCCATAATTCGTTGGAATTCAAAATACCACGGCTGCACTCCACTTGTACTAGATCTGCAAATTTATTTATGAAAATAATAAGCAATGGTGGACTTACTATACACCCTTTTCTGACGCCAGTTCAGGTAGAAGCAATGTTGTGTTGAACCCGATACAGTCTTTATGCACGTTTCATCACCAAAATGGATACTTTGGAGTACGTTGTAAATTTTACTTACCTAAAGAACCCTTACTAAGGAGGAGAAACATTTACCTGTGTACACAGTCGGAGGCATTTATGAAAATATACAGTAACACAGTGAAAGCGACCTTTTGGTTTAATAAGTACTTAATAACTATCCATAAACGCAATCTCTTTTCTATTACACTGTCTAGCTGTTGTAGGCTGTAACGGAAGGTAACTGAGAACTCCTCAGTTTAACTGTTGCACTGTTAATTCCAGAAATAATTCATAGTTCCATAGCCTTGGGTATTGTGTTCAAGGTCACTACCAATTCCACACACCGCTCTAATCAGGGGACAGTTCACCCCAGCAGTACGCCCTGCCAATTACCACGGTGAAAGGTACTATATTTGATCTGCCCTATGTGAATCTGAGGCGGCAGAAGAATCTCCTGTTACCTTGGAAACCAATTGTTGCTAGAGGTGATAACCCATCTCTAAATGAGGGTAGGTCGGACACGTGCGTGTATAGTTATGTAGCCAGAATGTTGGCCAAAAATGTTGCTTCATGAAAAAACTAATTGCAGAAGTAAGGGTGACCACTGTATTGCCATGTCCTCGTTTGCCGCCGGTTTGGTCGTGTTTTCGTCCACACAACCCCCAAGTAAGTTGACGTGGGTACGACTGTATCGGTATCGGCAGTTGTGGGCTAACAACATGGCGTCCTTCCCTGCCACACTGTGAGCCGCCTACAACTTCTGGACGCATCAGTCTACAAAAACGTTCATATCCATCAACCCTTCATTTGACCCAACTTTCCTAATTCCCCGAAAGAACATTTACAATATAGCCTAAATATCTTTTGTTTCTCGTTTCCATCCTCATTATTTTAAATATTTTCGTACAGGGCCGTCCCACTGGCCTGGCTACGAGTGTGATACAAATCAGCTTTGATTTGGTTATCTCTGTACACAAGAACGGAAAGAAAAATAACCCACAAAAACATGATCTAGGCTTGGCGTGCGTTGTGTTTAGCAGAAGGTGAGAGTTCTGACTAAACTGCTCCTTAATCATTACACCGCCAAAAACCGATAGCCTCTTTCCTTCATCACGTGTCTACACCAGTCTGTGGGATTACGTCGTGACGTGTTTACACCTGTCTGTGGGATTACGTCGTGACGTGTCTACACCCGTCTGTGGGATTACGTCGTCACGTGTCTACACCAGTCTGTGGGATTACGTCATCACGTGTCTACACCCGTCTGTGGATTTACGTCGTCACGTGTCTACACCCGTCTGTGGGATTACGTCGTGACGTGTCTACACCAGTCCGTGGGATTACGTCGTCACGTGTCTACACCAGTCTGTGGGATTACGTCGTCACGTGTCTACACCAGTCTGTGGGATTACGTCACCACGTATCTTCACCGATCTGAAGCTTCGCAGTTACGTCTTGCGTGTTCTACACTTGTCTGAGGGATTCACCGTTACGACATCGCATGTCAACAACAGTCTCAGGGATTGCGTTACGTCTCAACCGTTACGTCATCAAGTGTTCTGATATATTTAGTATATGACAAACAAAGCACTGATTTAACATTTTGGTCATAGTTCATAGCTGTGCAGAAACTGTCTGAAGGGGCACATGGTGGAAACAAGGCACATGTTGCCCCAGTGGAGCTAACTAACGAACAACTGCGGCCACGATATACATACGTGGATTCCCTCGGCTGTGTTTCATCCTCAGGTCTGTCAGCGGAATGTCAAAGCAAGCTTGCAAGAAGTAATCGGCGTCCATTCACTGCTCTCTAGAGGCAATCGGCATCCGCAGCATGCTTGCGTAAGTCGCATATAGTCCGGGCCATAGTGTCAGTCTCACCCTTATCCCAACCCCATGGCCATAGGGTCAGTCTCATCCTTCTCCCAACCCCGTGACCAAAGGGTCAGTCTCATCCCTATCCCCAACCCGTCGCTGTAGGGTCAGTCTCATCCTTCTCCCCACTTCGTGACCAAAGGGTCAGTCTCATCCCTCTTCCCCACCCGTGGCCATAGGGTCAGTCTCATCCCTCTTCCCCACCCGTGGCAATAGGGTCAGTCTCATCCTTCTCCCCACCTCGTGACCAAAGGGTCAGTCTCATCCCTCTTCCCAACCCGTCGCTGTAGGGTCTGTCTCATCCCTCTCCCCAACTCGTGACCATAGGGGCAGTCTCATCATTCTCCCCTCCTCGTGACCATTGGGGCAGTCTAATCCCTCTCCCTCCACGTGGCCATAGCCCTACAAATAGGGTCAGTCTCATCCCTCTCCCCACCTCGTGTCCATAGGGGCAGTCTCATCCCTCTCCTCACCCCGTGGCCATAGGGTCAGTCTCATCCCTCTCCTAACCCGGTGGCCATTACGGGCAGTCTCATCCTACTCCCCCACCTCGTGACCATAGGGTCAGTCTCATCCTTCTCCCCACCTCGTGACCATACGGGCAGTCTCATCCTTCTCCCAAAACGTGACCAAAAGGTCAGTCTCATCCCTCTTCCAGCCTCGTGATCAAAGGGACAGTCTCATCCCTCTTCCCCACCCGTGGCCATAGGGTCAGTCTCATCCCTCTCCCCGCCCCGTGACAATAGGGTCAGTCTCATCCCTCTCCCACCACGTGGCCATAGCCCTACAAATAGGGTCAGTCTCATCCCTCTCCCCACCTCGTGTCCATAGGGTCAGTCTCGTCTTTTCCCCCACCTCGTGACCATAGGGTCAATCTCATCCCTCTCCCCAACCCGTGACCATAAGGTTAATCTCATCCCTCTGCACACCTCGTGGCCATAGCCCAAGACATAGGGTCAATCTCATCCCTCTCCCCACCTCGTGTCCATAGGGGCAGTCTCATCCCTCTCCTCACCCCGTGGCCATAGGGTCAGTCTCATCCCTCTCCTAACCCGGTGGCCATACGGGCAGTCTCATCCTACTCCCCACCTCGTGACCATAGGGTCAGTCTCATCCTTCTCCCCACCTCGTGACCATACGGGCAGTCTCATCCTTCTCCCAAAACGTGACCAAAAGGTCAGTCTCATCCCTCTTCCAGCCTCGTGATCAAAGGGACAGTCTCATCCCTCTTCCCCACCCGTGGCCATAGGGTCAGTCTCATCCCTCTCCCCGCCCCGTGACAATAGGGTCAGTCTCATCCCTCTCCCACCACGTGGCCATAGCCCTACAAATAGGGTCAGTCTCATCCCTCTCCCCACCTCGTGTCCATAGGGTCAGTCTCGTCTTTCCCCCCACCTCGTGACCATAGGGTCAATCTCATCCCTCTCCCCAACCCGTGACCATAAGGTTAATCTCATCCCTCTGCACACCTCGTGGCCATAGCCCAAGACATAGGGTCAATCTCATCCCTCTCCCCATCTCGTGACCAAAGGGTCAGTCTCATCCTTCTCCCCACTCCAGACCATAGGGTCAGTCTCAACCTTCTCCCCACCCAGTGGCCATAGGGTCAGTCTCATCCTACTCCCCACCTCGTGACCATAGGGGCAGTCTCATCCTTCTCCCCACCTCGTGACCATAGGATCAGTCTCATGCTTCTCCCCACCTCGTGACCATAGGGTCAGTCTCAACCTTCTCCCCAACCCGTGGCCATAGGGTCAGTCTCATACTACTCCCCATCTCGTGACTATAGGGGCAGCCTCATCCTTCTCCCCATCTCGTGACCAAAGGGTTAGTCTCATCCCTCTTCCAACCTCGTGTCCATAGGGTCAGTCTCATCTTTCTCCCCGCCCCGTGACAATAGGGACAGTTTCAGCCTTCTCCCCACCCCGTGTCCTTAGGGTCAGCCTCATCCCTCTCCTCACCCTGTGACCATAGGGTCAGTCTCGTCCTTTCCCCCACCTCGTGACCATAGGGTCAATCTCATCCCTCTCCCCAACCCGTGACCATAAGGTTAATCTCATCCCTCTGCACACCTCGTGGCCATAGCCCTACACATAGGATCAATCTCATCCCTCTCCCCATCTCGTAGTCATAGGGTCAGTCTCATCCTTCTCTCCACCTCGTAGTCATAGGCTAAGTCTCATCCTACTCCCCACCTCGTGACCATAGGATCAGTCTCATCCTTCTCCCCACTCCAGACCATAGGGTCAGTCTCAACCTTCTCCCCACCCAGTGGCCATAGGGTCAGTCTCATCCTACTCCCCACCTCGTGACCATAG
The DNA here is from genome assembly GCF_022045235.1 of Haliotis cracherodii. Lineage (NCBI taxonomy): Eukaryota > Metazoa > Mollusca > Gastropoda > Lepetellida > Haliotidae > Haliotis > Haliotis cracherodii. Next base: position 39,266,633 of record NW_027266264.1, read on the forward strand.
GGGCAGTCTCATCCTTCTCCCAACCTCGTGATCATAGGGTCAGTCTCATCCTTCTCCCCACCTCGTGACCATAGGATCAGTCTCATGCTTCTCCCCACCTCGTGACCATAGGGTCAGTCTCAACCTTCTCCCCAACCCGTGGCCATAGGGTCAGTCTCATACTACTCCCCATCTCGTGACTATAGGGGCAGCCTCATCCTTCTCCCCATCTCGTGACCAAAGGGTTAGTCTCATCCCTCTTCCAACCTCGTGTCCATAGGGTCAGTCTCATCTTTCTCCCCGCCCCGTGACAATAGGGACAGTTTCAGCCTTCTCCCCACCCCGTGTCCTTAGGGTCAGCCTCATCCCTCTCCTCACCCTGTGACCATAGGGTCAGTCTCGTCCTTTCCCCCACCTCGTGACCATAGGGTCAATCTCATCCCTCTCCCCAACCCGTGACCATAAGGTTAATCTCATCCCTCTGCACACCTCGTGGCCATAGCCCTACACATAGGATCAATCTCATCCCTCTCCCCATCTCGTAGTCATAGGGTCAGTCTCATCCTTCTCTCCACCTCGTAGTCATAGGCTCAGTCTCATCCTACTCCCCACCTCGTGACCATAGGATCAGTCTCATCCTTCTCCCCACTCCAGACCATAGGGTCAGTCTCAACCTTCTCCTCACCCCGTGGCCATAGGGTCAGTCTCATCCTACTCCCCACCTCGTGACCATAGGGGCGGTCTCATCCTTCTCCCAACCTCATGGTCATAGGGTCAGTCTCATCCTTCTCCCCACCTCGTGACCATAGGATCAGTCTCATCCTTCTCCCCACTTCGTGACCATAGAAGCAGTCTAATCCCTCTCCCCACCTCGTGGCCATAGGGTCAGTCTCATCCCTCTCCTCACCCCGTGGCCATAGGGTCAGTCTCATCCCTCTCCTCACCCCGTGGCCATAGGGTCAGACTCATCCCTCTCCTAACCCGGTGGCCATACGGGCAGTCTCATCCTACTCCCCCACCTCGTGACCATAGGGTCAGTCTCATCCCTCTCCCCACCTCGTGACCATAAGAGCAGTCTCATCCCTCTCCCTACCTCGTGACCATAGGGTCAGTCTCATCCTTCTCCCCTCCTCGTGACCATAGGGGCAGCCTCATCCTTCTCCCCACCTCGTGACCAAAGGGTTAGTCTCATCCCTCTCCCCACCTCGTGACCATAAGAGCAGTCTCATCCCTCTCCCTACTTCGTGACCATAGGGTCAGTCTCATCCTTCTCCCCACCTCGTGACCATAGGCTCAGTCTCATCCTTCTCCCCACCTCGCGACCATAGAAGCAGTCTAATCCCTCTCCCCACCTCGCGGCCATAGGGTCAGTCTCATCCCTCTCCTCACCCCGTGGCCATAGGGTCAGTCTCATCCCTCTCCTAACCCGGTGGCCATACGGGCAGTCTCATCCTACTCCCCCACCTCGTGACCATAGGGTCAGTCTCATCCTTCTCCCCACCTCGTGACCATACGGGCAGTCTCATCCTTCTCCAAAAACGTGACCAAAGGGTTAGTCTCATCCCTCTTCCAGCCTCGTGACCATAGGGTCAGTCTCATCCCTCTCCCCACCTTGTTACCATAGGAGCAGTCTCACCCCTCTCCCTACCTCGTGACCATAGGGTCAGTCTCTTCCTTCTCCCCTCCTCGTGACCATAGGGGCAGCCTCATCCTTCTCCCCCAGCCGTGACCAAAGAGTTAGTCTCATCCTTCTCCCCACCTCGTGACCATAGGGGCAGTCTCATCATTCTCCCCTCCTCGTGACCATTGGGGCAGTCTAATCCCTCTCCACACCTCGTGACCATAGAATCAGACTCATCTTTCTCCCCACCTCGTGACCATAGGGTCAGTCTCATCCTTTCCCACATTTCGTGTTATTTGTGCATGGGACCATTTTCAGTCATGCATAATGAGTGAGTGAGTGAGTGAGTTGGGTTTAACACCGCTTTTAACAGTATTCCAGTTATATCGCGGCGTGTCAGCTTAATGTGGGAGGAAAGCCCGAAGTGATGCAGGTCTCAGACGTTTACCACTTCGGTGAAACCCACGAGCACGGGTATGGTGCTGACTAACCTAGAAACATAATTGGGGCGAACCGGGATTCGAACCCACAATCATTGGTTTCTGGCGTGCTCAAGGGACGCAACTCTGCACGGTGAATCGCGGCACCTTAGACGACTGGGCCACCCGTGCCCCCTCATGCATAATGGGTACGTTTGTTAGTATATCAGCTTAAAGTAAACCCACGTTAGTGTAGGGTGGCCAAGTGGTTAAAGCGTTCGCTCATCACGCCGAAGGCCCTGGCTCGATTCCCTGCGTGAAGCTCATTTCTGGTGACCCCTCTGTTTTTGCTGTTGGATATATATATATATATATATATATATATATATACTGTATATACTCATACACTGCTTCAGTGTTCGTTGCTCAGAGTCAAGGAACATCCACCCAATCACACACACCTATAGCGTATATGGACAACAGGGTATATAGTTCATCTTGACGTCTGTCCGATTTATAATAACCGGAGGTCAAGTACACAAATGAAGTTGAGGGCATGGTCAAGTGGGTTTGTAACTACCTGGCTCCACTTGTCAGTGTTTATGACAACTGATGACAGCTCCTCATAATCGCTAAGTATTCATGTCTATAAACTTCAGGAGGCTGTAAGCACCTCTCGTCGGAAACATTACACAGTAAACATTTCACTTTCAAAAAATGGAGGCGGGAATTGTGGGCAACAGAAAGTGCCCCGTGAGGCTCCGCACAGTGATTGATATCTCACACTCACGTCAACAATTTCGAAGGATATTAGAGACTCTGTTTCGTTGGATTTCGTTGACACTCCTGACTAACATTAATGGTGACCAAACTTGAAGCGTGTGTATTATTCCAGGTACCGATCTGCATGGCTCGGTGCAACAAGTCCCCCACCTCCCCCCCTCACCCCCCAACCCCCCACCACCACCACCCCTCCCCCGTCACCACCCCCATCCCACCCAAACTCAACCCCCCTCCCCCAGTGGGTGTGAGTATCGAGGGGTTGGTGGATGGTCGCTGCATGGACAGTATGTTGAGCAGTTCTACTCAGTTAAGCGTGCTACAGTCGCGACCGGCAACCTTCTGCGGTCACCAGCGTGCAGTTACTCCGCGCTCCGTGTGATTAGCCTTGTGCATGCACTACTTTCAATGCGAGCACCACGCTGATCTATGAACACATAGACGACTCGTGTTTTCAATACTCACTACCTGGGATGTGCAATATAACCAGCGAGACTATACAAAGACCCTCTATATAGACTCCCTGGAGAGAGAGAGGGGGGCGGGGGGGTTGGGGGGGGGATGCTGTGATTGAACAGCGCATCCCGAATGCTGTTGTGTATGGCTTGTTTGGCAATTGTTTCACTGACGGAAAAGTATGCTACCTCTCATTGCAAAGAGTTGTGTCCCCTCTTATGCCAGGGAGACAAAGCGAAACCATGTAGGAGAACAATCCGTGTCGTGTGATTATTTTGTGAGTTTACATATCTATGCCGAGATGCAGCCTCCGTCTGTTCATGATGTTTATATGCGTCTTCTAGCTGTACCTGGTACATTCTGTAGGCGCACTAGCAGGGCGTCGGGAGCAACTTAGTGCATGTGACATTGCCAACACAATGTGATGTTGTGTGATGCTGTGTGATGTGTGATGTTGTGTGATGTGTGATGCTATGTGTTGTGTGATGCTATGTGTTGTCTGATGTTGTGTGTTGTGTGATGCTGTGTGTTGTGTGACGCTGTGTGTTGTGTGATGCTGTGTGTTGTGTGATGCTGTGTGATGTGTGATGCTGTGTGATGTGTGATGCTATGTGTTGTGTGATGCTGTGTGTTGTGTGATGCTGTGTTGTGTGATGCTGTGTGTTGTGTGATGCTGTGTGTTGTGTGATGCTGTGTGTTGGTGATGCTGCGTCATGATTTGCAACGCTGTGTGATGATGTGAGATCCTGTGTGATGTGTGTTTATGTGTGATGCTGTGTGTTGTGTGATACTGTCTGGTGCCGTGTGATGTCTGATGCTGTCTGATGCCGTGTGATGTGTGATGTCTGATGCTGTGTGATGTGTGATGCTGCGTCATGATTTGCAACGCTGTGTGATGATGTGAGATCCTGTGTGATGTGTGTTTATGTGTGATGCTGTGAGATCATGTGTGATGTTTGGTGATGCGTGATGCTGCATCATGATTTGCGATGCTGTGTGATGTGTGTCGATATGTGAAGCTGCGTCATGATTTGCAATGCTGTGTGGTGCTGTGTGATGCTGTGTGATGTGTGATGCTGCGTGATGTGTGATGCTGTCTGACTGGTAATGCTGTGTGACGTGTGGTGATGTGTGATGCTGTCTGATGCTGTCTGATGGGTGATGCTGTGTGGTGCATGCTGTTGTGTGATGCTGTGTGATGTGTGGTGATGCTGTCTGATGGGTGATGCTGTGTGGTGTTGTGTGATGTTTGGTGATGTGTGATGCTGTGTGATATTGTGTGATGTGTGGCGATATGTGATGCTGCGTCATGATTTGCAATGCTGTGTGGTGCTGTGTGATGCTGTGATGATGTGTGATGTGTGATGCTGCGTGATGTGTGATGCTGTCTGATTGGTAATGCTGTGTGACGTGTGGTGATGTGTGATGCTGTCTGATGCTGTCTGATGGGTGATGCTGCGTGATGTGTGCTGTTGTGTGATGCTGTGTGATGTGTGGTGATGTGTGGTGATGCTGTCTGATGGGTGATGCTGTGTGGTGTTGTGTGATGTTTGGTGATGTGTGATGCTGTGTGATATTGTGTGATGAGTGGCGATATGTGATGCTGCGTCATGATTTGCAATGCTGTGTGGTGCTGTGTGATGTGTGATGCTGTGTGATGTGTGATGCTGCGTGATGTGTGATGCTGTCTGATTGGTAATGCTGTGTGACGTGTGGTGATGTGTGATGCTGTCTGATGGGTGATGCTGTGTGGTGTGTGATGCTGTGTGATGTGTGGTGATGTGTGATGTGTGGTGATGCTGTCTGATGGGTGATGCTGTGTGGTGTTGTGTGATGTTTGGTGATGTGTGATGCTGTGTGATATTGTGTGATGTGTGGCGATATGTGATGCTGCGTCATGATTTGCAATGCTGTGTGGTGCTGTTTGATGCTGTGTGATGTGTGATGCTGTCTGATGGGTAATGCTGTCTGATGGGTGGTGTGTGATGCCGCGTGATCAGTGCTGTTGTGTGATTCTGGGTGATGTGTGGTGATGTCTGATGTGTGGTGATACTGTCTGATGGGTGATGCTGTGTGGTGTTGTGTGATGTTTGGTGATGATGTGTGACGCTGCGGGATGTGTGATGTTGTGCGATATGTTATGCTGTTTGATCTGTAATGCTGTGTGACGTGTGATTTTGTGTGATGACGTGTGATGGTGTGTGATGAGTGATGATGTTTTATGCTGTCTGATGATATTTGATGATATGTCATGATGTGTGATCCTGTGTGATGATGTGTGACTATGTGTGATACTGCGGAATGATGTGTGATGTGTGATGATGTGCGATGTGTGATTATGTGTGTCTACTCGAGTACCACACATCCTGAGTACCGACTGAACATTCAACATTCAACGTCTCCTTGTGGAATACATTGTGTCTATGTCGAGAGAAATTCAGCAAGGTCAGCGGCCTGTGGGCGTGGCTGGGCAAAATTATGCGTGCGTGCGTGCATGCGTAAAAGTGGAATCATAATCAAATCAAATTAATGAATCGAATAGATCAAACGAACTGACACAAATTTCTATATGTCCTGCATTGTTGTATCTGGCTATATTTGAAGATACAACGATACAGTAATACAGTATTAACCGCTATAGTTAATAAACAAACAAGGCATACAAGCAAGGTCTTTAAAGGAAAAAAAGACATTTTTCTCTCTCATATCAGCGCACATATACTGAAACAACAAAAGTTCCTGTGACATTGAATAAGATTTAATGCAAAGTTATGTTTTTTACCAAATCTGAAACAATTTCGGTTTGCAACAGATAAAAGATTCCTGGTTTAATTTGCCATACTGACTTCAGAAAATGCGTGATTTCATTAAAAAAAACATGAACATGCCAAAATGTCAATTTACAAATAATTGGCGTGTTTGTCGACCTCTGGTTGCGATGCAAGCAACACATCTTCGTCTCATGGAATGGACCAGGCGTCGCACAAAGTCCTGTGGGATATCTGTCCATATATGCTGGAGCAAGTTTCGAAGTTCCTGGAGTGTCTGTGGAACACGTGGTTGAGGTCGAAGGCGCCGATCCATCTCATCCCACATGTGCTCGATTGGTGAGAGATCAGAGGGGCGAGCGGGCCAGGGGATGACATTCACGTTGTTTTGTTAAAGAGAATCCTGAACAAGTCGAGCAATATGAGGTCGGGCTTTGAAAGGTAATGCCTGGGCCATGACGACGCAAAAACGGTAGAACAACAGGGTCTTCTGTCTTGCTGTAATCCCACCCCATTCCATAACGCTGCTGCCCTCGAACCGATCTTCTTCCGTGACACAATGATTGACGTAACGTTCACCTCGACGTCGGTACACTCGAATCCGTCCATCGCTGTGACTGAGGTGAAAACGAGACTCGTCAGTGAACAGAACTTGTCCCCACTGCATGGCCGTCCAGCGTAGACGCTGTCTGCACCACTGTAGACGTGCTTGATGGTGGTTTCCTGTCAAAATGGGACGTCTGGTGGGTCTTCTGGCGACAATCCCTTAACTCTGAGGCGACGACGTACGGTTTGTGAAGATTCGTCAAAGGCCAGGGATACTTCTTGCAGTCACTGTTTCTGGCTGGAATCGATTTCGTAAGAGTGTTGTTCGAATCCAGTTGTCTTGTCTATTATTGGTTACGCGTGGCCTGCCACTCCGAGGATGGTTTCTGACTGCATTCGTCTGTTGCCAACGTTGCCAACGTGAACGTTAAACTGTCTTGCAACATCACGTTCACTCGATCCTGCTTCAAGCATACCAATGGCTCGCAGACGCTCATTTTCGGATAGGCGTGGCATTTCGTAATGTTGAATAATTACGTAATTTTGTTGTTTTTCTGAGTGGTTGTCAGCACGATGCTAAACAATGCATATGGAATCCCGTTCACGCACATGTTTTTATACCCATTCTTGGGTAGTGAAATGCATGGGGCTTGCATAAAAGTCAACTTTCGCATGGAATGTATGCTTTTCTGTAGCAGTTGTGTTTTTGTGACTTGATTCCATACATGTACTACAATATTGAAAACCAAACTTTACTTGTTTGAAAAGTACACTAAAATATTGGTGTCACAGGAACTTTTGTTGTTGTGTATAAATGGAACTTAACTTCCCTCCGACTTGACCCGGGTGGTCAAATCTAATTAAAACAAACCGGATGTATCATAAAATACAGTATTTAATCTACCCCAATACTACTTTTATAAGACCATAACAAATTGTATTTATAACGAACTCTTTCAATCGTTAAAAGAGAGCCATTTCTGCACTTCACTCGCGACATAGTCCCTATCACAAATGTTTGGTGACTTGGTCCGGGCGGTCAAAATCAACTTAAACTTCACCCAAAAAATATTATCAACTGTTTCTACAGCTGTAGAATTGTTTCATATTTTCATAAATACTACCTTGTAATGTCAAAGTACAAAGTATTTTAAACGAACTCGTCCCTAAAGTGATGCCATTTTCCCCTCTACTCATAATCATAACATAATCTCTTTTAGAAGTTGTGATAATTTTTGTAACCCTCAAGTGGACCCGCTTGTTTTATACTTCCGGAAAAATATTACTAAGTTTCATAAAAATTATAATAAAAATAGATTTATTCTGAAGTTAAATATTACAGCTTCAATAAATATTCATGAATACATCACCTCGACTTTAAGGTGGTGATTCATAATTTGTACGTGCATGTTAGTACATGGCGCAAAATTTGGATGGGAGCATGAAATTCACACCCGGGTTTTTTTTAACGTGAACAGCACACAATGATTGTTTAGTTATCAGATGTTCATAAAACCACTTTTGTTTGACCATATGTAACGCTGACGGAATGCCATGGCCTCCTGAAAATCAACGTGAACGCGCCGTGGCTATGCTGCAAACAGGAAATGCGTAAAACGAAGTTGCCAGGCTTTTAATGTTCATCAAAACACAATATCATCTCTTTGGAGAAGTTATCTACAGAAGGGCAACACTCATGACTCACCACTGACCGGTCGTCCACTATGGAATCGATACCAAATTGCCACATTAACAGCTCGGACTATTCATGGGTTTGGACCAATTAGTTGTGAGTACGGTTTTACGCCGCTTTTAACAATATTCCAGCAATATCACGGCGGGGAACACCAGTAATGGGCTTTACATATTGCACCCGTATCGGGAATCGAACCCTGGTCTTCGGCGTGACGAGCAAACGCTTTAACCACAAGGCTACCCTACCGCCCCATCACCGAAGGAGCACAACATCCGGCCATCGATACGCACAATTTTTGCTTCCACGTCAGTTTGGTTAAGAAAGCATGTGAAGTTAGGAAGACAATTTAAGGATGGGACAAGGATCACAGATGAGTCCGTTTCAATCTGCACAGCTCCGATGGTCTTGCATGGATCTACATGCGTTCAGATGAACATTATAGCGACGCTTGCGTTACTCAACGTTGCCAGTGTGGAGGTGGAAATATCATGGTTAGGGGTGCCACACGACTCATGGGAGAACACAACTCTACACTGTTAATGGCAAGTTGAATGGCGTACGCATTTGGGACGACATCGTTCGAGATCATGTTTTAACCTCTGTGCAATTGTAGTAATATCACGTCACAGCAGAATAATGGCCAAGGACAGGGTGTGTGATTTGGCTGGTTCACCCGGTAGAAACACGGACTGCACAAGCGGCAATCGGGAGATTTCAAATCAGTCTTGACTTGGTCGTAGTTGAGAAAGATAGACTCCGGGAGTAAGGTCGATGACATTATGTCACTGCAGGAGGCTTTATACGAGGGCTGGTCAAAACGTTCTAAACCTAACAAACAAAACCAACAATTGTGAAAGTGTTATTAATTTTAATTTAAAACATAATCTCACTGCTTTCCAATACACCTCTCATATCAGTAGTTAAGCTTTTCAATTCCAGTCAGGAAGGAATTTTCTGAAGCAACCCTGAAAAAACCTTTTTCGGCAGCTCTGAGGTCATCGTCGTCGTCATAGCACTTTCCATGAACGTGTTCTTTTAGCTTAGGAAACAGGTGGATATCACTTGGTGCCAGATCTGGCGGGAATGGAGGGTGAAAATCACCCTTTGCATCCAAGAATACAGTGACCATAACTTTCTTCACTGATCTTGAAGACTTGAATGGTGCCATTCCATGGATTAACGTTTTGACTCGGGATCATAGTGGTTGACCAATGATTCATCTACAGTTACTAATCACCTCCCCAACTTGTCTCTGGCAATGTCAGTTCTTTTTTCCTTAAGATCAAAATTTAGAAACTTTGGCTCTCAAGGAGCAGATATCTTATTCATCTGTAAATGTTCATAATAGTTTCAATGGATCAAGGCTTGTTCTCCCAGTATTAAATATAGCTGTCCAACGCTTAACACTGGAATAGCTCGGGAACCTAACCCCATACACTTGCGGCACAAAGTTGAAAGTTAGACAGGCTTAGAACTTACTTTTCGACCAGCCCTCGTATTGATAGGGAGGTTTAAGGTGAATTATGTTTAGTTTCTGCCCCTACTAGGTTGTAATAATTATAGTACTAATTATGTATAGTTTCAGATCCCAGTAGGTTATAGTAGATCTAGTATTGATAATGTATAGTTTCTGATGCAAATAGGTTGTAGTAGATCTAGTATTGATAATGTATAGTTTCTGATGCCGGTAGGTTGTAGTAGATCTAGTATTGATAATGTATAGTTTCTGATGCCGGTAGGTTGTAGTAGATCTAGTATTGATAATGTATAGTTTCTGATGCAAATAGGTTGTAGTAGATCTAGTATTGATAATGTAAAGTTTCTGATGCCGGTAGGTTGTAATAGATCTAGTATTGATCATGTATAGTTTCTGATGCCGGTAGGTTGTAATAGATCTAGTATTGATAATGTATAGTTTTTGATGCAAATAGGTTGTAATAGATATAGTATTGATAATGTATAGTTTCTGATGCAAATAGGTTGTAGTAGATCTAGTATTGATAATGTAAAGTTTCTGATGCCGGTAGGTTGTAATAGATCTAGTATTGATCATGTATAGTTTCTGATGCCGGTAGGTTGTAATAGATCTAGTATTGATAATGTAAAGTTTCTGATGCCGGTACGTTGTAATAGATCTAGTATTGATCATGTATAGTTTCTGATGCCGGTAGGTTGTAGTAGATCTAGTATTGATAATGTATAGTTTCTGATGCAAATAGGTTGTAGTAGATCTAGTATTGATAATGTATAGTTTCTGATGCAAATAGGTTGTAGTAGATCTAGTATTGATAATGTATAGTTTCTGATTCCAGAAGGTTGTAATAGATCTAGTATTGATAATGTATAGTTTCTGATGCCGATAGGTTGTAATAGATCTAGTATTGATAATGTAAAGTTTCTGATGCAAATATGTTGTAGTAGATCTAGTATTGATAATGGATAGTGTCTGATGCCGGTAGGTTGTAGTAGATCTAGTATTGATAATGTAAAGTTTCTGATGCCGGTACGTTGTAATAGATCTAGTATTGATAATGTATAGTTTCTGATGTCTGTAGGTTGTAATAGATCTAGTATTGATAATATATAGTTTCTGACCCCAGTGGGTTGTAATTCGATAATGTATTAATCAATTGATATTGTTGGATTTCTGACACAGATCATGGAAGGTGTTTTGATATAGTAGTAGCATATCCGCTTGTTAAAGTGAGGCCCTTTTCGTCCATGCTTGGTCTCTCCAAGGAGTGTTTGTCAGAGACACCAGAAACAGTTAAGGTAAGAGAGACATACGGTAGTATCAGTCCAGTGACACCAGAAACAGTTAAGGTAAGAGAGACATACGGTAGTATCATTCACGTGACACCAGAAAAAGTCAGTGTAAGAGAGATGTGCGGTAGTATCAGTCACGTGATACCAGAAACAGTAAGCCTAAGAGAGATATATGGTAGTATCAGTCACGTGACACCAGAAACAGTCAGTGTAAGAGAGATATGCAGTAGTATCAGTCACGTGACACCAAAAACAGTGAGGGTAAGAGAGATATGTGGTACAATCAGTCACGTGACGCCAGAAACAGTCAGTGTAAGAGAGATATACGGTAGTATCAGTCACGTGACACCAGAAACAGTCAGTGTAAGAGATATATACGGTAGTATCAGTCACGTGACACCAGAAACATTTAGGGTAAGAGAGACATACGGTAGTATCAGTCACGTGACATTAGAACAAAGTCAGATATACGGTAGTGTAAGTCACGTGACATCAGAACTTCGTCATATATACGGTGGTATAAGTCACGTGACATTAGAACCTAGTCAGATATACGGTAGTTTCAGTCACAGACACAAGAACCGGGGTCAGAGATATACGATATTATCAGTCACGTGACACAAGAGACTTAAGAAGACAGGGTAGTATCAGCCTGGCATTGACTCTGTATGAACCCTTCAGGGTGTTTGACAGTTATAGGATGTAGAATTCATGTCGCATCCACACGGAACCCACATAGACAGTGATGGGCGATGGGGAACGTGCCGCAGATATCTTCAATTGTTTTAAAGATATCCTGAATTGAATTGAATAATAAATGTGAAAAAGGCTTGCGATAAGGACGTCTTAAATCATTCGCTACGCCATATGCTTGAAACAGTTATATCTTGGGAACATATTTGTGTGGATTTCACATACTTCATTACTGTTGGCATCGTGATCGGATCCCCGGCTGCGTTATACTAAAACACGTTAAAAGATGTCACTTGTTGTTACCCTGCCTGAAACTCGGCATGAAGGGGCTAAAACAAGGACTGTAAGGCGCCTGCACGCACGCACGTACACACAAATACATAGACACGCACACGTCGCTACGTGCAATGATCATAAACGAGGAGTTTAGAGCCATTTCATCTCACCTTTGACCTCGGCTCGCACTTTGGTTGTCAGAGAAACCCTGGATTGCTGACAGTGAAAGTTTTCATAAATGTTTGAAATTAGTGTTAGGAATACAAATGTTGCATTAGTACCAAACACTAATTTATTTGCTAAACTGTATATTAACAAAGAAGTTGAATGACCAACTGTGTTAAAAATTAAGAGTTTATTCAATGCTTATGTGTTTGCAGACAATTCTTCAGGTGCAGATTCTCGTTGCCCTCAGACATATGGATATTAGGTCATACATTCAAAGACGTTAAAACATACCAAGGACATCAGTAATATCAGTTGCATGATCACAGACACGGTGAGCTCGGTCATCGCATATGCCATCACTTCAGACCGGGGTGCACCTACCAGATGCTGCAATGTGACGTCATCCATGCACCGGAATGGATATGATGGCCATGACGTCAGAGAGAAACGTGCAGCTAGGAGTTGTGCTGTTGCCAGATGGCCGCAGTCATAGAGCTAACCCAATGTTACTTAAAGCACTGCGCATTTGGCAGTCGAGACTTGGGGGAAGTACAAGCGACTACCTTCGCCAATAAGGTTAAATTCCTTCCAAAACAATAAACCACATCCTTCTTCATCGCCTGTAAAACTTCGTCTTTATACACCAGCGGCAAACTTCAGCAAAGTTTCAGCACAAAATGTCAAGTATGATCTCTACATGTTTCCTCTTTAAAGGTAAGCCTGACAGCCCCCTTGCAGCATTGAACATCCTACCTGTCCTGCACATCTGAATTGTACGCTCCTTATCTTCAGTAATGGGTTATACGCTCTACAGTTCTACGGTACTATGCCACTGTAGCCAAAATGCATGGCTCTTCCCACCTGTATCTGCGATAAATGTTCTTACGCCCTTACACCCATGATGCATGACCCTACGCCTTTGTCTCCGTGAGTCATGTTCCTTCTCTTCATGTGGTGTAGTGGATGGAGGGTCTGCCCGGAGATCGGAAGTTCTGGCGTTCGATCCCCCGATCGCGTCACATCAAAACTCGTTAAAAGATGGTTCCTGTTACCCTGCCTGGCAGTCGGCATTAAGGGGATAAAATAGGGACTGGCCGACTTGGAGTTAGTATTATGTGTCTAAGTGGGGTATATATGTTAAACTGTAGCATGGTATCAGAGATGTACAAGCGCACGCACGCGCGCACACAGAGACACACACGTGTCACCTTTTCGATAGGTAATCAATCATTTCCAGTTTCTTCATTTGTGGAATTTCATGCCTTTTGTCTAAATGTCCAGTCCTAGACTAACGTTTAGTCTTTGAAAATATGCTACTGGAAATTATTTATGCACCACCAACATGTTCATGAATGAGCCAATTTACTTGCGTATATAATGCGTTCAAGATAACAGTGTGCAACGGCGTTTACTGCTTACCATTAATCATGAAGACACTAAGGGTTGAAATTGAAACATTGATATTTACTCTGACTTGTTGGCATTTTGAAGGAAGACGTTATATTCATCAAAACCAAAGTAGAAATTACTATTGTCGCACAATAAATACTGAACTTATTCAAACCAGTCTGTATAAATGGAATCCTAAACCAATGTCAGTAGATACAAGAAACAGTTCTCGAGAATACAAGAACGCCAGACGCCTCCTCATTCCTAGTCCTGCACCATGACCGTGAAATATATTTATTTTATGAAAAAATAATAATCTAGAAATGCATACAAAAGCAAGTCTAGCCAGCTCAAGCTCGCTCTATAGCATAGGGAAAAAAATAAATTTTTAGAGTCAAGAAGGATATTGTGTAATATAAGATTTCAGAGACTAAATGTTAGTCTACCTCATTCCATGAATCAGACGTTGCACTTGAGGTAGTCAAGCACATTCCGCATGCAAAGCAACAACAAGTTCACGTAAATTGGGGACAGGTGGGTCTCTGTCGAACTTGACGTCCTAAAAGGTGCTACATATGTTCTATTGGAAATAAGATCTTGTGTTATTGCTGGTCAAGGAAGTGTCTCGGTGGCATTCTGACGTGAGCATACCAAAAAAAAGAGCATGTGACCTGTGGTTTCCAGCATTGTCATCCATGAAGACAGGACTAGTGGGCAACGCATGATATCGTGGTCCGTTCAGGATACCCTGCACAGTGATACCATAACCCACCACCCACCAAACGGAGGGGTCTCTAGTATGTTGTGTGCATAAGCTGCTTTATGGGCCGAACAATAGATTTTTGATTGGTCTTCTGGCTCAGATCCAGCTGCTTTAGACGACTTCTGATGGTTCTAATGAAATCGTTCTGCCTGGTAACCACTGTGCCTTTAAAACTGTACTGTTGTCAAATAGACGACATATAACTAGTAGCCCATATAGTAATCGTGTAAAAGAAAGTAAAAGAAAACAACCACGGCACGAAATATATATACTCTGTGTATCTGTGTTGCTATTTATAGCTTGGAAGACGAAGCACATTCTAACAGGAACTTTCAAAAAGCCATGCAAGCAAACAGATTTAATACGATGGGACTCGCTGTAGTGCTGTAGACATTTGTAACAAAGCTTTTCTTATGGTCTCGCTATAGCGTGTGGTAGAGGACGACAGACAATTTGTTGAACAGATGATTACTTTTCAGTTTTATTACCAATAACCATTTACAGATGGGGCCACGCGAGCGTTATAACGAGGATGTGTAGGCATCTGGTGGTGAAGGTAAGAATGTCGTAGCCTGGTAGGTATGGAAAGGCAGGATGTGGGCGGATCATGGTGGCACAAGGCCTGCCTCATTCAAGACCAGAGTAGTTTTACACATAACGCAAACAGAAAAATGGTACGACCCACCTTTGAAACGATTTTGTGAATCAGAAAAAGTTTAATGGAACTTGAACTACTTGTGCATGTTCGTAAAACAATTGTTTTCTTCAAACATTTGTAAAACGCGGCATATATGATAGTTTACCTACACATACTCTCTCTCTCTCTCTCTCTCTCTCTCTCTCTCTCTCTCTCTCTCTCTCTCTCTCTCTCTCTCTCTCTCTCTCTCTCTCTCTCTCTCTAACGTCCATCCGTGTTATCAGTGTCAACTATGCGGTTAGATAACCTGGCATTGTTTAAAATCCTGAAAGGTTAACATGCGAGAAACAGTCGCACATCCTTCGCCAACACTGACATTTATAGGAGAATGCTCCACGGACAAGCTTGCCTGAATGCCCTACACCCGCTGTACTGCCACCACCCATGGTAGACTGTAAAGAAGTCGACAGTTTTAGGCCAGCTCGCCATTTTACACACATATGTTGTGCAGCATCTAATCTTGCCTCTGGAACAAAAATTAGCTTGAATGTCCGCCATTCGCGCTAGCTTTACGTCACGGGCATCGACCGCTAAGTGCATTTTGACGTCAGAAGCAAACAGTTCGCCTGTTAAGAATAGTTTAGTTTTGAAAAAAACGATAAGCTCGTTTTATTGCATAAATACATTATGACTTATGAATCGACCAAATGTGCAACGCTTGTCAGCAATCCTGGACTTTCCAGTCTTCCCAGCCTCCCTGCTAGAACACATATACCTGCATTCACATTGTTCCAAACATTAATACGACCAGACAGTAACTTAGCTAAGTATCACCGTTCCCTCAGCCAGATAACCAACGTTCTATGTCTAGTTTACTATGTCCTGTCAAATCCACCCACCACTGCCTCACTATTTAAGGTGTATTATATTTCAGACATATCCGGGATTACTACAATGAACTCTGCTGAAACTCGAGCTGGACCGACAGGATTAACTGGTAACTTCAGTAAGATGTCTGTGACGTAACCACGACCGCTGACCCTTCCATCCGCCCGCCCGGGGTAATGACTGCAGCAGGCACCCCACTAGACTAACATATAGTCTCTGAAATGAACATATCATACAGAAAAAAACCTGATACTGCAGTAATCTAGACTTGCCAAACATTATAGACTTGCATGGGCTGTAGTTGATATAAATGTATCAGGGTCTGTAAGACAGACTAGCACCCCACATGTAACCCAGCAGTGACCACACGTCTGACCAGCGGGACGCCCTCATCTACCCATGACGTCATTCGACATAACCCTTCACGTCACTGTCTACTTCAGCTGTGTAAACTGTGTATTGTAAAATCACATTACAGCATCGTCTGATTTGCTGGTTCAATTACTGTATCCCATAGTTCAGATTATGTCTGTCCCATCTGGATCTATGACATGTAGACTATACCGCCTACACGTAAAGTGAGCTTGTTATCATGCTTGCGCATGCTTACAGACATCACGATGAACGTCTGTTTGCTGCCAGACTGTGCCAGGCAGGCAGTATTTCCGTCTCCTAAAGAACAGAATAACATGGCGCCCCGCGGTCAACTTGCAGCCGCGCCTATGAGTAAGTCTAGGTGTGGGCGCGAACTGACGTTCCAGAATGGCCTGACTGCCAAGTTAAACCACAAAGGGAGAACTCATTATGTTACCTTGATTACGGTATAGATTTGGTTTGTGAGAAGAGGTGAGTTTGGCTCGAAACAAGTGTCTGTGCATCTTATCGTAGTGATGACGTCACTGAATACCTTCTGTTGGAGACATTATGTTTTCGAAGAGTTTTTTTTAAAACTTAAGACTTCCAGCTGCATATACATTCACCCCTCCTAATAATCAGGAGATCTGAAGATCTGCATCACGATTAAATGGGGATTTGAACACATGTGTGTTACATGTACTCTAATCTGAAAGCAACTCTGAACGATATGCTCCGTGTGTCCCATTAAACACAAATGCACACTGACCATCTACACACCCTTATGCGTACTGTGCATTCCACTGGTAGGAACACATCAGGACTATATCTACAAGACCATGAACGTGTAACGCGAAGCCACCTCAAGATGGCTCAATGCATGAGCGTGTTCATGTCAAGACAGATGGACGATACCAGTCACCTTGTGAGCAAAGATACCTTACATTGTGAGGCGTACCTAGTTCTCCGGCTCGGGTTTCATTCAAAGACCCATTCCAACCTCAGTACATCTGCGAGTTCTTGACGAGATTGTACAGATGTTGTTCATTACAGTGGTTGATACACAGCAGAGGCCATGTCGGCTCGTAGACACATCAAGGGGGTTACAACCGGGTTCCCTCACACATTGTAACTAATCAATTCTTAACCCTATGCCCGACCAGCCTGTGTACATACGAAATAGTGACTGGGGAGGCCCGATCACCTTTACTCTGTAAGGTGTGACAGTCAGGTAAATGTGAGGCAGCAGTCTGTAAGGTGTGACAGTCAGATAAATGTGAGGCAGCAGTCTGTAAGGTGTGACAGTCAGATAAATGTGAGGCAGCAGTCTGTAAGGTGTGACAGTCAGATAAATGTGAGGCAGCAGTCTGTAAGGTGTGACAGTCAGATAAATGTGAGGCAGCAGTCTGTAAGGTGTGACAGTCAGATAAATGTGAGGCAGCAGTCTGTAAGGTGTGACAGTCAGATAAATGTGAGGCAGCAGTCTGTAAGGTGTGACAGTCAGATAAATGTGAGGCAGCAGTCTGTAAGGTGTGACAGTCAGATAAATGTGAGGCAGCAGTCTGTAAGGTGTGACAGTCAGATAAATGTGAGGCAGCAGTCTGTAAGGTGTGACAGTCAGATAAATGTGAGGCAACGGTCTGTAAGGTGTGACAGTCAGATAAATGTGAGGCAACGGTCTGTATGGTGTGACAGACAAGTAACTGAAAGAAAGCAGTCTGTAAGGTGTAACAGTCATGTAACTGAGAGGAAGCAGTCTGTATGGTGTGACAGTCATGTAACTGTAAGGAAGCAGTCTGTAAGGTGTAACAGTCATGCAACTGATCGAGATGAAGCAGTCTGTAAGGTCTGCCTCAGCAGATTGTCACGGTAACAGACCTCACAGTAACCTCACAGTAACCTGACTATCACACCACACAGACTGTTGCCTCACAGATACCGGACTGTCACACCCTATAGACTGCTTCCTCTCAGTTACTTGACTGCCACACCTTACAGACTGCTTCCTCTCAGTTTCCTGACTGCCACACCTTACAGACTGCTTCATCTCAGTTTCCTGACTGCCACACCTCACAGACTGCTTCATCTCAGTTACATGACTGTTACACCTTACAGACTGCTTCATCTCAGTTACATGACTGTTACACCTTACAGACTGCTTCCTCTCAGTTACATGACTGTTACACCTTACAGACTGCTTCCTCTCAGATACATGACTGCCACACCTTACAAACTGCTTCCTCTCAGATACATGACTGTCACACCTTACAGACTGCTTCCTCTCAGATACATGACTGTCACACCTTACAGACTGCTTCCTCTCAGATACATGACTGTCACACCTTACAGACTGCTTCCTCTCAGTTACATGACTGTCACACCGTACAGACTGCTTCCTCTCAGTTACATGACTGTCACACCTTACAGACTGCTTCCTCTCAGTTACATGACTGTAACACCCTACAGACTGTAAGGTATCTGTGAGGCAACAGTATGTAAGGTCTGACAGTCAGGTATCTGTGAGGCAACAGACTGTAAGGTGTGACATTCAGGTAACAGTGAGGCAGCAGTCTGTAAGGTCTGACAGTCAGGTAACTGTGAGGAAATAGTCTGAAAGGTGTGACAGTCTTGTAACAGTGAGGAAACAGTCTGTAAGTTATGAGTATGACAGACAGGTAACAGAGAGGCAGCAGTCTGTAAGATGTGACAGACAGGTAACTGTGAGGAAACAGTCTGTCAGGTATGACAGACAGGTAACAGGGAGGCAGCAGTCTGTAAGATGTGACAGACAGGTGACTTTGAGGGAACAGTATGTAAGGTCTGACAGTCAGGTAACTGTGAGGCAGCAGTCTGTAAGGTGTGACAGTCAGGTAACTGTGAGGCAGCAGTCTGTAAGGTGTGACAGTCAGGTAACTGCGAGGAAACAGTCCGTAAGGGGACACACTGTAAAGGCAACATGGAACAGACAGGTAAATAGACCTCTAGATTTTAGAAACCAACTACAAATTTTGCTTTGATGGTTTCTTAAATCGATATATGTTGTTTTCCAAATTGTGACATCCAAGTTTCGAGGCAATGCAGTAAATTGCCGCCATTTGCATTACATCTTTCGCACTCCCAAAATGGCCACCTGACTACCATATCTCCAGTTTGTATATACCACCTGACGTGGCCACCTGACTACCACATCGCCAGTTTGTATATACCATCCGACATGGCCACCTGACTACCATATCTCCAGTTTGTATATGCCACCCGACGTGGCCACCTGACTACCATATCTCCAGTTTGTATATACCACCCGACGTGGCCACCTGACTACCATATCTCCAGTTTGTATATGCCACCCGACGTGGCCACCTGACTACCACATCGCCAGTTTGTATATGCCACCCGACGTGGCCACCTGACTACCATATCTCCAGTTTGTATATACCACCCGACATGGCCACCTGACTACCACATCTCCAGTTTGTATATATTATCCGACGTGCCCACCTGACTACCACATCGCCAGTTTGTATATACCACCCGACATGGCCACCTGACTACCATATCTCCAGTTTGTATATACCACCCGACATGGCCACCTGACTACCACATCTCCAGTTTGTATATATTATCCGACGTGCCCACCTGACTACCACATCGCCAGTTTGTATATGCCACCCGACGTGGCCACCTGACTACCACATCTCCAGTTTGTATATATTATCCGACGTGCCCACCTGACTACCACATCGCCAGTTTGTATATACCACCCGACATGGCCACCTGACTACCATATCTCCAGTTTGTATATACCACCCGACGTGGCCACCTCACTACGACAACCCTGGTGTGTACAACACCAACACCACCCGACGTGGCCACCTCTCTACGACATCGGTGCTGTGTAACACCTACACCACCTGACACTGATCATCACTACGACATCGGTGCTGTGTAACACCTACACCACCTGACACTGATCATCACTACGACGTCTCCGGGGTGTAACACCTACACCACCTGACACTGATTATCACTACGACGTCTCCGGGGTGTAACACCTACACCACCTGACACTGATCATCACTACGACGTCTCCGGGGTGTAACACCTACACCACCTGACACTGATCACCACTACGACGTCTCCGGGGTGTAACACCTACACCACCTGACACTGATCACCACTACGACGTCTCCGGTGCGTTTACACCACACATCGTGACCTCACTTCGCAACTTCGACAAATACTATGCGCACGATCAAGATATATGAGATTGTATTACACTTACCAATTGTATTATCTCAGTGCAGTTCTGCCATGAATAGCAACTTAGCGTTTATATTGCATGCTGTATAACATATAGTTTCATTACACGTTCACCTCTTTCATAGCGGATTATGCTCATTTGTTAGTTCGTGTCACACAGTTCCAAGCATATACCATTTTATGTTATCATTGCCCTTTTAAACAAGCACACAACATGTCCTCCATGTGGATGTACAAGACAAGTTACTGACCCTGGCGTCCCCGCACTTCCCCTGGCGTCCCCCGTCAAACGTGCGCCAGGCAACCATTGCAGAATCCAGATGTGCTGCACGTGAATTCGGATATTAGAGATTAATACACATTAGATAAAAGAAACGTGAAGGGCGGAGTGCGTTTAGTCCCTAGGCAGCAGTTTGTTTGTATGTTGTTTAACGCCGCACTCAGTAATATTCCAGCTATATGACGGAGGTCGGAAAATAATCGAGTCTGGACCAGACAATCTAGTGACTGACATCTAGAGCATCGATCTACGCAATTTACTTCATGCATATAACTGGTATTCATACTTGAGACAACTACACCGGTATTCAGAGTCATTCCTGATATATAACTACACCGGTATTCAGTGTTATTCCTGATACAACTACACCGGTAAACAGTGTCATTCTTGAGACAACTACACCGGTATTCAGTGTTATTGATGAGACAACTACACCGGTAAACAGTGTCATTCCTGATACAACTACACCGGTATACAGTGTTATTGATGAGACAACTATACCGGTATTCAGTGTCATTCCTAATAAAACTATACCGGTATACAGTGTCATTCCTGATACAACTATACCGGTATACAGTGTTATTCCTGATACAACTACATCGGTATACAGTGTCATTCGTGATACAACTACATCGGTATTCAGTGTTATTGATGAGACAACTATACCGGTATGCAGTGTTATTCCTGATACAACTACACCGGTATTTAGTGTTATTCCTGATACAACTACATCGGTATTCAGTGTTATTCCTGATACAACTATACTAGTATTCAGTGTTATTCCTGATACAACTATACCGGTATACAGTGTTATTCCTGATACAACTACACCGGTATTCAGTGTTATTCCTGATACAACTACATCGGTATTCAGTGTTATTCCTGATACAATTATACCAGTATTCAGTGTTATTCCTGATACAATTATACCGGTATTCAGTGTTTTTCCTGATACAACTATACCGGTATTCAGTGTTATTCCTGATACAACTATACCGGTATTCAGTGTTATTTCTGATACAACTATACCGGTATACAGTGTCATTCCTGATACAACTACATCGGTATACAGTGTCATTCCTGATACAACTACATCGGTATACAGTGTCATTCCTGATACAACTATACCGGTATTCAGTGTTATTTCTGATACAACTATACCGGTATACAGTGTCATTCCTGATACAACTACACCGGTGTACAGTGTCATTCCTGATAGAACTATACCAGTATACAGTGTCATTCCTGATAGAACTATACCGGTATACAGTGTCATTCCTGATACAACTACACCGGTATACAGTGTCATTCCTGATAGAACTATACCAGTATACAGTGTCATTCCTGATAGAACTATACCGGTATACAGTGTCATTCCTGAGACAACTATACCGGTATTCAGTGTTATTGATGAGACAACTATACCGGTATTCAGTGTTATTGATGAGACAACTACACCGGTATTCAGTGTAATTCCTGGGACAATAATACCGGGATTTAGTGTTATTCCTGATACAACTATACCACATGTATGTAGCTGGTGTCTGATTAGCATTCAGTGTTATTCCTGAGACAATGTTAACGGTATTTGTTCTTATTCCTAATACATATACTAAATGGTTATCGGTGATGTTGCCATACGTATGTTTCCATCGTTGATTTTGAAGTGTCAGAATATATCAGTTCTGAAGCCATTGTTGAGTGTGAGGCGTCTAAATATATCAGTTCTGATGCCATTGTGGAGTGTGAGGCGTCTAAATATATCAGTTCTGATGCCATTGTGGAGTGTGGGGCGTCTAAATATATCAGTTCTGATGCCATTGTGGAATGTGAGGCGTCTAAATATATCAGTTCTGATGCCATTGTTGAGTGTGAGGCGTCTAAATATATCATTTCTGACGCCATTGTTGAGTGTGAGGCGTCTAAATATATCATTTCTGATGCCATTGTGGAGTGTGAGGCGTCTAAATATATCAGTTCTGATGCCATTGTTGAGTGTGAGGCGTCTAAATATATCAGTTCTGATGGCATTGTGGAGTGTGAGGCGTCTAAATATATCAGTTCTGATGCCATTGTTGAGTGTGAGGCATCTAAATATATCAGTTCTGATGCCATTGTTGAGTGTGAGGCATCTAAATATATCAGTTCTGATGCCATTGTTGAGTGTGAGGCGTCTAAATATATCAGTTCTGATGCCATTATTTATTTTGGGGTGTCTGAACATATTCGTTATACCCGAAGGATAACGACAGTAACAGTCCGACAATGAGAGTCAATGCCATCCTGTCACACAGCACATTCCATTTACGAGAGTATCCATATTGACCTATTACCCTATTGACTTCAGTTCCCTAGAAGTTCGTATCTCATGGCGGCATTTTTCATTTTCTGGTACTGAGGGCAGTAATACTCCATAAACTAGACAGGGTATACACATTTCGCAGGACCCGTGAAGATCCGGCGTAGAATAGGTCATCAGCAATCCATGCTTGTCGTAAAAGGCGACTATGCTTGTCGTAAAAGGCGACTATGCTTGTCGTAAGAGGCGACCAGCGGGATCGGATGGTCAGGCTCGCTGATTTGTATCCCAATTGCGTAGATCGATGCTCATGATGTCAATCACTGGATTGTCTGGTCCAGACTCGATCATTTACAGGCCGCCGTCATATTGCTGGAATATTGCTGAGTGCGGTGTTAAACAACAACAAACAACATTTCGAAGAAAGGCCAGTTCCATAACACTTCACGTCTGAATCCACAGAGGACATTTGTCGAACACAATACGAATAGTGGTTGCTTCTGAAATGTTGTTACACAATTCGTAGCGCATATCTAATCAAGATAACAATTACTCCGACATAAATGAAACGGCAGCTTGTGCGAGTACAATGCAAACAGTAAGGATACCGATGCCTGTTGATGAAAGTACTGCAGCATCCCGAGTACAGTATTAGATGACAGGTGTCATGTTTCACCTACCCACACCTCCTAACACAGCAGCTGCACCAGCACCATGGCGTAAGTGATGTAGTGTCGGCGTCTCACTGCCGTCACATGCACAACCATACAATCACACTAAAGCGTCACGTCTTGAGATAACACCGACCCTTCTATGTCAGCACCATACTTCAGTCACCATGGCAACCAAACCTTTGGTTCAGATCAGGCGCACATGCATACTCTCACCTACTGGTTTCAGTTTACGAAACATGGCGGATATCGCGCACAGATGTTCCATAGAAAACGTTATTAAAGGGTTTACAAACATATTGATAAAAATAACACGAAACCGAAACATAGAATCAAGTTTTTCTCGATCCATTTGCTGGAATTGTTTGGCCAATTAAGTTCCTCGAGTAGACAGTACCAGTCAGGTAAAAGTTGCCAAGTTGCAGGATTGTCCCTCACCCCTGCAATACCAGATGGGATCGTCTACACATCCACCGTTCGAGGTCTTGCCAAACAAGGCAGTAACCCTATCGCTGTGGATGCCGCCAGGAGGGCCCTGCTTGTACTATAATTGCCCCTACAGCCTCTGATAGGCTATCTTGTGCATTCCTCCTGTTTTGGCCCACTGTCAAATCATTCGCCAGAAACCTCGCTACAGTTCTGAGATCTCTCTTTCGGAGTCTAAGTCCAAGCACAGACGCTCTCAGTTCAGTTGTTGAGGCACTCTCGTCTGCAGTTGCGATCATTCCCTTCTGCTTGGAATTCCCTTTCTTTTATACTTTTGTATTTGTTAGCGCTCCACTACACAAACTACAGCCATGGATGCCATCAAGAAGAAGATGTTGGCCATGAAGATGGAGAAGGAAAATGCTGTGGACAGGGCCGAACAGAACGAGCAAAAACTAAGGGATACCGAAGAGCAGAAGGCCAAGGTAAGACCCCCTTTCTGGCATCAACGGACAGTCACATTATCCTCAGTATGGAGTGGACCTCGTCTCGCGAAAACGCGCTTTCTTAAAGTTTCTGCAAAATTGCGATTATTTGCCATCGAAAAACATGCATATTCGGCACGTTTGAATACGGAACAATATGAGAACTATCCAAAATTTTAAGTGGGTTTTTCTTACCCCGTAATACACTGCCAGAAAACCTTTACTAACACACCTTTTCCTTTTCCAAATTTTACTGTATACTCTCAAAGTTTTCACCTTCTTCCCCTTAAGACATCCCCTTGATACAGAGTCGGCCATCTTGAAACCTGATCCATCACCCGAACATCCTCGTCTGCTGCTATTTTCGCTGTACCAGCACTCATCCTGTTGTTGGCTAATGCTTTATTTGGCTGCTCCTAATGTCTTGTTAACAATCATGAACTGTATTCCCCTACGCACCAATAATTACCCAAATTAAACCCGACGTATATACTAATTGAGGGTGCTTCTAGATGTTGCCGCTATATATTATATATAAATGTTAGTTCATTAAAAACAATACAAAAATATGTATTCAACAACTGCATGTTTATTTCTTACCAATCACGAACATAAAAAAGTTACAAATTGACAAGATAGCATTTCTCTTTAAGGTTTACATCTACCTGGACAGTATATGTCTTACCCATACTTACATCAGAAGATTTTAATAGTCATTTATACTCTTTAGTGGTTTTGGTTGTTACTTCTTAGAGCGACCAACATTAAACTAATGGTCATGCACAAATCAGTTATATATAATGAAAACTCATATGATCTTTAGGTCTACACTCATATTCAAGGTTACAGGGTATACATCTGGGTTATGTATACTTACATGTTACATAATCTTTGCAGATTGAAGAAGATCTGAACAACCTGCAAAAGAAATGCGCAAATTTGGAGAACGACTTCGACAATGTAAACGAGCAACTGCAGGAAGCCATGGCCAAGTTGGAAACTTCCGAGAAGAGAGTGACAGAGGTAGGTGTCGGGGTGGTCATGACGTGACCTTGCACGGCGACATCAATGACACAAGCTGCTACAGAGAAGCAACGTTGCTGCAGTTGCACGCTTTTAACACCATATCAGTTGCTGCAATAAAATTAACAATAAGTGATGCGTAGTTTTACCTAAAACAAAATAACCCCATAAATGTATGTAAATGGAAAAAGACAACACATACAAAGTAAAAAATATATTAAACAACAGATCAAATTAAATACACCAGTTACAATAACCATGCCCAAGAATAATCACCTATATAGGAAGTCCTGGGGCCCATAGTAAGGCCCACGTCGTAGCGTTCTTTTCAGAAGTGGTTCCATAGTGTGTCTGAATAATTACTGACCGTAGATCTGGTACAAATGTGTATGTTGTGCATCAGAATGCTGTATGTACAAGTGTGTCATTATCGTTGATTAATAACGTTTGCTACACATGGCTAACCCCTTAGCTTCTGTCTTTCTTGTGTAATAAGTTCGCAGTCTGACATAATCGCCAGTATATGTATTACGTGATATGCGAATGGCTTACTATGTGTCCGCTCAGTATCAGATTACATGCATTAACCGTGCTGAAATATGATAATCCTAAGTCCTAATTTGGGGAGGCTTACAGCAAGTTAATTCGTCTCAATGACCTTTGTCTCTGGCGATCAGTCTGTGACCAAGTGTCCATGTTAGGCTATTTAGAACCTATTTGCAGCTGGCGTCTGACAGTCACACGACCTATGGCGCTGTTGTGAATCTGGTGTTTAACTCAAAGGTATTTCTGTCTCTTTCATCAAGTCAATCAGTTTAGTAGTGTGCTGTGGAACAACATCTCTTGTTTTCGTTGTGGGAAACTTGTCAAATATTTACCGCCGGCAGGAAAGGTCATTTGGAATGGCCTGCCATTGAAAGAAGACTGTGTATTAATATTAATGTCAGCTTAGCCACGCCTCCTGCTCGTTGAGACCGTGATATCAATAGTTCGGGGGTACACCCTCGTCCGTCTCAGCTCGTTATGATACGAGCCTGGTGATTCATTCCAGGACCGTGACGTCATGAAGCCATAAATGGAATGCAACGCGAGGAATGTTTGTAAAGCCCAAGCGGCAAGATTGAAGTGGGAAATAGCGGCTGTGTTGGCAGCCGCGCTTCACCCCTCTGGACGGAATAGCTATTTTTAGCGTGTGGTTGCCATCTCTTGTGTTGTAGACTCACTTATACAAGTTGTGCCCTGTACCTAATGTTTATGTAAACTCTACACGTGTCTACATCGGACTTTAGGGTCCAAATGAAGAGACAGTTCAACGTCTCTAAACTTCAGAAAACTCCGCACAAAGTTCAGTCAGTATGGGAGAAAGTTTACTCTCAGTCGAACCGGAGTATAGTGGCTGTGTGGAGCTCTCGCAGGAGTCTCAAATTTCCACACAGGATCTCTCACAAGGATCTACCGATATTCAACTGACAACAGACGGTGCTAAACCTAAAAAGAAGAAGTCTAGCAAAAAGGTTAAAAAGAAGAAAGATAAGGACAAAGACAAATCATCCAAGGACAAAAGTGAGAAAAGTTCCAAATCCAAGTCCGGACGTTCGTCAAGCAGACGACCCGAGCCTGAGGGAGGCAACGCGCCCGCCTCCTACGTAGATGACTATGAGAGGATTATTTATAGTAACGATGCTCTGTTCTCAGACGTGGAGCTCACTGATGAGGACTATGCCAACTTCAATAAAGACTGCCGAAGGCCTCATAGAGCCAACAGGCAGGGAAGGGACGGTGCAATACTTATACCGTGCACACAACTCGGGATCAATTCCAACACTATGATAAAGTTTGCAATAATTGGAACAGAATTGCAGAATGTGATACAAGTATCTCTTAAAAGGGTAGGCATTGCAGATATTGGTGTGCATATAACACGAGTCCATGTGGTGCTCATAAGGTTGTTTCAGTTTATTTATTTTTCTTGTAAACAAATCACATTATGTAGGTAAGTTGTTATTTCCACAGCTCTGTACCAAGAGTTCATCAATAATAACTGTCTCCCAGTCCTTGGTCGGACCGGAAGTTATTACGTTGACCTTTCAAAATGATTGCAGGGGAAACTGTTTTCGTCGTATAAGTGATAACCATGTAGAGTTTACTAGTACTGTTTTGTGGATGGGAATTCATCTCTATTCGTGCCTCGTATTTGCGTGGTGCAAATTGATCAATCTTATGGTTTGTCTTAGGAAAGTGTGGAGAACTTTTCCTCCCTTGCCCCTATTTGCACAATAGCTTAAGACAACAGGTCGATGACACCTCAACGACTTTTGCAACATTATCTAAAGATGACGTTTTGTTTCTTCGTTGGTAATGAACATGAAAATGCATACACATGCAGCAGTTCCTCGTAGCATTTTGTTCTCTGCAGTCACTACCCTTCAATCAGCTTTTACCTTTTCGAGCACAAATATCCCACAGCTCCTGACTTGACGCGTCTTGTGGCCAGCGCGACTGTAGAGTAGGAGATTCTTTTAGGTCAATCATTTGTACGATCCAGGTTGGCAAGGTCGACTGCTCGTGTACATACATTCTTTCTGTCATATATATTGTGGATATCGAGGGGAGCGCCCGCTCTCAGGTATGTCACTTTTCTTCTGAAAAAACACTTGTTTACCATAAAATGTCACATACTTCAAACTATACGTCAGGGATCCTCTAACTTAATGTTTTAGGAAGTTAGGTTGAGTCAATAGAATAGTGATAACCAATAGATATACATGAATTACTGACAGTACAACACTACTTCTTGGCCCATGTGACATAGTTCTTGGTTCGTTCGGGTGTTATTGTCAAGCAGTCCGTATCACATGAGTGGTTATGTAGAGGCAGGTTGGATTACTTGATCTAACAGCACATAGTAGTTACCCTTGCGGCAATTTGCCTGCAAATCTCACTGAGGTCAGGTGGTCAAACCAGTTTTTACTGACCTTATAAGGAAGTGACACGATTGTATTCGATATAATGTACTTCTAGTAAAGAACACGCTAAACCAACCATGTAAATAGTCACCTGCTTAAACATCTCACTGAAAATATAACACTATTGTTAACAGCTGTCTCTTATAGAGCCAACTTTTCTTCGCCTTATTCGGTGGCTGTGGGGTATAGCCTGGTGGTTAAAGCGTTCGCTCAACACGCCAAAGACCCGGGTTCGATTCCCCACATGGGTAAAATGTGTGAAGCCCATTTATGGTGTCCCCCAATAGTTGTTACATTAATTCCCCGATGTGGGAAATCAAACCGTGTGACGGGTCAGAGCTTTAACTATCAGGCTACCCCACTGCCCCCCTATTCACATTAGTACACACACACACACACAAACACACACACACACACACACACACACACACACACATACATATATCTTTATTTATTTATTTACCATGTACATGTGAGTGGTAGTATTTCAGAATAAACATCATACCGAATAATACTGTTCGGCTGATTAGTATGCCAGTACTTATGTTTGATATTGAAGTACCTTTTTGAAGACATAAAACTTCGTTGGATGACTTATTTAATGTTTTAACGACGTTCCTTATGAACTTCTTGTCCCTTCGTGTGGAGATTTATTAAAGGCGACTAAGATTCCTAGTTATGATAATTACTGGAGTTTTTTCACGCGTATTGATGGGCACATCGTAGGGCACCTGTTCAAAGAAGGGGGATAACTCTAACAGCCCGTTACTTGATGCTTGTCGAAATAAAGTGCATGCATTAACGTGTGTGCTACTGGGTCCGCCTTGGAAATACATCTTTACTGAAATATATAGCCGACCTCGATTTTAGAAGAGTTTATAACTAGTTTTCAGATTTTAAGCTACATACTTCAGCGGGTACAAACCATTAGCCTATTAAAATGAGACAACATACATTAGTTTTACATTGTCTTCAAGTAGAAATACATCGGTACTGAACGTATGCAAAGCAGGCTCACTTCTTACTTGGATTCAATTTGGCAACGATTTATTTTCTTCAAACAGACACTACGATCTGCAATTACTTTAGACTTAGCACTACCCTCATTTAGTTGTGTGTTCGTTTCCTCGTCGATATAGTTCCGGGTGAATGCTATGTTGTTTTGAAAGTCTAGCCACCGCAAATCATTGCTGCTGCTAAGTTACCATGATGAGACTAGTAATCGTGTTTTAATCGCCATTATGATCAAACCGATATTGACTTGTTTTTGTTTTTCTTACAATAGATCAGCGAGAAAATGGAAGTTATATTAAATGGATTAGACGGTAAAAAATGTAGTACTCACGTTTAGTATTTTAGTGGTCGCTGGATGCACTCCATCTCGCTAAAACGAATCTAGTTGCCCCTCATTTCAAGATTATGTATTTCAGACGCTACTGTCTCTGACAATTACACACACACCAAGGCCGTAGTTAACTTTTTTTGACAGGGGGGCAAATATTTGTACAAGTATCACTTGTCCCCAACTTGATTCAAATAAAACTGTTCCCCCCCCCCCCCCCCCCCCCCCGGCTGGCTACCGCACTGCACACCCCTCTTTATCGTATGGCGGGATTCCCGTATTGAACTTTGCTATTGCCTTAAAAGGAAGTAAAGTTTGTAGAGGGAGTAACATATTTCAATGGAACAGCCAGGTGTCCCCTGTCACGTGACAGTATACACCTAACGCAGACCATATCGCTTTTCCGGAGCTAGTGTGACACGGTTGAAATTTGACGAAATATTTGTCGTAGTCATTCAGCTTGGACCTTTCTGCAAGTGGAAGACCATATGATCCACAGTTACACGAGACAAACGTATTGACCCAATAGACCGGAGTCACTACACCAGAAGGGACTATATTTGTAGTGCAGGGTCACAGGCAGAGTGGTGGTTCGGTCTGCCCGGCTAGGAGTTGATTGTCTATTCTAAAGCATAGAAGTTGGAGCTGGACACCAGGCAAAATGAGTCAAATCCAAATGCAGCAAAATTCTGGGGGTATTTTGGCAGCTCTAAAGAGCAAAATGAACACACTACGGGAAGAAAGTGACAATTTGAAGGACGAAAGGGATATGTTAAAACGTGAATTGGCTGAAAAGGACGAGAAAATTTACAAGGTAGGTGTAAAATTGTCAGATATTCTTGCGATTGGAGGTGGAATGAAGCTGTTGTTTGCATTTTTCTGACAATTGCAAGTACGATTACCTTTGCCAAGGCACTACGAACAGATGCAACGTCACATAATGTCAAGATAAACATGTAACACGATCTCGTGTACGTCTCGGTAACCTCACAACGATACATAGAAATTTAGGTAAGATGGCGGACCTCAGGATATTTCCGGAAACAGCACATTTCTCGCGAAGTTTTTTTTACAATTATAACACCGTTTTATATAACAAGGACATACATCTCATCAGTAAACCTGTCTATTCCGGAGAGACTGTATCTATTCTCTATGTTGTTTCCAGTAGGGCAACATGACCTTGTGCCGGCAAACCCAAATTGGGCCTCAGTGACAGGATGCACTGTTCTTTACGCTGTAGGGAGTAATTTAAGTTTCAGAATAATAGTGACTGTATAGGCCTATACTACTCACGCGATAGATCAGTTTAATCCACAGTCTTCCACACTTCATATTGTCGTTAATCATTTCTCTTTTTAGATAACATCAATTTTGTTGAGGTCTTTTTTCAGGGTAAATTGTGCACCCCTTCTCATTTCCTAATGAGTCTGGAAAGAAATGTAGTAGATCTAATGGGGATCAGGTCTGACCTATCTAAAATTAATCAGACCATGGTTGGTTGGTTGGTTTGTTGTTTAATTCCGTACTCGGCAATATTCCAGCTTTATGAGGGCGGTCTGTAAATAATAGTCTGGACCAGACAACCAACCCAGTGATTAATATCATGAGCATCAATCCACGCAATTGGGATCAATGACATGTATCAACCAATTCGGCGAGTCTGACCACCTGATCATTGCTGATCCCATTAGTCACCTTTTACAGCAAGCATTGGTTGCTGAAGACCCATTCTAACCCAGATCTTCATGGGTCAAATTTGTTCATTGAAAACTTGTGGTGAGAAATGAATTTGCAACCACATGACCCCTACCATGTTTGAAATACTGTTAATTTATGTTGAAAAATAGCATATTTATTGATTTTCAAAGACAAGATGTCTAGGTTTGGTTTTTTAACGCTGCACTCGTCAATATTACAGCTATGATGGCTAATCTGACCTTAACAATATGAATTTTAAAAAACAACAGTTTAATCATGATCATAGGAATCCTTACTTTTTCGGGCGTTTTGAAAGGCATGTATGTTATCGATCCATATTCTTGTTTATAATTACCCATAAATTAGTGATAATGTCCAAAATGGTAATAACTTTTATTTAGGCTTCGGTTTGATTCTGAAAGTTGTTCAAAATCCACTTAGTCCACAGTATCTACTTTTGTTATGTCTTTCAATCTAGCAGTAATGACAACCCTAATTACACACAGAAATTGTCTTAGTTTGACGCTTAAGTCATTAATTGCATTAACTAGATAAGAAGTGTGCCTGGGACCAATGAGCAAAGACATCTGAATATGTTTAAATATTTTAGTATTGGACAGTATGTATACAGTATCTACAGCTTTTCAGCTTGGAATGGTGGCGAAATAATACATTTACTACTTCTAACTTCAGTGCTATAGAATAGCTGTTAAGTAAGACACAGTAACATTAGATGTCCTACCATATAAGGCCAGTGTTTCGCATGAAGGAGGGTATGCATTAGGATAGGCTAAGTGTTGGTATCCTGCTGTATTGTGGACCACTGAGTGATTCTATTGTAATGTCACACCCAACCACTGTTGACTCACAACAGGAACTTGATGAAGGGTTCACAACTTTCAAACATGTACGCCCATCTTTGGAAAATTTATGGGTACGGGTAACTTGTTTCATTTATGACCTCTTAATAAATGCAGTGTTTGCTTTGACAGGCTGAGGATGGGCGCATTGCTGTCCTGTCTAAATGTGTCTGTAAATGAAGAATCTCCACAAGTTGTAAAGATAAACATAACCTGATAAAGGTCACGCTAGCTATGTGGGTCAAAGCAGGAATGCAACTTACCTCTCTCCCTTTAGACACTTGAAGCAACTATTTTCTCTTCAGGACTACCACAACATTAAAAGATTAGTCAATCTGTTATCAGGATCATTATCAGGATTGTTAAGTTAATTGTACACATTGATAAGAAGAATTAATTCATGTTCCAACATGTCATACTTTTAGGGATTTCTTTTTTTTATGCAAATCTTATTCCATGCCTTATAGTATCTGATCTACTAGAGTTTTACACAGTCACTGTTAGTATCCTTGTCCCAAAATTTAAGTGAAAATCTGGAATGACAAATTGCTTTCTTCCAAAATAGTTATCCCAGATGCAGCACTAATTGAGCTGCAGATTAGTTGTATTTAACTCCTGTTGTGTACACCTGATCAGTGTACATGGCATTACATTAAGTATTTGGTACTGGTGTTGTAGGTTATGGTTAATAAGAAGGCCGTCTTAGGATTTATGTTAATGATATGTCCACAGATAAACCAGTCATAACTGTTTAGCAGTATACATTGTATATGTATTGATTTTTTAACATTGTAGTATAAGAATCCATTACATTTGTGTTCATTATCAACTGTCGCAGTGTCAAGAGTAGCAAGTGTGGGTGGTAAATACAGCATTGGCAGTAGTAGCATATCTCATGACATGAGAGTACATGTCAATTGGAGCTACAGTCCCTAAACCGCACAATTATCGCAGTCAGAAGATGGATGGTACAAATTTACTTGTTGCCTTTTTTAACCTGTTCTTTGCAAAATGAATATCTCTTCAGAAACAACATGACATTTATCATACTTATATGTTTATCTTAAATTAGAAGAGAATCAAATCGGGCAAATTTGCAGTTATGATAACTTTGACGCGTCATGCTCATAAACAGATGTCAGCATATCATGCATATGGCTATTCAATATCATTCATCTGATAATTGAGACAATTTACATTTCAAACTATTGCCAATACTGTAAATTTTATGTTCTTTCTCAATCAATTGTGGCAGAGTTTTGTATGTATACTCAACATGCTCTATGGTCAGTTAAAAGTCTTTGACATATAACATGTGTTGTAGGAGGATGATTGATTAATCCACTGGCTAGAACATTAGCAGGACAGATATTTCTGATGTAATAATGTACTGTTATCAGTCAATTTATGAAATGGAGGTTATTTTTTGTTTGATACCATACACATTTATTTTAAGACCTTTGGGTGAGATTAAGATAATTCAGAGTATCCTCAGATAAACTAGGGGCTTTCTGTATTTGGCCTATGCAAGTATTCTGATGTGATTGGTCAGTACATTGAGTAATGCCTCATGTTGCATGAAGCAGTACTTTCACCTTGTGCCCCACCAAGTCATGCGCGAGTATGGTCCTTGAATTGCAAGGAATGCGAGGGTAGTGTTCCTGGTCTCTCAAGCACAGCAAAACACACTGGTGTTTGCTCAGCCAGATTTAATGATTAAGTTTCAGTTGAAAAGATAAGGTTGCTAATTTCTTTGCAGTAAGAAAGCTAGACATTATGGTATGTGAATAGGCAGGCTGCAGCAAGACTACAGGACTGACCTGGTTACCCCTGGTGTAGAGCCAGCAAGCTAAGCAGTGGCTGTGCTACATAACACTGCATTATGCCAGATTACTAAAAATATCCTACTGTTTATTAAGCCACATAGATCTGAGCATTCATACACATAATTTGATACAAAGATGTGTATTCAGGCCATTGCCTAAAGAATTAAAAGTTAATAATATGCATACATTATACCAAGACCAGTAAGACAAGCTTCACAAATACTGCACACTTGGCAACATACTCAAATGAGTACTTGCGAGGGGTTGCTGAAAAGTGCTGAGCAGCAGAACAACTGTACACCATCAGGGCACGCTTTTTTAATTTCATGATTCACTGATGTATTCCAGCTTTTCCACACAAGGTCACAAGACATTATTTTTGCTGTGGGGGTCTTTTTACACCACTAGTAGGAGCTTTCTGTGCCAGTGGGATCTAGGTACTCGGAAGTATATGGACCTCTGAGGGGATAATGTTAAAAAATAATTAACAACCAAATACTCTAATGCAGTACATCATAGTTAAGTTCCGAGAACTTTTCAGCCAAACCTCAAGTTATTTCTATTGTTTTTGTTTATAAACATATCAGACCATCAGATCAGGATTGTTTTCTAAAAAACAATGCAAGTCTAGAAAATGTTTACCCCAGGTGCAAAGTGTGAACTGGTATGCAATACAACTTACAAGGAGTTTCTGCTGAATGTTTATTACATAGATAGGACAGGTGCATGATATGACTTGTACTGTAGTGTACATGTAGGTTAGATGCACAACACTCAGCTGAGTATCATTGATAGAATTTGGATCCTCATCAGATCTCTTTTAAAAACAGTAGATAGGAGAAATGTCTCTTCACAAGAAACCTAAACAGAACTAGTTAATTATGTAAGCACTGATAAGTCATTGATTATATTTATTTAGGAATTAATATATTCATTTGTGAGGTATATGTATACCTTGCAAAAGAATAAGCATGAATTTGCAAGTTTGTAATATTGTTGACAGTAACGATCTGAAACTGGCTGTACATGATCAATAATCCAACGTGTACAATACTGGACATGAACATGCAAAATTACAGAATCCAGGTAAGACCTGCTCATGCGTTGATGAATGAGCTCCTGCACCGCAGTCCATTCAGGCTGATTGTAGGCAGTAAAACCAGCCAAGCTGAAGTAGGGTTTTGTAGGTCACATCGAAACTTAATGATTATATAAGGCTATTGCAATGAATCTTGTCTATCAGCTTATGTAATAGACTACTTGGTAGATATATTTCTTAGACTTACTGCATTTTGAATGGTATGTGATTAGTAAATGTAGAATATAGCCATAAAAAATGAGAGTTTATGTTAAGTTATTGCAGCATGTTATAAAGAAGTTCTGTGTTGAGTGCCAGGCATTCTGGCGAGACCAGGAAGGCTGTGTTCACTCTGGTATTAGCATGATTAGGTAAAAGGAAAGTCAAACTACACTGGGAAGTGATCACATCCTGCTCATAAATATATGTGGTAGGCTGCCCTTCAATGCGAGTTCATATTTTCTGCTGCTAGCACCTTACTACCTGCTTTACTGTACTTGCAATGTGCTGTTACAGTGATCTAAGAAAGAAGCAGTGCAGATGAGTCATAGTTTGATCACGTAACTTGTGTCAGCAAGCATTCTGAGCCAGGTGGTACACAATCACCAAGGTCTTTCCCATAGTACACTTTTAAACCAATAACATCATTTGGTGGATTATTTATTACCAGTCCCAAGTTGTAAGCATGATGCCATTGATTCCTGTGTATCTGGTCCACTTTCATGGCTAAAGATGTTTCTCTGCTGTAAGTAATGAGATTTATATTACTGATAAAAATAAACCAATGTTATTGTTATTTCACATATATAGTGCATGATTCTGTAAGTGCTGGTAATGTAAAACATAATGTCACACTCATTATTTGGGGTTGGAAATAAAGCATAAAGTCAAAAGGTCCTTGTCATGACCATAATGTTAACATCTAAACCATAATGTTAACAATTGAAGCATAATTTTAACAGGTAAACATTTAAAGTGTCCCTGGATTCAAATACATAACCAGAAAACCATCAGAACCCCAGGATTCCCTTAATATTGAACACGCAATTGTAGTCTTATTGAATGGAAATAACAAGATTGAAGTACAGTATGTTGGAGACAAAATCATACTTACACTTGCGGTTCATAATTCAGGATTTTCTGTCTCAGGATCCACTGTTAATGCTAATACTGTTCTAAATTAACATAGCATAGGACCATTTAATACAACATAACATGCCACCATGCTGACCAAAATCAAAATGATCACACTTTCGTATTGCACTTAAAGGACTGATCATGCTGATAGTATGTCTCAATTGCATACATGATACATGAGCATGATGAGAGATATTGTATTTTATTTTTTGGAATATAAAAATATAAGATAAAGTTAATTAATTAATTTTTCCTTATTTTTATTAAAGAACATGTATCATCTATATCCCTGTCCAACACTTCCAAATTAATATGTGGTATGTACAGCTCCTTATTGCTTTTGTATGACATAAGTAATAAATTATTGCTTCTAGTAAAATAGTATGGTCACAGTGGTATCCTTGGCTTAGTTGTTTGTGCTATATGTGACTAAATGTAAGGTTATCTTGTAGATGGAACAAGAGGTGAGTGGAACCACCAGAAAGATCACACTGCTGGAGGAAGACCTGGAGAGGAACGAGGAGAGGCTTCAGACTGCCACAGAGAGACTCGAGGAGGCATCCAAAGCTGCAGATGAGAGTGAGAGGTCAGTCAACAACCATGTAGTGAGCCATGTGACTTTGTGAGGCTGGGATATGGGTGCATATCAGAGAGTAAACTGGCATGTGTCTAGCTGGTATTTATGTCAAGGTTATTGTTTATGTCGTTCATATATCATACATAACGTAACAAGTGTTATTTACTGAAAAGTTCAATATGACAGGAATGGAAGTTGGGTCGTTGTTTAGATTTAAGATGTGGATTTTTGTTATCACCAGACAATCACTAGATATTTCTCCCCAAAAACATCATCCCTCATCAAGCATGTGTAGATTATGGGGACAATAGTTAAAGAATAAGAATTTGCAGAAATCAAATGAAAAGTCCGGATCAGAACTCTTAAAAATGCCAATTGGTGTAAAAAACGTGAATATATCTTTGGGTATTGGTCAGTCTGATTTTTCTTTTATCTATAACTGTTTTTTTTATGTAGAATGCAACACTCTTAGTGTGAAAGTCCTTACTTTTGTTAATGTTGGGAATATGGGTTCCTAGAAATGCCTTTCAAGAAAGACATGTTTTCTTGATCAGAAATATGTGTAATCTGGAACAGTAGTGCTTGGCTTAACAGGAATTCTTTTTATAAGAAATTAATTCATTTTTTCTTTCAGCATGTTCAGTGTTTGTTTTTATGTCTATTGATGAATAAAACCATAAGCATTTATGGGATGTCTGATATCCTTGAGTCTCTTTGAAGAACGTATGTACCCTCAAGAAAATATTTGCAAATTGTTAGTCCTGGTTTTGAAAGGCAATCTTGATTTAATGACAAAACATAGAAGTAAAATAATAAACAGATTGCTTGTAATATGTCCAGTTGGTAGTGGTTGTTGGTGGAAACAATGGTCGATGTTGTGCTGCTGCCAGAGCCTTTCATGTGACCCCTACGGATCTCCCACTGTTTACATGGCATCATTTAACCCCAGTCAAACACTGATTCTCACTCCACAGAAAAATGCTTAAAGATTCCCAATCTGACCTGTGTACACATTCAGTGTTAGTGTTCAGTGACCGGATCACCTCTCCAGTGAGCCAATTAAGTACAAACGCCCAAGAACTTAGGTACCGTATATCACTGTGTATGAGGCGACCCCCATGTATAAGACAACCCCCCTGTACACACCTTCAAAATCAACCCAAAATCCTATACTCCGTGCATAAGGCGACCTGGAATGAAGCACATCACAAGTACTTACTTACTTACTTTGGAGATTTAACGTGCGCTTTCCGACTGATGCGTATTTCGCACACGGGCCCGGCCAGGCCATTTAATGTGTTTCCGAAAGGGGCGAAGGTGGCCTGTGCAACCCTAAGAGGGGGCTTTAGGGGTTGCCCATATATAATTTGGGAATTTTGAGATTTGGAATAACATCACAAGTGCGCACACAAACCTTATATATGCAATAAAAATATGTTTATCTTGCGTTGTTTTTTCTGCGATGATTGGTCGCGTGTTTAACTCCAGCACATGTTGCCATTTTGTGTTTACACGGTACGACACCAAATTGGTGCCCGTAAAATAAAATTCATTTATTAAGTAATAACATATAAGAGACAATGGTGAGTAATTTTATGGCCAATTAACTATGTTGTAACTAACTAGGCTTATGTTTGCTTCACATTCAGCGTGTTTATTCCACAATCACTTATACACGCTGTCTCCAACAGTTGTTAATACAACTGTAAAAACAGCGGGAATTGATTTCAGCTTCACCGGTTATCACATGTTAGGTCACATGTGCAATATGCAAATGTTTACCGGTACTTCCGGCTCTCTACTCACGGATGTTGATTGTTTTACCATTTTAGCTGGTTTGACAATCTGCATAGAGGCGAGGGTCATTTCAACTTTATTTGCAGAAATTATTAAACTTTATTCAAAGAAAAGCGATACAAATCATGTTTATGTATGGAAATAGTTATGGGAACAGTTATTTAGGACGAAATGCGAAGTTTTATTGTCAAATGCTGGGCTGGCTATCGGATGCCGGTTGACATCGCCAGTGGAAGAAAATGTGAGATCTTCCACTCCGTGTATGACGACCCCCCCTTCTTAACCCCCTCATTTTAGGTACGAAAACCTCGCCTTATACACAGCGATATACGGTATATATAGAGGTGCTTCAGCTCTTCCCACCACCCCCCTCACCGGTAATGAGCTTCTTAAAGCTCTTTTCCTTCATGAGAAATATGAATCCTTATGCTGACCTTTGTGGATGCATCAAGTATCTGTGTCCTGTAGTAAAAGATGAGAGGCGCAGTGTATTATGTCGAGAATAAGGGTATGGACAAGAAATAGCCTCAAAATACACCGCTAGTTTAAGTAGGACCTTGATGTGGTGCAGCATTTGATCAATTCATACCAAACAGGGTACAGCCAGAGACTCCTGGATGTCAAGTTGTCATCCGTTTTTGTTGGCATGCAGCGGTTAGCATGTTTAAGACAATGTGTGATTATAACATGTAAGTTATGATTTGTTTCATTGCTGTTATGATTTGTTCATATATGTGTCTGTGTATGTATATGTATTGTGAAATAAATGAAAACTGAAGACGTTCCTAACGTGTTTCATGCCTATGAGGGAATCGGGGGAATCTCCATTGTTTCCATGATGATACAAATGAAACATGTTGGGACTGTCTTCGCTGCATTCTTTTGTTTAAATTTTTTAGTGTAACAGTCTGTATTCAAGGATTTGCACATATACAGTTGGAGTAGGTCTATTTTCTTGACGGAAAAGTTGCAATCTGGACTGGCAACATTCTATCTGGTCTGGTAACTTTGTAATTTGCCAGTCCGGTTGTCTGACTGAAATTCTGGTTAATTTTATACATTGACATATTGATATACCCTATTATTAATGGCAGTCTGATCTATTACAGATAATGGCTTATATTGCTTTATCATTATTTATTAAGTATTTGTTTTCTTTATTTTCTTTATTTTTTCTTTATTGTTTTTATTGTTTTATAAGCAACCTATTTGTTATGTTCATGTTTTGATATGATACAAGTATATAAAAAAGTTACTAATTTTAAATTACCATGAAGCATATTGTTACTCTTGACATTTGGCTGATCAGTCCATGGTTAGTGTTAATGCAAAAGTGCAGTTAAGAGATCAGTTGAAGTTGTTAGAGCATGAGATTTGCATGGTGTGTTGTGATGTCTTCTACAGGGCTAGGCGGAGTTTAGAAAGTAAACTGTTTGCTACTGAGGAACGAGCTGAGGCATTTGAGGAACAGTTGAAGACTGCTCAGATAGTGGCCCAGGAGGCTGAAATGAAATATGATGAGGTAGGTCGGCCCTCCCTGTATAACTAACTACATATTTCTTCATTTTTTCAGGTTGCAGATGAAAGCAGGCAATACATGTCTGGCTTGCTAAGCCTTGTGCTCAGTACTTGTCTTGCTGTTGTAGTCACAGATGGGGGTCATGTACGCATCAAAGATCAGAATTTATTGATCACAAAAAGGGATGAAGAGATGCTGGCATGACTGAACTCATGCCTTACAGTAGCAGCATTAAGTGAAAACTGATCATGCTGATGGGACTATTTTCTTCTATGAAAAAAGAGTATTGTGAGTTACAATGATAGGAACGCAGTACTAGCACAATGGCTGCTTCAATGGTTGATGTATGTTGACTAATTGACTTTTTTTTAAAGAGTTTGTAGGTGATGCAGAGAAAGAGGTGTGTAGGAATTTGTTGTGCTGGTTATGACTGTGTAGTTACCCTGTCTTCCCACAGAGGGCGCAAGGTGCTTGAGAGCAGGAGTCTTGCTGATGATGAAAGGATAGATCAGTTGGAAGCTCAACTTAAAGAGGCTAAATACATTGCAGAAGATGCTGAGCGCAAATATGATGAGGTGATTCCCGTGTCTGCCGCCAGATGTTGCTATATGGAATACTACGGCATGACTCGTGCTAACATCCCTCATTGTACAAAAGCGCTTAACAATGTCTTACAAGTCTCAAATGATCTCTTCTTCAACCAGCTATCTAATTTGTTTCTCGTAAATCCATCATTTTGAGGTAACAGAAAAAAACCTCTGTTTACTGGTTTGAGGGAGGGATCAGACAGTAGTATTAATATAGTATTAATATTTTTGTTTCTTCATCTTTGATAACAGCAAGTTGAGAAGTTATACTAAACTGTGCTTGTTGTGGTATCTAACCCCACTGACCTGACAATCTCTGTCTATTACACCACTAGAGCACGTAAGGTACTGGAGAACAGGAGCCAGTCAGATGAGGAGCGAATCGAGTTCCTTGAGAAACAGTTAGATGAAGCCAAATGGATTGCTGAAGATGCAGATCGTAAATATGATGAGGTGACAGTCCCAAAGTACACCCATCCATCTGAGTGTTTGAATCAGTCAGCATTGTCACAGTAGGCATGGGCACATGGGCATCTTGCCATCCATGACCAACAATTCCGTCAGCAGTCACTGCACTGCTCTAGTTTTGGGGATCTCATCAGTCTGGTTGTGTTTTGTGCTGTGCTCCCAGTATGTCGTTGGCAACTTTCACTGCACAACATCATGGGTTATTCTCACATTGTTAAACCAATTTGATTCACTTTTGCACACCAGCTCAATTTGTTGGTGACATTTGGAAGATCACGCAGAATCAGTTAACGCAGTGAAAGATTGCAAGTGACTTCAGTTATGTTCGCATTTACTAACCTCTATTACAAGCAAATTCAAGACCATAAAAAACTTTTTTTATTTGATTATTTAATACTTTTTATCATTTGATTTCTTTATCACGAAATATTTTTGTTTCTTATGGTTACATAATTTTTTTTTAATATCTACTTTCACTTTTCATACTTGTAAAGTTTGAACTGAAGCTCCTAGCTTCCTTTTTACAATGGCCTCGGAATATGTGACAAATTTCCTCTCTTCCTGGTTATATAAGGAAATGAGAAATGCTTTCAGTCTCAGGTTTGGTACACTGAAACAGTTGCAAAACGGCTCTGTATAAATATTTCCAGTATTTTTTCAACTTGAACTGAATAACAGAATTATCTTCACTGATATTCCCCCCTTTTATGCATTAAACTATTTTTATTTTTTCTTCGTTTTTGCCATGAACCTATATATTAAGGAAGGTCAAGAGACAGTTGTGTGCCTACTAACTATGAGAAATGTGCTGCTAGGACCACAGGCTTTGCTGCAATATTCAGTCTGTCTGTGTCTAGCAGAGTTACACTTGTATGCAAATGACTGCTTTGATGTTTGTGTTTCTTTCAGATGCATGTTGAATGTACAGAATTTGCTGTTTGATGAATGTCATGAACAGTAACGATACTTGTGTTTTTGTAAATGTTTCTGTGGATTTCAAAGTTTTTTCATGAACAAGATTGTCATTGATTGGTAACTTATTTTTGATCACTAACACAGAATTTGAAATTTTGTTGGTTTAATCAATTTACTGTTAGCTATATTGGAATGTGAGTGTGTTTGTGACGTTAGTTGGGTTAAGGTCCATCTGCAAGTGACTATATCAGCTATTTCCCCACCAGTGAAGGAGGACGCCTTCCTCTTAACTGACCCTCACACTTCCAGGCCATAGTCTATTGTCAAAGTGGAAATAGTTTACATACATA
Source organism: Haliotis cracherodii (assembly GCF_022045235.1). Taxonomy (NCBI): domain Eukaryota; kingdom Metazoa; phylum Mollusca; class Gastropoda; order Lepetellida; family Haliotidae; genus Haliotis; species Haliotis cracherodii. The sequence continues at coordinate 39,309,399 of NW_027266264.1, forward strand.
ACCAGCAGGGTTATAGTGCCTTGCGTAGTGTTTTGCTAATTAGGATTCTTTCAACTTCAAGATTAACAGTGATATCGATACTACATAGCAAAAGTTTACTTGGAAATTCTGATGACTTGTTCACTTGCAGTTGTTCAGTTTGTTAATTTCAAGTTTCGCGAAGTGTTGCTAGATTAACCATTCATGTAACTTGTCTACCTTGAACTTTTATTTGGTCTGACAAGTGCCATGTTAGACAATGTTAGTACTAGTACAGATGTTGTCCCACCAACATCGGCCTGTGCAGTATCTGTGCCAGTGCTACTTGATGCTGTGTGGAGGAGCACCTGGCATGTCCAATAGTCCATTAACTGTCCTCAACAGACCCTCAGCCCAATCTCGCTCGTACAGGGAGGAGCAGAGGAACCCTGTGGTCAGTAGCCTGCATTTTGAGTGCTACTAACGGATGTTCAACAAAAGCATGCATGTTTTGAAACATTGGCATTTCCATCCAAAGAAACTTGGTGTTTGATTACAAAGAAAAGCATGGTGCATGTTCCGTCAGTGTTCAAATAACCTATATGTAGAGGTCTTGGGACATAATGATTGATTGATTAACTAAAGACTAATGGTTAAGATCCTCATCATTGAAGATGATGTAAAGAACAGTTCTATTCTTTACTACAGTTCAGGACGAAAATTCCACTAAATAGTTCAGGAAGAGAACTTGGCTAAATTGAATGTGACTAAATGTATGTAATTGATGAATAACACTTTTTGAAATGTCCCAAGACCTGTTATGAACTGGACATTTATGGAATTGACCAATGGCATTAATCTCAATGCAGGCTGCCCGTAAACTCGCAATCACAGAGGTTGACCTTGAGCGTGCAGAGGCTCGTCTTGAAGCCGCAGAAGCGTGAGTATTTTTTTAGCATTTCATAAAACTCAAGCTCTGATTAGTGAACATGTCTTGTATTCTCAGACTGCTCGCAAGTTGAAATTATCTGAGGATCAAATCGAACGCTTGGAGGAGATGAGCGAGGACTACGGGAGGTTGGTGAGATCGTTGGTGGCAGCTACTTCATGCTTATCAGCTCACTAGGCTCAGAGGGCTTGGTTGACTCTGTATGGTGTGTTGTCCACTGTTCATTCTAATTATTGGCACACCGTTTCAAGGTCAGTTTGCAATGGAAATAGTTAGAGATTCTTTTATTACAACTCAAATAATGACATGATGAGGTGTCTGATGTCTTTCTAATATTTGTCTTCTTTCTTTCTTGTCAAAAAAAGATGCTGGAGTAAGGCAACTTGGTATGTAAGTTAGGTCAATGAAGTGGTTAATCATTCTGTGCCAGGAACTTTGAGTGTACTAGGCCAAAGTTGGCTCTCAGCATCATTTTTTATATATTTTAGTGTTGTAAATAAATCGAAAAGTATTTGACTAGTCTCAGACTTGGGACATGTATCTAAAGTCATGTGGTTAATGCTGTTTATCTTACTATATGGTGTTTGTGGCCCATCTGATGATGTGTAATGCATATATATGTAAAGATCATGGATGGAGTTATGCCCTTTCATAAGGATGATGATGTTTGAGACTGTCTTGTTCTTCATGTCTGCAAGTTATTTCATATTTATGAGATTTGGGTTAGTACACACCTTCTTACCGACTTGATGTCCCGTAAGGTTACCAAGACCTTTTTTTGTTGTGAATACCAAACTTTTTGCTTTGACTTCTGTTATTAGTAGAGGTGAGCTCCTGAGCTTTTGGTGCTGCTTTTCTTCTTATCTTTCACTCTCACACACCTCACCTAGCTTGTTTTATTTTATTGAAGACCCAATCTAACCACAAGGTTAGATGGAAACCACGTGGTTGTCTTCTCAGTGTTCTTTGTATATTCTCTGCGCTTCACTTCATAGTTCTAAACAAGTAAAAAGGCTGTAAATTCATGCTTTTGACATATCTTCTTCTTTTCTCTTTTTGTTTTTGTGTGTTTGGGGGGGCTGGGGGGGGGGGGGGAGAGTATTTTTTAATAGTTTTTTTTATCAATGATGTACTCTCTATTTTTTTCTCTTATTATTTTTGGAAGATACTATTTACCAGGTGTAAAGACATAAATTTCAAGCTTGTGTAGACTAGCAGAGGTATTCAGTTAACTTTCTTTATTGTATTCAGTGACATAATGATTATGTAAGATGCATGGCACCGTTGCATGAGTCTTACCATTGGTAAGAATATTGATGTGAGAAGTCTCTTCAAGTAGCTATTCAAACTAAGCTGACTAGTGTTCCTCAATATTTCTGTTAGTCTTTAGACATTACTAACATGACCTATTGAAGGTGAAGAATGTTTATCTGTGTCCACTTAATCATTCTCCCTATTCCTTTTTCCTTTATGTAGCACTCAGGGGTCCGGAAAATTTTAAATCCCAATCGGACATTTTCATTTATGCCACGCCCCCTTCAAACAGCGTGTTTTAGTACGACTTTTTACACACAAATTACAAGTTGTTACGTATTCATAATATGATGAATTATGAATTGTTTCAATTTAAATTGTTTAATTCACAGGACAATTAATAACAAATAATATCATTTTAGATATACATGGAAAACATACGTTTGTTTCTGTTATAATAACGATCTGTCAACGTTGTGAACGGTCTAATTAATATTCATGAGTCTGCTCAAGTGTACGCGTTGTAACATTTGGATCGAGATTATTATCCCATATTTGGTTATCACGTGACCTCACGGGAAAGGTTTTTTTTTAAAACTAAAGATTATTTAAAAACAAGACAGATAATATAATCATAAATCCTAAACTATCGTTAATAGCAATAGTTATTTGAATAAATTTTCATCTGTACTTAATTATTGACCATAAAAAATTTGATATCGATCGTCACAGAAAGCAAAATGGCGGTCAATCAAGATTCAATATACGACTAGCTACTGAAAACAATAAAATCTGCAAATCCTCATTGTATGTCAACCAAGTGAAAGTCGTTAGCCACGACTTACAAAATGATCATTCAGACTTTGAGGGTTTGGCAGATCCGCTCGACTGATCTGCATTGGTCGACTGGCTGTCGTCACGCTTTCGCTTCTTGTCTGAGGTTACGTATCGTAGCATTGTGAGGATAATGAGGTACATCGATGATGCAAGGTATTTATGTACAGTTGTAAACACATTTTACTCAAATTAACAAGATGTTCTCAGTAATAAATCCTCGATTAATCAGTGTCAACTCAGTTTATTGCCTATTACAGTGATTGACCGATTGGACTATCATTCTAGGTACGATGTATTTACAGCAATCAAAACAAACAAAGCTTGTCAGTGTAGATAATCTTCATTGTGTTACAACTGCAGCCAGAAATTGCTCAGTCCTAACTGTTGATCATGTCCGGTCAAAATTTAAGCATGTCCGGACAATACTTTTTAAAATGTCCGGACAGAAAAATTTAAATGTCCGGTAAGCAATATTTTAAACCGGACATTTGAGATTCCCAATCGGACATGTCCGGCGCATATGACGGTTTCCGGACCCCTGGTAGCACTGCTGCAGACACACCTGTCCTTCAATCTCACCCGTGAAACTGCAACTGCATGTGGTGTTAGTAGCACGGGATGGAGTCAGTCTTGTTTTGTGCATCCACCTGTCACATACAATGAATCTTTCAAAGACCAGTTTCAAAGATCTAGTTTGATGCACTTTGCTTAAACCCTGCCATAGTTTTGGTTGTTTCATTCCAAATTAATTCTTTAAGAAATGAAAACTTTGAAACTGGTTGACTACCAGCATTCTTTCCATGATACTTCACTCATACAAAATTCAATCCAGATAAAATTCTTTCCATGATACTTCACTCATACAAAATTCAATCCAGTTGATATGTCATTTGTAATTAAGATTTTATTGACATTAAGAAATTAAGTTGACAATTCGTAGTTATAAATTATCCAAATTTGCCTGTATTTTCCCTGTACTTGATAAAGAGATGCTGAAAACTGGGTTTTAAATCATATGTTCTGTTGCCTTGAAAGACGCATCCAGTTTCTTATTGTCTGATTCTTACCGTGTTTCAGTCTTTTTTTGGCTAGAGAAGTCCATCTGTGTTTAAAAGTACACATTCTAGAATGTCTCCTTAAACCTCATTTCAATGGACACAGAAAAAAATTGCTGAACAAGTTAAATGTAAAAACAAATTAGTAAACCACTATGCCCAGATTTCAACGTCGAGTGGTCTTGTTACTGACTTACCTTAAATGTCATCACATATGCCTGACTTGACTTATAATGTTCAATAAGTTTGAGAACAGATTTAACAAATTTATTTAGATATAGGTTGCATGACTAATTTGTGTGTGTGTTTGCTGTTTGCTTTTGCAGGAAGTACAAGCATTATGAAGCTGAAGTTTCCTCTCTAACCACAAACATTAGATCGTTTGAAATTAATGAAGAGCAGGTAAGATTAGCCCTCTCCAGCTAGATGGCTTGCACATTGGTTACATCATGATGCATTAGTTTTTTTCCATGCATCAGTCCCTATATTGCTGATCATCCGACTACCATGATCTGCGAAAGAAGTGCACTGCGTTTTTGTTGCTGTTAAATTTGTTATATTATGGTTGTCTTCAAATTGGCATGTCTGTTTGGACAGCAACATGCAATAGTGATTTCAACTTTGTTTCTCTTTATCTGCGTTTGTACTTTGCTCTTTTTTTTTCGTTTGTCAAGAAAGTTCTAATTTTGGAGAATTTGCAGCAGCTGTGTTGGAGATACTCAAGTTTGGAAGGATTCGTTAATGCCCCCTGCCTTGCACCATGCTCGATACTTTGACACTGCCGTCAGCAGCCGCATCATAGGTATAGGAATTGTCAGTATAGGGACTGACTGCTATATGGGTGGATATCGTAACAAACTGCAAACCACCCTAGCTCACTGTGTTTGTTGGACAAGGCTGGGTTTGAGTGTTGCCCGCTGTGTGACCCATGACTTGATGATCAGTTGGTCGCATGTTTCTGGTCTGCGCCCCGTACATCCATATGTGCGTCCCTGTTCCCACTGTGTTCGTGCGTCCGTATGACGTCTGCCGTACGTACACACTCACCTTCATCTAACACACCCAGTAACAACCCCTTTTTTATCCCATTCCAGCCAAATTTATGAGCTTGACGAGGAGCTTCACATAGTGGGTAACAATCTCAAAACCATCCAGGTCCAACTTGATCAGGTAAGCTGGAGCTAGGGCTGGTGCCAGGGAGGCAGTTTGTACTCGAAATCTAATGTTGAGCTCTGTATTTCAGGAAGATTCTCGAGCTTGAGGAGGAGTTGAAGGTTGTGGGCAACAATATGAAATCACTTGAAATCAGTGAACAAGAGGTATCACCATAGTTGCATGGTGTCCAACCGTCTGCCTGCTTACAGGCATCAACGCATGTGTTTACATACCAGCAGAGTGCTAGATATCTGCTGACCGCAGTCAATCATGCAACTTTGCTGCACCCCATTCATACCCAGTAATTTATTCATTTATGTCGAGGACAGAGGTTTCGTCTGCAAGAACTTTCGACTTGCTATTTTCATGACCAAATGACCGGTTGTTGAAAAAATTGCTCTTGATCGCCTAGTGTCTGGTGTGAACGGGTGCTCGATGACGACCCACAGGTGTGGAATTATGTACTGCATGTATAGAAATGTTTCCCTGATAAATAATTTCAGGATCTTGCCCTTATCACCCATTTGCTTAAGAATAGCTGAGTAGATATTGCTGTCCTACTAACTTGGTTTTAATATTTCTTCGTGGTACTTAATTTTGAAGCTTCATGACGCAAAGCCCTTGATGTTACCTTGAAATCAGTTGGGTTTCACAATATATATCAATGATCAGAAGTAGTGCCTTTTTCTGTACCATTAGGTGACTACCATCACTAACAGAAGATGTGGAGTTTCTATGTTGGCTTGTTAGCCACATGGTCAGCCGTGATATTGCTGGAATATTGCTAAAAGCGGCGTAAAACCGTACTCACTCACGCACTGTTAGCCACATGGAGGTCACACAGACACTAGGACGAACTGAGGAAATCTACACAGAAATTGACAAAAAGGTTGGTGTAGGTGCCAGCTGACTACAAGTAGGCAAGCGTTTAGATCTCCTCAGACTGCATGCTAGCTGAGTCAACTATTTTGATATTTAACTGAAATATGTGAAGATGACACCCAGCCAGATGAACACTATACCTATAAACTGCCCTTCCAACATTGCCCCCTTTTTCTAATTGCATGTGTGTTCAAATTAACTTCATTTGAAAGCCACTTCAACAATACATTAAGATATTTGTCAGTTTATAATAGCCAATTCCCTATGTAGATCTAACCGTGTGGATTTTGCATGGAAGTGAATTACTAATGTTGTCAAGTGTAAAGTTACTGAATCTATAATGGTACAAATCCCATCCAACCTGCCTGGCAAGCATGCAGCAGGATATAGGGCAGTCATGTTTGGCTTGGGACTAAAGCAGCTACACATTTGCCATCTGTGTCAAGTGAGGGCTGGCTAAGGCACAACTTCCCAGATGACCATCTCACACGAATGTTTCATGTATTAACCTGGCCCTCTCCATACAACTCACTGCAGCTTCACTATTATTATCTTCACATATTTCAGCCAAAGAGTTGCAGCAAATTTATCAGTTAGCAAAGGAAATTGTTTATTTTCACATCAAATTTCTGAGTGTTCAACACACTAAATGTATGGATTTCCTGAGTTCGTTGTATCTGGTTATTTTCCTATAGTTTCTGAATCACATTCAATCGTCTAATGCTGCCCAGTCAGTGTGGGCTAAAATGTTAGGGATGTCTCTGACAGAGGACCACGAAAGGTGCCCTGGTCAATCTCCCTCTCTCAGTTGACCCTCCCCATCCGTGTGGTAATTGAACAGGAGGAGTGTGCTGTGCCTCCTAACTCATCATGATGTCGGGTGTTGGGGGAGAATGTTTAACATGCTCACCATTTACAGATTCTGATCATCTTCATCTTTAATGGTTCCAAATGGCTGCTTATCTTTTGTAACAGTAATTCCAGCATATATGTCTATTTATTTATCTTAAGTTACTATTCACATACCTTATTCTACTGATTTTATCAATGTAGAGGTGTGAATGTATATATTGTATAGTGTCTGTGTGGTCTATGTATGCTGGCTGCCAACCCATTGGAGGGAGGTTGTGCTCTGAGACCATGTGTGTGTGTTTCAGGCATCTCAGAGGGAGGACAGCTACGAGGAGACCATCCGGGACCTGACACAGAGACTCAAGGACGTGAGTACCTGCCTCGCTTACACACCTATAACCTTTTTATGGCATATTTTACAGAATGTAATCTAGAATTATTTTTTCTCAAAGAGAAGTGCCTGTAATGCGTTTAAAATAAAACTATTTAAAAAGAAAATTGTAACATTCATTCTTTGTAATTTTGAAAACAAAACAAAACATGATTCTAATTTTATGCAAGTGAATGTAACAGGTGTTTGATAAATGTTTTCTTTTATACCCCATAACCTTGTCTTTCCATGGTGGTGGGACGTTGAATGTCACTTTGTGATTTAAATGAACCCCCAAACCTGCCCATATGAATACCGTTGGAGCTGGGATGAGTATGCCCCTGGAAAGTGAATGCAATAGATTGAGCCACATGCTTAGAAGCATTTGTCATCAGGTGTGGAAACCTTTGGGGATGGGCAAAGAACCCTTGTTGGGTAGTGTGTAAGCATAGTAATGAAGCAAGCACTCCCCATTCTCTTCTGCTAGGCTGAGAACCGGGCAACTGAGGCTGAAAGAACTGTTTCCAAATTGCAAAAGGAAGTCGACAGACTTGAAGGTATGGCTGCAGCCCTGCATCTTGCCCCCAGACTAATAAGAACAAATGTTTGTCCCTCTACTAATCTATTGGTTTCAGCATGCTGGCCTGTATACCATCATAGTATCATTTCATCGTGCCCCTCATAGCCTGTAGCAGACAGTGGACCAGCATATGCAAGGAATGGGTGGCGGATCTGGCTAGCCCTTGCTAGCAGCATGTGACAGCAGCAGAAAGTCATACCTGACATCTAACCTCCCCAAACTCCCCAAACTCCCCATCTACCCTCCAGGCCCTACAGCCAGGCTATCTTGGCAGCCTATACACACCTGGCTCACCAACAACTCACAGCACCGTCTAGTTCATTTTTTTTTTTTTCATTTTTTTTTTTTACCATATCTTATTTTGCATGTGTTGATATTCTTGTTTTTGGCTGGTTTGATGTGACAGGCGGAAGCAACCTTGGAATTGACTGTGCGTGAGAATCAATCTCTTCAACATACGGTAGATGCAATGGAAGGTATGTCTCCTTCGTGGCCATCGCTTCCACTCTCGTACCTGCTCACTCAACATTCTAATAGAAAGGCATTGTTCACTGCCACAGTTGTAATCAGGCTAATACTTACTTACAAGTAACTCATAGGTCATTCTAAAATATGCATAAGCGCTTCATCAGCTTGTCTTGTCCAAAATATTAGGAATGTTTAGTGCCATCTGTGAAAAGGTCTTATTTTCTTTTCGATGGTTTGATTTGTGTCAAGCAGTTACCTTGGTGTGACACATGAATGTAGGACTAAATTCATTTATCCATTCACGTGTTGTGGTAATGTGAACTTGTGGTTTTGACAATGTAATTGGCTGAAGAGCACATCAGTTCAGCTCGAGATTTTGTACTAGAGCTTGTACCCTTGAGAGGAGGCCTGTTAAGGATTGATCAACCCCTTCACTTTTCTTGAAATGTCTTCCTCACTTTTCTCTTACTTTGCTCTTCATCAGTAGTTGCTAATGGTAGCTAACCCTATGTTTTCCACCTGTCTCTCCTGATATCAGGTATGCCTTTCTCTCCAACACTTAAACCCCCCTCCCGTGACCAGAATGCTCATGACTCCATCAAAAGATAGACAAATCATGACAGTTTAATTCCAGTAACCCTTTGTATTCACATTGTAGTAATCACATTTACATACCATGTACATACAAATGTTTAATGTTTTGTTCCAGTGTTAGTGTCTAAATGAAGCATGGATGTTTGCAAGGTTTCTTGTTTTGATAGAACATGTTTCATTATTAAGATACTGATTACTACTTCCAATTATTATTTAGTATAGATAACCAAGACTGCATGGTTGTTTAGTAGCTTTGACATCATGAAAACACTGAGAACTTGCTCCATGAAATGGTGTGATATTTGCATTTTTGTGACATCCTTTCAGTCTGAATAATTGATTTACAGTGTATGCTTTGAAGTTTGATAACCTGTGTGAAGTATTTTATTACCTTTATCATGGCACATTAGATTTCCACCAGACTGGTGACATTCATTTTCATGATGCTGCAAGTTGTATCATCTTCTAAAGACTGAGTTGCAATGTCCAGTGGAATTGCTAATTTCATGAGATTTACTAATGGTAAATGAAAATCTTTGTGTTTTGGTGAAAGGTGCTGATTATTTTTAATGTAAAGTAAATATATATTTTCTACTTTTGAGACTTTAAAGACATGTTAGATAGACATGTTTTAGAAAATGTACAAAACAAAAATCATCAGCACCCTTCAGTAAAGTCTGAAGTGAATACTTTTGAATGTAGAACTGGGGGATTGGAACATATTTAATTGGATGATCCAGCAGAACGATTTCTTCACTTCATTTGAAATGAACAGAAAATACCTCGAGACCCTTTGTTAATTAACACAGGAAAGTGTCAGTAAGTGTGGAATTTGAAGGGAATTCTTGTGTCGTTAGTTGTGTGTTACACCCCTCTGAACAGTTTGTGACAGGCGAGGTAGCTGAATCCTCCAGTTCTGACTAACCCCACCTGCGATTAGTCAACCATGCAAATGGTGGCTGTTTGTGCATGATGTGCATGTGTCTGTGTGTGTGTTACAGACGAGCTAGGTCAGCAGACGGAAAAATACCAGAGTCTGAAGCTGGAGATGCAGCAGACACTCGCCGACCTGCAGGACATGTACTGACACCCTCCATTATTTTCTCAAGTATTGCCATGTACCTCAAACCCACTCACCAACATACTGCTCCGTCTTTGTAATTTGTTAGTGATAGAAAGCTACTATCTATGGAAACTGAAGAATTGTCAGGAACTCCTCTTGAGGTGAAAGTAACAATGGCAGTGTAGACAAGGATATACTGGTCACTGTGACATCACACTCTATTGCCTCTCACTGATTCTTATTGTTTAGGTAACTCTTGTATCTTCAGTAAATAAGAAAGGATCTTTAGATATTATTCATATTTGGATGTGGATGTAACACTGAAGACAAAATATACATTCATAATCATTTATATCTAATGAATGTGCTTGAAGAAGACATGAAATGTGGTCTCTCCATTACTACTAGTGCTATGTATTTGAGTAATTTTGGTAATTGATAATGGGTTTGAGGTGCAAATGATATAACTGAGTTTTGATTAAGTGAATGATAATTTGTGTTAAGCCATCATGAATGAAGCAGCATTTAAGTGCATTGCATGAATTTGATGTGTTCAATTTATAGATTAAAAAACTAACCATCCATCATCATAAAGGGGCAGCCCATGCCTTAAAATGATGCTAAATAGGGGTCCGGAAAATTTAAAATCCCAAATGGACATTTGCATTTTGGCCACGCCCCCTTCAAATAGCATATTTTTTGTAAGACTTTTCACACACATTACAAGTTGTTATGTACAGTGTTCCCTCATTATTTCGCGCTTCGGTTATAGCACGTGGTAAAGCATAGCTCCCAAAATTTACCTAACATTTTTAATAAACTCAAGTTTCCCAATGACACAATGTTTTCCCCCATCTCAGAAAACATTATCACCTGATCACGTAACACCAGAAATACCAGTCAACAAATCCAAACTGAAGTACGCAATTTAATCCTATCATTATAATATCTGGTGATAAAAAAAAATTGTTCATTGTTTATCTGGACTAGAGTTTTCAATATATTTGATTAATTTTATTCCATATTTCATTCAATAATTATGACGATGTTTACAATAATTTTAGCGAAATCTTGTGCGTCATTGATCGGTAGATCGCAAAACTCACCGTTATTTACAGCAACAAGAAGTTGTATCATTGGGTACATTTTAACTGAATCACCGGTAGATTGGGAGGAAACGTGTGCACAGCTGATTGCTATTTCCGGCTTAGTTTACGAGAGAATACACACGGTAATCTTAATCTCTGCATATAAAACAATGTCTTGGAGAGCAGGAAATACATTTTAAATGGTAAATCATCATAACTAGTGATGTTTTATGTCAAATTTCATACTTTAATTGACCAAGTTTGTTATACCTGTTTATTCACCTGAATTCGCTGAAGGGACACGCTCATCAATTATTTGGACCCTGAAGGTAGAGTTGTTTGTTTTTTAAAATGTCCGGACAGAAAAATTTAAATATCAGGTTAGCAATATTTTAAACTGGACATTTGAGATTCCCAATCGGACATGTCAGGTGCATATGACCCTTTCCGGACCCCTGATGCCAAGTAAATGCGATTGCAATTACATTTAGCCACCATTTTGTAACTGTTTTTGTCTAAGATAAGAGGAAAGTATCTATCTTCTGCATAAATCTGATATACAGGCAAAGATGCTGACTAATGATCGTTAGAGAAGCCATGTGTCTTGTGATGTTGCAGAAGTTAAGTGTCTGAGAAGTGATGGTTATGAAGGTGTAATGTTGGACTAGTGATCATTATAAGGGTCATGTGTATAACAAGTGATGGTTATGAAGGTGTAATGTCGGTCTTGTGATCATTATAAGGGTTATGTGTACAACAAGTGATGGTTATGAAGGTGTAATGTCGGACTAGTGATCATTGCAAGGGTTATGTGTATAACAAGTGATGGTTATGAAGGTGTAATGTCGGACTAGTGATCATTGCAAGGGTTATGTGTATTACAAGTGATGGTTATGAAGGGGTAATGTCGGACTAGTGATCATTGCAAGGAGTATGTGTGTAACAAGTGATGGTTATGAAGGTGTAATGTCGGACTAGTGGTCATTGCAAGGGTTATGTGTATAACAATTGATGGTTATGATAATTCCTGAGGTGTCTATCTGATGGGTGACAGTTGTAGAAGTCCAGTTTGAGACCAATTGTTTTAAGATGTGACAGAACCATTTTGTTTTATTCAAGGTTTGGATTACCAGTATTATTTAGAGAGGGGCACTTGAATGGCTTGATAAGTAGTTTTCTTTTCTTGATCATTTTACGGGTGCTTCAATTAATTATCATTCATTTTTCATTTGCGTTTGCTGTAGAATAATTTGTTCAAGATGAATGTGTGTTTTAATCCCCTCATTCAAGTAAAGTTAACAAGTTAAGCACAGTACATACTATTGCAGACAGTTTGACAAACAAAATAGCATATAACTATGATGGAAAACCTATACCAACTTCCGCAACGCTCCTGAAATATTATTGCCTACTTTTTTTCAGATGAGCTGCTTGCCGAGAAGGAGAAGTACAAGGCCATTAGTGACGAGCTCGACCAGACTTTCGCGGAGTTGGCTGGTTATTAAAAGTGTTTTCTTCCCTCTATCAACCGGCCATATGGATTTTGTAGGCTATTCAAAAATTTGTCAATTTTTGGAATCATGTTGTAAAGTTATCTCTCGGTGCCTCTTCTCTTCTGCCTGTTATTTTGAGTGCGTGAAGCGAAAAAATGATGACCAACGTAAGACGTGTATACATATTTCTTGCTTTCACTTACACCTATCATGAATTGTACAGAGTTACTAGCATACATGTTGGGGCCCTGCCAAAGGTATTGGGGGGACATTATGGGAGATTTGCAGTTGTCTTGATACTTCGATTCATTTTTCGAATCACCCTCCTCCACTAGACCATGTTGACTGGGTATCTGCTCGAGCTGCCATGTATACACGACTAGCGTAACCATCTAAGCAGAAGGGAAGGTAACTCAGAACTGCCGATGTCTGGATATGTCTGCACTGCATGTACTTCTACTATAGTGTCCCTATATATGTTTGGCGAGGCTTGTGTAAGTAGAAGTGGGACAATATGGACTTGATATTTCGCCGCTGGTTAGGCTCTGAAGGCCACGTCATAGCAAGCTAGGTCTCCCAAGTCCAAAGATGAGAAGAATGTGGCGTGTGCAATCTCATGACCATGTCTCATTCGACTACTGGCCACCGAGGGCTGCGACACAAACTTGTCAAATTTTGTCTTGTACATTTAAGAAACAACCAAATCCACCATGTTTGATAGATACATTAGAGTAGTAAATTTGCATGCGATCAAAGATCACGAAAAAATTGTATATGTATTTATTTTGACCTAGATAAATTAATGATTTTCTTTATTTCCCGCAAATGCTCTTCTTTCCTGGGCTAGTATCTCTCAGCCATCTTCTAAGATCCAGATCTGCTGAAAATGCAAATAATTTTCCATGCTGTATTGTAACTTTATTTCGTACAGAGTAAAATTGTGCATTTAATCCAAGAAATGTGTACTTATTGACTTGTCATAATGTATATTGAACTATCCTGAAAACAAAAGAAAATTTTGTACTTTGCTTGTAGTGGACTTCCACATAACACATACAACAATTGTATCAAGTTACACATAGAACCCTAGCCATGGCTTGCTGCATTTCCTGGGTATTGCCATTGTTTTTTAACAATAAAAAATCATCTACTTCCCACCAGGCGTCAGTGGTTTTTTTAAAACACTGGTATTCATTCTAAGGACTCTGGCTATTGTGACTTTGAGGCAGAAATCCCTTTTCTTTCTTTAACTACGAAGATCAGGTATATTACGTTTTTGTCCAATATAGTACCTATATTGCTTTTCAAGTGGAATAGAAGTGTATTCTGACAATGAGGAATTTGCCTAAAATGGACCGGAATCTTTTGACGTTCATATTTTTGTTAACTTTCATTTTCTGAAAGTATTTTTACAGTTTTACCTTTATAATCAGGATGAGCATTACAACTTCCAACAGTTATTTTGTATTCGTGATATTGTGTTTGGGAAAAGGAAATCTGGGTTTTTTTTCGATTTACTGGTCCAAATTGCTAGTGCTAAAGTGTCGTAACCGTGATGGGAAGGAAATCAGATTGTAACCAGAACCTTTGGATTAATTACCTTTATGTAAAATCGAAGATTGTGTGGAGCTAAGCAGTATACCCAGCAAATAAATCCTTAGGAATGGTTTTGTGGTTGTAAGACCCAGCAAGTTGTCACAGGGATCGGGCGCTTCACTGTCACAACTCCCATGTTGAAGATCTGTAATAATTGAAAAGGGGTCCAGACGAGTTCTGGTGAATAGAGACATGAAACCCTTTTCACGGTAAGTGTTTTTTTCCTGAAGTACTAATGAAAGAAGGGTACCTTACAGTGGTCACTACCATTCCGTCATGTATAAAGCTTGGTGGAGGCCATTGTCTGGTTCCTTTACACTGGTATTTCAAAACTAAACGCGACGTATAAAATACGTTTAAGTGAACACATGACATGGAATAGGAGCACACGGCAAGAATATAAACCTCGTAAAGTCAATGTGTGATCACCATTTGCGAAATATTCGGCAAAGACTGACAGAATTAAAGATCGCACAAACTGATTTATTTACACTTTCATTTTATGGAAAATGAAGTGCATATTTCGCAAATTATTTTCACGTGAAATTATGTTCTGGCGTTCTTTCTTTCAACTGGCATGATCTCAGAGAACAGGAGTGTTCTAAACAATAAAAAAACGCGTGACGAGCAAAGTTTTTTTTTAAAGTGTCACGAGCGATACTACTATCATTTTCTAACTTTATGGAGTAGCTTAGCTAGGTTGAACAAGAGACCAGTAAAATACAGATTTATTTGCAACATGTATATACATGTATATAAAACAATGGTGTGCATACATCGACATCCCAGGAACTGGACGTAATCGTTGAAATGCGAGAATAAGTCTTTGCTACACATGTATATATACAACAAACGCTGTGTGCCAGGTCGGCACAGACCGGCATTGTCCTAGCTAGGTTCGTGTTTAAAGACGCCAATAAGTGCCGGTAGACCCCTGAATGTCTGATTGCTAAGCCTATTTACAAGAGGGCGAACCTAGAGAACGGCACAGCCAGTGGGAGCCTACAGGAACTAAATAGTGTCTTGAAACAACTGGGGTCTGGATGGGGTGGAACCTCTTGGCTATAGGTTAGACCTTATTTTTCTTCTCTGAACCAAGGCTTATATCCAAGGTCATCTGACACGGATTAAATCACAAACACCAGTAATAATGGGAAGTGGCATAGTTGCACATCCCGTTCAGGATGGCTGACAGTCACTGTTCAATACAATTGCGATGGTTTACATCTTATGAATAATCCCAGTTAAGTGATTCTAGACCTACATACACAGGGTAAGTAACCTTATGAATCAAGCACTCTCTTGGACAAAGGTTGTCTCAAATCGGTGCTATTGAACAACGCGCATAGCACCCATATCTGGCGGTGTTATTCTACAAGACAACTATTATACATGTGGATTTCTTTCGCGTATAGAGAGCTCAGCGAACGGGCTATCACTCAGTCTGTGAGGAGCTTGTCGCCCGGCGAGACCTTGCTAAATGTTACAGTGCACCGAGTTCCCGTTATAATTTCTAGTTCGCATTTGTGTCAATGCTTAAGTCTTTATTTTCGCAATTTATAAAAGTATGTCAATCTTACATACTTAAAGAAAACCATAAAGGTTTCGCATAATTTATCTAAAATCGTGTGGGACGAGCGGTTTTAACAATTTAATTTTAACTATACACTGTAGTATTTTTTGACTTAACAAGGAAATACATGTGATGAAATATTTGGGTGGTATATTTAATATATTTCTAGCAAAAGTAATTGTATTTTGTTTCGTTTTTAGTACAATCTCTAGGCTTTCTATACTATTGAAAGACAAATATTTGATAACAAGTGATTAAAAACTCTGTTGAACAATTGCATTCTTTGAAAACAGGTGATAACGGCATATAGATGTATTCCATTTAATATAACAATTTAATTATTATACAAGTTATTGACAGCAAAGGTTATAAGCACACATTTTCGTTTCGAAAAGTCAAATAAAAAAATGGGTTCCCATGCTTGTTCTGGTTTAAAATGTCAAAAAGTAGAATAGTTTGAACATCGTCCTAAATTCACTTTCCAATATATGTTTCGTACGGTTTTCAATATTTGCTCCAGAAACGAGACCACCGCCATTTTCTGTTTAAGTGAAAGTCGTTGCCATGGAAACTGGAAAAATAATTATTCTAAAAATCCCAAACTATCAAAAGGCAACAGTTCACCACTAGACCTATCTATGTGCCACGTTAGGTGAAGAAATATGGTACGGTTTTCAAGATCTGCTCCGGAAACGAGGACTACCGCCATTTTCAGTTTAAATCAAAGTCGTTGCCTTGAAAACTCGAAAAATATTTATTTTTTTAAATCCCAAACTATCAAAAGGCACCAGTTCCAACACTAGACCTAACTGTGTGCCAAGTTTGGTAAAGATATCTCTCATGTTTTTTTGTTCTGCTTCGGAAACGAAATGTGACGGACGGACGGAAGGACGGAAAGACAGCACCCATTCCTATATCTCTCTTCCACTTTGTGGCGGGGGATGATAAATGGGTAAATGAGTGAGTGAATTTATTCCACCAATATCACGGCGTGGGACACCAGAAATCAAACAATAGTTATCATTGTGTAGAATTCAAAGAGTAATACCTCTACTATATCATTGCCATAAATTCCTGTTTGGCTGTCAATCACACTATAAATTTTAATTTAAAATTTCAACAGACGTCCTGTTCACTGCAAACATATCCAATACAGTAGTTGTTAGGGTAAATCTATGCCTGACACTCAGCGCAACTGCGAATGCGCAAGGCGGGAAAACATCACTTCTTTCCACCCATAACCTCATGTACCAGATGTAGATAATTTAGGGAGGTGGGAGGGACAATTTCCTGGTGTAATAGTTGTAGTATTCTTAGAATTAAACACAATGATAACCGCATCATCGGTGGTTCGGGAAAGGAGCTAACTCCGTTTGCCTAATCGAAAGTTCGAGGTTGGCCCACATTCGAAACTAAACGCACTTTTTGTTGAGAATATGTACTGCGTAAACAAACCCGCATTACGAACTGCTATTTTGTCTATTTAAAATAAGTATTATGACTTATAATTAGATTAAAATGTACAAATGCGATGGCAATACAGCAGAACTCACTTCTACCAAAGACGTATATATACGTCTTTGCTTCTACGAACATCGCCAAACTAGGTCGTGGGGTCATTAATATTCATGAGTTATTCCTTTAATGGAACAAGTTCTCGGAAATGTTTGAGGCTTGTGCCATGTCCGAGATCAATTCAAGTGTAGACATACTTTCGGGCTTATATCGCCATCAACACTTATGATTAGATTGATGTGTTATACTGGAAAAAGTAGAATGAGTGGTATTGCCTCTGTAAATAAAATTTGAAGTAGGCCCCCCCCCCCCCCCAGATCTAAGTTTCTTTCTTTGTAACTATTTTTGTAAAACTAGTGTGGTCAGCTATGATAACGTTATTCAAACTTCAAAGAGTTTTGAGCCTTTCGTGGAATTAACATCACACGAAATGATTTATAAATAGAGAATCTTACCCGAGTGTCTTTTGATATCAAATATATCAACACGAGTTGATAAAAGTGGAATAAATTTCGAAGCTTGCCGAGGATTTTTGTCACTTTATTCAACGAGTGTTGATATATTTGATATCAAAAGACACGAGGGTGAGATTTTGTTTATCATCCAACATCATTCTTCCAACTTTTTCAATTTGTAGACAGTAATTAGCAGTGTCTTCAGTGTAAAAAGTACTGCTAACAGCTTCAGTAGCAGAGCCATTAGTGATGTCATTTGATTGTGACGTCATGGTAACCAGTGACGTCACAATGGTCTGCAAAGCATTGTGATGTAATTTCATTGCAGCGATATCTACAGTGTAGATCGCTTGATCTCATCCAAGCGATATCTCCTGTGGGAGCCAGTTTTGGATAGTAAAGATATTTCCCATCCATGCAAAGTAATGACATGGGCCCAGTAGCCTAAATGACTTCGTCAACCAAATGAAACCCAGCGATTTACAAATGTGGGCCCACCTGTTTCGATCACAATGGCGGAAGAACGTCTACCCACTAGGCGATATACAAATGTGGGTCCACTTGTTTCGATCACCATATATGACGGGAACAATGTGGGCCCACATTTAAGAAGATTCTTATCAATATTTAAGTAGAATTTCGCGATTGATAAATGTGGTCCCTCATGTTGCAATCAATATGACGGAAGAACGCCTGCCCACATTTAGGAATTGATTATCAGAACTAGAAGCATTTGTGTATGACGTCATTTGTATAACGTCATGTGTATGACGTCACAACTTTCGGGTGTTCCGCCACAGTTTGTCACCAATTATTTTGGGTGAGATTATCACACTACCACCTCTCTGAAGAAAAGGAAGCTGTTTCCTACCCTGGTTGTAGTATTGAACTGCCTTGTACTTGAGGTTTCTCATCTTTTCAGTAGTTCTTGAAACAGTCTCCGGAATCAGCAGATTTTTAGAGATAGGTAATGTTAAGTGTTTGATGCTACCAGACTCCATAACTACCAAGTTATAACAGATAGAAGTGGTTGGTGGTTGGTCATTCTTCCCCGCCTTAAGTATACGGGAGAGGTTAATTTTATAGCATGTAAGTCGACATGTTTTTTTCTTTTAAATTTCAAGCCACACAGTTACCGAAACGAAACATACAAATCATGTGAAATGTGCGTGAAATGTTGATGTTTATCTTTTCCAGCAATAAGAGATACTTCAAAATCGTCTTGCTATTCTGAGACTTAGTCACTTTTCGTAATGCTGATAACCCATAAAATTTGTTCATTTTGTTTTTAAAATAGCTAAAAATGATCCCATTTCGCTAAAGTTAACCGGTCTATATTTTGTAAGAATAAACTATTGCGCATTGAGCGATTATCTCCTTTAGCTATAGGCGTAGTATAGAAGTGATAAATCACGCACTGACCTTGCATTGCTGTACATCGTATCTTATTCAAGCTGTATCACTGAGAGTGAGTGATTATCTCCCTTACCCGAACAGCCCAATTGCGCACTACCTTTGCAATGTATCGTGTGTTATTCAGGCAGCCATCGAGAAACTTTCCAGGAAGGAATTTAGGCCAAGCATGTCACGCGCACTCAATTTTCACACTGCTAATGCAACATATTGTTCAACACGATTAACTACCAGGCTTCTATAAAGTATGACTTTGTTCAATAAACAACACACGTAAAACAACGGGTTTGATATGAGAAAATTTGTATTAGTTGTCTTCATAATCATAGTTGAGCACAGCATTGTTTTAAATACTTCACTGTATGTAATGTATGGTACATACCGTTTCATGCGGCGGTTTACGTTTCTGCATGGTTTATTGCTTTGACAAAACATTTTTTAACTTCCAGCAGAGATCATACACCCGTATATGTTCTTTGCTCCTAGATACATATGAAATCAACAGGTTGGTCTGTAGTTTGCGATTATTTTCCAAAAAGATAATACGGTTGCGTGATATCTTCACGATGTTTGGGTTGAACATAGTAACATTCTTCTAAACAAATTTCAAATCTAAGCCGGAAGCAATCACAACACAAACCCAGTTAACCAAACGGAACCATACACAAGAGTAAGTGAGGGAGTTGGGTTTAACGCCGTTGAATAGTATTCCGTGTCATCTTGATGTGAATTTTTACATTTGAACTGAAGTATATTTAGAGTGGATTCATTACATTTTTTGTGTATACTATTATAAAAGATTGCTTTATTAAACCCAACCAACATTTTGACCAGAAATATTGATATTTGCTGCAAAAGCATGCTTTAGAATGACATTTGTTGTGTTATCTATATAGGATTTTTTTATTGGTACTAATAGTGGGTATATATCAAGTTTTGCCTGACAGGCCCAGTTTTCTTGCCTGGGTTTTCTTTGTGCTGACCAATTAAAGACACTGTTTCTTTTATTGTGCTTTTCAAAGATAACTACATTAATAACAACCAATTTGTACTTTACACCAATTCTCTCCTCCCATAGTTTACACTTCCTTCCTCTGCACATAACATTATATTGCGGGGAGCTATTGATGCTCTGCAGCAATCTCTACTTGTTGGATTTACTTCTCAGCTTCCAGAACGCCATCAGACAACGCTGACAGTGACGTGTGCATATGTGCGTACAGTAAGGAAGGTAACTCTCAAGCCATCAATACGTAACATGTCCCCTTTTAACCCTCTGGCTGCCACCTAAAAATAGCCTGTGTACTATCGCTATGTCGAGTTTATTTGCGAGTGACGTTCTGGAAACTGCACACCTTCGTCTAAAAATGACGTAACGTAACAACGGTAAAACCCACAATTTTAAAATTTCACACTATAACAGTACAACCATTTCCCTAATTGTCTATGTAAATATTGTAAAGCATTAACGTGATTACCAGTAGTTTAAGGCGATGTTGCAGTTGCTATGGGCTTGGGGTAATCCAAAAATATTTTATTTCAATTCTTTTAACATGACTGCGTTTTGTGTAGGGACATATATGTCCAAATGGCATCCAGAGGGTTAAGGGTGAACTTTAAAGTCTTGAAACATTAATGGAATACTAATGTTAAAACAAGTCTTTGTCCTTAACAGCTCAGTTTGTGACACAACACAAAAACAGTTATGAATTGATTTCGTCCTTAGTAAGGCAAATAGTTCATAACATAAAACTAAACAGTTCTTCGTCCTTTTAAAAAGGCTCACAGTCCATAACACAATTTTACTGCAAAACATGCAGCTTTACTTTAAAGTTCTTAATTTTTAAGATAGCCTCTGAATCTGGGCGGTTGTTTGATCACACGACCACGAGAAGTTCTCTTCTCAGTTGTCTCACTTGACTGTCTAGTTGTCTGTGCAGGAATCTGAATGCTCTCTGTAGTTTTGCTTGATGTTTGGTCTACAGGATTGTCAGTACAGTTGCTCATGGGAGTTTCAGCGGATGTTCTTTCCACATTCAGATCTGGTTCTAACAGGTTCCTTTCAGCCATATCTGTATCCACAAACAATGGAGGAGTTTCACGAGACTTTCTCAATTAAATGTCTGTTTCTGCGCAAGTTACTGCCATATTCAGTACGCAGTTCCTACGACCTCACATCCACCTGTTGTTCTATAACAGCTTTCTTACACTGTTTGTCAAACTTAGTAGGCTTGACTCTTACCACATGTCCCTCCTTCAGAACAGAAAGTTCGGTGGTGCCTCTATTGAAGTAGTAAGCTTGTTTAGATTTTTTACAAGCTTTCTTGTCTGACACACCATCAACGGTCTTCGGTTGTAAAAGTGTACTTGCTGTTGGGAGTTTGGTCTTTGTTCTCCTGCTAAAGAGTCGCTGTACCGGAGAAAATCCTATTCCCTCCGTCGGAACATTTTGCCAGTCCAGGAGAGATAAGTAAGGATCAGTTTGGGCATGTAGTGATTTTGTCATTAGCTTCTTAGCTATCTTCACTGCACTTTCAACTTCCCCGTTGGATTGTGGGTAACGAGGTGATGACGTAACATGCTCAAATTTATAGTTATTTATAGAACTATCGAAAAACTTCAGAGTTGAACGGTGGACCGTTATCGGAGATAATCTGATCCAGAATCCCATGTCTAGCTAGATGTGACTTAAGCTTCTTGATGATTTCAGGAGCTTTCTTGCTGTGGAGCCTGTCAACTTCGAAGAAGTCGGAATAATAGTCCACAGTAATCAAAAAGTCTTTCTGATCAAACTTGAACAAATCGCATCCCAGTTTCTCCCAGGGACGAGTAGGAATTTGATGACTGATCAAAGGCTCCTTGCTTTGTTCTTGTTGTAGGGTGTTGCAGGTTTCACACTTGCTTACAAGATCTTTTATCTCATGTCCCATGTTCGGCCAGTAGACAAGTTCTTTTGCTCGTCGTATACACCCTTGCACACCGATGTGGCTTGAATGAATTCTCTCCATGATGTTGCCACGAATACTTGCAGGTACAACAACTTGCTCACCCTTGAATACTACGCCATTCTGCATAGAGAGTTCATCCTGAAAGCTAAAGTACTCACGTAGTGAGTGTGGTACATCTTCCTTTGACGGTGGCCAGCCTTGCTGTATGAGCTGCATCAGTTTGCTCATGCAGGTATCTTGACTTGTGGCTTGTTTCAGTTCAGCTAGTCTCTGTTGAGATATGGATAAATGCTCGACCATTTGAATTGTCTCAATGTCAATAGCTGTTGCAGCCTTTTAGGTGCGCTCAGGAGGCTCTTTCTCAAGATGGACTCTAAAGGTTTGTGGTCTGTCTCTATGGTCACCTTGCGTCCATACACATACTGTTCAAAACGTTCCAGTCCAAAGACTATTGCAAGCATTTCCTTTTCTATCTGAGCGTAATGTTGCTCTGTGCTTGTCATTGATCTGGACGCATAAGACATGCTCCGAGGCCACTTTTTGAAGCATCACAATGGAGATATGTGACAGCTTCGTTTTCAAAATATTTCAGAACAGGAGGTTCTGACAGAATGTGCTTAATCCTCTCCAAGCACTGTCCAAGTACAGTGTTGTCCCATCGAAAGTTCACATCACCTTTCAGCAGATCTCTCAGTGGAGCGGTGATTTCAGAGAGATTGGGTACAAACTTTTGCACATAGTTGACCATCCCCAATATGGGTTGCACACCTTGTTTGGCATTTTCTTGATAGCCTCAACCTTGGTCTCATCAATTTGGAGTCCATCAGCAGTAAGTACATGACCCATATAGGGCACTTTTGGCAGTTTCAACTTCAGTTTAGACTCATTCAGTTTGATGTCCTTCGTTCGACAACAATCAAAAAGGGCGATCAATTTCTTGTCATGATCGACCTCAGCATCCTGATCAGTTTCTCCCACGTCGTAAACTAAGATATCGTCATTAATCATATGAACAGCATCCAGTCCAGATATGGCATCATTCAGTCGTCGTTGGAACTCTTCAGGAGCTGGTGAGATGCCAAATGGCATACGGAGCCAAGGGTACTTTCCCCAGGGAGTTTCAAACGTTGTCAGGTAACTGCTCTGTTGATCCAGCTGAACATGCCAGAACCCATTTTTGGCATCCACCAAAGAGAAACATTTGGCCTTGGCCAACTTAGGCAACACATCATCTATAGTCATTATCGGATAATGGTTTCTCTTAAGTGCCTTGTTTAACGGTTTCGGGTCGATACAGATCCTGATTTTGTTTGTCCTCGGTTTCTGCACCACAACTAAAGCTGACACCCAGTCTGTTGGTATGTCCACAGGAGTAATAATCTTCTGCTCTGTCAGTCTTTCCAGTTCAGATTTCAGCTGGGATTGTACAGCAACAGGAATCTTGCGACATGGTAACTGCACTGGGGTTACAGTATTGTCAACCTCCAAGTGTAGAAAACCTTCCAGAGTTCGCTCACCATCAAACAAATCCTGATAATCTTGTTTGATATCAGTCATTTCCAGTTTCCCAGGCTCAAGTGAAGAGTCAGCAGTTAGATTCACCTCAGGTGATTCCATCAACAGAATATTGTCAAAGTTTACAGTGATCAGTTGCATCTGTTGGACAGCTCGTGCAACCTAATATTGGTTTGCAACTCTTCTCAGACACAATTAGAAACTCAACACGTTACCTGCGGCCATTCTTGGGGTTTTGTAGTGACACACGTCTCGTTCCCAGAGGTTTTGTCTCAGCACCGTTGTACATTCGCAGTGTGGAAATCAGATTAGTTACCAATTTACTGAAGTTGTCATCCCTGAACACTTGAGTATACACAGAAGAAGGCAGACTGTTAACAGTTGACCCACAGTCAAGTTGAAATTCAACTTCCTCTCTATTCACAACCAATGTTGCAAATATCTTTTTGGGGTAATTCTGATTGACCAAGTTCATTTCATCAACTTGTACAGAATTGACACAGTCAGAAGTTACTGACATTACAAACTCTTCAGACTCACTATCTTCAGTATCACTATCCAACATGTAAACCCTGTCTTTGCACTTTCCAAGACACAAAGCAGCAAAGTGATTTCTTATTTTGCATAAGTCTTACCCCATGCCGGACATTCTTTCTTTTGAAACTCATGCCTCTTTCCACAGAACTTACATTTTAGCTGTTCAGATGTTTTGAGCTGTTGCTTAGCATTAGGTTTCTGTGACTTGTTGGGTTTCCTTTGACTTACAAACTGAACATCTTCAGCTTGAGATAGTGTTTCAGACGTCTCGTCGCACTTTCATGCAACCTACAAATATCTATGCAGTCCTTTAAAGACAGTTTTGATGATAGTAACAATCTCTTTCTTGTTGCATTATCGCGGATGCCCATTACCATCCTGTCCTGGATCAATGATTCCGCTAAATCCCCATAGTTGCAACTTTTTGCAAGAGTTCTTAATACTGCAACATAAGAATCAATGGACTCGAATTGTTCCTGGTCCCTTCTGTTGAAATTGTATCTTTCCCAAGTTTCATTTGTTTCCCCTGTACAATAATAATCCAGTTTTTCCAGTATTTCGTCCACCTTTTGTCTATCTGCTTCATTTTCAAATTCTAATCCATCTACAATGTCTAAGACATCTGGACCAATACATGTCAATAGGGTAGCCGATCGATATTCCTCACTATCAGTCCTTGTGCGACAAGCAAGCTCATAATTTTCCCACATTCGTTTGAATTTCTTGAAATTTCTAGACAGATCACCTTTCAGATCTAATCTAGTAGGCAGTGGAACATTAACTGGTATGTAAACAACTTGGGGTGCAGCCTGATTACCTTCTGCCATTATCAGTCGAAAACAGTAATCAAGCAATATGGGACCCTTTGTCGGTGTGTTACGAAAGTTCAGTATGGCCAAGCAAGGGTCACTCTTGGCCTGTTTGGCTTTCTTCAGTAATTGTTTTGCAGTTTTCACTGCCTGTTCTGCCTTTCCGTTGCTCTTAGGGTAGGCTTGAGACGATGTTACATGATTAAATCCCCAGTCATGAGCAAATTCCTTGAATTCCTCTGATGAGAACTGTGGATCGTTGTCAGATATGCAAGTGTCTGGTATGCCATGTCGTGCGTACTGTCCCTTTAGCTTGTTCACTACTGTGGTTGACCTGGTATCTGTAAGGTAATCAATTTCCCAATAGTTTGAGAAGTAATCTACAGTGATGACAACAATTCCTTCTCGATTGGGGCATACCTGGTGTTGGCGTCTGTCAATGCCCTTCTAGCATAGGCCACAGGTTGACCATCATGGAGAAGAGCTGCGCCCAAACCTGACATAGATGCATCGCACTGAATCGTGACCTGACTCTGTGTGTCGAAGAACTTGAGCACAGGGGACTTGCTTACAAGCCTCTTGATATCATCGATGGCATCATCATGAATCTGTTCCCAACACACTCAACATCCTTCAGAGTCAGCTTCCTTAGCGGTTCACAGGCACAGCTCAGATGTGGGAGGAACTTGCTTAGATAGTTCACGAATCCAACGAAGCGAAACACACCTTGTACATCTGTTGGTTTTGGAATAACAGCTTTGGTCTTTCCTGGGTCAGGCTCTAGGCCATTGGATGTAAGATGATGTCTTCCTGTACTTTGAAGGTTATCTTGATGGGGTTGATCCGCAGGTTGCAAGCTCTGCAGCGTTCCATGCACGCTCTGAAGTTTGCATCATAATCTACAGATGCTTCTTCAATGGAGTCTCCTGCGCCATAGATGAGAACATCATCTGCAACTCCTCGTACACCCTTGAGCCCTTCTATGACCTGATCTTGCCGTCGCTGGAATTCCGCTGGAGCGGAAGATATACCAAACGGCATACGTAACCAACGAAAACGTCCAAACGGGGTGAGGTATGAACTGCTGTCTGCCATAGCCACATGCCAAAACCCATTCTTTGCGTCTACAACGCTAAACACTTTAGCTTTGCCAAGGTCCAGTAAGATATCCTCAATAGTTGGAAGCGGGTAGTGACTGTGGAGAATTGCCCGATTTACGTCTTTTGGATCGATGCAAATCCTAAGTTTATTGGGTTTCTCCACGATGACGAGACTAGATACCCAAGGTGTTGGTTCAGTAACAGGAGCGAATATTTTAAGATTCACGAGACGCTCTAGTTCAGCCTTGAGCTTCGGCTTTAGTGCTAGTGGCACTTTCCTTGGAAGGTGAATGCCACCAAAGTGTCAAGTCGGATCTTGTACACTCCTTCAAACTCTCCTGTTCCCGTGAAGACATCTTTGAATTCTTCTTTTACTCTCTTCAATGTTAGATTCTGAGGAATATTAATTGAGTGCATGGATGCTGTCATTACTGTATCAACCATAGTAATGTGTTCGTGATCCACTCTTATCAACTTCATACTCATAGAGGTGTGATTGCCTAATATTGGCATAGCACAAGGGTCACTGAGGACAATCAAGTCTACCTTGTACTTTCTCCCATCCTTTGGGTTGACTACTTTTACAGGGCATTTGCCTTAAGGCTTGACGACAGTCTTGTCGTAAAAATTCTCAACAACTGGGATGTCTGCTGTAATTCTGTAGTAGGAGGTAGTAGAGAACTTGGTATCAGGTTGCAGGTGGCTCCCGTGTCGACTTGAAATGAAACTGGTTTACCTGCAATGTTCATGGATGCGAATATTTGTCTGGGATAATCAGACTCTTCTTGCACCTGATGCACATCTATCACTGGCTCTGTGAGAGTGAGTGAGTTGATGTTGAAATATTCATCCGAGTCTTCATCTTCCAGGATGACATTTACACGTTGTCTAGAGTGGCGAGGTGATTGCATTGTGTGACACATGGCTGGACTGTGGTTCTTCTGCTTACATCTGGAGCAAGTTTTTCCAAATGCAGGGTAGACACTTTGGTTCCTCTCATGTTCTCGCCCACAGAATCTGCACTGTATGGAGTTGCTACTTACAATTGGTTTCACTGGAGTGGCCCGTTGACTGTGCAATCTATAATTCTTTTTCTGTGAATGATGCCCGCCAGCATGTCCATTGTTCCAATTCTTTGGTTTATTTGACCAGTTCTTTTCTCTGTGTGAACTGTTTGCATAGTGTCCAAGGTTTTTAATTGTTCCTTAGAAATTTCTGATGCTCTACATAAGCGTACACACTTCTCCAGATGCAAACCATCCTCTCTCAAGAGTCGTTCACGAAGTTGCTTGTCTGTAACTCCACAGACAATGCGGTCTCTAATCAGTGATTCACTATATGTACCAAAGTTACATGTGGTAGCTAGGATTTTCAGGTTAGTTATGTATACATCATAGCTCTCAGTAGTGTCCTGATTCCTGGTAAAGAATTTATACCTCTCCACAGTTTCCGATTTCTTTACAATACAGTTCAAACGCATCAAAAACATGTTGTAATGTTCTTTCAGCCTCTACCAAGGTGAAGGTTTCATACACTTCCCTACCTTGGGGCCCGATCAGATATCGAAAGTACTATCTTTTCGATTCTGCAGACTTGCCTTCCGTAGAAAGATCTAGGTACAGCTCCGTCTCTTCTCTCCACTTCTTCCATCTGTGTTGAAGATTAGGGGAGTGAAAATCCAACTGATTTGGAGGTTTGAGATGTATGGGTCCTCTTACAACACTCACGTGGTTGCCGCCATTTTCTATGATCTCTTGCGCCTCCTCGTCTCCCATGACGATTCAATGCTGTTTGAACATGAACGTACAACTCTCCTCACTGTAATACGTGATGAATGACGTTCGCTTACACTTCTGACACCATGTTTAGATCTTCATGTCTGTCTGAGACAAAGACATGAATCTTGGGGTTCTATTAAGATACCACAAACAGTGAGTGTTTGGTGGACATACTTTACTTTCTAGGCAAGATGGAAGAACACCCGAAAGTTGTGACGTCATACACATGACGTTATACAAATGACGATATACACAAATGCTGCTAGTAGTGAGACTACTTGTTACACCTATTGCATTACAGATTAAGTCTGTCAGGAGCTTTTACTGTCCTAGTTGATCGCCTGACGGCTTGTTTTGTAACCATGGTAACTGATGGGGGCGACACACACACCTGCCTCCAACATTCAATGTTCTACCCCAATCATCACCACATGCATTAGTGTCTGTTTTGCCAGATGGTACAATTATTGCACCTGGCATCTTTGTCTCATGAGTCTGTTCTGACGCCATACCACTCTTGGTCGAAAGTAGTATAGGTAATGGTGATTCTGCTGCAACCCCAACTGGAGCCAGATTTATATTCCTATACTGCTACTACAGAGGGAATTTTTTAAGCATAAACGCTGATGCGATTGAACGATAGTCATGATATTAAACTAAATTGTAATGAAAATATTCTCTATTATTTTTACTCATGCGTATACCATTAATTTGAACAAAGTAATATTCAACATTTTTACTAAGTTCTTCGTTCATTTTACTAGGAGACCAGACTATATACTCTTTTTCAAAAGTGGAAAGAAACAATTGATGACCGTATTTGGTTGGTTTGACATCACTGATATAATATATATATATACCCTGTGGTAATTGTCCCATTTGATAATCTTGTCCTGGAGCATAAATGTTGTTGACATTATTATATACTTATGTAAGCATTTGTCTAAATTATTGTAGTGTGATCCAACGTGATCAAGCAATCTATTTTTAATATCCAACCAGTTCTTTGGTTTTGGCGCGGAATAATTTATGGGCTTGTTGTCTCCCCTGTCCTATGAACTTTTTTTTCTCGTCTTCACTAATACCACTGGTCTTACGAAGATTTGATCGAATCTCCTGCTTCATTGCATTGTATTTGGTGAGTTCTGACAACACTAAACAACACTTCTCGGATATCTTACAATCAGCCAGTGCTGTTAAATATGATCCTCAATGCTGTTCAACTTTGCTTTGGTGAGTATCCGAATATTATCATGTTTTAATGCTTTCTTTTGCAACTTACAGAAAAAACATTTAATCGCTATCCCTGCCCATCCTGAGACTCCAGCCGCTATTTCCATACCAAGTACGATAGGCGTGGCGATTATAGTTGCTAGTAAACCAACACCGGCTACACCGAGTCCCATGCCAGCTGTAACAATCTGTCAACTCCGTTGAGAGCATTTACAGCTGGCTCTGCGATACTTTTTATACAATCCAAGTCTCATCTCCCTCTCCTCTATTTGATATTTTATGTTGTTTATTTGATGTAATCGAAATCCATCAACAGTATCCATCTTTTCAGATGATTCATTGAGGGCCGGATATAAACCCATAGTGTATATTATTATATCATATAATAGTCTTTAATTGGTCTTGCTTCAATGTTTTGAGAGTATACATCAACCTTATTAAATGTATATTATACGGCATAAATATCTTAGTAAGAGAAATGCTATCACCTTTAATAATTTGGACACCCTCACGGGTTGCAACGGGCGATGCTCCCATATAAATCATACTGCACTGTGGACGCTCGTGTTGCTTGAGCCATTTAATTGATAGACCTGGTAATATCTCAAAGGCATCTTCCGATGCATCCCCAAACAAGACTTCTATCATGGAACTGTTCTGGGTGAACAATACCTTCCAAATGACGTGCTGGTTTTCTTGGGGAATTAGTCAGCAAAGAGCCAGAGTCACAGGAGACTAATCACAATTTTATTTACAAGAACAATTAACAATTTACAATTTATACTTAGATAATAACTGAGGGTGCCACAGAGAGTCGGTACACACTCTGGGCTGTGGGAGAGAGGTCTGCTTGGTTAGAGAGTCAAACCCCTTCTCTGCTTAAAACCGTTGTTGTTGTTGCATTAGGTGTTTAAGAGGTCGCCTTCTGCCTAGGCAATTTCGGCTGACCTGTCCCTCTTTGGGACTCCTGTGTGTGAGAAGGGTTCACATATCTATTGTGAGTTCGGTGTTCACATAATTTCTGTTTTTGCATTGATATGATTTCTTTTTTCTTATATTGATATGATTTCATTTTTATCCTTGGCTGCTCTGTTTATATACGTTCGAGCAGCTGTCCATCTCTCAGAAATAGAGTTAGTTTGGCCTTCGCTATTGCATCTCTTGGCTTTAGGAGATCTATGACAGATAGCGGATCTAACTGCAATTCTTGTTTTAACCTAGCCCGGGCTGGGGCATGGTCTTGACATTCTAGTAACAGGTGGTCAATGGTTTCAGCCTGATTGCAAGATGAACAAACCTTGTCATAGTGCTTTTTGTGACCAAGTCTGCGGCGTGAGATAGCAGTTTCAATTTTCCTTTCATTTGAGTATGAGTTTGGCTTTTGTTGGACCTTGGGTTGAATTTTGTATAGCCATCTGCCGATCTTACTTGCATCCAATTGGGCTTGCCATCTTTTTGCTATGGAGGCTTTGATTTTGCTTTTTATCTCTAGTTTACTAAAGGGAATAGGCTCTATATCCGCTTTGTCTAGAGCTAGCTTCGCCAGTGAGTCTGCTTTTTCATTTCCATGAATATCTATGTGAGAGGGGATCCGACTCAGCTCCACCTGTTGCCCTTGGTCCGATAGTTTTGTATATTCGTATAGAATATTGTTGACTGTGTTTGGCCTGGAGTTTGAGTTTCTCCCACTGATGGCCTGAAGTGCACTTAGCGAGTCTGATAGGACGACTGCCTTTGCTTCCGGGAGTTCCGGTATGAGTTTGAGTGCATGATGAATTGCCTCCAATTCAGCCGTGAATACTGACTGACCATCAGGCAAGCGAACTGAATGTGCTTGGGGTTTGGAGCTGTGGATATGGATCCCGTAACCAGCACTGTTGTTGATAGGATTCTTGGATCCATCAGTGTATATATGGGCCCAGCTGTCCCAGGTAGTTTGAATTTTAGTGATAGCTACTGATGGTAGTAGGGTTGGGTTTTCTCTTTTAGTGACTTCTGATGTTAAAGCAGTGTCAACTTTGGGAGTTTGTAAAGTCCAGGGAGGGTGTAACCCTTTGTAATGACTTTCTGGAGGCTGAATGTCATCGCAATTGTGACTTCGAATGAGTTCACGCACTAATATCCCAGATGGCTTTAGTGAGGGATTTTTTCGAGCTAGGGCTTCATCTCGAGCGTTTTTGTCTTGCCATATCTTTTTAACCAAAGGGTTTGATGTTCGTCCCCAGAACGATAATATTGCCTGCTCTCTTCTTAGTTTCAATGGGAGTTCTCCCGTTTCTACTTGTAGTGCTTTTAGTGAGGTGCCTGTCGCTGCGCCTGTGGCCAGCATTAGGGCTTTGTATTGTATTCTGTCTAGGCGCCTCAAGACAGTATTTGATGCTGAGTGAAAAGCCTCACAACCATAGTCAATTTTTGATCTGATAAGAGCTTTGTAGAGGTCCAGCTGAGTGTCCCTCGATGTGCCCCAAGATGTGCCTGAAATTGCCCGTAATACGTTCAGGTCTTTTTGACATCTGTTTTCCACATATTCTATATGCTTGCGCCAAGTGAGGTGTTGATCAAGGATAACTCCAAGAAATATTGCAGATTTTTCGAATTTGATGGGTTTGCCTTTTATGGAGACACGGGGTATCATAGCATCTTTCCCCCGGCGTTTGAATAGAACTCCAACCGTTTTTTCACTTGAAAGGGTGAATCCCCATTTATTGCACCATTGATCTACTCCGTCCAGGGCTGACTGGAGTTTTTTTCTGATTTGTGAGATATCTCTGTGCTTTACCCATATTGCTCCGTCATCAGCGAACTTAGAAGTTTGGGTAGGAGAGTTGACATGGTCAAAAAGATCATTGATCATGATATTAAACAGGGTTGGGCTTATGATGCTGCCTTGTGGCGTGCCATTGTCCAGTGCCATAGGATCTGATCGATTGTTCCCTATTTTAACTGATAGCGACTTGTCTTGCAGGAAGCTGTCTATGAAGTTTGCCATGTTCCCTTCAACTCCATTTTGTGATAGTTTTGAGAGGAGTCCGTCATGCCATACCATATCGAAGGCTTTGCTGAAGTCCAGAAATACTGCGGCTAGGTATTGTCTGTTTAATTGGGCTTTTTTTATTTCATTTTCCAGTCTTAGAATATGATCTAGACACGAGTGTCCCTTCCTGAAGCCACTTTGGTCAGGTTTTATGTGATTGCCAGTTTCAAGATGATGCATGAGCCTTTTTGTAACCATGGCTTCCATGGCTTTGCACATGTTTGAGGTGAGTGAGATCGGTCGATAGGAGTTTGGTAGGGCTTCTTCTTTCCCTTGCTTTAGCAGCGGGATAGCCGCAGCATGTTTCCATGCTTTTGGGACTTCTCCTTTGGACCATATCGTGTTATACAACTCAGTGAGTAAGCCTTTGGTTTGATCAGGTAGGGTTTTCAATATCTCGTAGCTGGTTGTGTCAAGACCAGGTGCTGTGCCTTTTCTATGTTGTATCGCATCATCAAACTCTGTCACCGTAAATGGTATATTGTATACCAGATGCTTGCTTTGCGGCCGTTTTGAGATCTTAGGCATAAGCATTTTTTCCTGTTTGAATTTTTCGCTGGAATTTGTGTTGCTGCTGACAGATGAGAAGTGCTCAGCTAGAATGTTGGCCTTTTCTTTGACTGTATGGGCGTTGGCTAACTTGGGAATTTTTGTGGGTTTCCGCTTACCCCTGATTGCGTGTATTTTGCTCCAGACTGTTTTAGCATTTGTTTTCTCATTAAGGGATTTGCAGAAGGTCTGCCATGACTCTTTCTTAGAATTGTCTATGAGTTGTCTTACTTTCGTCCTGGCTGCTCGGACTTGGGCAAAGGCTGATTTATCCCTTTTTGACCTATTTAGGGCTTTCTTTCTCACTCTCCTAGCTTTTGCTATTTCCCTGTTCCACCATGGTACCGGCGTTTTGCCAGTTTTGTGGTCTTTTTTTGGAATTGATTTTTCAGCTGCGGCAATAATTGCTGAGGTGAGATTTTGGCAAAAAAGATCAGGATCATCCGAGGCAATTTCTGAGGACTTGAATGATATACATTCCTTCCTGAATTTAGGCCAGTCAGCCTTTGCATAGTCCCATGTGGGCTGAGGATTGGGCTGTTCCTCTAATTGTGTCGGGCTACCTATGTAGGTGCGTATAGGAAGGTGATCGCTTCCCAAAGTGTCGTCATGGACTTGCCATTGGCAATGTGAGGCGAGGTGTTTGGTGGCAATTGTAAGATCAATTGAACTCCATGTGTTGTGGACTTGGTCATAACGTGTGTGACTGCCGTTGTTCAGAGTTATGTGATTGTCGTCCTCAACCCATTTCTCTACCATTTTGCCGTATTTGCATGAATCATTCCTGTCTTCCCAAAGAGGGCTGTGGGCATTAAAGTCACCAAGGATTATCCCATTTTTGCCTACTATTTGAGCTAGTCTTGTTAACTCTTCCATGTTCGTTTCATGGGTAACCCTGTGATATATGTTAGCTATGCGTAATTCGTTGCCATTTGCCAGTTTTAGGGAGATTACTTGGGTTTCAAGGTTTCCTACGTTTGCTTCAATATTCTTGGAGGTACAGCCGTCGTGGACAAGGGTGATTAGTCCTCCTCCCTTGTTGCCAGGCATAAGTCTTTTTCTGTCTTTTCTATATTGGGTGTACCCAGGTAGTGTGAATTTGGCTTTTTCACTGAGTTTAGTCTCCTGTATTAGAATGACATGAGGCTTGATCACCTTTTTATTTGACGAGTGCAGTCAGTTCATTGCCGTGGCTCTTAAGGCCATTTGCGTTCCACTGTAGTAAAAGCAAGTCCATGATAATTTATAGATGAGCGCTTATTGAGTTTTAGGGCATACCCTATTTAGGAACTGTTTCTTTGTTCCTTTGTATTTCATTATTTTGGAAGCCAGTTTGAGGATGCAGGTGGCTTTGGCTTTGACACTCATTTTTCTGCTTGTAATTTGGATCAATGCCGTTGCAATGAACTCTACAACTTTGTTTGTGTTCTGAGCCTTTTGTTTACCATGAGCTGGTGTTTTCTTTGCCTGACTGATTCGTTTGCTGTGTTCCTCAGTTTGAGGATTAGAAGGCATGGGGTTTGATTGGGGAGCTTGGGTCTTTTTCCCCTTGCGTTTGGCAGTGGCTTTGTGCCTGTGAGCAGGCGGATCAGTGCTCACAGATTCGATTGTTTGCTCTGTGCCCATTGTTTGCTCAGTAGAGTGATCAGTAGTCGCTTGGGTTTTTTCGACCTCAATGGGTTGAATAGATTTGGATTCAGATTGCTGAGTAGATATTTTATTTATACGTTTGCTGATGAGCAAGCGTTTAGGACATTTTGGCGCCAAGGATGAATTACCCTCTTTCCTGCAGTTTGTACACCATGTGTTGCAGTTTTCTTTGCAAGAAACTCGGGAACAGTTTTTGCACTTGGGTGGCTGGTTACATGATGTTTTCGTATGTCCATAGAGCATACAGTTTGTGCATTGGATTGGCCTTTTCCTGTATGGCATTGTTTCTATGTCCTTACCACCTAGATTAAGGTGGCCGGGGACTGACTGTCCAAGTAATGTGAGTATTACTACTCGTGTGTTGTTTGTGCCCATTGATTTGATCCTGAATGCCGACAGGATTGTAGGTTGGGTGACTTTCTTTTGAGCTTGACAGACAATTTGATAAAGCTCGTCGTCATTAATTTTTTTGTCAAGATGTACCGCACATCTGACATTGCTAAGCCACTTTGGGGTATCCCATTTTAGTTTGATCCCGTTTATGCTTTTGGGCATATCAATTGACTCTGTGAGGTTGTCTCCGACAACAACATACCCTCTTCCACACTTATTTATTCGAATAATATTTTTGTGCTTCAGCTCTTTGGCAATCTTGAGCTGTTAGGATCTTATTAAGATCTTGGGAGAAGTCTGCGCTAAAGACTACTTTTTCCCATTTGGTTTGTGGTCTTCTATTTTGTTGTGTCTTTGATTCTGATGAGACCATTTTTTGTCTTTTCTGTACCATTTTCGAGAACTGGGCTGGTTCTCTTGAGAGTTGGGCGAACTCTCAACAATTGTAATTTCTGGACATAAGTCCGCCATCTCCATTTCCAAGTTCATATTTGTCAGTCCCAGGGGCCTGGGTGATTGACAACCGTGCAGTTTAAGCTGGTGAGCGAACCGAGCTTGGTAGGCGCGGAGGGTTGTGTACAGTACGGGACCTGTGACACAACTGAAACCTTACTTACTTACTTACTTTGGAGATTTAACGTGCGCTTTCCGACTGATGCGTATTTCGCACACGGGCGCGGCCAGGCCATTTAATGTGTTTCCGAAAGGGGCGAAGGTGGTCTGTGCAACCCAAGAGGGGGGTTTTAGGGGTTGCTTATATAGAATTTGGGAATTTTGAGATTTGGAATAGATGCCGATGGGATTGGGGAGGAGAACTAAGGGAGCTGGGTATGGTGGATGTTTGTTTGTTTATGTGATTTTGATTTGGTAGGTTATTGTGTTTTTAGATGCGTTTTATTAGTTCCGTTTTTATTAAGAAT
This sequence comes from Haliotis cracherodii, assembly GCF_022045235.1. Classification (NCBI taxonomy): domain Eukaryota; kingdom Metazoa; phylum Mollusca; class Gastropoda; order Lepetellida; family Haliotidae; genus Haliotis; species Haliotis cracherodii. The sequence continues at coordinate 39,345,015 of NW_027266264.1, forward strand.
ACGCCTAAGGCCTTGAAATTTTCTAGTTTATTTTGTGGGTTTAGTATTTCTTCTAGAGTTAGAGCCTTGTTTAGATTGAGGGTGGTTTGTAATGCGGTTCGATGTGTTAGGTAGTGTGTGCAGTGGATGAGTGTTCTGGGGTTTCTGGTTGTTTGCAGTGTGGGCAGTTACCTGTAGTGTGTTTTTTAAATTTTTTTAGGTGGTTATTTAGGTTGGTGTGTCCTGTTTGGAGTTTAGTGATTACTCTGTCGATTTTTTTGGATGGATGGAGAATTTTTGGTTTGGTTAGTGGTTTGCTGAGCACTTTTTTTATTTGACTATTTGAGTTTAGATATAGGTTATGCCATTTTTTTGTGATTTTTTGCTTGTTTACACTTTTAAAAGTGTAAACTGAAACCTTACTTACTTACTTACGTTTGGAGATTTAACGTGCGCTTTCCGACTGGAGCGTATTTCGCACACGGGCCCGGTCGGGCCATTTAGCGTGGTTTTGAAGGGAAAATAAAGGTGTTGCAACCAGAGGGGGGTTTTAGTGGTTGCTTATATAAGTTTTGGAGATTTTGAAATTTGGAATGCATGCCTAGGGGTGTGGTAGTGTACTAAGGGAGTGTGTTGGTGTGTGTTTGTTTGTTTATGTGGTGTGGTTGAGTGTTTTTAGATGCGGATCATTAGATTGGTTTTAGTTAAGTATACGCCTAGTGCTTTAAATTTTTCTATATTGTTATGTGGATTTAGGATTGATTCTAGGGTTATGGCTTTATCTACTTTTAGATTTGTTTGGAGTGTTGCTCGGTGGGTTTGGTAGTGCGTGCAGTGTAAGAGTGCATGTTCTATTGTTTCCAGGTGTGGGCAGTGTGGGCATTTTCCGGTTGCGTGTTTTTTTATTTTTAGGAGTTGACTGTTTAGTTTAGTGTGACCTGTTTGGAGTTTGGTGATTATTCTATCAATTTTCTTGGATGGATGGAGGATTTTAGGTTTGGTTAGAGGTTTTTTGAGGATTTTGATTATCTGTGTGTTTGTTTTTAGGTATGTCTTATGCCATTTTTGGGTGATTTTACGTTTGTTAATGCTTTTGATCTCTGCTTTAGATATTGGTAGATTAAGGCTTATTTCAGGAATTTTGAGGGATTTTTTGGCGGCTTGATCGGCGTTTTCGTTTCCATATATTACTACGTGGGCTGGGATCCAGATAAATGCTATTTGTTTGCCTGCCTCTGTTAAGTTATTTGCGCTTTTGAGTATTTGGTTAATGAGTTTAGGGCGGTTTTTGGTGTTTTTAATTTGGAGGGCCTGTAGTCCACTTAGTGAGTCTGTGAGTATTAGGATTTTTTTATGTTTTTTAGCATGTTGGTTATGGAGGGCGGATGCTATGCCCATTAACTCTGCAGTGAAGATGGATTGGTTGTTTGGGAGTCGATAAGATTGAGTGTTCCTATTTGGTTGTGCTATGTGGACTCCGAAACCAGTGCGATTTGTGATCGGATCGGAAGATCCGTCTGTGTAGATGTGGCACCAATTTGGCCAGTTTTCGTGTATGTAAGCTAGTGTGGTGGATTTAGCTATGTTTGGATCGGTTTGTTTGTTTATTGAGTTTGCCAGAGATGTGTCTATTTGGGGGATTTTTAGTTTTGGGGTAAATATATTTGATGGTTTGCAGTTTTGTTGGAGGTTATCTATTTGGTTTTCGTTTAGGTAGTTGAAAATTCGTTGAGATATTGGAGTAAGTAAAGGGTGCTTCCTAGTTAGAGCCTGGTTACGAGGGCGGATATTTTCGTTTATGAGGTTTTGGATGAGAGGGTTTGATTGGGACGAGGCCCAGAAATTAAGGGTTAAGTGTTGCCTACGTAGGTTTAGTGGCATTTCTCCTGTTAAGGCCTGAAGTGAAGTGAGAGAGGTGCCATGTTGGGAACGTGTGACTATTTTAAGAGCTTGGTATTGGATTGAGTCTAGTTTTTTGGTTAGGTTATTGCTAAGCGTATCATAGATCGCACATCCGTAATCTAATTTAGACCTAATTAGTGATGTGTAGAGAGAGAGTAGAGTATCTTTGGAGGCCCCCCAGTTGGAGCCGGTGAGGCATCTTAGTGCGTTTAGATCTTTGCTGCATTTAGTTGTTAAGTTTTTAACGTGGGCCTCCCATGTTAGGTGTTGATCGAAGATTAGCCCTAGGAATTTGGTTTGTTTTTGGAACTTAATTGGTTTATTGTTTAATTTAAGATTTGGGGTGGTGTGTTTCATTTTTCGGTGTTTGAAGACTATTCCTGTAGTTTTTTCGGAGTTTAGGGAGAAGCCCCACTTGTCTGCCCATTGCTGTATTTTATTTAGGGATTTTTGGAGTAGATTTTGGGAAGTTGACATACTTTTTGTGCGGATCCAGAGGGCTCCGTCATCTGCGAATTTGGATGTTTTAATTTTAGGGGATAGGCCCTCGAAGAGGTCATTGATCATTATGTTAAAGAGTGTTGGGCTAAGAATGCTGCCCTGGGGAGTGCCGTTTTCTAGGGGACACTGGTCCGATAGAACCTGGTCTATACCCACTGTGATTTTTCGGTTATTTAGGAAGTCCTGGATGTAGTTAACGATTTGTCCTTTTAGTCCTATTTTTTTAAGTTTTTGAATTAGCCCGTTGTGCCAAACCATGTCGAATGCTTTTGAGAAGTCCAAGAAGATGCCTGTAGTATATTGTTTGTTGAGTTGTCCTGTTTTGATCTCCTGTTCTAACCGGGCGAGATTGTCTAGAGTTGAGCGGCCAGGAGTGAACCCGCTTTGGTCTGTATTTATGGTGTTGTTTAGAGTTAGGTAGTGTTGTAATCTATTTTTGGTCATAGATTCCATTACTTTACATAAGTTTGAGGTCAGAGATATTGGCCTGTAAGAGTTAGCTTGGTTTGTAGGTTTGTCGGGTTTAGGGATAGGGATAACTAGAGCCTGTTTCCAAGAGGTTGGTACCTGGCCGTTTAGGTAGATTAGATTATAGAGTTTGAGTAGTGACTGTAGTAGCTTGGGAGGGAGTTTTTTGATTATTTGGTAGGATGTTAGGTCTAGTCCTGGGGCTGTTCCCTTTTTCCTGTTTTGGAGTACATAGTTTAGTTCTTCTATTGTGAAGGGTTGGTTTATTTCTAGGTTATCGTTTAATTCTTTGGTAGGTTTGGATTCTGTTTTGAGTTTTGTTTGGAATTTATCACTGAAGTTTTTGTTACTGCTGATGGTCGAAAAGTGTTTAGCTAGGTTATTTGCTTTTTCGCTGGGGTTGGTTGAGTTATTTATATTAGGAGTTTTTTTGTGTCTTTTTAGGCCTCTAATGGCATGAATTTTGCGCCAGACCGTCCTGGCATCTGTGCGGTTATTTAATCCCTCGCAAAAATTTTTCCAGTCCCTGGTTTTGGCTATTTTGACTAGGTTTTGGACCTCATGGTTTAGTTTGTGGGCTATAGGTATGTAGTTATGGTCGCGTTTGGCTTTATTGAAGGCTTTTTTACGTTTTTGAATTTCAAAGAACAGAATCACTCTTTCTGAATAAGACGACCATTCTTCCTTATTTATGTCAAATTGTCCAACTTCACTGATGACGCCCGCCACTGTGATGATCACGAGCAGTTCCACTATCATTTGCAAAAACCCTGCACTGCTGAATAAAACGATGTGTATCAGCAAAGGTCAACTGTAAAATTCATCTTTGCACGTAATACTTCCATACTTTGAAGTTTTTATCCTCGTCGCCACTGTAATATATTTGTAAGACTGCACATCATGCTCAGGTACTTGTACGACCCACACCTAGACTGGGAGGAACATCAAGCAACAAGACATCTGAACTGAACGATGATTTATTCATAACTGACCACAGGTACATAGTCATGACGTCACTCCCAATGCTGGGGCAAGTGACGTATGACGTAGTAGTGCGTGCACATTGGCACTCACAATATGTAAACAAACCTAACACAACAATATAGCTTCCTATTTAGTAATATATAGACAGTCTTTTACCTTTGTCCCGGTTTTGACAGCAGTAGCCGGCGGTTAGTACAACGGTACATCGATCTGAACATCTGGTTGGTAGAAGTTTGAAAACGTATTGTGGAACTTCCATTGACAGCTCGCGACCACTTGTTCTATTGATACAGAGTTCCATGTGGCAAGGCGTTGCTAGCGGTCTGATCTCAGAGCGGTCAGGGCTCTGCAATCTCCCCTTGTTGGTGTGGATACTTGTGCTTCGCGGTAGTTGTTTGAGCTAGTAGATATGAACTGATACTTGTGCTTGCGGTAGCTGTTTGAGCTAATAGATATGAACTGATACTTGTGCTTGCGGTAGCTGTTTGAGATAGTAGATTTGAACCATCCCGCCACAGTAGCCTTGGTGATGGTTTGCAGGAGATAAATAGTCGTTTTCTCTGCTTCCTGTGGTCTTGAGTGGCTGTGATGTAGTATCTCAGGGTTCTTATGGGGCATAGGAGTCTGTCTGGAATCATGTATTGCATGTGACCTAAGGGCCCAAATGCTGATGCTTAATTCTTGGCCATGATTTCTGTTAGGGATCTCAAATCATATGGAACTTCAGTTTCTTTCGTGTGTTGTTGATCCGATATCGATAGCATGTAATTCTTATACATGGATCGGCGAGGTCATAGCAAAGAGAAATGCTGTTTTTCTCGAAGCTCTTAATATTGTAGCCTTGTTCATATGGAGGCTTCATTAAAGCTGATAGTACTATCATTCCACTTAGGACAGGTACATGGTACTTTAATGTCTTCCAGTGCAAAGGACTTCATGGGTCAGTTTAATACTGGGTGAGTACCTATAGATAATCCATCATGTTGTAGTACTGAAGCTAGAGCTGATCAATAACCTTCAGTGGTGCCATGTCTGAAGTTCTTATCGTTTCTGAGATGTAGAAGAAAATCAGCAACTATAGGTATAGTGGTGTCTGTGTCTAATAAATTTAGACCCCTACTCTACTCAAGAAACCTGTTGTTATAGATGGCAGTAGATGCTGGTCTCCATGATTTTGACACTGTCTGAGCAGCTGACTTGGAATAACCAGCGGCCTGCATCCTTGACGAGATAATCTCCAGGCGTGGAGGTGGAGATTGTTGAGACTGTTGTGGAATATGTCGAATCCTGGTTGACACAACAGATTGCAACGTTCCGGGAGTTTCAGTGGTCTTCGATCATCAGTGATCTGTTCTGCCATGCTGGAGCTATTAGTATGATCAAGCAATCTGTCTCCTCTATCTTCTTCAGGACTCTGTCTAGAAGAGACCAAGGGGGGTAGGCATAGGCAAATATTCCCTCCCAATTCATGGATAGGGCATCCACTTGTGCTAGTGGATCTGGTACAGGGCTGACGTAAACTTGTTGAGACAGGTGGCGAACAGATCGAGGTATGGAGGTATGGAGATGTTTAACTTTCCCAGTATGTGACATGCTTCCATCCTGCAGTAGATTGAGTCTGCCAAGGCATATAAGCGTGTGACCTCCTTCAACAAGGACTAAGACCTCGTGCCTCCTTGATGTTGAATGTTAGCCACTACCGTCGTGTTGTCTGTGGCTATTAGTACAGACGAGTGGAATAGTAGGCTTGACATGCTAGGAACGCTTGGTAGATCGCTCTCATGTCCAGGCAATTGATGTGTTGTTATTTGTCTTGGTGTAACCATTCTCCCTGGATGGTAGCGTCCCCAATGTGAGCTCCCCATCCAAAGCTTGATGCGTCTGTGTAGAGTTGATGAATGGGAGTGGGGAAACTGAGTGGTATGCCTGCCATGCATGACGTTTAGACGTCACCTGATCAGGAGGGGGGGTGAGTCAACTAGAATCGAGATTCCTGGTAGGATTCATCCAATTCTGTAAGGGACAAATTTGCAGTCTGCATCTGTCGGTTAGGTCTTGGAGAGATGTAAGGGTACCTAGGCATGAGGTCAGTAGTAGCACAGAAGTCTGTTTCTTCTAGTGTGATGATGGCTCTTTTCTTCCGAAAGTTGTGGATGACTAGTTTGGCAGCTTCTAGCTTTTTCCCTCTCAGATGGAAACGTGGACCTTTGGGATGAATGGCTAGTTTTGGTCTTTTTAAGAAGAGATGCTTGTATAACCTTTCTTTACAACCTCGAGGAGTCATCTGTGATATGCTTCCAATTTTCGGCGAAATGATTGAGACGACCCCCCAACTGGACTCGGGGGAGGGCGTAATTTTGAATGTTGGTAATCTTAAATCGTTGTCCATATTGATTGCTAGGTCGACAGGATCGTTGGATTCGTGGGAGGCTAGTGTGTAGTCACTTAAGGGGTGTATCCCCTCTGCAAGTACCTCTGCCTCGGCCACTCTGCTGGGATGCTTGTTCATTTCTGTTGTAACCGGAATGAGAAGACATTTCTTTCCATGATTGGTGACGAAAAGAATCCCGTCCAGAGGAATCATGTTTCTTAGGAGTCGAATGTTGTGCTTGGTACTCGGGGGGTCATTTCTGGATTCTACTTGCCAGGTTGATGGTTGAATTCTGGAATTTCTGTGTCGTTGAACGAGCGATTTCATCTATGACACAATCTTTTGTTAAAGATAGTAGGGGCAGTAATGGTCTGTATTAGCATGCTCCTGCTAAGTGTATCGGTTGATGAATTTGGTGAATGAGATGTTGACGCTGCATCAATAACATCTGTGTGGACATCCAAATCTGAGCAGCCTGTAATTCTTCCTGCATCTTTAAAATTTGGTCTAGGGAACTGTGAATGAAGCCGATGCGTTCTACACTCAAGTCAACAGTAGAATTCTGAGGAAGTTCTGCTTGATCTTGGACTGGTGGGATGACGTGTCTGATACTGGCAGCTAACCAGTTAATGCTGGCGTTAATGTTGAGTGCCTGCTTGCTAATCTGGTCAAGATTTTTCAATCTAACTGACTCAACAGACATTTTGGAAGACGGTCTTTTGACTAATTCTTGATATTCATTGTCAATAGTGGGCAAATCAGATAAGGGGGAGTCATGTGTTCAATAGGCGTTCCTACTTATTTGTGGTAAGTTAAGTCTGACTGGATGAGCTTTAGATGCATTTAGCGAAGAGTTCATCTTCTGAAGACGTCATCGGTATATGATGGGAACGTATGAAATTCATCTGGTTTCTCCTTAGGTTCTTCATAACCCTCTAGTTCCATCTTGTGTTTGGTGATGGTTTGTTCCTTAACAGGTTTTAATGCGGGTATGAGCTGGTATAGTTCCTGGATGATGTCTCTGATTCTGATTTAAATAAATCATCTGTATTAGACCCATCATACGATGGCGGGTTATAATGGGAAAGGCTGTACTCCCGACATTGGCTGCATGAGGGTGAGCTATGGTGTTGGTTGCAGCTGTGTGAAACTTGTGCAGAGTAACTGCAAGAGACCCTGGCCTCTGACGAACTGTTATACTGGCTGGAGTGTGTAACAGTATGTGATTCACATTTTTTATATGGTGCTACATCGTCTGCATGTTAGCTTCTCTTTACATGTCTGTCATGTCTATTCACATGATGTCTGTGTGATGCTCGTGACCATGATCTTTGTATTTATATACATAGTGGGATGAAGTTCTTTCTGACTCACTAATCACCTTTCTAATGTCTGATGATACTGATTCAACTTGACTACTGTAATGCATGTTGGTCTTTGTGCTTACAGAGGGTGTTGACTGTGTGTTAGGCATGGAGTTCTTGAGTTGAGATATCTCTTGATTAATGGATTGAATCAGTTAGCTTTGCTACAGATGATGCAATTGTTTCAGAGAATGTGTCAATGTTTAAAGGGAACAAGCAGGCTTAGGCATGGATCTGAGGCTTCTCACAAACCTAGATTCACCTCCTTCCCCAACATGCTTGGACGAACGTCAATGGACGCAGGTCCAGATATGAATGCCTGTTCCTTTATTGTAGGCGGCTGGGACAGGCGACTAAATCCACCTTCTTGAGGCAGGATAGAGTCCCTTGGGAGGAGAGTAAGTCTTTCTGCATCCTGACAATCGAGTCTAGGAGGCTATGGATGAGACTTGATCAGTTCTAATAGTCATGGGTGTTTCTGGTGCAACTCCTTCATAGGATGGTTGTAAAGGTGGGATGATGTGTCTGATTCCGGCGACAAACCAGTTATATAAGCTCTGATATCCATAGTGTATCTGGAGACCGATGTCAAATCCTTGAACTGTGATGCCAATAACTTCACCTTCGTGTTGGGATTGTGTATCAACTTGTAAAAGTCTTCATCCATACTTGGGAATTCCTGAAGTGTAGCCTTGTGCGTCCTATATAACTTCCGTTTCATAGGTGAGTGAGTGAGTTGGGTTTAATGCCGCTTTTAACAGTATTCCAGTTATATTGCGGCGCCGTTTCATAGGTGGTAAAGATAGACGTTCATCATGCTTGAGCCTATGAATGTTATCAGTCAACTGATCAACAAGCTTGCCAGCATAACTGGTCTAAGGTAATGTCTGATGAATATGCTGAAACGATGTAGGAGCATGACATCCCCTGTATACAGGCATCTGGAGTGGTGAACTTTCTGTCACATGCAGCTTAAGCATAGGCATAAGATGATAGAGTTCATCAATTAGTTCCACGAAGGTATAGCCTTCGGTGTAATTTCATTGAGATGAGTTATGAGCTTGATCGTCAAAACCCTCTGTGGTCTTTGGTATCTCCCATGGTGGGTGGATAATCGTAGCACTCCGCATCTACCCTGTAGGGTTCGTCATCTTCTGCTCACCATGATTCCGGTATGTGGATAGTGGTTAGTGGGTAATATAACATAAATATTTTCAAGTCACTGAGACACAGAGACATAAAGAGAGAGAAATAAACACTGTTTTAACTGACACACCACTTCAAGAAAAATACACACTGGATAAATGACAAACCGAGAGAAATTAACGCCTGGTGTATGACATACTGAGAGAAGCCCAGCGCTGGGTAACTGACACACCACTTCAAAAGAAATAAACGCCAGGTAAATGACACCGCCACACCGAGATAAATATTTTTTGGGTAACTGAGACACTGAGAGAAAAACAGTGAGAAATAAATGTTGGGTGAACTGACACACCACACTGAGGGAAGTTAACACTGGGTTAATTGACACATATCAAGAGAAATAATGTTTGGTAAACGACACAAAGAACAAAATAAACGCTGTATACTGACACATCAGACCAAGTAAATGAGACATGGTGAGAAAAACCTATAAATAAACACTTGGTTAACTGACACACCACATCGAGTGAAATAAACTCTGGGTCATCTGGTGCACATTAATGGAAATAATTGATGGGTGAACTGATGCACATCGAGAGAAATAATTGTCAGGTAAACTGATACACCACATTGAGAGAAATAAATGCTGGGTCAACTGATAAACCACATGGAGAGAAATAAACACTGGGTGAACTGACTTCCTGAAAGAAAAAAAAAACAACCCATGTATGTGACTCACCAAACCTAGAGAAATAATTAACAGGTAACAGAGACAACAAGAGAAATACTGAGATAAACGATAAATAGGGATATAAACGCTTGGTAAGTGGCCAACCAAGTGATATAAAAGCTTAGTTAGTGACACATGAAGTGATATAAAAGCTTAGTTAGTGACACATCAAGAGATATAAAAGCTTGGTAAGTGACGAAAAAGTGATGTTAGATGTGTAATTTAAAAAAAATAAATAATCAACATATGGTAATCGATTGTTCAAAATTGATCCATACGGCACACATAGAACAGTATATTTTCAAGGTGAAGGTCATCTGTTCTCGATATCTTGTATGGTGACCATCAGAGTCCAAAACTGACTGGCATCATCGTCCTAATGAAGCAATCAGATCCTGAATTGTGGTCTGGGGAATGTTTAGCAACTCTGCCTGCAATGCTTGTGCTGTCTGTCAGAGTTTCTGTAGTTGTTGCTGATGTCGCAGTCGTTGATCCAGTGCATCCCATAAATGTTTGATCGGTTTTAAATCTGGAGACCTGGAGGGCCATGGCAGGACCTGGATGCTGTGATTCCTGAAAAAGGCTGTTGTTAGTCTTGCGAGGTCAGGCGTTGTCTCGTTGGAGAATGACGTTTGCTTGTTGCATCATGGGAAGGACATGTGGCCGTAGAATCTCTTCCGTGTAATGTTGTGCCTTTAAATTATCCAGAACTTGCACCAAGTATGTTCTACCTGTGTAGGAGATAGCTACCATTACCAAATTTGTCAACTTCCTGTATGCAGTTTTGTGCATAACTTTCCCTGTGACATCTACCACCCGCATGGAGAAGCATAAAATGTGACTCGTCACTGAACCAAACTTTAACCTGAACCTTGACACCATTGATGCAGGTCAGTCAAAATGAAAGGAAGTTTGTTTGTCATTTTTTTTAAATTTTTGTTTGGTGATACTTTTGATTTCAGACTTAGAGATTGGTAGGTTAAGGCTTATATTTGTGATTTTAAGGGATAGTTTAGCTGCTTCGTCTGCTTGTTCGTTGCCGAAAATACCTACATGGGCAGGGATCCAAAGAAATTGTATGTTTTTCCGAGCTTTAGTTAGGTCGCTTTTGCTTTTAAGTATTTGGTTAATTAATTTTGGGCGTTTTTTAATGTTTTTATTTTGGAGTGCCTGGAGACCACTGAGGGAGTCTGTTAGGATGAGGATGTTTTGATGGTTTTTAGTTTGTTGGCTGTGGAGGGCTGTGGCCATGCCCATAAGTTCAGCTGTAAATATGGACTGGTTGTTTGGGAGCCAGTATGATTTGGTTTGCTTGTTTGGTTGTGAGGCGTGTACTCCGAAACCTGTGTGTTTGGAGATCGGATCTGAAGATCCGTCTGTGTAGATGTGGCACCAATTTGGCCAAGTCTTGTGAATGTATGCGAAAGAGGTGGTTTTGGCTATGTTGGGGTCTGTTTGCTTGTTTAGTATGTTGGATGGTGATGTATCTATCTTTGGTATTTGGAGTTTAGGGGTGAAGGCGTTTGAGGGTTTGGAGTTTTGTTTATGATTATTGAGTTGGTGCTCTTTTAGATAATGAGTAACTCTTTGTGAGATTGGGGTGAGGAGGGGGTATTGTTTTGTTAATGCTTGGGTTTTTAGGGCTGATGTTGCTTTTTAGGGTGTTTTCGATTAGAGGATTTGATTAGGACGCTGCCCAGAAGTTTAGGGTAAGTTGCTCCCTACTTAATTCTAGTGGGGTTTCTCCTGTTAGAGCCTGGAGTGATGTGAGAGAGGTACCTTGTCGAGTTCGGGTGATGAGTTTAAGGGTCTGATATTGGATGGAGTTATTTCTTATTTAGCAAATTGTTTAGGGTGTTGTAAATGGGTTCTAACACCGTTATCAAGCAAGTGATATACAGGGTGTGGTTGACAAGTATATATTTAAGTAGGAGGCACTGTTTATACAGTAGAGTAAATATTGTTATACTGGAGTAGAGAAGCCTGTTATGTATACACACGGGTAGTGATGACAATCATCGGTGAAGTCAGTGACATAAACAAAGGATGAAGCCAGTAATATAAACAACAGGGTTATGACTGATTTGAGTATTTGATGGTATGCCGGGGGCATTTAATAGCCTTGGTCACGGTTGATTGACGGCTGGAGTCTTGATGTTGATGGCTTCTTATAGTTTCCCGATTTTGATGATGGATGAGTATGGTTTTACGCTGCTTTTACCAATATTCCAGCAATATCACGGTGGGGGACACCAGACATGGGCTTCACACTCCTGATTTTGAAGTCTTTAAAGTTTGTGGTGACGGCTGTGACTCTCTCCCACTGAATGCTGTGGCTTGGGTTGTTACGGATGTGGTCTGATAGAGCTGATTTAGGGTCATCTTTGGAGACTGAGCTTTGATGTTCTTTTATTCAAGTTTTGAGGGGCCTAGATGTTTCTCCAATGTAAGCTTGTCCACAATTGCACAGAATTTGCTCCTGATGGTTCTAGCTTCTGGCTGGATGGTGGTTTCCCTATGGCTTTAACTGTGTTCTGAACAGTATGACTTCCCTTGAAAACTACATCAATGTTGGCCTGTTACTTCAAGAGTCTCTGGATTTTGAGGCTAACTGTTCCAAAAAAGGGGAGGCTGATCACAAAGGGTGCAGACTGTTGACATGGGTATTTCTGAGATTTCTTGGGGATGTTCTGTATCATCTGTTGTTCTAGTTGCTCAGGATAGAGGTTATACTGTGTAAATACTTTATATAAAAAATAAAAGTGTTATTCCTCCTCATCAGACATTAATTGTGCTGAAACCCAATCCTAGTAAGCCTCTTTTAATAAGCATGGAGTTCTCTCACACAATAACCCTCAGATATGTTTTTGAGAACTGATACGCATTAGAACCCATGTCCAATGTAGTAAAGCTTTATGACATCTGGAAGAACCTAAACAACTACGCTATGAAATGTGGTCATTCTGGAACGTGTGGTGACATATTTGTATAAAGACAGATGACTTGATATTTAAAAGATGTCCTAGGTTTACTCTTGATCCACCCCGAGACTTATAATAATGATCTCATTTCAGGCTTTACATGAACATTTCAACAAACACTAAGTTTGGTAAAACTTCAAACTTTATTTCCCATTTGAGAATGTGTGGCACAACTGTCATTAACACGAGAACAGGGAACTGAGATTCTGCCATAAAGGCAGCCACACTGCAAGTCCTTAGAATTCATGATTGGCTGGTCATTCACCCATGTTCGCCTAGCCTCTCTACCATTACTGTAATAATTTAAGATGTTACAACTTACTGGCAGGACATTATATTTCAAAGTCATATGAAATTATTTTTCAAGAGGCTGAATGTCCCACAGTTGGAATAAAGATGTTTGTTGGGATGTATGGACAAATGAGGGAGAAAATGTGAAGGCTGGTGCATTTTGGTTTGACCAAACATTCATGGACAGGTTTGCTCAACCTTTGAGTAACACCACTCACAGATTTCTTCATTGAAATGACAGAGCTGCAAATTGAATGTAAATCATCAGGTAGCTCATCTGAACAAATCATAGACACCTGAATCAGAACAGAACCCTTCTTCTACAGGTGACGTTGTGGTCACCAAATATTGTTTTACATACATCGGAAATGGGAAAGCTTCCTTGGTATAGTATTGTTACAGATAAAATAAAACATATGAAATACAGGCATGATCAAAGTAAAAAAAGGTAAAACAAACATGTATTGTAAATACATATAACCAGGACAAGTACCAGTATTCTTCCAAAGGTAGTCAAGCAGATGTACCCATCAGTGCAAGCATAATGGTAAATGGTAAATTTCTTGCTAAAATGACTCTAGGTGAGCTTAAAATCAGGATCTTACATTTATCATTTATTCAAACAGTTATTTAACAGTTATTCAAAGGTTGAGCAGTCTTTTGAAAATAGTCAAAACAGTTTATCTTTGAACGAAACAAATGTCTTCACATCTTATTGCTCAGTGAAAGTTAAGTTGTCTTCTCCACAAGTAAGATCAACTTCGAGCTAGGAATGATAGAAGACCATCTCTAGAGTAAGAAAATAGCACACATTATTTACAGGTAGTAATCCGTTAATGAAGATGATAACAGTCAACAATATGTACACTGGATGGCACAAAGTGTCAGTCTGTCTACAGATTGACACGGACTGTATAAGAGGGGGAGCTTCCCTTTAAGGTCAGGTGGCAAACAAAGCACAAAATCAATTCTGACTAAAGTAGTAGATCCTCCATTACAGACATTTCATAGGAACCAAAGACATCTATTCTTAATATATTATAGAACACCTTTTCATAGCCTTTGTCTGCTGATGACTATACCAGTCCTTGACTATTTGGCATTGGCTAGGTCACAAGATGTTTCTATGGTAATCAAAGTATTCAGTGTGTTTTGTTGCACAGACGTTAAGTCTCCCCCTACTCATATTTCTACTTCGTAAGTTATCCTTACAAACAAGTCATCAAGAATCTGTGGAATCGGAAACAATAGAGCATGACTATAATCTCATATATCTTAAAAATTGAGAAACTTGCATATGTCTAGTCTCTTTAAGGCCAACTTCAACTTGTCTATTACTTGGATCACATATTTGCTTAGACTAATTCTTAAAATGTGCAGAAAGGAAAACAACAGTTAATGTATTCACTGCTGGTCTCAAGCCTCTTGTACAACACTGTTTGAAGTTGTCCTCCAACTTCATGGTCCATCAGACCCAAGTAACAGACAAACACTGGCCTAAGTCTGTAACTAAAGTAATGTATTCTATGTGACAAAAAGTAGACTATCAGTTGTAATCATAAGACTGTCACAAAATATCTTATATATACATGTACATACATACATACATACATACATACATACATACATACATACACACATACATACATACAAAAAACCACCTGAATTACCCTTACAAGATCAAAACAAATATCACCTATGCATCAGATTGAATCACTTCTTCAGGTGCTTAACAATTCCTCCAGCAATATGAAATATCAAAACATGTTCTACAGACTTAGCTAGTCAGGTATTTTACACCCCAAAAGACATACACAATACCATCCAACTATGCAGAAACTACTAAATACTCTTATACTCTTGTGTGTAGAAAGTAACAAATAAGACATGCTGTACAATACAGAAAAGAACAAACTCAGCTATCTATGCCAACTTGAGTATTTCAAACAGAATAAATACATTGCAGTGATGCACAAGCATGCAAACTACTGGCTAACATTGGCACTGTGACAAAAAAACAAAAATCAAAATTTTACTAAAAATACAAATGAAGCAGTAATGGTGAAAATGTACTTTCCTCACACCCTGTAGTCAAATCAAAGCTACAGAGTTGACAGTAGCAGAGATTTGTTTTATTAACAATGAAACTGTTCATACAGGATTTATCTAGTATGACATTTTTGACTAAATGTTTGATACATCTTGGAAGACGATTATAGTCTGTAAAAAATAAAAAATCCATTGCCTGCCACAGGCACTTTGTCTGAAATCCTGGAAAAAACTGTGGTGGATGATGACAGCTGTACGTGTTACACTACTGAGAAATGAAGTCAGCAAATGAAGTACACAAACCTGAACACAACCTAGGACATAATGGGTGTATACACTCAACAGGTAATGTAGTTATCACAGATTGATAATGCTTGGACTGAGGCACCGGTCTGCTGGACCGTGCCAGACACCTTGTCTGTACCAGGGGCATGGTGGTGGGTTACACTTCACAGAGTGACAACCTGGGAGAGGATTTGGGGGATGACTGCCAAGTCAGGGGGATGGAAGGATTAGATAAAAAAAATCACACCAGGATATCGCATGACATAGACAAATTAGACGCAGTGCTGATTGGTATGAAATGTTCATTCGCCAGTAACCAAAGGGGATGGTGAAATGAGTTATGAATACAAACATAAATAGAAAAATCTGCTTTCATCTCCAAGCTACTCAATTGAATTTAGAGAAAAAGCATGCTCTCTGTTTGCACTGTGAAACTTGTAGTGCCTGTCACTGAAAAGAACCTTCTTGTATAGTAACTAACGATATAAAGTTTCACAATTTGTTTAGATAAAAGATACTTCAAACTTCAAATGTAAATTTTTACAAATATGGCATGCCACATTAATGAGATCATGGAAACAATGAAAAATGAATTAACGCTTTTATATTCAAAATTCATACCAAGTATGTCTTTGGCAAAATAGGAATAGAAAATAAATATTTACACATATATGTATAAAAAAAGTTCACAAATGTCAGCAAGATTAACTTAGTTCTATACAATATCCAATATCAATGCCTGTATACCTGGTATCAATGTACAGATAATTAATGAATACTCTCTACATGATCGTGATGACAGGTGTGTGTGTGTGTGTGTGTGTGATGGGGGAGGGGGGGGGGGGGGGGGGGGGGGAGAGACGCCTATATACATGACAAAATACTCTCTGGTCCATGTACACTAAGCTGATTTACTCTTTATACCTGTGGATTTAAATCCCTAAATCACATAATCTCATCAAAACAAGAAACACTGTACAATACATATCAAATTACAACTGACAATGAATACGACAAACGCCAACATTAACCAAATACTGTAAACTGGCAAGAGAGGTGAATAGTTACCAACCTCTAGCATATATAGGACTGACTGAAACACCCTGGTGTTGGCTTACCTATGATGCAGTACACCTATCCACGTACACACTGTTTACAAACAGGGATGGTGACTATTCTGTAGCATCTGCTGCACGAATGCACAGTGCGCCTTCACTTCATCTCAGTGTCAAAGCTGTCCTAGTCATTAACAACAACAATAGATAGCTTGTGAAACAATACAATCTCCCTGGGTGGGTCTGTTGCCATATAATATAAGAATTAATCTGCTTATCACACATGCATACATCCACTCATAGCTCTGCCAATTACATCAGCCATCAGAGAGGAAAATATTATTTATGGAATGTCTACCCTCCACTACATGAAAGACACACTTCAATAGTAAGGTTTTAAGCTTGAGTTCAGTGGCAATGCACTCAAGGAAATCTTGGACAACAACAATGTTTTGATAAGTAATCCATGTGTGACAGATGGGGTGTGTATCTTGTGTGTAATGCTGCCCCAGGGTGTAGTTCTTCATCAAACATTCTAGAATTGTAGATTGATTTTGTTGTATGCCTGCAGGCTTGACAGTATGATGTATCCAATCCACAGGATGAATAGAAAAATACTTGTCATCCACTTGACTCCAGAACTGCGGCCACCAAGTTCTCCACCAAACAACTGTAAAAGTATCACCGCAATACAAATTTATAAAAATTCTAAAAGCATTTTTAAGTCATATGGATATCTGCCAATAAACAAGTTAGTTTGAAACAGGCTGACTATGATAAATTAACTGGATCTTGCACTTGGCTTACCAAGGCAATGTTGGTAGTTGTAAACAAATGTTGCGTATCATTAAGCACAACTGTTGCTTATATGCATTGTAAAGATGATGGCAATTGGAAGTACTGTTTCTTCATTGCTTGCTATTTAACAAGAGGCCCACAGGGCCTTATCGCTCACTTGGACATTTACGCAATCATGACAAAATATACATTTGCATTGTACATGTACATAATACCGCAAATATTTCGTAATTTTGACTGTCAGCATTTTAAATAGGTGGATGGCAAATCTGACAGCATGAACATGTATTTCTCTAGATACAAATACATACTCATAAACACATGCTTACACTAAAATCAAACAATGTAATATGATTTTAGTACAGATTGCTTATGATTGTTTCTTCAATTGTCATGTTAATAGTTGCTTGTATGCACAACAGATGACATGCATGTAATCTCTACTTGTCTATGATAACTAGGGCTATTCATGATAACTAAAGGAGTCAGCAGGGACACTTGATCAACTTACCTTTCTCCGGAGTAGTAGCAGTAGTATACAAATTGTGCCACATACTCCAAAGATGATGACGCTCTGAGTAAGGTTGGTGCTTTTCACGTGATATGATTTCTGATGGTACAATGCATACATGGTGCTGAGTACCCACGGCAGCCCAAGACCCAGGAACACGTTGACACTGTTACTGCCTGCACACATATACAAGAAGATTGTTAAGTTCAACTTGAATAGAAATGAAAAGAAAAACTTAATTAACCAACTCTTGGTGGGCACTTTCAGTTCAAATAAGCCTCTTCAGGACATAAATAACAGATAATATAATTGCAGTGTATGATGTCATAAAGTAACAGAAGAAGAGCCATCAGGAGATGACATCTCCCCCTGATCTGGTGTAATTTAGAAATCAAACAATAGTCATCATTGCATATAATTCTAAGAATACTACATCCATTACATCATTTCCATAAATTCCTGTTTTGGCTGTCAATCACACTATAAATTTATTTAAATTTTCAACAGACGTCCTCTTCAATGTATCTACATAGTTGTGAGGTAAATCCTATCTCTTTGTTATTACGAGTTATGTCCCTTCTAAGCCTCTCCTATGGACCAATCAGATTCCACCTCTCGTATAACATGCATTTGTTTCAAACAAAATGGCAACGCCGAGTCAGGACGATCTGATCGTTAATCAAGATGTATATTGTGATAAAACGGGTCTTACATCGCCAAGATTAAAAATATGAAAAGATTTGGGAGATTGTTGGCAAAGAGTTGGCGGTGCACATGCTTTGCAAATCTTGCAATCAACCAAAATCTGCATGAAAGTCTACAAACCGGATTTCAATTTCGTTGCACGATTAGGAGATAAACATGCTTTGTTTTCAATGTAGAGCTAGGTTACCTGTAGATTTAACCCCGCTAAATTGAATTTGGAACCGAACGCGCAGCAGGGAATTGGCTCAGATTTTGCGGGATGAACCAGGAACCCTAGATATGTTAGCAACTGAATGAGGAATATGACGTTCGTCTTGATCTAAACTTGTCTTGAGCAGTGGACAGGAGATTGTTGATGTAGCGGTGTAGCCTTATAAGATGAGCGAACCCGATGACAGGTGAGATAATCCTGGTGAATAGCCAAAGGGAAATGGAGATGCCAAAGGGAAGAACGTTAAATTTGATAACTTTGCTTGTTGACTGCAAATCTTAGGTAGTGCTGGTAACTTGGATGGATCAGATGGAGGGGAACGTGAAGGTAAGGGTCTTGTAGATCTATGCTCACTATCCAATCTCCTTGTCTGTGAGACTTTCCTAACTTCCTGACGGATTCCATCTGAAATTTTGTGGTTTTATCAAATATGTCTTGTTGAGTACTTTTAGGTCTATGATCATGTGCATTTCTGTAGAGTTTTTCTTTGAAACTAGGAAGACTGGAGAGTAAATTCCTTGGGTGGTGTCTGATTGCTTTAGTGCTCTGATTGCTCTCTTCTTCAAAAGCTTGCAGATGGCTACGTTGGCTGCCTTAATTTTGCTCCTCCTAGATGGAACTGGGGTCCTACTGGATGACTGATGAGACTTGGTCTTTTTCAGAAATGCAACTTGTAGCCTTTCTCGATCACCAGTCGTCTATGATCTGCTTCCAATGTTTGGCGATTTTTTTGGAGAGGACACCAGATCGGACCCAGAAGGGATGGGTTCTGAATGTTGGTAATCTGTAATCGTGGTCCATGTGGAAAGCTAGGTTGACAAGATCAGGAGATTTGGGGAGAGCTGGTACAGCATCATTTCTGTCGGGGACCCCCTCTGGAGGCACCTCTACCTCTGCCTGTTACTCTGTTGGAATGTTTGCTCGTTCCTGCCATAGTTGGAATGTGAAGATCTTCCTTGACTGAAATGGCCACGAAAAGAACCATGACCTGATGAATCTTGTCTTCTCTTGGGAGAGATATGGTGGGCTTGATGTTCGGCAGGGCGTTTCTGTATCTTGCTAGCTGAAATGATGGTTGAGTTCTGGAACTTCTGAGTAGTAGATCGGGGTATCTCGTCTATGACTGAATGTAATCTTCCATTAAACATAGTTGGGCGATGATGGTCTGTGACAGCATACTCCTGCTAAGAGGTTCCAGGATCAGTTGGCGTTTTTGTTGAACCAGATGTTGTCATTGCATCAGTAGCATCTGTGCGGACATCCAAATCTGAGTGGCCTGGAGGTCTTGTTGCATTTTAAGAATATGATCCAGAGAGCTGTGGATAAACCCAACCTGTTCCATGACCATGTCAACTGTTGTGTTCTTGGACAACTCCGCTTGATGGTTGACTGGTGGGATGACGTATCTGATACCCGCGGCGACCCAATTAATGTAGGCGTTAATACACAGGACCTCTTTGTTGACCAGATCGGATCCAGATCCTTGAACCTGGCTGAGTCCATGCTCTAAGTCCTCTTGACCAATTCCTGGTAGTCGTCGTTGATAACGGGCCAACCGGGAAGAGGGGGAGTCAAGCATCTTATAAGCACTCATGCTGATAGGCACAAGACCGAGTCTAATATTGCTCACATTTATGGATGAGTTTATCTTGTTGATAACATCATCTGTTAGGAAGGGTATGTAATGTATCTGACTTGATCTAAGGTTCCTCATAACCTGCTTGTTCCATTCTGGGGTTAGAGATGGACTTGGAGGGTTGTAGGGCGGGCATGAGATGATATAGTTCCTGAATAATGTCTCTGATAGACATTTGGCTATTTGGTCTAAACATGTCCTTAGAAGCGGAATCATTGACTGATTCAACTTAGGGCTGGACCCCTTAGGCTGGCTTGCATGAGGGAGAGCTACGAGTGCTATTGGTAGAGCTGCATGCTTCTCCTGCAGAATACCGTATATTTTGAGGACCAGAAAAAAGATCCCATAGAAAGGGTCAGCTTATGTATGGGTTACATCTTCCTCAAACTCTTTTTCTTTTGGTACAAAAACTACATCGTATCGCTTCAGGTGAATAAACAACGCTATAACAAACTTTGTCAAAGAAAATGTGAAATTTGAGATTTAACATAACTGTTAACTGATGACGCAATCCCCGACGAGCTGTCGAATGCTGGGCAAGTAAGAGTAGCAGTAAGAGATGGTGCACGCTTGTACAACCTTACATCATCTACATGATAGTATTTGACATGTCTATTATTTTCATGTTGTGGTTTGTTACTGTGATGCTTATGAGAAGCACGTGAATCACGCTCTGTGCATTCATGACTTCTATAATAAGGTGAAGTTCTGTCTGATACCCTTTGTTTGCTAACCACCTTCCTGTCTGACCTTGTTGATTCAGCTTGGCTATTGTAAGGTGTTATGTCATGAATGGTGCTTACTGGAAATGCTCGGACGTATGTTAGTGACCCCCATGTCAGAAAGGTATGTCACACTTAAGACACTTTTTCTTTCCAACTTTTGGACGTAGTAGATTTGGACTTTTTAGCCGATCTTGCTGCTCTAGATGTATCAGGTGTCTTACCCAATGCCTTGTACAGATCATCAAAGTTTGTCTTTTAAAAGCCCTTGCAATAATTACATCTAGAATTGGGGGAGCATGTGCTTTTTCTACATGCATTTCATTTTGGGTGTGAGTCTCTGATATTTTGGTCGATGCCACATCCCGTATAGAGTCCCACCGGTGGTAGAGAGAGAGAGAGTCCATCTCCCACAATATGTTTTACTAACTAATTACCTCCCTGACCGATCTTTGATCTTATATCCCCTTGTTGTGAAGCTGCTACTGTAGGATGTTGTAGTAGTCAAACTTGAAGATTTAGTGGGGTCATAACCAATGTTTATTTTTTCTGATTGTTGACATCTGGACATACAGGAAAGAAGTGATGTGTTCCCGCCTTGCGCATGCGCATTTGCGCTTCCTTCCAGGGAAAGAATTAACCTCACAACTATATAGATAGATTAGGCAGTGAAGAGGAAGTCTGTTGAAAATTTAAATAAATGTTTAGTGTGACTGACAGCCAAGACAGGAATTTATGGCAATGGTGTAATAGAGGTATGGTATTCAAAGGAATTATGGAGTTTAGCTACTTATACCCCACTTTTGTTTCATACCCATACCCTCAGTTCAGTGAAGAAAAAGATAATGCTTTTCAGTAGTTATCAATATCCCAAATCATCAAAAGGCACCAGTTCACCAGTTGACTGATCTGTATAGCACGTTTCATCAAGAAATATTAAACAGTTCTGGAATTTAGCTCTGGAAACTAGCACTACCCTTATTTTCATTTTGTATGAGTCAAACTTGTCATTATGAAAAAAAAAAGCACAAGTAAATAAATGTTCAAAATCATCAAAACGCACTGGTTCACCACTAGACTCATGTATATCAAAAGAATATTCAACTGTTTAGGAGTTCTGCTCTGGAAACGGAAAACGGACGATGGACGGACATACTGCTCGCTAGGATAACAATGACATCACATAACCTACAGCAATGAAAATAAATCAGCCCATAACTGTACTTAGCTTTTAAGTAATCATTTGTTTTTCAGTTCGATTGTCAATTTTACCCATGTACAAACTAAAATGTGACAATGACAAGCTGTCAGAAAATAAGAAAAACATTTTTTTAAGACTGTTTCCACTTAAGTTAAGTTCTATAATATGCAGTGACATGATCATCTACCATGTTCCCTTTGTATTATATTTGTTCTGTAACATTTGGAAATTTGTTTCATTTATATGACATTATCTTATGTAAATGAACACACAGAATGATAATACAGACATCATTACTGGCACAAGCAATATTTATTTAGATCAGAATAGGTTCTGACTTTTGAACATAAACTGTCCCTGTACAACATTTTTTGTTTTCTTTGTTGTTCAACACCGCACTCAGCAATATTTCAGCTGTATGACAGCAGTCTGTAAACAACCAAGTGTTGACAAGACAATCCAGTGAATGACTTCATGCGCATCAATCTACGCAATTGTGAGACGATGACATACATCTGATTACCAGATCCTGTGAGTAGCCTCTTACGAAAAGCATGTGTTGCTGAAGACCAATTCCAACCCGAATCTTCATTAGGGACATGCAATCTGTGCTGAAGACCAATGTTGGAAATAGACATCGGCCTGTAGGCCTGAGTCCGACAGATTTGTTCTCTGGCTGACAGTTTTAAATTTTAGCAGGCGCTTACAGCCTGCAGTTTATTTTAAGCTGTGAACGTGGTAAATGAATCATGACACTGAGATTGCTCAGTGAAAATGGGTCCATCTTCAAAGGACTTTGCTCATTAACTCTTTCAACATTGCAGGCCAGTCTACTGGCCATGACTTAGCCATGTCAAAATAATATATTATGTCATGAACCTACCTGTCATATCTTTCATTTATTGAATCTATCATTTATTTTATTTCAATTTAGCATATTTTATCAATAGATTTATAATTATTAACTATTCCCTGCAATGTTAATGAAAAGAATAATCCGGGACACATGCTTCGACAACAGGTCCATATCGAACATGTCCAAAAAGCAATATAACGACGTTTTCAAGCAAATCATAAATAAATTAAATAAAGTAATAAATAAAATAGTTACTATTTACATCGTGCAATTGTGAAATTTAAGTCAAACAAAATCTCAGCATTTATCGCCTCAATTTTAAGGTTCGGACACGATAATTATTGCCAAAATATATTCATGAGAAATCCTTGTCACAGGTCATAACCGAGCATGATATGTCCCTGGTGTTCCATGTTTTAAACATAGGTCGCTATTTCCTGCTTAAAACATTAAAAAAATGTCTAAATTTGAAATATATCATACATGAGAACGGTATCTAGTGCTGTAATTTCATTGACTGAATGAGGTCATGTGCTTGATTTTGACCAATCACGATCCTTATACTAGATTACGTCAAAAGTGTCATTAGAAGTAAATTTCTATCCAATAAAATTGCATGTTACAATGATGAAAATATTCTTGGCAAGGTTACTGTAATATCTTTGATATTCAGAGTTCTCAAATGATACCAAACATCGAATAAATCTTTGCATGTGTTATTTATACAAAGCTTTGAAAATGGAGGTATTTCCCTGTATTTTCTTACGTCACTAAGTGGAAAGCTACTATTATTGTGAAATATGTGATGATAGATTGTACTTAAAATTCTGCTTTCATCTTTTTCTAATTACGTTAACAACGAAAATAAAAAAAGAAATAAGTTAGTGGATAGCTCTATTATTAAAATTGCTGAAAATCATAAACATTCTAACCCAGATATTCACGGGTACATGCACAACATTCAGATTAATTACAGACATCCTAAAAAAGTTGACTGCTTTTGGTTACATACCCGTAACATTGCCTATGGCGGCGTCAGCGTGCTCATCTTGCTTGGCTGCTGTTCGACTAGCAAATGTATCTGGCACACTGGTCCCAAGTGCTATAATTGTGATGCCAGTCACACTTGTCTCCAATCCAACCACACATCCCAGAAGATGGCCCAGCTGAAACAACATGCCATACAAGTATGATAGATGTATTGATGTATTGTATCCTAAGTACAATAGTAAATTTTGTGTTAGCTAGGATTTTGTAAAACCTTGCTTCCATTATTGCTGAATAAGTCCAACAAACACAAGCAGATGCGGGAATATCCAAATATTTCTTACATAATACATGAAAATGAGCATCTTTGGTATTCCAGTACATTATATCTTGGGGACAACATATGTGCAGGATTTCTACGAATACATTGGTCCACTTGATGAATGTCAGCAAAACATGTTTAACAACGAAAGATGTCTGCATGTAGTTGCAGCCCCTTCAAAGCTATTTCATCAAAACTTTCGGATCTTGACCTTAATTTTTCAAATTCTTGAGATCCAACAATTACACATATCTCACAATTGTAAAAATGAAGGTGCAACTGTAACAGGCAATGAAGGATCCAACCATGTTTAACATTAACTTCAAATATGACCTTGACCTTTGATAGACATGCCAACCTTTTCAAAGCAGACCCCATCCTAAAATCTATAACTGAGTTTAATGATAACTGCATGAATACTTTTTGAGAAATTCACAAACATTTTAGTGACATTGTTTTTATCTTAACCTTTGACCTTAATAGCCTGTGCCTATTAACTAGTTCAATGTGAAACAAGTCAACTGTTGGATATCCTCTTATTTCAATAATCTTTGCACCATATTCAAGAGAAAATATGACACAAGCAATTTTCACAATTACCTCAACAGTGACATAAACGCAATTGACATTTCATGTGGTAAGAGTTAAATAGTAATAATATTGCCATTTATGTACTGCTAACCTCAACACCTAAGTGTTGCCAAAGATTACAAAAGTAAGAAAATCTATAAATATTTAAAGCCAGTGCAACAAAACAGGTATGTCTTTAGCTGTTTCTTGAACTGACTGAGGAGAAAGTGATCTTAAATCCACAGGCTGTGAATTTCACTCAGCAGCTGCATTAGGCAAAATTCTGAATGCATCTAGTTTCACTTTAGGGACCTCAAGCAACATCTGTAACTTGAGTGTAGGGGTCTTAAAGGACAGTCCTCTTTCACTAGATCACAGTTAAACTGGGTCTATGCCACTGACACACTGATATGTGAATGTGAAGATCTTGAATCATCATCCTTTGCTTGACTGGAAGCCAGTGAAGGGACTTAAAGGTCAGAGTGATGTGACAAGATTTCTGGGATTTTGTTACAATTCTTACAGCACAATTTGGGATGTTTTGCAGCCTTTTTTATGTGTTTTGTTGGTTGGTTTGCTGTTTAACGCCAACTCAGCCATATTCCAGCTATATGACGGCAGTCTGTAAACAAGATGTACATTTGCATTGTATATGTATATAATACTGCAAATATTTCGTAATTTTGACTCTGTCAGCATTTAAAATGGGTGGATGGCAAAAATAACAGCATGAACGTGTATTTCTCTAGGTACAAATGTAGCATAAAGATCTGAACCGTTTCCATGTTATGATCCAGGATAAATCATATTAAATAAAGTACTAAATTCTCTTCAGAACAAACAAATGTATACAATGTATCTGTTTATTATAGGGTGGGAATAACATCGGTTTGCATGTTATGGTCAAGATTCTAACGCCTCTGGGAGTGCCGGACAGATGAACAGAAGGGCCAGTCCTGGTAGCATATGTGCATTCCTCTCATACTCTCAATTGTACAGTCCCTGGGGGTAGGGTTCAGTCCTCCATTTCTCCAATTTGAATCCCCACCAGTGCTTCCAACCAAATTTGGTTGATAACTATCTCTTTGTTCCAGAGAGGAAGTCGTTTAAAGCAATGTAGCCAAATTACCTCTATTTGGCCGCCCATTAGACCCTTGGGGAGTCAGCCCCTCCATTTGTAGAATTTTGAATCCTCACCACTGGAGAATGCCTCCAACCAAATATGGTTAATATCTATCTCTTAGTTCCAGACGAGAAGTCGTTTAAAGCAATATAACCAAACTACCCCTATTTGGTCCCACCCCGCAGCCCCACCATTTGTACAATTTTGAATCCTGACCACCAGAGAATGCTTCCAACCAAATATGGTTGATATCTATCTCTCAGTTCCAGAGGAGAAGTTGTTTAAAGCAATCTTGACAAATTACCCCTATTTGGCCCTGTCAACACCCTAGAAACTCTCAGGAGACAATGCATCATTGTGCTGTTCCATGATGAGTAACATCTCAACACCTAGGTGTGGTAAAAAGTGGATCGTTTTTCTATCCACTGTGATATAGTTGGGGTTGATCTTTTGTCGTCTTCCATCAGGGTCACTTGAGACAGGTTTACAGTAATTTTATGAAACTCGTGAATAGTTGTGGTATACCACAACTATTCACGAGTTTCATAAAATTGGTTTTACACGGGAGCGAGTTAAGTATTTTATTTATTACTTGCCATTTATAACATTTTTAGAATTATACTGTTGAGTGTGAAAAGGCTGACACCTACACGATCCACGGCATAATCCAATTGAGTTTAAACAAAATAATACTTCAAACACGTCAAAAATTGAAACGTATGAATATAATACCAAACATGGGCCCACCTTTAGAATTCAGGCGTCCGTTCCACAAAAGTATCGTAGCGTTAAGGTTATCGCAACTCACATACTTTAACTAAGACCAACGGCTGTCATTGTGCTACAGTACGAATGCCTTGTGGAATGGGGCCTTGCACCTCAAAGTTTACAATCACGTCACAATACCCGATGACGTAATTTGTGGAATTTTGTTGCAAGATCCTTTGGGGAAACAATGCCATGTGACGTCAGCCTAGCAACAAGGTTGCTGGGGTCATCGAGTGTGCATAAGCTCCTCTCAGTGATCTATCATCTCCACACACAATGTCGTTGAATAAGCCAAGGGATGTTGAGAGCTTTCAATATTTGTTCTAGAAACGTGTTCCAAGAGTACATAAGCACGCGTTTTGGTATTACACAATGTGTAATACAGCTGTATGTTTATTAAACGGGTGATCTCTTCATGGGCAAGTAATAAATGTTTCAAATGAAAAGTATGTTTCTGGATTTGGTGCATGTGAAGAAAAGGCTGCCTTGGAACCATCCATGCATGAAAGCTAGTAACATATTCAGTTTAACTTGAATGGATAATGGAATAACAATAAAAGTAAAATCAAGCAATTGCAAAAAGGTTAAACAATTATAGCTTAACTGAGCTGGTTTGAACAGAAGCAATGTTCAAATACATTCGTTTACTGATACAGGAGTAGCAATGCCACTGTCATGTGACTGTAGAACTACAGCTGGTTTATGTCTTCATGACATCACTCACCTGTTCCACCACAGCTGTCATACCAGCAATGAAAAGCAGGGAAATCACAAATGCAGGCCAGGCTCCAAGATAAGACCTACAACACATTGATACATCCCAAGTGAAAACACTGCAGTGTACCCATCTTCCCGAGGCAAGAGAGTTAACTGACTATGAAAGTCAAGTCTCCACCCTTGTCGAACTAGGTTGGTATTATGGAGTTACTTTTTGGCTGGACTAATGAGTCTATGCATGGTCCAATCAAAATTGCGCATCAAAATCTAAATCCGGTTCGTAAACTGTTGTGTAGATTTCAGACAATTGCAGGATTTGCAAAGCATGTACACTGCCAACTCGTTGTCAACAGATATTTTACAAATCTTTCCATATTTTTAATTAAGGTGCTCACGCAATTTGATTCACTTTGTAATGTAAGACAGACACGTTTTATCACAATATAGATCTTGATTATCGATCAGATCATCTTCAGTGGGTGCCACCATTTTGTTTGATACAAATGCAAGTGATATGAGAGGTGGAATCTGATTGGTCCATAGGAGAGGCTCAGAAGGGACATGACTCGTAATAGCCACTGGTGGCGCTACGATCGAGCCCAGGAATTCCAGCCTAGTTCGGCAAGGATGGAAACTGAACTTTTAAAAGTCAGTTAACTTCCTTGCCTCGGGAAGATGCACTGTACCTAGCCTGGATACATAGTGAACACTCAGCTTTGATATTCAAATATTTTCTGCATAAATTTGAAGAACTAAAAACAAACTTAGAAAATCATGATGATTTGATCATATATATGTCAAAGTAGATCAGCTTCTTCAGTTTGACAATTGCAAGGAAAAGTTTAACAAGCCACATATCATTGTGAGAGAATTTAAGAGCATGATCAAAACACAAACATAAAACTTTAATGGTTGAGAAAACAACACATAAATGTTGAATCCCACTACTAACTTAAACATATACTTAGTTTCACTCCATGTTGAATTTTTCATGTGCAAAGTCAATAACGTTAGTCCGACTAGTAAAAGGTGTCCTGAGGTATATGTGAAGAGAACAGCCATTTTGAGAAGTGATGACACTAGGTCAAATCTATTCCTGAGTTACATGAAATTTCACAATCCAGTGAGAAATAGAAAAGTCTCGCCTACCAGTAACTGGTTTCAATAAATAAAAAAAACAATCAAATCACTGAACCTTAATTTAGACAAAAGCACTTCATGGACCTGCTGCATAGCACAGTTTTAGTTACATTGGTTAAATGACAGAAATGTTTGTATCTCATTAGATGTTGGACAGGTCAAGGAATCAGCTCACACAGACCCTCATGCCAGGTGACCCTACAAAACGAAGATGATTCACTTACGTTGGTGGAATTAGTGCACAGAAGATTTTCCAAAAGAATGTGAAGAAATGCATGAAGTAGTCAAACCATTTGGGAGGTACATCATTGCCATCATCATCTGTGCTTCCTCCCACAGT
This sequence comes from Haliotis cracherodii, assembly GCF_022045235.1. Classification (NCBI taxonomy): domain Eukaryota; kingdom Metazoa; phylum Mollusca; class Gastropoda; order Lepetellida; family Haliotidae; genus Haliotis; species Haliotis cracherodii. Next base: position 39,373,728 of record NW_027266264.1, read on the forward strand.
CATGGCACTGAAATACACAACAAGATACAAATATGCAACAAACCCTGTTGATGTTCTTCAACCACAAATCATAACTTGAAAGCAAACACACAGTGTAATGTACTGCACAAGTAACCCAAACATAAAAAATCCATCAAAACAATAATCCAGTGATAAGAGCTCCTCTCCGTTGCAAGCCTACAAGGGTTAATCTAACAGTTTATGGCCTCACATAAAAAATTGTTCATAATCAAAATTGTTTGTATTTCTTAACATAATCTACTTCGACTTCAATACACTTGTTACAGTAATGCTCCAGCTATGTTGCCCCTACCCTAAAGATGTTTTCATCTTGGTCCTCTATTTTTTATAAAGGCCTTGACAGGAATCATTGTCATTGTTACTGGTTACCTAGGTGTGTCTAGAGAGTAGGTAAGTGACAAAACGAGAGGTTGCTCTGTCAGGAGTGTAAGGACCTGGGGATGCTATTCAAAAGTCCCAGTCTGCAGCTACAACCAAAGCCAATTGGCACATGTGAACAGGTGCATTGTCATGAAGCAGGTGCACACCAAAACCGAGCCTTCCTCCACACTCTTGTTTAATAGCTTTTCTCAACTGATGCAGTTCTGTGTCATAGTATTACCCACTGAGAGCCTGACCTTGCTGCAGATAGTCAATCATGCTATATACAAGGGGGCTGCTCGGTCGCACACGGAATGTCCTGCGGACGGGGGTTAGTTCTAGGGCCGTGCTGGCCTGCTAGGATAGGGCTACCCTGCGGGTAGAGAGGTGTTGAAGACAAGGAGCAGATTATTATTTTGTTTAGATGAATGATAGGGGTACCCTGCGGGTATGGAATGTGAACTGGTGGCTGCGCCGGACCAGGTAGGTAAGGAATTTTTGGGGGCCCCAAGCCATGTAATGCTGCTGCCTGAGGCATGGAATGGCTTGAGACGCCGAACTGTACCCTGCGGGTAGAGAGATAGGGCTACCCTGCGGGTAGTGGGATAGGGCTACCCTGCGGGTAGTGGGATAGGGCTACCCTGCGGGTATGGATGTGAACTGGTGGCTGCGCAGGACGAGGTAGGTAAGTGTCCTGCGGAGGGGGGTTAGTTGTAGGGCTACCCTGCGGGTAGTGCGATAGGGGGTACCCTGCGGGTATGGATGTGAACTGGTGGCTGCGCCGGACCAGGTAGGATAGTGTCCTGCGGACAGGGGTTAGTTCTAGAAATAATGTGCTTAAACCAAGCAGCCCCAAGGTGGTGAAGGGGTGGATGGAGGGTACCAAATTGACTTGACAGAACAATGGTTAAACGGCAAGATGGAACCTGAACGGAATTTACATAAATACACATGTGACGTCATTCCTTCACACTGCGCATGCCCGGTAGTGAAAGATATCATGGGAGTATATAAGAAATTAATCTACATGGATGTTGGTTTACGATAACACGGCTACGGGAGAATAATACTAAAACAAGGTCAATTGGCCTGACAAGAGTGATAAAAAACATTATAACAATTTAAAAGATTCACTGAGAGCGAGACCACCGGAAGTGGTAGTGTAAACAAACTGCCGTACGAGCACATGGCAAAGGATACAATAAATATACCAGTGGTGAGTGGTGAAGTAAAGGCGTTAGGGTTGAGATACTACGAGATGAACTGCATATAATGACATGGATGGTATTATCATTGCACAAACAAAAATATTAAATTCACATTTTGTGCAATGAAAACAGGACAAAGGGTAAAGGAAACAATATAATTTAATACACATTGGGATATATATGCTATATACAAGGGGGCTGCTCGGTCGCACACGGAATGTCCTGCGGACGGGGGTTAGGCCGTGCTGGCCTGCTAGGATAGGGCTACCCTGCGGGTAGAGAGGTGTTGAAGACAAGGAGCAGATTATTATTATGTTTAGATGAATGATAGGGGTACCCTGCGGGTATGGAATGTGAACTGGTGGCTGCGCCGGATCAGGTAGGTAAGGAATTTTGGGGGGCGCCAAGCCATGTAATGCTGCTGCCTGAGGCATGGAATGGCTTGAGATGCCCAAACGAGGTTGTGTACGACCGAGTGCCCCCAAAGATGAGTAAGATACATGATCACGAAACCTGATAACTGCAAACTAATACGAATATGGCACAGAATCTGTTTTGTAGATTAGGGTCCACATAACGAACGCTGTGCGTGAAGCAGAGTCTGTTCTGAAGTTCTAATATATCTCTGGAAACAGTCTGAATTCCAGCGGCCCATAGTCTTAATTAGGTGGTCCTCCACCCGGGCGCTAGCTGCGGTGGTGGCAGCACCGATACGGAACGAGTGCCCACTATAATCGTTTGAGTTAAAACCGGCCCTAGTCAGCACTCTGCTGAGCCAGGACAGAAACAATGCCCGTGTGATGGGCTGGTGTTGAGCGTCCACAAATAGTGCATCCTCACTTAGAAGCCTGGTATAGAAGAGCTTCCTCAAACTTGAGAATGGGCACAAGCGACTATTGGAAAACAATATTATGGGGACGCCTATACTCGAAATGGATCCGTCTTGGAAGCTTTCAGCAGGATAGTGCACTTTCTCTTAGCGAAGTCAAACTTGATGTCACTCAAACAAATATTAGCACTGGGATCAAACCTGGCACCACACATGATTTCTCCACATCTGAGAAACCCGAAAAAGGCAGTTAAGCACATGCATTCAATTACAAGGTCATTTAACGGTCCAAGTACTCCTGCACGCAGTGTACACACGATTCGCGCCAACACTGTGTAGGTGATGGGAAGTCGTTTTCTTGGAGTAGGGGCTTGCAACTTCTTGTAACCTCTGATGATGGACTGCAGTCTGTTCAACGCCCAGATCCACGATGGTCGAATATTGTGGTAATGCCACGTTGCAGGTAAAAGAACCTCACCCCAGCTAGGTAGGTCTTAACAGAGACATGTTTCAACTGCAGCACGCCATAACAATGGGCAATGAAGTACTGTAAATATACCTCGTTCACAGGAGGGAGTCTGTGATAGAACATGGTTTGAAACAGTCCGCAAGTCAGCAAGAACTTTATATAACAGGTCATACCAGTCGAATAGGCGGTCTGAGTACCCTTGCTGACGACCGCGGACCACAGTCTGTTGAGATGCGCATTCAGGGCCACATTACTTGCGAGCTGGGGGGGCACTGGAGTGGGTGTGGTTGAGCATGTGGCGCCAGGGCTTGGAACTTGGTGATCTGCAAACGAGATAGTGAATCAGCAATGTTATTATCTGAGCCAGGTACGTGATGGGCCAATACCACAAAGTTGTTGACTGCTGCTGTCCAAGTAAGTCGGCGCATGAGGGACATGATACCTTTACATTTAGATCTACCCTTCTTGATGATGAACACGGTAACCTGATTATCACAATGAAAGAGCACACGCTTTTTCTCCCAGAGATGACCCCAGAGAATAGCTGCCACGACGATCGGGTAGAGTTCCATGAAGGCCATAGACAATTCACCGGACATACTACATAGAACTTCCTCCGACCATTTCTCAGCGAACCAGGCACCTTGGTAATAGCCCCCGTGCCCCACTGTAGCCGTCGCATCAGTGAAAAGCTCAACGTCTGGGGTAGGTGAGATTTGGAGGTCGTGGAAGAGGGAAATACCATTCCATTCTATCAAGAACTTGTTCCACATAGCTAAATCTTTTCTACAATCACCTGACAAGCTAACATGGTGATGCAACTTATCAACAGTTGTGGAAAGTTTGATCAAGTAGGAGACAAACGCCCTGCCTGGCACGATCACTCTGCAAGCGTAGTTCAAGTGTCCGAGCAGGGAGAGAAGTTCTCTCTTGGTGCAACTTCTCTTTGTGGAGTATCTGCCCAGGAGCTCTGCTATGCGTTGCAGTTTATCTTGGGGTAACCTAGCAGTCATAAGATTTGAGTCAAGAATGATGCCTAAATACTCGATCTCTGTAAGGGGTCCCTGTGTCTTATGGAGAGCTAGTGGAATGTTGAGTCTCTTGAAGAGAGACAGTATAGTGCTCATGGTCGATTCAGCATCATGGCCTGGAGGGTCGATGACTAGGAAGTCGTCCAGCAGGTGTAGCACATGAAGGAAGTCATGATTGTGTTTCAGAATCCAGCAAATGGCCTGGGACAGAGTGTCAAATATTTTGGGGCTAGATCGGCAACCGAAGGCTAGCCTGGTGTAGAAATAGTACAGTCCTTCCCACTTAAACCCGAAATATGGCCAGTAATCCGGGCTTAATGGAATCTGCTTGAAGGCGTCAGTTATATCTGCTTTACACATGAGGGCCCCTCTTCCGAGCTGAATAATGATAGAAATGGCATGATCAAGTATTACGTAGGAAAGAGAACAGGATGTCTTGTCGATTAGTTGGTTGATGCTAGGGACGGTATCGTCATCATGGGGGGCCGATAAGTCCAATATCAAACGTTTCTTCCGAGAATATTTCCCCTCGGCAAGTCCAAGTGGACTAACCCTGTATGTGTCATAGGGTGACTCCTGGAAAGGCCCGATAACGTACTGCTTGGCACATTCTTTACTGACAGCTGCGGACACATCCACTGGATTTCTCCTGGCACTAAGGTTGTTGCGGCATTCCACTGTCGATTTAGGCACAGAGTCTAACATTGGATTGAATCCTGTCTCCAGGCCAGAAATGAGATAATCGAAGAAACACTTGCCTGGGTGGAATTGTAAGTCCGCTTTCAATCTCTCAATGTTAATAGGTGTTAGCGTCAATGTCTGCTTAGTACTTGCTCTGTCTAAGGCATCGTGTAGTCAATCCTTCTGTGCTTTCTGGCACTGTGTCTTGCCGTGCTTCCTTGAATGGCAAATGAGGCAGGTATGTATGAAAGGACACTGTTGGCGGCTGCAGCCGGTATCATTAAAGTTGTTACAGATCTCTTGTCCATCACGTCGAACGCGAGGTCTACCTCTTGAGTCTATGTGCGTGGCATTACTGTCAACGTTTCGTCGGTCATATGGAACATGTCTGTCTTGGGGCCTGACAATTGGTCTGCGAGCTGTAGCTATACTCGGGCAGACGTCGGTGCCGTGGGTTACACTTTGACACACTGAACACGTCCTGGTACGTCGCCCTGAGGAACACAGGCTGTTGAGTTTTGAGTCTCTCATGTCCCATCGAATGACAACTCCTTTTGCCTCAAAAGCTGCCACACGAGCTGCGAAAAGTTTGTGGTAGTCGTAGTAGCATGTCCCGCCGTACAGAGTAGCAAGTTCGATCACAGTCTGCTCGTGGCCATCTAGCTGTTTCCTTTTGGCATCATTGTTCTCACAATAAATGTCTTTGTAAATACCGAATGCCTGGATAAACTCTCCGAGTGTCAGTGTCCTATTCGGCCTGGGGTCATCTTTGAGCGAGTATACATTCCCCTCGAATTCAGTTACTCTAGTATCCAAACTGTCCTGGTTAGGTAATGTCAACAAAGCCAAATTAACATATTTACCTTCCTGGATCTTTTTCCTTAAGGTGGGGGACACTGTGTGGATATGAGGTAAGGAGTCTGATGGAACCTCTGTTGAGTTGCTAGCGGGGGTCAGGAGAGAAGTCTCGATACCACTCAGGGTATTCGATGTAGGGTGGCCTAGTAGAGGCATCGCGCTGAGCCCTGCGGTTGTGATCAGTTGTCTAAGTTCGGCAATTTCCTTTTGCAATCCAGCCACCGAGGGGATCACAGGGGCTGAATCTGTCAAGCTATATACGTCAGGCTGGGGAGTTGTTGGATAGGCTGATGAACAGATAATGGTACTTGGCAGGTTAGTGTTGTGATTGCTGCTTGGCAAGTCTTGTTGACACTCGGAAACGGAAGCCATGGTGTTTGTCGTCTCCGTTATCATGGTTATGGGATGTGACATAGAATTCCCTCGGTTGTTTTCAGTATACAGCTGGAACAGCAGCCGTCTGTTCCACGATGCAGGCACGCTGACACCTTGACTGGCGAGGCGAAGTCGAAGGTCAGCTATAGTGAGATAAGGAGCATTCCTAGTTCTGGTCATGCTGCGGTGGTCGCCATCTTGGTTTGGGTCAAGGGTCGCCTCGTTAACCCTAGCAGTACTTGTGTTGAGACTAGCAGATCTGCCGCGACGTCTGGTAGTCCTGTCAGCCATTTCAAAGCATAGGGCTGTAAAGAATCCCTCTGCTGACAGGGATGAAGATTGCAGATGGATAAGAAGTCGAATGGTGGTGTTACCAAATTGACTTGACAGAACAATGGTTAAACGGCAAGATGGAACCTGAAAGGAATTTACATAAATACACATGTGACGTCATTCCTTCACACTGCGCATGCCCGGTAGTGAAAGATAACATGGGAGTATATAAGAAATTAATCTACATGGATGTTGGTTTACGGTAACACGGCTATGGAAGAATAATACTAAAAGGGAGTAGTGCACTTTACCGGGCGCACTTTTTCAGATCCAATTAGCGCTGTGGGGGCTCGAACGCGCTTCGCCGGCTCACCGGTTCTGCTAATTAATTAGCCGACGCTCTACCACTGGACCACAGGCGCTATCACATGTAATCAGTGCTCGTTCAACGGGTCATTAGAATCCCCATTGACATGCTCGCGTAATCAGTAAACAATGAACTGCGCATACGTATGACGTCACGGTCCGCGCTCCCATTCATGTTTTCTTGAAACCACACCCGCAATTGTTTTTGTCAGCATGACCGACCAATGGGATTAAAAGGATTAACGCTTGTAAAGGTAAGAATTTATGGCTCACCCTTGCCCAAAGCAGGCTAACCCTAATGACCGAAAACGGGTGTTGGATCGTAAAGACGTGTAAGTTTCCCTAAGACCGATAAACGGGTGTTGGATCGTAAAGACGTGTAAGTTTCCCTAAGACCGATAAACGGGTATTGGATCGTAAAGACGTGTAAGTTTCCCTAAGACCGAAAAGGGGTGTTTGATTGTAAAGATGTGTAAGTTTCCCTAAGATCGAAAACGGGTGTTGGATCGTGAAGCGAGAGTGACCAGAGCGTGAGGCACGGTAACGGTATAACGAGACAGCGGTGGCACTATAGCGCGGTAATTGAGCGGATGGTAGAGCTCGGGCTGCGCCCGGTAAACTGCATTGTTGCCTACTAAAACAAGGTCAATTGGCCTGACAAGAGTGATAAAAAACATTATAACAATTTAAGAGATTCACTGAGAGCGAGACCACCGGAAGTGGTAGTGTAAACAAACTGCCGTACGAGCACATGGCAAAGGATACAATAAATATACCAGTGGTGAGTGGTGAAGTAAAGGCGTTAGGGTTGAGATACTACGAGATGAACTGCATATAATGACATGGATGGTATTATCATTGCACAAACAAAAAGATTAAATTCACATTATCCCGTTACTGTCCCAGAAAACAGAACACTATACCCTGACTTTGCCAATTGATGCCACCTGCTTGTACTACTTAGGTGGGGCTGAGATTAAATTGTTCTATCATTTTGAGCAAAGTGATGTAACTACTAGGGCTGTTACGATTCACTTGCGTATTCGATGAATCGAACTGTATCCATTCATGATTTTAGTTGGTTATTCGTGGCCACTGAAATCAAATATTTATGAATATGCAATCTTGTGCATTTACATACACTGTCCGTAAAAATATCCATAAAAACATATTACATGCAAAGATTTCTTCAAAAACAACACTCTTGTAATATTAAATTTGACAGTATTGTGGTCACGGTCACATTTGAGCAGATACTAGAAACTGGATAAGTGCAGTATAAAATGTATAATATTTTTATAATTAACAAACCATATCAAATAATTTATGTTATTGTTTCACTGAATATAACACATAATACATCAACTGCTGACTATTGATTATTATTGTATTCGTGATTTAATATCCATATTCGTTACCCTATATTCATGATACGAATCGTATTTGCCTCTTAGTGTATTTGTTGCAGCCCTTGTAACTTTAACTTGTAGAGAGCTTATGTGGAGTGAGTCAGCAATATGCTGAATTGTAACAGTCAGCCATTACCATGTGGTAGACAGCCTCCGCTTTAGTTTCAGGAATATTTAGGACCACCAGACCAAGGGTCATCCTTTGTGCTCGTTTAATTCAGAAGCCCATTTCTTGACAGTTGAATATGAAGGGCTTCATCACTAAGCATGCTCTGTTTATGCAGGTACTTAATCACATCTTGTTTCTCAGTTTTCTCCATTTATGAAGTTTGTCTCACCCCTGTCAAGTTCTCTAGCTGACTTATCTAAAAACGATGCAATTTGTTTGTAACTTGGTGTGGTGTCTTTCCATTCTTCATACACATGTTGAAAACCTCACATTACACAAAGCAATATCTATGAGGCCACAAACTTTATGATTTACCGTTGTATACTGGTAACTACCCCGGTCCCAAGTCTAATGCTTCCATGATAGGGGTAGTGGTATTGTTACTGATAACTGATTAACATCTTCTTAGTCACAAAAGTGTCTAGTCAGGATTATGTATCTAACATATTTTTATGTATGACCTGACTGAGGGATAACCCACTCTTTAATTTTCAACTGATCGACAGGCATTGTATTACAGGGTTCATTCCATCAATTTTCTGACATGTGCCCTTTAACTGATAATTTTAAATATTCCAGAGGTCAAGATATTCCCATACAGCACAATGCTAAAATGCTCCAGTGTCTTTGAAATTGTGGGCGTTTTTTTCAAATTTAGGGGCTAAAAGCACAAGGCCCCACCCTTGAATTATCCCTGGTATTACAAGGCAAATAACTGTGTGTTGCACGTCTTACTTTCTAAACTGTCCTCCCCAGGTTTGTGGCTCCTCATATTCATCCTCCATGACATCCGCTATCCTCTCCACCAGCTCATCTACAATCGTATTGCATATCGTCAAGTACACAGGTCATACAGTATCACAATTTATCAGTGACATTATCCACATCAAAAAGCCATAATTATCAGTTCTTTTTTATTTAATTATTGATAAGTGAGAATATGATTACCATATCAAGTCTAAGGAACATGCAAAAACGTATCAATCAAGAACAGATTTCCAGATATTAGAACTTTATTAAATTAGAAATTTATCAAATAAAGTCAGAACTAAATCAAATTGATACAATATGACCATTTAGACAAATTTACTTCTTTGTTCATCTGAACAAGGATTGATATGATGGATATACTGTCAACTAAGAACAAATTGATAATCATTTCATAACAAAGTGTCAGTAAGTGAGTATATAACAGTAAGATATTTCTAAGATAGCTGTACAATCATCCACTCTGCCATGCACTAGTTTCAAAGCCGGTCAGTAAAGACATTAACATAAACAAAGAGTAACATAAACATACAACTTTAAAAGCTTGCTTAAAGTCTACCGGTAATTATATTTCTTTAAGAACAAATGTTCCGCGCTGGTAAACTAATATAGCAAGTGATAGTCCATATTGTAATCGTAATTGTTTCAGCAATTTCAACCAACAAACATTTCATTAGGCCAGAGTCCGTGAAGATCTGGTGTAGAATAGGTCTTCAGCAATCCATGTTTGTCGTAAAAGGCAACTAACGGGATTGGGTGGTCTGGCTCGCTGACTTGGTTGATGCATGTCATAGATCCCAATTGCATATTAATCACTGGATTGTCTGGTCCAGATTCGATTATTTCGACCGCCGTCATATAGCTGGAATATTGCTCAGTGCAGCGTTAAAAAACCAACCAACCAAACCAAATCATTAGGCCAGATCATTTTGTTCTTGTTTTATGAGCTTACAATGATTTCTATTAAAGTAAAAATTTAAAAAAAATGTGTTCAGTTGAAACAATGCTTACTTCGACCCCATTCTTGTCAAAAGGTTTAATTTGATTTTTATTCAAAGCCTTTTCCCAAGGTACATAAAATACAACAAGACTAGTAGCGGTTGTCCGTTTATGAATGGTGAAATATGTGTTCTATGCAATATTTTTTACCAGTATGCTATTCTATGAATTGCACATATGTATGAATAGGTAGCTTTTCATTCCAACAAACAAACAGATAGAAAAGAAATGAGTGGTTTCATGATTATGGCTATGTTGGTTCATAACAGGCCCATCAACATGTCAAGAAATATTTAGGTGATTGATAAATGTCCTTGACTTGCTTCTACATAAATTGTATACTTGCCCCATGACATGCATTTCATAACCTGAGTCTCCAAAGAGCAAGGTGCATGTGCGAAAGGCACAGGGCACATACTTCACATGCATCACGCAGGGGTGACTCACACAGTGTTCTCACGGCTAAATATAGAGTTCTTGAATATCGTTAAAACAATGTTGTTTAAACATTTTAGGTGCTTGGGTTCTTTGATTGTTGGCCATGGTTAAGTAGGTTAGAGCACACGGAACCTGGTGTCTAATCGATGAAATGATTAGTTAGAATCCTCATGCTTTAACCTATACATAATGTACAGGCATAATTTAAATGGTCATCCTGAATGCATTAAGTATCAACTGAATTGTGCACATCATTCATAAACAATTGACTCCCATAGTCAATTAAGAGCACAGGACCAGTGATTGAGGTGAGACCCTTAGCTATGCAAGATTTGCTGGTTTACCCTGATTACATTCCCTGCCCATGCACAAAACCGGGCAACATCTTCAACCAAACAATTCTGCTTCAAAATTGACATAGAAATCCAAAAACTAGAAAACAAAATAGAATTGACTAAAGGTTCATTGACATGAATAAAACATTTTATGATATACTTCAGTGTAAAAGACTGAGTTTTCTGAAGTTGAGAAAAGTAATATTTCATTGTAGTGAACATAACACTTGATATTTCATTGCAGTGAACGTGACACTAGATATTTCATTGCAGTGAACATAACACTTGATATTTCATTGCAGTGAACATAACACTAGATATTTCATTAAAGTGAACATAACACTTGATATTTCATTACAGTGAACATAATACCTTGACGGATCTATTGTCATACAAGAGTTAGCTCCTCACAAATTGTCTCCCTATATTGTGTCTCGCCTGTACACAAACTGCTGACTTTCTTTTTACGTTAGTTCCACATTGACAGGCAAAATAACGACAAATGGTCATATGGAGTTACTACCGCTTCTTGACGTTTGTTATTCTTTTGAAAATGTTTCAACACAAACTGTAAATTTCTCATTCAACTGGTCAATCGAGACTGTTTGTTTCGCAAAGTGTCATTTTCATTACTTAACCAGCGTGTATTCTTTCCCTTCCAATTGTGGTCTCATGGATGTCAAGAATATTTTGTTGAAGTTGATTTTGTATATAATCACATGTAAATGTATGATAAAGAAATTTTGTGTCCTTAAATATTCTTTGTTACTTTTGTTTATACTTTTTAAGATTTTTCAAACACGAAAATACTTTTTAAGTCGCAAATACAAGGGGTAGTGAACCGTCCCTGTGTGTTAGGAAGGGAGAATTTACGTTTCAAGGTTTTACATTTCTCATGAAATACTTTAATTGTCCGGCAGACAACTGCACAATAAATACAAGTATATATTAAACAGGATATTCCCTTTGTCTTGTGAAATATCATGTTTCTCTCATCAATGAGAGAAACATATTTCAGGAGACATATGAAATATCCTTTATATATCTATTTTAAAATCGGCTATCACTCAGTAGACAGAAAACTTTATATCACCACAAGAAACAAGCAGTTGCACATAGAAGTGTTATTTCCATGATCAAACTCTTATAGAGAGTATTACATTATTGATGCCTGGTGTGAGCAGTATTAACACAATACAGACCCAGTTCTCTGAGCAACAATACTTGCTCCTCTAGAAGACATAACAAATAGCCCAATATTCTGTTATTCTGTAGCACGCATGAACTATTATTGGCAGGTCATTCGAGGTGTAACAAATAGTGCCAATGTACTGTTGCTCACCAGACATGTTCAAAATGAGCTGAATGTGTTAATGTTGTCTTAAGCCATCAGATAAGGACAGCAAGGCCAATAACTGGCTATGTTATGAACCTGGATCTGAGATGATGATAGGATAGCAATGAAATATTATATAAACTTTCATGAAATATTAAAGGATCACTGCATTTTGCAAAGCTGTTTCACATATTATTTTCTTCCTCAAGCTGACATCACAAATAATGGCCAAAGTTGAAGGCTAGGTGATAGTGTGTGTTCTTACACATCTTCATAAAGTTTCAGGTCTTTGGACCTTGTGTTTCATCAAAAAAATATTGAACAGTTTATGAGTTATGAGTTAAGTCTCATCTTGTTGCCATGGAAACGTAAAAAACAATATTTTTTAAAAATTTCTGAATAGCAAAAGGCACCAGTTCAGCATGTACTTGACAGACCTGCAAAGTTTCATGAAAACATATTGAACAGTTTCTGAGTTATGCTCCGGAAATGTGACGGACGGAGCCCGTTTCTATATCCCCCGCCAACTTTGTTGGGCAGGGGATAAAAAGTAATAATTTTATCTTAATGCCATGAAGACGTCCTAAAGTCTTAAAGTTTCAGGCTCATCCTGTCGGGATGTTTGGAGAAGTTCAAGGATAGACAGATGAACAGTCAGTGAAGGACAACCTGCCATGCTATGAGCTCACTTGAACCTTCAGTCGTAGTGAGCAAACACTTGGACACCCAACAGTAGACTGAATGGTTTAGCATCATTTGCAATTTGCCTTTTTCTAGTAATTGTTATACTCTCAATGTCAAGTATGTCATAGTCCTGAAAATTATTATATCTCTGGTCTCTTCCAAGGTCTGTAAATGATTTAAGTTTGTTTACGAAAGAGGATCATCACATCTAATGTGATAGTACGTCGATTTCTAAAACACATCTGTTGCATATAAAAGCAAATATCATAACATTCATTAATGTCTAAATGCTAAATATATTTAAATCATGGTAGCTATGGTGTCCACGATGATTTTTTGTCTTGGTATCTTAACTTGACAACATAACATTGTATATTTGTTTATCTATAAACTAGTTCCCAAGTCTGTTCTTATCAATGTCATAAGCTTCAACATGAATGCCACCTACTTTGGCTTGTTATAGCAACTTATCTGTGTTTATATACTGAATATCATCAAATCAAATTTGATACTGTGAATTATAGTCCATTACTCTTGGGATATGCTGCGAGGGCATTCCAATTGAAAACAAAAACATACAGTAGACATCCTAACACAGTTTAAGTCTCAAAGCAGAAATAAAATGCTGTAGTGTCAGGTGTTCCAATGGTTTTGGCAGGGTTTGCCTGTTGAATATCTATTGCACAAAGAGAAACATCCCACCTGCAATCTGACCACACACTCAACACACTGCCACATAGTGATACTTCTACACAACATGACACCAATATTCACAAACTGTGCTTTAGCTAGGTGAACAACTAAATACAGAGTGGTGTTGCTCTAACTGGATCCTGTCTACTGACTTCTACTACATGACAACTTGTGACAGTGCTAGCTAGCTCTGGGCCCACGGGGACCCACGTGTAGTTCAATGTGAAAGCAAATTTATTATGCCAGCAGTTACATAAATATTGTGTTGCAAGAAAACTTGAAAGTGGTTATCAAAAGGTTACTATGAACTACAAAACAGTAATCAAAAACTTCTAATGAAAGATAATTGTCTTACCATCTGAAAAGAAAGAAAGACAACAACATTTTAGCACATGTTGACACTCTCAATAGTTAAATTGTTCCTAAAACATACATCTCTAATTAATCTATTAAACTATAACAAAACAGAACTTGGTTAGACAAACCGTAAAAATCAATAACTATAGGCCAATGTCTGTTTAAGTTATCTTAAAGAACCCTGCATGGGTCTGTGTAGCTCACTTAAATTCCTGGACATTTTGAACTTTGCTTTAGGGATATTATTGTTATGTCTCAGGGTGTCAACACTGACTTCAGGATCACATAGGCAGAGGTGATGATGTAGCTGAACTGCTGAGATGTTGTATAGGTCATGCCCACATAAATGTCAGGTGTATGGAAATTGCACTAATGGCATGATCATGGATTGTTGTTGTGAACATTTACTATTTTATTGATGTGACTTACTACAAATGATCATGATTCTCACCTCTTTTGACAAGAAAATATTGTCCATTTCTTAAATAATATTTAGTAACACTATTACAATGATGTTACAGAATCATAAAAAGAATATTTTTTGTGCAAATACACATGAATGACTGCTCACACAAACCCTTGGAACAGATAAGCTAAAATTACAAATATTTGGAATGTCAAAATATCATATCTATGTCTTTAAAATAGTGACACAATGAATCAGAGCAAATACTTATACAGACTGATAATTTTGTGTAAACTTGTAAAGCCTTACATTTTTTTGGCTAGGTTCATGGATCCGCAGACCTTAAAACTTGCAAGTTCAGAAAGTAAAAATGGTCAGTAAGACAAAGGCTTTTTTCATACCAATGGCAGTAAAGATCACTTTGACAAGGGATTTTTATATGACAATAACAGAATTTTTTCAAATGGTAAAATCCAAGAGATCCAAATCAAACTATGTAATGATTTAAAAAATCCTGTACAATGCATTTTATTTTGTGCATATTTTTTACCTACCGATAAATCTTTTCATTTTTCAACATCAGTAAACCAAGGTAAAAAAGCCTGGCCTTAACTGACAAACCTATTTGATAACAGAAGCTATCTAAGGTATCAAAGCTTAGATCCAGAGGGCTTTCCAGAGTATCTTAAAATGTACATTCTTAAGAAATTAATTCTCTCAATTCACACTGATTTCATTGTTACAATGTATTGAATCATAGAATAACAATTACAACAAAAGCAATGTGTAGAACCTCCAATCTCATTGAAATCAGATCTCAGTTCTCGCTGCTGCTTAACAAAGATTTGAGGACATCCCATTACGGGTCACGTCTGAACAACCTTTCGCGAACTTTAACCGACCACTGAAATGACTTAAAAGAAGTCAACATCAGCCAATTAGATAACAGCTTTCTCGAGCTTTACGGCACTCGTTTCAACCTGGCGCCTTCCATTTCAAACTACGTTTAAAAAAATATGTTGACACAGTTCTCGATAAAAATTTTGATAACTGAACAAACGAACATTCCAGAATATCTAATATATGGCTGTGATTGTATGGCAGTGCTTCCCACATACTGTGCAACGCCCCCTCCATTCAAATGTTTATGCCGCAGAAGCGAGAGATAAACGATAATTTTGATGGAATCAGTCGTAGGGGTTGAACTGTCGTTCGGAATACCCTGTGTGAACGTTTTCAAGGTTGCATGATCAGAAAACAAATTCCAACTGTCACTTTCACAATCTGGTAAGCGGCGCTTTGATTGGTCGGATGAAAGGTCGTTCTGACGTGACCCATAATGGGATGTCCTCAGATCTTTGTTTAGCGATAACGAGAACAAAGATCTGATTTTAATGAGATTGTAGAACCTCTGAAATGTCTGTAAAAAAAACCCTTAGCTTATATTAATTTCATTAGATAAATGCAACCACTCATTGTAACTGGAGTTATCTCCACAAGACTTGTATAGCACTTGTCAGAAATGTTAATGAAAAGTAGAACAGGGTTACAGTGTTAACAACAGTCTTGAGTACAGAGACACAACTGCCTGGCCAGTGTTCAGTACTATACATGCTGACAAACACACAAGAATGTAGTCCCCTGCCAGCAGCCCTACATTGTCATTACTGTGCAGTCATTAGACACATACCCTTATTGATGTGGCACACTGTTGCACTGCGCATGCCAATGCGTGCACCCAGACTGGGGTTCCGCAGAGCGATGATGAAGTTGATAGCATGCTATAAATAAAGAAATTTGAAACCAGGACAAAATCATCTGAATTATCTTTGCTCATGATAACTATTTCTGAAATATAGTTTGTTTAAAACATCAGGATGCAAAGCCAGGTCATGCAGGGTTAGAACTAAATTCAATAGCTTCACTAGCCTGGATAAAGATAAAAAAAATTCCCCCTTAATGTTAAAACAAGGGGGAAATTGGGAATTTTGTACTAGCCCACAAGAATTTGTAGTAGCCCTGGACTAGCAGTATTAATTTCTAACCCTGTCATGGAACATGGCATCTGTAAAACATTGGTGGCTTTATTTTTAGCTGAACACATATGCAGTGTAAAAAGCAATAAAGAAATACAAGACTTGATTACATTAGAACATTTCACTTTTACAACTAAAGTGCATAAATGTTACATGAAGTCATTGGTCATAGTCTGACAGAGAGCATAATGGACAATCATCCATTCCGTCAAGCTATCCCAACTGAAGCAAGTGTAAGGAATTTGCATGAATGAGTAGTAACAATTACATGTGACAATGTTTATTACTCACTTTAGAAGAATTCTTCTATTGTTTTACCTGTTGTACTTTATACGCTAATAGTATAATGGCTATTTTATACATTACTAGAAGTCAGTTTTCCCCAATATGTAGACAGATTACACTTTGTGGAACAAATTTCTCTATACATTTTCTAGAGGTATACAAATGCATGCATGTTAGTGATGGGTATTGCCCATTGAACCAGTATTGCAATATATTGAGATACAAAGTCGTGTATTGCGATACGTACCACAATATATTGCCAAAAGCAAATGTTTTCAACTTCTGAGAAAAAATAAAGAAATTCTTCTGTTTTAAGACTTGTTTTAATATATTTGGGTAAAAACAAACTTTCCTTTTGCGCAGAAAAGACACATTATCATTATGGAGTATTCTCTAGACCTAGGTGACTAAATCTCTGAACTCTGTAGAATCAACAATACTGTATGGACGTAGTCCCTTGATGATAAATTTGGCTATCATGTTAGTTATCTCCTTCGCCCTGGGTTCAAAGTCCCTGTACTTCTTAGTACTTGCAAATACATTGATTATAGTAGGTTGGGATGGGGCTTGTTTTGTTGATTTTGCATTTGATTTCGTTTCTTCAATACGAGTTTGAGATAACATTGTTGTTGAAGGGCCTATCTTTCCTGCCAAAGTCGGATGGTGTCTTCGAAGATGCGTGGTTAAGTTTGTTGTTCCAGCGGCGTATTTCACAAACGATTCACATTTTCTACAAACAGCAACATTTTCTTCGATTGTTTGATCCATTTTATGCTTTTTCAACCCGAAATGCTGCCACATTGGATTTACCGCAAGTATTTCTCACGACTTCCCAGTCGTGATCCGCCATTTGGTTACCACGGATACGGCGAGATCTCAAAGCATATCACGTTATTATATAGGAAGGGACGTAACTCTAATCGAATGTGACATCAGCTTTATCACTGCCTTTGAAACAACGAATTAAAACACGAAAAAAGAGAAGAACCTGCCCTACCTATTAATAAGGCAAAGAATATGATTCTAAGGCATCAACACAAATGTAAATATGTGTTTTAAAGTATTCTGGATTGTCACATTCATATGGTTGCCCCAGTACCATTAAAGACAATTTCTTTTTAATTTAACAGTACTTGAGAAAGAAAGGAAATATGAATATAAAAGATTGTTAGAATTAAATTTTCATAAAGATTTCCCATCATGACAATTCCATAAAATGTGATTTCATAGGAATGATGAATTTCACACTTTACTATCTTTAGACATTTCCCAACTGTTTGTTGGGTAATTCTTTCCAGCTGTTTGCATACCTTTTTTTCCTTAGTAACTCTTGAAGTAAGAGAATACCAATGAATAGTACCTTCGTGTCCTTGTTAACATCAACTGAAATTGTCTTGGACGTCTCTGCATGGCTGAACTCAACAGTGCCACTTGAAGTGATGTAGTCAACACCTGGTCCTAGAATCTTGCCTCCCATGCCTGTGCCGTCTCTGCAACATTCACCCAGCAGCATACACATACAGCTCCATAATGCAGTCTACACCTTCCAGCAGGGCTATCAACTATAGCCCACAAAACAAGGGTGTGAGTCCATCACTTTCTTGTTTGCTTGTTGTTTAACGCCGCACTCAGCAATATTCTAGCCATATGACGGCGGTCCATAAATATTCAAGTTTGGACCAGACAATCCAGTGATTGATATTATGAGCATTGATCCACTTAATTGGGATATATGACATGCCTCAACTAAGTCAGTGAACCTGATCACCCCATCCCCTTAGTTGCCTCTTTCGACAAGCACAGTCGTCAAGCATGGGTTGCTGAAGACCTATTGTAACCCAGATCTTCACGGGTCCATCACTTCCTTATTACCTTTTAAGAATAGTTGAAATGGATAGAATTATCATTAAACCGCCTGCATGTTATTAGATAACAGTTGTCAGTTGATAATGCCCTCATATTGCTTGACGATTGGTCATTATCACGCCCCTTGTTAGGTGACGTCATGGGGTAGGGATAGGTGACATTATGTTCAATAGTGACGTCATCTGGTTTGTTCTATGACGTTTCAATACTTGTAAAAGTGGGTCAGTGCCATTCGTGTTGATTGCAGTAAATGTTTTGATATTGTTGTTTCTTTTTATTTGATTACTAATTCCATCCATTTTAGCTGTAAGAAGTGCAAAAGTGAGCGTGGCTCACTAATACCCCCAACCCGCCTAGTGTGTCAGTAGTTACAAATTAAATAGCTAGGATAGGGTTAGGCAGGTTTACCCCTAGACTCCAATATCTGAGAGTCACCTTGACTCAGCCTATGAATTTTTGGGAGTCAAAAATATTTTTTGAGAGTCAAATGTTTTATTGTATGATTAATGAAATTTAAAGTGTTCACTGTTAATGTTACACTTAAAGTTAAGTACTTTTAAAGTCAGATTATAATTTAATACCACTAACTCATTTACATCTTTTATCTAGTTATCTTGTATTATCTATCAACAGTGAAGCTGAACTGAAGAATTGTGAACACTCATAATATTTTCTGGTTGAATACAGTTTATTAGCAACAACAAACACGCACAAAGCTTTACATTTCGTATATACCATATTTATTTGTGTATAATACGCACCCCTAATTATGGGCTATTAAATCCTGAAAAAAATATCTCTCGTGTATAATACGCACAGACTTTTCTTCAGTCTCATTTCAGGCTGTCATGATCCATCATCGGAAATAGCATAACAAATCCGAATTGAATTACGCAAGTTAATCCTTTTGTTACACTATCCAGTAATAAAAATGTGTTCTCTGTATATCTGACCTTATGTTTGTCTGTATATCTGACCTTATGTTTGTCTGTATATCTGACCTTATGTTTGTCATCTATTTTATTAATTTTATTCAAAATTTCATTCAATAATGTTTACCTAAATTTTGGCAAAAACATGTGTCGCCCTGATACTTACAACTTCCGTTTACCCCCTTCCATAGGTTCCGCTTAACCACATACCGTGACCATGCCAAATCACATTATTCACCGCAACAATAATAATATTTTCTTCTGTTTCATTTTTTACAAATCTACACATCTAGATAAACATATGTTTAGGTTAACTTTTAGTGAGAAAATATGCCGAAACGTGAAAAACTTTGTCCATTTGTGGAGTTTTCCTTTGTTTACATCACGTGCAGTCATCGAAGCCACACGGAGTGTGAGAGTTACGTTCACTTTGATGAATATATATATTTTGTCGTGTACCTCACAGTTGCAGTTTTAGTAGCATAGCTATATAATTATGCATTGTAATAATGTAAAGCCCCCGGCTGTTCTAATTTTAGCGCTTGTTTTAAAACGAGAGAAAAGTATGGTCATGTGACAGGCTATGCAAATCAGCCCGTGGCAGTGGTGTTATGTGAAGTTATGTTACTTCTAAAAATGATGATTAATTAGAAACTAAACGTAAATTTTAAGACATTTGCATATATTGTCTTCGGAAAATGTTTATAAATTAAGTTCAGGTGAGTAGTTGTAATATTTTCATTCCAAAGCTGGTAAACAACAACAAAGATATTTTGAAATTGTGTCAGTCATGACGCAGTCATTTATTTCTGGACGTATTTTTCCTTAATTGAGAGTCATATACGCAAGAATCCTGCATCAGGGGAAACCCTGGTTAGGGTTTGAAAAATTCATAAAAAAATGGAAAATTAATAAAAACAATTTTTTTTCTATGGAATGCACCCCTTCATATGACACAGTTTGTATGTACTAAGTTTGAGATGAATCCACTGAATAGTTTAAGAGAAATCGCGCGGACAAAGTTTTCGGATGGACGTTAGGGTTTGAAAAATTCATAAAAAAATGGAAAATTAATAAATCATTTATTTTCTTTGGACTGCACCTCTCCATATGACACAGATTATATGTACTAAGTTTGAGATGAATCCCCTGAATAGTTTAATAGAAATCGCGCGGACAAAGTTTTCGGACGGACGGACAGACGGATGGACAGACTGACGGAACCTTGGTATAACTATATACCCCTGACATTTTGTCAGGGGCATAATAACGGTAACGCTATTTTTCAGGGCATTATCATTTGCAGAAGCCTCGGTCTTTTCAACTGCCCTCCCTCGTCGGGCAGTTAATGGAAGATCTCGGGCTTCTGCAAATGATAATGCCCTGAAAAATAATGTTACCCTTATAGTATCCTGATTCTTCTTCATGCAATAGCTTTCATATTCTTAAGCAAACGGTAGTACACTTTTGAACACATTAAGCCAAAGTAAAATCTGTTGCTCTGTTAAGAATTTGGTTTCTGATAAGGAAAGAAAAATCTTCTGTTTTGGACGACAATTGGTTAAACATAACAGCAACTTGCAGAAGACTTACACCGTGGAGTACTCCAGTTTGACTTTCCCATCACAGCCATGTTCCCGGAGGACCCTAGCAGTCACCTTGCCATCCTTCAGATCCGCATGGTAATGGGCGTCCTCAAACAGGAACTCTCCTGGTTCTGTAAACAAGGGCAACTTGTGTTATATAGCAGCACATCCATGTCATTCTGGTGTCCTACAAACAATTAGTCTTGATGTAGAAAATGCACATACAACTCGTAGTGGTTTATCACCCACATCATTATGGCATCAGTTTCCTTTTATTCATATTTCATCCAATTTTCAAAATTGACATATCATACCAACAAGAATTGTATGCATGTCTGTCCGTTTATTTGGTAACACTTGAAAACATGGTCGTAACTAATGGTTATTACAAAATAATGTTCATGCAAACAACAAATTCTGAAAATTAACAGCTAACTTTTAAATTCAATCACAGTTAAAATCAGTATTTTCCTAAGTAAGAAACAAATTGCTCGTATTCAGTCCTGTGTCAGTAACTACAGTGTCATAGATTTAACTAACACATTATCACTACAGCACATTAGAGAACCTCAATTACACCAGGAAGGAATCAATTCTTGCACAATCTGCAGCGCAACAGACACACTATTACAGAATTTTAGTGCTGTTATATTTTCCATAGATTGCCAAAGTGGGTTTGCAACAGTTCACATACATATAAAAGATAAGGCTTTAAAAAAGAATTGGTTCTCAGGCGATGGTTTTTGAAAATATAGCGTGGGCGGGCGGTGTCTTTTTTTTTTGGTTGTTCAAACTAGCATGTAACCAAAAAACAGTTTTGTAATCAATAAACAATTGTGTACCATCACCCTGGGAAAGGGCCTCCCTACATAAATGTATTTCTTGATGAGTAAAATAGTGGTATACAGTATTGGACTACGGTTGGACTTGGAATATTTAAGGATTTGTTTGTTTGTTTGTTACACATCGTGGAATACTCCAGTTTGACTTTCTCGTCACAGCCATGTTCCCTAGCAGTCAATTTGCCATCCTTCAGATCCGCATTGTAATGGAAACAAAAACAAAACGTGTGGCAAACTTTATGATGATGCAGGGGATGCCTGAGAACCAAGACTATTATATTTTTTTGCCTAAGATAAAAATTAAACTACAATTTACATCTATAATCTCCAGCACATGTTGAAATTGGGTGGTTATTTACAGTTCTCTCAATGATACTTAGAAGTATTGTATGGCAATTCATATCTGACCCCGCATCAACCCGAGACCCCCATATCAGCCTGAGGGGTATATAATAAACATTTTATCATATACCATAACATACCATAACATTGTAAATGTATCTACATATACCGTACTTGCAATGAATGCAATACATTTTCACCTTGTTTGGAAGCCAGCCAAGGAGACCAGCAATCATTGCACGAAGGGATGTAACAAAGGGGGGGGGGATCTGGTAACTACACCCCCTGTAACATTACTGTCTCTATGTTGGCTCTATAGCACATGCAAAATGCTGCACATCATTGATAGGTATATGATAAAAGCTAATTAGCAAACAATAGTTATCAAGCCTCTTGCACATGAGGTAAAACCTCACTTCTTTGCAACATCCTCAACTTGATGCAGAGAATTAGGTGGGTAGGTTGGAGTTACTCATGGCGTAATAGAGGTAGTATTCTTTGAATTATTAACAATGATAACTATTATTTGAAGAATTCTTACAAACGCAAAACCTCTATTACAACCTTGGCGACTTTGGTCCCACCTGACCTTCCACACTTTAAAGTGTATCATTAGACTGTCCAGATGAGTTCTCACGAGTTGGAAACATCTATGTACAGTTGATGTTTAAGTGTTGGGAATGTAAGAGCAATGCAAGGGTACAAGGAAAACTGGAAAATAGAAGCCGTGATCATGATCCATATCCTCCAGCTCCTGAATGGCACACATGTCCACTAGCGTCTGATTGGCCAAGAAAGCTGCTGTTAAATTGGAACCCTACCGACAAAACCGCAACCCATAGTACAAGGTTCAATCGTCACTGGAAGCGGAAATCTGTATCCTTCCTGAACAACCTGTAAAATCCATCGATCAGATTGATGTTTACAATTGTCTGCGAACAGGACTAATTGTCCCAATGTTGGGAATAGTTTCAATTTTGGTAGGCGGTAAACATAGCCATGTTGATAGGATTTGGTCGCAGCAACGGTCTTGTCTCTACGGCATGTAGTCATATTTGCCTGGAAACAATCTCTGCCAGATAGCAAAAACCTTTTCTTGGGGGAGCCCGGATTCCAGCCAAGGTTTCTTAACAAGAGTGTTAGTGTTTCTGACATTAACAGTCAAGTTAATGGAACAGTGCTGGAATCGCCTGTGGTTTCCCGCCTTACCTCCTACACTACACTTTTGAGTGCGCCATTAAACAATTGAGGCTTCAATAGTTTGGGATTTGACTGAATTGCTGGCCTTGCTGAAAGAAAGATGTGGCAACAGGTTCTGAAGCCTAAGTATCTGGGTGGACATCAACATTTGGGTAAAATCCTGCATTTTGACAATGCGATCCAACAATCCATGCAACAAACAAACCTGGTCAGTGCGCATGGATACCAAGACTTCCATAACTTGACCAAGGAAGTGTATGAAGTTTCCATGAAGCAGTGATTGGATACACGTCCTAACCCTCTGGACCTTCCAGATAAAACCAATGAACCGCAGGTCATAATACAAGGTTCAATAGTCGCTGGAAGTGGAGCTTGTATCCTTCCTGAACCTATCGCCGTGGGACCCTGACAACTCACACATTCCAACATCTGAGGTGCCTCCACCTCCTCCATATCTGTTTTCAGGTCTCAATTAAAGCAGGAAATGAGTGTCCAGGTTCGTAATGGATTCTCATCTCTAAAGACATGGCTAATGAATTATTGGAATTGTATCCCTCTCTCTGATCCAGATCAAATCCCAGGTTAGTTGTACCGTCCATCAAACTGAATGTCACTTGGTTCACGGTTGACACATGCTGATCCAAACCCACAGACGCTACAATGTGGTCCACAACCCCAAACTGTGATGTTGGATGATCGAGAGGTGTTGCATGTGCACTGCCGTGTGATGGCCAGACTGTTTACTGCCTGCATCTCCTGCCTGCTTGCCAGTATTGATCAGAATCTAAAATAGGCAATACAACAGCCATGGTAACCTTTGCACAGATGAGTCTTCTATTAGACGTGTGTGTCATCTTACTGTCCTCATTAACTACTGTGTATCGTCGCAAGGAGGTCAGAAGAAACAGTTCCATGCTGTGTAGGTTATTAGTAACCCAGCCCACATGTCCATCCTGAGTGGAGGTCATACCACCATCGTCCAACAGTCAGTGATTGTCCTTGACCCAATCCAGAAGCATAACAACTCATGGACCACTCAATGCCATTATCGCCATCATGTCCGGCTTTTCCAACTCGGCCATAGAAATCTGAAGATCCAATGGTTAGCAGTGTACCACAATCTAAACCAGCAGTGTACTTCTCCTGGTTAGATTGCAACTTAGATTTGTTACCCTTAGGGGTTTTCATCTTCCAGGGACTGACCTGAGCCTGGAGAATCTTGATCAGGTCAACCAGTTCTTAGTCACTTCAGGCCTCTTAGGCATTTTTCAAGATTCCGAGATCTTCAAAAAGTTGTCTTATATGAGAGATGCACACTGGGAATATCTATTGTCTTCTATGTAAAAGTCAGGGCAGCACTTCCAGCAAGACTCATAAGGATCCTCAAACCTCATAAAGTTCCCACACTTTACACCTGGAGGCAATGCCATCTTTTTACCAACATGTGTAGCCTAATGCTACCTTAGGTAAACTAAGAAACTTCAACTTCTTTTACTGTAATTTTGTGTTTGAAGTCCAAACAGATAGAAAGTAGAAGGAACGTATCCAACTTAAACTAATTGTAATAAATTTTACAATATATTTTATCCCTGGTAACAAATAGCAGTATTAATAGACAATGGAATATAGCTAATAATAGAAATTGATGTATGTATCCTGCGTACACTATTTCGAACAGTTAAGATGACATTGCTGATATTTCGCGGGATGAGTGAATCAAAACTCAAATTCTGCTTCATACCAGAAGGTGATGTCTCAACAATAAAATTCTGCTACATTTCAAAAGGAAAAGGTGTTGACACTATTTTACTCTTCCTTTCCATCATGACACGGGCACCAAAATTGTAAATGACAACGGAATGTTCTGATATTGACAGGATGTACGAGTACACTTTCAAGTCTGCAGCTTTGATTATGTCACACCTCCCAATATGACGCGAAAAATCACAATCAATATGGCTGTTCGGAAATATGTATCGTCAGAAAATAGGGCACTTTATGATATACAAAAACTTGGAGAAGCTTTAATTTATTACCTTTCAGGAAGCATATATTTATATTACATATCCTTACGTCCAATTTGACTCAGAGATACTTCTTATAGTCAACCCACAAATGCTTACCATCATCATCTACAATTGTGACCCTGGCCACACTGGGATCACCCAGTCCACTCTGACCTTGAGGGTTCTTCAGTATTAAATAGAAATCAACATCAGCTTCATACTGGTTGTCATTCACTATTGGGATAGAAAATGTCTTCCGGTATTCATTTTCTTTGAAAGTCTGTTGGAAAAGAAGAATTGCTTTAATACAGTTAGGAGCTTAACTAAGTAACTAAAACTTTCAGCAAAACCACGGGCGAAAAATAAAAACATTAAGCGGTTTAACATGATAATACAATTTCACAAGCAATAAGTTGATCATTGTGGAATTATCAAAGATGCTGTGAAAACATAATAATTCTGATATTTAACGAGCAAATATATGTGCTGTAGCAACACCTCTCATAAGAAAATGCGTGTGTAATATTATAAAATGACCACAATATGACACTTATACAGGACATAAAAACAGGACTCTTGTAATGCCAGGGAGTTTCTAGACCAGGTGAAGAGTGAAGCAATCTGCATTTAACCAGAAACCTCTTGACAACACACCTTCAGCATGTGGTATACAATTCCTCTTCCTATAAAGCAAGCATTCCTTTTATGAATAGTGTCGTGCTTATAAAGACTCACATCAACATCACGTGATATATGTACAGTTTCACAAGATGCACCTTGCTTTCACTATCTAGTAACTATGTACTGTATGTACCAGTTTTCCTTGAGTGTACGTGAAGTCTTTTCCTGGCTTTGCTGATCCCTCTCTGGTTTCATAGTCAACTGACACAACTCCAATGTGAATGGAAGACTCTGTGTCCTTTGATGAAGGCACGCCCTGGCTTGTTGCACTACCATTCTTGAAAACAACCTTGTCTTGATTCTGCAGAAGGAAGTAGCATATACCCAACAGAACTCATTGCTTTTCTCCTATAACAATGTATAAGCACCTACCACAGAAATGCAGAAGGTTGACAAGAAGTGACAGCAAATACTTTGTTTGTTGTTTAACGCCGCATTCAGCAATATTCCAGCCATATAACGGTGGTCTGTAAATATTTGAGTCTGGACCAGACAATCCAGTGATTGACATCATGAGCATCGATCTATGCAATTGGGATACGATGACATGTTTCATCGAAGTCAGCGAATCTGACCACCCAATCTTGTAGTTGCCTCTTACAACCCCATTTGTCACAGGAGACAGCAGATACTATTGACCACATAATTTACATCTGTATCCCCACAATGTTAACTGAAGCCACCTATAAAATCCTATTTTGTCATGGTTGAATGGAGGTAAACCTAACACTTACTACAGCAATTCATGTAAACAAGACTTGTATGAGCAAGTTTATATCATAACAACATTGATGTCAAGTGAGTGCATTAGGATTAAGTGTTCTTTGAACAGTGTTTTTTGTTTCATCACAGATACACTGTCTGAAAGTGGGACTCATCACAAGCTGATCATGACAAGTAAGGGCCACAGCAAATTGCAGCACCCAGCTCAGACCACTGGGCCACATGTCTCTACAACATGATAAGTGAAGTGAACACAAACGTTCATATCTTCATTAGTTCATTGTCAAACTTTATAGTTATAACAATCATGTATGAAAATAGACAACAGAAATTAATAAAAATAATGAATTACTTACAACAATGTCAACAGGACCCCTTGGGCTGAAACAGAAGTAGGCAAAAATGAGAACTGACTGAGGCAGAATGAAAATTTGCACAACATCCAGTTATCTCCCTTTGATGGCACTTCTCTGCGCACAATGTATCTCTGAAACAAGTGGTGGAGGGATCACCACATGATGAAACTTCTCAGTTGTTTCACGTGATCTACTGGACATCTTGTTAGGAGCTAGATGTCCACAACCCGAAATCATGTAAGATTGTGTGAGCAAAAGTGAAATAGTGAAATTTAGATACCGATACCCATCAATTATAACAAACACGATGGATAGTATTGTTTAGTTGTTGCATTGGGTGTAAAGAATAACATAACAACTGTCAAATTCATGAATATATTTTAGTATGTACTGTTTTTCCAACTCAGTTCTATCCTCTAAAAGATCTGTACATAATTTCTTTATCTAATTGCATGTGGCAAGGTGACTGCATGATGAAAAAGGAGACAACATAAGGCCAGGTGTTATCTGCAATAAAACTACTGATCTTGAATTATATTACATTCTGGTGTTATATTTACTCAGCAGTCCCCATATATATATATCGTAAAATTCTCTATCAAATATATGAAAAATAATTTAGTAGGAACGACTTATTTTTTTCTTATAGCTTCTAAGATAAACATTAGTTTCAAACATAAGAACTAAGAATAGACCAAAGAATTAGTTTTGTAGCAGCTAATTGCAGACCTATAGCAGAAAAAAAGTAAACAAAAAGAAGCTACAAAAAAGAAGAAGTTTTCTATTATATGTTAACAAGATATATTCATATTTCAAAAGAAGATGAAAATAGAATGAGAAGCAAATTGGATTTTCAATGTATTACTGCCCGTTAGGCTATCTGTATATTTTTCTGTGTTTTCCCATATCCCACTAGTCCCAAGCTCAGAATTTTCATTTCGACATTAAATTATAAAAAAAGTTTTCTTAGCTCAATTTTCGCAACTCATTGGAAATTAATACCCCGATGTGATAAAAAATATAATCCTACCAATGCACACTCATGAACATACCAGGACAGCTTGATCTTTTCTCAGGTTTAACTATTAAAAATTTGTTGGAATAAATATCAGGAATTATTAATTAAATAATAAAGATATAAATTCTTAAGCAACTATTATCATTTAATGAAAAATCACCAATTCATTTCTTCAGACCTCATAACTGGTATTAGAAGGGAATATATATATAGATATATACACTAAAGATCTATCTATGCTATGTAACTCTCAAGGACTGACACCAAGTAAGGATAAGATTTATGGATGAACAACTTCTTTATAACAATTAGGAGCGATGTTTAGATGTAGGTTCTAACACCGTTAACAAGCAAGATGTTCATCCATAAATCTTACCCTTACTTAATACGCCAACTTCTAAACCCCAAAGAAGTTAGGACTAACGTCATTTACCAATCTTAAAGCAATGTACATTAAGGGTACATTATATTATTATCATTTGAATCTACATATTCCTAAATCATGGAGAGAAGTTACATATTATACTACAAAATATCCATACTTTACAGTTAGACATAAGCACTCATTGGTATGATTTACTCAAAAATATTGAACGATACCTTTATTTCTTCAGTAAAATCAACCAGCAGTGTGTGAGAAATAGCATAATGAACAAAGTAAAGAAATAGATAGAAAATATACTAAAGATAGCAAACTGTTAGATCTAGATTTTCAATTCAAATTGACACAGTGAACTATCTATATTAAAAGAGAACTGTTGAAATTTAAACTAGTAGTCAACAATACCTGCTATCTCTGTGGAACAGGAAAGGAAAATATATATGTTTATTTAGAATGCCCAAGCGCTAATAGTTCTTGGATTGATTTAATGGACTTAAAGGGGCACTAATCTTTGGCTTCTTCTCGGCTGACACTGGCCGCTAGGAATCACGAGCTGCCGTGAGTCGATTTGCTTGCCAATGCAACTGCAACTGAGTGTGACAAGAGACTGGGCTACCGTCTGTAAAGTCAGCGTAAATAAACTTGGAGGCAATATTTGCATTTTTGAACACCGATTGGTTACCCCTGATCTATAAAGATTTTGACAAAGGGCACATGTTAATTAATTTCTTCAGCCTAAACAAACAGACAAAAAGAATGGCGAAAATATGTTGATATTTTAATACTGTTATCTTGCACAGTGGATATGTCAAAAGTAAGTGTTCACATGTCTAGGTTTACTAAAGCAAAGGGAATACACTCATATCATGGCGTGAAGTGCTGATGTAAAAACAACATACTTTGTTCAAAGGGTTTGTTCAAATACGTTGATTGATTGCTCATTGTTATCTAACTCAATGGATTTTTTTTAAGAACCTTGGACATAATGAAAATAGTACTCAGTTGGGCTTTCTCAGCTGACATTTGGGACTTAATTGACACCTATGTGAAACACCTGAAACAAACTTAAGTGATCAGAGAAATGAACAAGGGTTATAATATCCCGAAACGATATATATATTTTTAAATATTTGATTGTTACAGAAACACATACAGCTGCAGACGTATGGGATATTGTTCCTTTATGTGGATATTCATGGATACATTTCTTGAACAAGGAAGCTGCCTAAAATTATACATATTAATTTGGTAAGTTGTAATTATGATATTTGTTTTCCTTCATTTGTTGTAGCATTGAACAGATTCTTTCTTGTTCCTCTCTGTCTTGGCTGGGAAGTTCTTCGATGCGTGACAGACGTTGTTTTCACAAGTCTTTTCCTTTGTAAACATGTATATATGACAGTCAATTTGTAAAATGTGATATCGATTCACTCATGCAATTTATAAAATGTCTAAATATTTCAGTCATTTTTATGAAAAATCTGTCCATTTATTAAACAGACTGACTAAAATTGATTAAGACGGTCAAAAGGGCTTTAAAAAAAAGCACAATAGATTAATTATGCTAGGAGTAGAAGCCAAAGAATATATAGAAATGTACCTTTAATCCTAACATATTCAGTCTCTTGGTGATGATATTAAACATAAGAATGTTTGGAATTCGTTATAATAATACAGATGGACATATTTGTCAGTCAATTTGTAAAATAACTGAATATTTAGGCGTTTAATAAATTCCCTAATTGAAAATATTGCATATTTTGAGTGTAAAAATATAAACAGGATAAAATAAACCAAGCTCAGGAGAAATAATTACTTTGTGTTGCAAGTCAAAATAGTGTTAAACGAAAATCTCACAATTACCAAGACTTATCAAAACTTAGTCACCAATATCGATGCTACCCACAAAGATACCTACATTTCCTTATAATTTCCAAAACTGTATTTCATTTTGTTGATCAATGTGACAATATGCCCTTATACTATCAATAAAAGTGACAAATATGTTTTTGAATGGCGCAGTACAGGTCGCAAACTAGTCTAGATTTCTGCTATATCATCCGGGTACTCACGAGGCAACCAGTCCCGGGGAATTGCTTTACATCAGTGCCCCTTTAAATGTCGCTTTCAGGTAACTTAGTCAAATTATGAATTAAGAATTTCTCTTTGGGAGACTTAATAACAATTTACTCAATCATACCTTAATGGCAGCAAAATCTAACAATAATTATCATTGTTAATAATTCTATGAATGCTACCTCCATTACATCAAAGACAAATTCCGGTGTTTTGGTTGCAATCACTCTAAATTGAACTTTCTGATTTTCAACAGAAGTCCTATTCACTGTCAACTACACAATAATTAGTTGTTGGGGATAAACTTCTTCTTAGCTGGTTTATGGAAGGAATTGTCTCTGGATTGATCTCTAGGTTGATTGGATGATTCATGACCTTAGACCCTTAAGTTGATGGTAGACACTTGAAATCTCTCAGCTGTCTTGTCTGGCCTCATCACCAATCTTTCCAATTTGATTATTAAATATCTTGGGGCTGTGATGGATTGGCACATCACCATCTTCTTGGTCTGAATTGATACAGTCCTAGATCTGATCTGTGATAGGAGCAGCTGACGTTGCCTCCAGGCAAATTGAGAAGATGTCTAAACTTGCATGATAAGTAGTTCCTGTTGCATCTCAACGATTGTGAATAAGATCCACTAGATCTTCTCAGATAGATAAGAGTGATATCTGCCAGGACATCGTCATAAGATGGATGCAAAAGGAGGTATGGCGTGACAGACTCCGGCCACAAACCAAATGATATAAGCACCAATTTCCGTGGAATATCTGCTGACAGTTGACAAATAATTAATGTGACAAGTCAGGTAAGGGTAATCTCATGTAGGGATTTTTGACAAGGTTAGAGAAAGTCCACATATAAAACTGTTTAATCAGCAAATGGCGAGTAATGCATCCGGTAGAACTTTCTCTTCAAATTAGGGAACAGGAGTCATTTGTCATGCCAAAGTTTATGTAGATTGTCTGAGTCGTGATCAATAATCCCTTGCGTGTAGCTCAGCAATGGCAGAGTTGGTAACAGGTGCGTGGCAACCCACTGGTCCATATAGGGGTGCAGGTGCGGCATGAAATGATATAGCGAGTTCCATGAAGGAAAGAGGAGTACCAATTTTTCAACCTCATAATAGCTATTTTCGTTGTCAAAAGGGACATGGGAGATCCCCGACTGGTGAGTAACAAAGTAGTCGAGCAGATCCATGAGGTCCCCGTCATTATCAAACGGTGTCCACAATTCAGGTAAGATCTGTGAAAGGGTAAACTGTTGCATAATCACAGCCATGGCTATGAGGTTCACTGGCCGGTAGGAAAGACCGTGCGGTAACTGTGACGGACAAGTTTCCTACAGGGTAAGGTGAACAGTTGGTAGGAAACCAAAACCCTGTCTGGTGGCCGTAGCGATGGCAGAAGAAAACAGGCATAAGTCTGATTGGCACATTCCCCCATGCGAATCACATAACACCGGAAATACCAGTCAACAAATCTGAAGTATGCAATTTAATCCTTTTATTATAATATCTGGTTATGAGCAAATTGTTCATTGTTTATCTGGACTAATGTTCGCAATATATTTTGTTAATTATATTCAAAAATTCATTCAATAATTATAATTATATTTACAATAATTTCGGCAAAATCGAAGAAATCGGTAGATCGCAACTCATCGTTATTTAGAGCAACCACGATCAGATTACTGCTATATTCACGGTAATCTTAACATATGCATATAAAACAATGCCTTAAAGAGCAGGAAATACATACTTAATGGTAAATAATCATGTCTAGTGATGTTTTTTATATCAAATTTCATACTTTTATTGACCAAGTTTGTTTTTTCCTGTTTATTCACCTGAATTCGCTGAAGGGATATGATGCGTCTTTTTGAAAGCGCATATTAAAGGGGCACTGATCTAACGCAATTCCCCGGACTGGTTGTTGCCTTTGTTATTGGTTTTTCCCCCGTGAGTACCCGGATGTATAGCAGAAATCTAGACTAGTTCGCGACCTCTGCTGCGCCATTCGTAAGCGCATTAGTCACTTTTATGGGTAGTAATAAGGGCACATTGATCAACAAAATGAAATACAGTTTTCGAGATAATAAGGAAATGTAGGTATCTTTGTGGGTAGCATCGATAATGGTGACGAAGTTTTGATAAGTCACTTGCTTGGCAATTTTGCGATTTTCGTTTACACTATTTTGACTTGTAACACAAAGTAAATATTTCACCTGAGCATTGCTTTTTTATAGTGTGTGTATTTTTTTACTGTCAAAATGTGTAACATTTTTCAAATTTATTAAACGTCTAAATATTCAGTTATTTTACAAAGTGACTGAAAAACATTTCCATCTGTATTATTATAATAACGAACTCCAAACATTTTGATGTTTAATATCATCACCAAGAGACTGAAAATGTTACGTTGAAAAGTACATTTCTATGTTGTTTGGCTTCTAATCCTACATAATAATCTGTTGTGATGTTTGTAGGCCCTTTTGATCGTCTCAATCAATCTGGACAGATTTTTTTAGTCAAAAACACATTTTATAAATTGCCTGAGAGAATCACATTTTACAAATTGACGGTAATATATACACGCTTACAAAGGAAAAGACCTGTGAAAACAACGTCTATCGTGCATTGAAGAATTTCCCAACCAAGACGTAGAGAAACAAGAACGAATCGGTTCAAAAGAAGGAAAACAAAATGCAAATACTATAATTTCAACCTACCAAATTTATGTGTATAAATTTTAGGCAGCTTCCTTGTTCGAAGAATGTATCCGTGAATATCCACACAAAGGAACAATATCCCACTCGTCTGCAGCTGTACAAAGAAACTTATTCGATGTCACGTGTCTCTGTAACAATCAAATATTTTAAAAGATATATATCGTTTTTCGGGATATTATAACCCGTGTTCGTTTCTCAACTGATCACTTGGATTGTTTCAGGTGTTTCACATAGGTGTCAAGTCTCAAGTGTCGGCTGAGAAAGCCCACGTGACAACTATTTTCATAATGTCCACGGTTCCTAAAAAATCCATTGAGTGATAGATAACAATGATCAATCAATCAACGTATTATCAGTTAACCTTTGAAGAAAGTATGTTGTTTTTACACCGGCACTTCACGTCATGGTATGAGTGTATTCCCTTTGTTTTAGTAAACCTAGACATGTAAACACTCACTTTTGACATATCAACTGTGCAAGATAACAGTGATTAATCAATCAACGTATTTTCTGTTAATCCTTTGATGACTAGGAACGATCCGTTGATTTACAAAAAAAAGTAAATCAACTGATCATTCACCTCTTGCTTGTCTGCCACGTGCATATTACATAACACACAATTCACCTCACTTCAAACCTGGATTTAGATTGAATAATTACCCCAGACACAATAAATGCCAAATGGGAACCTTTGTCAGGTAATCTAAGTGGTGCTACCACTAATTGTACCTGTAATAAATTCATTAACTGAGCATCAAGTGAATGACGACAAATACACAAGTGTAGGGTTATACGAGAAAACGTGGATGACAACAAGGGAGTAGTAATCGTATTATCGACGCAATCCGAAATCCGAAAATGCTTTGACAGCATGGATACTTTTTTTAGTATTAAACTATAACCATCTGGGGTATTTCCAAATGACGACATCCGATGAGCTCCGCCATACTTTTTGTCTGTTTGTTTAGGCTGAAGAAATTAATTAACATGCACCCTTTGTCGAAATCTTTATTGATCACAGTTAACCAATCAGTGTTTACGCAAAAATGCGTAAAACAAATATTGCCTCCAGCCTCCAAGTTTATTTAGCTGTCCTTGCAGACGGTAGCCCAGTCTCTGGTCACGCTCAGTTGCGTTACGTATCATCCGGGTACTCACGGGGGGAAAAAACAATAACAAAGGCAACAACCAGTCCGGGGAATTGCGTTAGATCAGTGCCCCTTTAATACCCGACAAATCTTTTTTTACACTATGAATCATAAACAACTACTATTCTAATCTTTTTGTAAACTCGTGCAACGTAGATCATGTTAGGTAGGCAGAGCATGTATACTGTTTTGATGGTTATCTACCGACTACGACTAGACCTTTGTTAAACCGCTGATCTTCTATAACGCTCATCAATTATTTGGACCCTGAAGGTAGCGTTGTAGCAAGGGATCACTGTACCACTGACAGTTTCCATTTCGGGAAAGTACGAGGAATATGTACATCTTCCAGGAAAAACGAATGCACAAGCCAATTCAATACCGGATGGTTGCCGACAATAAACTGTCATGGGTAATGTTGGAGAACGGAATGATATGTCTCTATGGTTCTGTGACGAAAATCTTTATCCTGACGGAGATGCAGAAGGAAGTTGGCAACAATGCGGGATGCGGACGGTGACAGTGATGTTTTTAATTCCAATTGTCGTCACCACTGGATGAACTTAGTCCATCTGTTGTGATAAAGGCACTGCTGCAGATGCAGATTTAGAAATTTCAGAGGCCTGCATTCTTTGTGTGACATTTTCCAGGCGTGAGATGGAGGCTGGGAGGGTTCTCATGTAAGAGGTCCGACATGTGTTGATGTAGAAGTTCCTTGCGTAATGGTAGGAGAAGAGGATCAGTCATGAACCGAGCTAATAGTCTGGGGAATCATGGTCTTTTGGGCCAGATTGGGACGTTTATTCATGCCTGTAGAGGTAGTTAACGTAATCAGCCTCTATGGGTCAGATCCTGAAGTGAGTTAAGCCGAGGAGGGACATCAACCATCTGATTGTGCAATTCGGCAGGGTCAAAGCCTCGGTGATCATGTGAGTCATAGCCATAAAACTATCTTCTTGGGGACAGAGTAGACCCTCCTGGAGAAGGAAACATGCTCCGATGTAAGATACGTCTTGGACGGGAGTAAGTTCTGATTTGATTGGGTGATTGAGGAATCCGAGTCATGAGTTGAATCAAGAATATTTGGTTCTGTGCCAGGAAATCGTCAAGGTAGCGATGTAGTCAAACAAAATGGAGATGGGCATGGCTGATCACTGGTGCTGTTATACTGGTGAATAACCATGATGCGATGGAGATTCTGAAGGGGAGCACCTTGAACTCGTAGTGACCTCTGGTTACCATGAATCAGAGGTATTCCGAGATGAGTGGTGGATAGGAATGTGGAGATATGCGTCTTTTAGGTTTATGCTGATGGCCTAATCTCCCTGATGCATGGGGGAGCGCAGTTTCCGGACTGACTGCATCTGGAAATTTGGAGAATGTATGTGATAATCCTTGTTCAATATCTTGAGATCTATGATAATTCTCACTTCCGTGGTATTCTTCTTCGGAACAAAGAACTTTGGGAGTAGAAGCTGCCGGTATCTGTATCCGGGAGCAGACCAATGGCATGTTTCTCTAGAAGTGTCTTTATGGCAAGGTCTGCTGCTTTTAATTTCTTGCCAACCAGATGGAATCTGTCACCCCGAGGTCGGGACGTGAGAAGAAGAGTTCGAGTCTTGAAGTGTATCTTGTACCCATGAGATATCACATCGAGGATCCAGTGATCAGTTTCCAGTTGTGGGCGTAGAATGATGGCAAAATGGTGAAGGGGGTAGACATGAATCGTAATCCATAGACATGTCCAGGTCAACAGGGTTTGTGTCTGTTGGAGCGGCTGCTGGGTAGTTACTTCCAGTCGCCACAATTGCCCGATCTGGAACACCTTCTATTGTTTCCCTGAAGCTTGTAATCTGATTGCAGAAAGGAGTAGGTTTGAGAACGGTCCGTGAATGGTCCCAACATTTGAAGGACAGGTACAATTCCTATATCTCCTTAACAGTGAGCGATATAGTACAGGTTTGGAAAGGTTCAGTGGTGTCTTGTCTGACCTCTTTCCATTTTTCCGAATTGATTGTTGAAAACAGTGGGAGATGAGATAGGTTTGGTCATCAATGTTTTCTTGACCTTTTAAGTGACAGCCCTAGATCGGATCTGTGATAAAAGGTGTTGATGTTGGAGCCAGAGGAATTGGGACTACGACCACTCCTGCATAGTCAATAGTTCCTGTTGCATTTTTACAAACGTGTCCAAGAGGCTATGGATCAGTCCACTTACTCGATGCGATTCGGTACGGTGGTGTCTGCTGGAGTCTCGTCGTACTCTGGGAGGAGGGGAGGAGCAGTGTGGCGGACACCAGCTACAAACAAGTTAATATAGGCGCCAAGGTCATTCACATGGCTTGCGGGAAGAGAAAGCTGTGTACTTGGTTTCTTGACCAGCTTTAAGAAGTCTTCAGCCAGTACTCGTGTTTCCGGTATCGGTGGTTAGTGTGTCTGATATAACTTCCTCTTCAGGTTAGGGAGAGGCAGCCTGAGTCTGTGGAGGTTATCAGAAGCAAGGTCAACAATTCCCTGTGCATAGCTCGGCCATGGGAGTGTCTGATGAAAGTGGGATGCAATCAGAATCCTGGTGGCTGAGTCTTGTCGCTAACTGGATATTGCAGGTCTTTGAATCCTCTGCGGGAGCCAGGCGGCGTGGAAAGGCTTCAAGTCAATTTCTGTGCTGATGTAGCGGGGATCCTGACGGCCGATGGGATATGGAGGGCTCAGCTGGACAAGTTTCGTGCGGAGGTCGAGAGATCGTAGCGGTGGGGGGTAGAAGGTTGCCAGGCATCTGCTGTGGACGATCCCCCATACAGCCTCTTGACCAGTGGAATATTCTGTGTCTGTACAGAACTAAGTCTTTTCAGCCATTCTACCTTCCAGCCGGAAGACAACATTTGATTAGAGTAGACATCTTGGTCTTCTGCTGAGCAAAAAGCTGCTCCAGCGCAGCAATAAGGGACGTGGGCTGCACAGGCATAATAGAAAGCTGCTCCAGCGTAATAGACGGCTGTGGGAGATCGGTCATTTGTTTTGTTGAAGGGGTCACCTTGTCCAACTGTGACATGATATTGTCCACCTTCTTCTTGACGGCATCTTTCCGCTTGGCATTTGCGAGCGCATCATTAAGCTTGGAGAATGCCTTCTTGGAGAGAGGGACATTCGTGATGAGGACTGATGAGAAATCATGAACCTGCTACACTTATGACAGACTGATTGAAAGGGAGAGGACACCATGATGAAAGGTTGTTAGGGTAAACAAACCAATACTCACGTGGGTGGAACCCAGTAATCAATATATACTAATAAACTAACTCTTTCAACACCGTAGGCCGGTTTTCCGGCCAAGAAGCATCGAATCCCCAGACACCGTAGGCCGGTTTTCCAGCCAAGCCGTAGTCACGTCAAAATAGTATATATTTCTATGGACCTACCTGTAATATCATTCATTTATTAAATCTATCACATTTCACAATGTCTGAAATACGTATTCCATTTCAATTTATCATTTTTTATCGATAAATTAAAAAATTATTCACTATTTCCCGCCATGTTATTGAAAATAAAATTCTCGGACACACATTTTGACAACAGGTCCACATTGAACATGTCAAAGAGCAAAATAAAGACGTTTTAAACAAATCTTTAAATATATTATACAAAGTGATAAATAAAATCAAAAAAAATATAGCTTAAAGTAATCAAACTTACATCTAAGTTATTATTTCCATCTTTTCGTGAGATTGCGTGTAATGTAAGTCAAATGATAACTCGGCTTTCGTCGCCTTGAATTCTCAGCTCGGACACGATGTATAATGCAAAAACATATGCATGAAAAATCTTTGTCACAGCTCGTAACCTAGCATGAGACATTCACAAAGTTCCATATTTTTAATATATATCGTGATTTCCTGCTTAAAACGTTCAGAATAACACAATTTAACAAAAATCTTTCGCCAACTTCTGAAATTTATCAAACACGAGCTTGGTATCACAGCTGTAATTTGATTGGCTGCCTAAGGTTACGTGCTCAAAATTGACCAATCATGAAACTTGTAGCAGATTTTGTCATTAGAAACCAATTTTAATCCAATGAAATCACTTGTTATAACTACAGAAAAAAAACAGGCGATGTTACGAGCGTGTAGATGAACGAATAAGCTTTCCAGCGATGTAGCATATGCCATTCTTCGACGAATGTGTTATTCATACGAAGCCTCGAAAACGGTGGTATTTCTTCATGTTACTGAGCAGACAGCCGCTGTTATCGGGAAATGGGTGATGACAGAAACTTTTTATGATTCTTTTTAAATGATTTTCCAATTACGTAAACAATGAAAATAAAACAGAAATCAAACAATAGTTATCATTGTGAATAATTCTAAGAATACCACCTCTATCACATCAGTTGCCATAAATTCCTGTTTATGCTGAGAACCACACTATAAATTTTTTATCGATTTTCAACAGACGTCCACTACACTGCCAATATACCCATAGTTGTGAGGGAAACCCTATCCCTTGACAGGGGCGCCACTGCGCATGTGCAAGGCGGGAATCTAGCCAATTCTTTCAACCCATTACTCTCATCAACTAGAAGCAGATATTTGGGGAGGTGGGAGGGATTAATTCCTGATTTGATAGAGGTGGTATTCTTAGAATTATTCACAATAACTATTGTTTGATAATTCTTGTGAATACCTCACCTCTATCACATCAGTTGCCAGTATACACCAGAGGGACCGGTGGGTTCTGGTATCTAGCATCCCTTAGATATTTGACTAGTGGAGTGGTAAACACAAGGGTTATATGCCAAAAGGGATCTTAAACAGACGTGTCTAATAGTCTACTTACAAGACTTAGACATATAGAATTTTCAAGACGTCATATGATGGGTATATGTATATTCCCTTGTGATACTTAGACATTTAATGACGTCACTCCCTTTGATGACGTCATCTGTGACGTCACTTCCGCTGATGACGTCATATGTAACGTCACTTCCGGTGTCACACCATGTCCATTGTGGTATATGTCTTCTATTTCTTCGTATCACTATGACATGGTTTACCGTTATGCCCTTTTTGGATAGTGATATTTAACGTATATTGACGTCACTTCTGGTGGTAGTACATCGATATTTCCTATCATGTAGATTACCATATATCACTAAATCCCTCGATCTCTGATTTCAGTGTTGCCTTTTGCCCTGTTTTACTAAATCAATAGCGCAGCCCAGTAACAAAATCAACTTACCCTGAGTTCATGAGGTACTTCTGAAATCTTCACACACACACACACACCCACCCCCCACCTTTTCCCTTCCCGGAAGAGGGAGGGGAACAAGGTTACTTGGCGACAATCACCTGGGCCGCCACCAAGGGCCCCAGAGTGTATAGTCCATTTAGATCAGTCTGTATGTCTCGTAAGTAAAAGTGTTGTGGGACTTCCACTGGCAACTGGCTACGACTTGTTCATTGTTCATTGGCGTGAAGAAGGAGGTTGTCCAGGCGGCCATAAAATATGTCCGTCTTTGGTTGTCTCAATAGGTCGTGACGTACTGGGAGTTTCAGAGGTACTTCTACCAGGAATTGTAGAAGTCTCGGAAACCAAGCCCTTTTCGGCCAAGCCGGGGCTATGAGGATTATGACACAGTCTGTCTCCTCTATTTTCTTCAGTACTCTGTCTAAGAGAGTCCATGGGGGAAATGCGTACGTAAACATTCCCTCCCATTCCATTGAGAGCGCATCGACTTGGAGTGCTAGTGGGTCTGGTACAGGGCTGACGTGGACTGGTAGTTTGTTGTTGAGACATGTGGCGAATAGATCTAGGTTTGGAGTATCCCATAGGTGGGTTATCCACTTGAACACCTCGGGATGTAGTGACCATTCTGTGGGTACTATCTTGTTCTTCCGAGATAGGTAATCTGCAAGGATGTTTAGCTTGCCCGGTATATGTCTTGCTTCGATCTTGCAACTCACTGAGTCTACCAAGGCATATAAATGTGTAACCTTCTTCAGTAAAAGCTGAGATCTTGTGCCTCCTTGGTGCTGTATGTAAGCGACCACGTTTGAGTTGTCTGATCTAGCCAAGCTGTTAATGCTAGATATATCGCTCTCATTTCTAGACAATTGATGTGTATCTCTTTCACTTGGGAGGACCATTTTCCCAGTAATGGTAACATCGTCCATATGGGCACCCCAACCTTCTCCTGAAGCATCTGTGTAGAGTTGATGGCCACTTCTGTTGCAATTAACTTTGGTCCTGATAGCTGGAATCGGGGTCCGGTAGGATGGATGGGTCGTTTTAAGAAGTGAAGTTTGTAGCCTCTTCTTACTACTTCGAGTAACCATGAGTTAACCATGTGATGGTCTTCCAGTTTTCTGCGTACTGCATCAGACGTCCTCCGACTGGTCCCGGAATAGGGTGAGATCTGAACTTGGGTAGTCTTGGGTCGATGTCTGTGAGATTGGCTAGTTCGACTGGATTCGGTGTAGTCGTGTCCTTGGTCTTCCGTAATTCTAAATCGTTGTCCATAGGGCAGGCGAAGTCGGTAGGATCTGGACGGGTCTGTAGATTCATGGTTGAGTCACTTTCGGAGGGGACCCCTACGGGACCTGCCTCTTCCTCTGCCAAGTCCTCTCTGCGAAGTGGGAAGATCAACTATGGGGTTCCTGTACCTAGGTTGATATGATCTGTTTCTCTGTGTAGAGGCTCGAAAAGAATCCCGATAGGACTGTTCATGCCGGGGTCTAGGATTTTGTTGTTGGTGCTGAGTAACTGCTGGTTGTCTCTGTAACTTGGATGCTAATGAGATGGTGGACTCCTGAAACTTCTGATTAGTTGACGACATAATGGCTTCCTTTACCGACTTTAGTCTACCGTTGAATATCTGCGATGACGTAATGAGCTGTGACATCATGGATCTCTTTCATGGGTCCGGCATCACATGATGAACTTGCTGTAGTAAGTGTCTTCTTTGCATGAGTAGGAACTGCACTGACATCCAGACCTGTGCTGATTGAAGGTCTTCCTGCATCTTCAATATATGGTCTAGTGAGCTGTGGATGAATTCCGTCTTCTGACTAGTCATCTCCGTGTGAGCGTCTTAAGGCGGATCATCGCTCTGGTTGTACGAGTGTATGACATGGCGAATACCAGCTGCTAACCAGTTAATGTAAGAACTGATATTAATCATGTGTTTGTTGACTTTATCTAAGTTCTTGATCTTGGCCATATCAATGCGCATATTGGGGTTAGGTTTCTTAACCAGATCGAGGTAATCTTCGTCAATGCTAGGCTGTAGTGCGAGGGGATCATCGTGTGTCTTGTAGTAAGCAGAATTATTATAAATAGGCCTCAGTCTAGCACTAGTTCCCGCTGCAAAATTCAATTGATTTTCAGTTTTCTTGATGACGTCATCCATATATGACGGCCGGGGAAGGGTATGGAATTGTTCAGTCCCCCTGACGGGTCCCTCATACCCTGCACGTTCAATCAAGGGTTTAACGGGCGTACTGTCCTGATCTGGCTTTAAGGAGGGCATTAGCTCATAAAGTTCTGCTATGATATCTCTAAGAGAGTAATTGTTTGGTCTATAATCATCCTCCATAGTAGTGTCCCCATAGCATGAATAATCAGTGTTAGCTGTAGATCGGCACCCCCTACTCTGGCTGTGCTGGGAGTGGGTCGTATGGCTGAGGGTATCGTAATCCCGGTCGTCTGATTTACGGCAAGCTGTGCGGGAATCACGTGATCTATAACTGTATGGTGATGTCATATTACCCTTGCTTTCTTCGCCCGAACAACTGGACTGTGTGACAGTATGAGATGGCGCACGCTTAGGATTACTATCCTGATATGCACGAGCTTTGTCAGTTCGTCTATCATAGTGGCTTGAGGGCGATTGGTGCATATTTCTGTGCATACTGCGATGTGAAGCCTGTGATTCACGATGTGCCCTGTGGAGTGCATGGTAGGGAGAAGATCTATGAGATTCTCGGTCTCTTAGTATAATTCTCCTACTGTCCTCATAGTCTGATTCAGCGTAACCTTGTCTGCTGTATGAGGGGGTACTGTCATATTCAGCCTTAGATCTGTGTTTACTCTCGTAATCAATCCCTGATTGGCCAAGCCGGGTTTGATTAACTGACTCTTTTAGATTTGAGATATCTCGAGACATAGATTGCATGCATGTGTCAATCATAACAGACATTGAATTTGATATTCTTTCCGTGAACTCATTTAAATTAAAGGGGGAACGTGGCAGAGGGTGAAAATCGTTAGTTTCTGGATAAACTCGATGATCGACCTTACCAGACTGATGCATGATGCAAATCAGAGGCACTTTCTTTTTGACCGGTAAAATGCATCTGCTCCTCAACTTTATTGGGAGAGTGGGATGAGCGACGGGGTCTCTTCACCTCATAAGGTGAGACGGTGCCCTCTCGCAACACTCGCTTGTCACCCTCGTGATTAATTTTGGCCGCCAAGGGCTTAATCACTT
Source organism: Haliotis cracherodii (assembly GCF_022045235.1). NCBI lineage: Eukaryota > Metazoa > Mollusca > Gastropoda > Lepetellida > Haliotidae > Haliotis > Haliotis cracherodii. The sequence continues at coordinate 39,416,492 of NW_027266264.1, forward strand.
GTTTTCTTGATGTTGATGCTCTAGTGACCTTTTTATAATCAGGATTAATGATCAATGCCTTGGAGAGTTTGTCAAATTTTTCTTTTGACAGATGCTCGCAATCGCTGCACCTTGACTTCTGAGTACAGCTGCTTTTCTTGCATGCGAGACATCCAGGCTGAGGATCACCGGGAGCTTGGTGTTGTCCACAGCCCGAACAGACAGGTGTCTGTTTACTTTTCTTAACTAATTACTTACTAGAGACTCCGATCTTCTGTACCCCCGTTCTGCTTGTAGAACTGCTCTGCTTGTAGTCTATGAAGCTTGAGAAGATCTAATGCTAGCAAGTGTGGAACTCAATCACGTGTTCGGATGTGCAGCAACAAAAAATTTCCATGTTGTCATCTGGACACACAGGAAAGAAGTGACTAGATTCCCGCCTTGCACATGCGCAGTGGCGCCCCTGGCTAGGGATAGGGTTTCCCTCACAACTATGGATATATTGGCAGTGTAGTGGACGTCTGTTGAAAATCGATAAAAAATTTATAGTGTGGTTCTCAGCATAAACAGGAATTTATGGCAACTGATGTGATAGAGGGGAGGTATTCACAAGAATTATAGGTAAGTGGATTTTATGAAATCTTATATTTGCCGAAAATCGTCAAGTTTTCGCTTCCTTAACCTGCATGTTAACAACGTGTTATCTTACATTTTTTATTTACAACAAACTTATTTAAATTGTAAATGCATTATTTTGAATAATGTGAAAAACATAACTTTCATATTTAGAAACCATAGGATCAGACCTTTCAAATGGTGTATAACATGTAGTAGCAAATATATTTTAGAAGCAGATATTTTCTTTTATAAATGTTGGCTTCATCTATCACACAAGAGTCTCGGGGAACTTGGTGTCCCAGCAGTAAACACTTCTGGTTGACTGGTGTTGAAAGAGCTAATACAGCATAACAAAATACTGAAGTATAGCAAACGAATGTGGCCACAGCTAAGTGCTAGAGAGATCATTTACTTTTGTAGTGACGTGTTGACTGTAGCACACACAGAAAGAATTGAAAGATGTGAGCTGCCAGTGCTATTTTTGGGACAACTAATGTTGTATACTTGACAGTGAAGAGGACCCCAGCTGAAATCTGAAAGTTTAAGTATGGTGTGACTGCAGCCAAAATACAGGATTTCTGGCAATGATGTAATAGCGGTAGAGGATTCGTAAGAATTATATACAAGAAGAAGCATACATAAAAGAAGCAAACTTCCTATTTCTATTTCACTCCTTGTAACTGATCTCAGCCTCCTCTTTTGTGTAGCGTCTGAACAAACACTTAAAATCCACAAAAAAAAACCAAAAAACACTCATCTGGGTAAAAGCAGAACTCAGGGTACTTTTGCTGAGATACCAGTATATTCGAAAAGTTCATATCTGTTTTCTGTAGCCTTAAGGTACTAAGGTACTCCTCAATTTTTAACATTAACGATTTAAGGACCATTTGAATTGTGTGTTTAACTTCAAACACTATTTTCATAGAACTGTATAAAAAGCAATTCAAAGAAATATTTTGTATGTACATACGGGATCTGCCTGTGAAACAAAACATCAATCTCCAGATTGCCGGCACTCTCCAGGACAGCGTATCTGTCTGATGCAAATGTGAACTTCCCTGCTAGCTCTCCTACAGCAAATGTAAACATGGCCTGGTTACATCAACGATCTTCAAGTTGAAGTATAGGACAGTTTACTGAAATTATATTGCCTCCTTAAGTGTTTCCCATCATACAACTGCAATCTTTTGTTTGACTTAATAATCATACCTCTTAAGGGTTTCAGAATGGTCCATTTCCTAGGACATTGACTGTATACCAAAATGTCCTAAAGATATTATTCAAATTTGGTAATGACATATAACAAGGTCCTATTAAACTTTATAAAATCATGAAAATGTCCTAATGCCATTTGTTTTGAGGAAAATCCCTGAATATTTAAATAATTTCACAAACATCATGAATACTGGTAGGCACATTGAATGATTGACACAATAGTCACCTTCTGGGGCCTTGCCTTGTTTGACCGCATCATTCAGTGTTTTAACTTTCGTCACAACATCTGCCAGTTTAGGGTGGCGTGGAGCTGCTATAGGTCGCATCTTCCTCCCACCCATCATAGCACTTACGGCAGCATGGCGGAATCTGATAAATTAATAGTAAACAACTTATCAAAACACAATAAAAACTGAAGAGATCAATTAAAACATTATTAAGGTTAAATGTATGTGAACTCTTTTAAAGCTACACCATAAGCTTCAGGATCTTGAGAAATTAAGACATTGGAATACATCATTAGTACTTATCCCACCTCTGCACGCTGGTGCATTATCATTTTATCAATAAGAAAGCAATACGGAGAATGCAGCGTTAGACTACCATACACATGTCAAACACTGACATACACATACTTATCACATATAATATAAAACTTACTACACAGCACGTCAACTGGTGAAGCTGGTAACTACATTAACAATGCTGGATGAGGCAAGTGTATTACCGCATCCAACCAACTGATATCTCAATGTAAACATTCATACGGCAACACTCAAATAGTACAAATTGACTTATTTCTGCACTAACCTAGTAACCTATCCTTACCTTATGACACCTCAGGGTCTAGATGTTCGAAATGATCTTATCGTAAACATATTGCAAGGAAACCGTACTACATTGAAGCCTTTTTTCAAAACTATAATCTATATATTGTAAGAATGTCATTAATCTTAAAATAGCTCCACACATGTCGAAAGTTTATTTTTATAAAGTTTTTTTTTTTTCTATTGTTAATTCAAGATAGAGATATACCATGCCATAGATATCGAACAGTTATCATTGTTAATAAATTTAAGAATAATACCTCTATTACATCTCTGCCATAAATCTTGCATTTTGGCTTCAATCACATTAAATAAAATTTTCAGATTTTCAACAGACGTCCTCTTCACTGTCAATCACAGAATTAATTGTCGTGAAGTTGTCTCGTAACTACCCAAGCCATGACGTCCTAATGGTGGCAACATATCTTTTTTCCCTCATCCACTACTAGAGGTAATAGAGGTAGTATTCTTAGAATTATTTACAATAACTATTGTTTGATAATTCTTACAAAACTTCTATCTCTATTACATCTCTGCCAGAATATACCAGAGGGACGCGGTAGGATCTGCCTCTCCATGTGTAATTGACAGCAATCCTCTTCTGGAAACCGTTATATTTGCTAATCTTTATTGTAATAAACTTGGATTTGTGACTTTAATACCGGCGATTACGTCACTTCCAGTTCTGATGTCACTTCCGGTATGTCACATCCCCTTTTTGGGTAATGACATCTCTCTAGGTCTATTTCTACCCAAAGACGTCATTTCCTGGTAAGAAGGACACTGTTCTGCGGTGCTGACATCACTTCCGGTTATTTTCTTACTTCTGGTAATTACGTCACTTCCGGTCTAATGGTGATAGTTAATATTTAAGGTGCTTCTAATCCATCCTAAATCTAATAGACAGAATAATCAAGGGTGTACTCACCCTCTGATGCAGCTGGTGTTGGATCTCATTTGTCTGTTGAAAATGGGATGGTTTCCGAATGATTATCCGTTATGTTGAAGTACAGAACAACAGGGATCTGTAACCTTCTATCATCTTGTGTCGGAATTTGTTGTCTTGAAGTAGATGAAAAAAAAAATCCGCTACCATAGTGATTGATATAGCATTAGTTAAAATCTCTAGTCGTCTTCTCCACTTGACAAACTTGTCCCATCTGTTCTCATACATAAGGGAGAATGAAGGTCTCCACGATCTTGTCACAGCTTCTAAGGCAAGTACAGAGTATCCGGATGTTTACATCTTCTGCGTGATAACTTCCAGGCAGTTAGATGTAGGCTGGGCAGATTGTTGTGGCAAATGCTGGACTTGGGTTGTCGTAGCAGATCCCAACGAAGTGGTAACTGGATAGGTTCCTCCATTAGTAGTCTAGGGAACCAAGCCCTCCTGGGCCATATTAAAACTATCAGTATTATTACGCAATCCATTTTCTCCACTTTGTGTATGACTTTGTCTAGGAGAGACCATATTGGGAATACTTACGTCAAATCAATCGATAGTGCGACTATCTGGTGAGCTCTTGGGTCAGGAACCGGACGGACATAAACTGGAAGTTGGTTGTTTTGGCAGGAGTCAAATCCAGGTGTGGTGTGTCCTGTAACTTGGTTATCAAGGCTTCAATGCAAGGTCTATTTTGTTGCCACTATTCTCCCCCGGCTAGAAAGGCTGTATGTTCAGTTTCCCGTGTATATGTGTCGTTTCCATCCGGCAATTTAAGGAGTCTGCCAAGGCAAACAATCGTTTCGTCTCCCGTCATCAGGGAGCTGGATCTGGTTCCTCCCTGCTTCTGAATATAGGCCACTACTATGGTATTGTCCGTGGCTATGAGAACTGATAATAGGGATAGATGTATATTCCATTCCAGGATGGCTAATAGATGGCCTTCATTTCCCTGAAGTTGATATGAAGGTTAATTCTTCTCTTCTGTGTTCAAGGATCCCCGTACTGTGATATCGTCCCCCATCCTGAATCTGACGCATCTGTGAATAGATGAGTGCTCTGTTGTCGGATAAGTCAGAGGGATGCCGCTCATCTCATGCTCTCTGTGATTCCACCAAAGGAGGTCTCATAGTAATCTGGGAGGTAACTGAGTCTGGAACTCTAAGCCGTGAGATCGTATAGAGTTGATCCATGTCTGTAGAGGATGTAGCATCATTCTTCCTCTGAAGGTCATATCCTGTTGAGATGTCAAGATGCCTAGAAGAGACATCCACCACCTAAGCATTTTGCTGGGTTGACTAGAGAGTGATTGAATCATCTTGATAGTGTTGTTGATCAATCCTATGGTGGGCATACACATCCTCTGTCTAGCTGGAATCTTGCTCTGATGTATATGTCTTGAACCGGAGTAGTCTCTGACTTGGAAGGGTTGACTACTAGGAAGCCTAGGTAGGTCATAAGTTGGACCATGAATATCATGTTCTGATGTAGTTGAGCTTTCTCTTGGTCTGCCGCTAAGAAATCGTCCAGGTAACCATGGATTCGAACTAGCTGAATATGAGCAAACTTGATGACTGGTGCTGTAAACCTGGTGTATAGCCAGGGGACTATTGCTATCCTGAGTGGTATGACTTGAAATTTGTAGCATCGGCCATTGATTGCAAAGCGTAGATATTTCTGATGAGATGGGTGTATCGGGACGTGAAGATGGGTATCTTGTAGGTCTAGGCTGATAAGCCAGTCTCCTGTCTTTAACGTCGACCTTAACTTCCGTATGGACTCCATCTGGAATTTTGGTGACAGTACCAGATATCTTTTGTTGAGGGTCTGTAGGACAATAATCATCCTCATCTTGGTTGTATTCTTTTTCGGGACTAAGAAGTACGGAGAATAAAATCCCTTGGTGTTGTAGGTCTTCATTAGTCTCCGAATGGCTCGCTTCTTTAGTGGCTTCTTGACGGCCAGATCTGCTGCCGCTAATTTAGCTCAAACTAGATAAAATCTTGAGGATAGGATGTTTCCTGAAATTAAGCTTGTGGTCATGAGCCTTGACGTCTAGAATCCAGTGGTCGGATTTAATTTGCTTCAAATTTTCGGCATATGACAGAAGGTGCCCTCACACTGTTCCCGGAGTTGGCATTATGTTGAAAGACGGTAGGCATAAATATCAGTTCATCAACATAACCAGGTCGAAAGGGTCTGACGTTGGAGGGATTGGTAAGGGAGTCAGATTGTATCCTCGTTTCTTGCAGTCTGGTTGGCGAAAAGTATCCTGAGAAGATTGTCGCTTGTAGTACCCACGACTCGGTTGGAATGAATCATTCCTGGAGGGAACAAACTTCTTCTTAGGAGGCTGTTTGGAAGATGAAGATTAGTCCCAGGGACGTTTCTGAGGCTGTGACGATCCGTGGGCTTTAAGCAGCTAAGTTGATAGTTGAAGTTTGGAATCGTTCTGCAGTTTCTTGTTTCACTTCATCTATAACAAGTCTCAATTGTCCGTTGAAAGTTGTGGTAACTGATATAGGTTGTGATGTCAGATGGCTTGTCAGTCGGTTGGGTTGCCATGAAAGGCAGGCCCATTGGGTCCGAGTAACCATCGTTCGGTGTCTTAGGCTGGCTGTCCGGATGGATGGATGGCTTAGTTGCCGTGGACAGCTGACCCTTAGATACTGTGCGGCTCCTGTAGGGTATTGTTTCCTGGTATAACAAAACCTGCTGGCTTATACCTGACTGGTTGATTAGCTCTGGGTAGTTGGCTGGCAGGCTGTACGGCTCATCTTGCTGGTCATCTGAGGGAGGCCCAATGGCCGTGTTACAAGAGTGGACAGATGGCATTCCCCTCTGCGGTCTCCAGAGCTATCTCCTTGATTTTTGCCATTTCTTCATCCAGCACTGAGAGTTTTGTCTCTAACATGCTCTTCACCATCTCCTGTTTCTGCTGAAATAATTGGTGAATCAGACTCAAAGAGAGTCCAGGAGATGATGGGATATCCGGAAAGGGAGGTGCTGAGGTGGAGGCTGATTTCTCAGCCGTGATGTTTTCCACCTTCTTAGCGGCCTCCCGTCTTTTGGGCCTTAGTTGTAGCCTTGGCCATCTTGGAGAAGATTTTATCTTCTGTGTTGACACACATCTTGCATCTTTTGTCTTTATGACAAGTAGTGCCTCTGCACTTTGTGCAGCTATCATGAGGATCTCCCATGACCATGGAGCAGCCACACTTCTTACACCCGGGGCTAGAGGGAGACTGCATTTTGACCTACACAAAGAGCACCAAGCACCACCTATACTGACGTGTGTGCTATAACTTTCAGCAGCAAAATTAATGTATACTTATATGTCTGTTATTTATAGAAAACTATTTGGAAATCTTGGATAAATGTGACTTACAACAAAGTGCTAGATTGTTACTATTATAATAGGTGTTGACTCTAGCACACACAGGAAAAAAGTGACATCATGGCTTGGGTAGTTGGCGACCACTAATTGTGTGATTGACAGTCTGTTGAAAATCTGAAAATTTTATTTTGTGTTATTGAAGCCAAAATACAGGATTTATGGCAGAGATGTAATAGAGGTAGATGTTTCATAAGACTTATATTTAATGATGATGGATTGATTAGAAAACCATTCCGAGGCAAAACTTGATTGTTGTCTCGATATGAATACAAACGCTTAGTCTCTGAAAATATATAATTTTGACAGAAACAAACAACTCCATTTAAATTAAAAAAGAGCCTAAGTGTGTCAGGAGATTCCTGAACCTGAGGAAAATCTACACTTGCTTCATTTAGGGATTTTGGATTACAGAAAGCACTAGGCGGAAAGGAAAATATATTGTTCAGGGACTGTGAGACAGACAATCTCGATACACTTCACAATATGCAGCTTTTCTCAAGGTATCGAAAGCAATGTCAGGATGTATTTCATTGGGTTAAACTTTGTAATTCTTTGACTCAGCAACACACAATTGATCGTTCATGTCTCCTCACATCCAGGTACTTATTACACTTAGGTTTTTGTTAAAGGTGTCATTGTTGTCCCAGTATATTACTTGACAAAAGATGTGCAATACATAGTCTCTTTCAAGCAAATAATCTGCCTTACATTCAAACATTGACATTTCATTTTGATAAACTGTACAATTCAAATTGAACCTTTGAAAAAACACAAAGAATGTTTCCCAGATTTCACATCAGAAATATTGTTAATCTCAATAGTGATCCATATAACAATCGAGTTGATAGCCTCAAATATAATTTCATTTGGAGAGTATGCTGGAAGCAGTGTGTAATAAGATATCTTTCCGAAAAATTTGGAAGTATACAAACAGAAGATGTCTGCAGACTATAGTAATGACCATGACCTTTTTGATAACTGAGGGGCAGGTAGTCTTAGTTCATACTCTAGTTGGAAGTTGTTTCCCTTTGTTTTTATACCACTGCCCGATGGACACTTTGCCCACTGTTATTATAGTTGTCATTATGTGCAGAGTTCAGCCTGTATATTGTCTGGATTACGTTTGTGTGAATGCTTTAGTCAATATTTTCTAAATTTTTAAAAGAAATCTTCAATAAGATATAAGACGAAGTGCATAACCATCAGTTTTACACATAACATTGAGTAGGGCATGATAAAGTGTTTGATATGTAAGCTTAATAAAATTATTATTTTCCTTGCAAAAACAATTATATATTGTGTTTCTTAAACAAACAAGAATATCTAACTTATTCAAAAATATTTTTTTGAACCAAGAGAAAATATAAGTATGGCAATGTCAAAATTATGATAAGAAGGTGATGTTCCAATGCTCGTTTGGGTGTAAATTGTCCTTTAAAAAAATCACATATTTTGAACATTGTCCACATTAATTTTTTAGATTTTACCTTCATTGGTCCATTTTTAAAAGAATAATGAGAATAATTGATGTTGTTCTTTTAAAAAAATATGTGTACTTTTAACCATTTTATAATAGTAATTAGAGATACTTTGAGACTATTCACATCAAAAACAATTGTAAAGAAGCCAAAAAAAGATACTTTGGAGCTACGGAAAATGACATTTTTGAGGCACACACAACACTTTATATCATTGATCTGGGCTGATACCTCACACACAACACTTTATATCATAGATCCAGGTGCCTCACACACAACACTTTATATCATAGATCTGGGCTGATACCTCACACACAACACTTTATCTCATAGATCCAGGTGCTTCACACACAACACTTTATATCATAGATCTGGGCTGATACCTCACACACAACACTTTATATCATAGATGCAGGTGCCTAACACACAACACTTTATATCATAGATCTAGGCTGATACCTCACACACAACACTTTATCTCATAGATCCAGGTGCCTCACACACAACACTTTATATCATAGATCTAGGCTGATGCCTCACACACAACACTTTATATCATAGATGCAGGTGCCTCACACACAACACTTTATATCATATATCTAGGCTGATGCCTCACACACAACACTTTATATCATAGATCTGGGCTGATGCCTCAAACACAACACTTTATATCATAGATCTGGGCTGATGCCTCACACACAACACTTTATATCATAGATCTGGGCTGATGCCGACTTTATTTCATAGATCAGGGCTGATACCTCAAACACAATACTTTATATCCTAGATCCTGGCTGATACCTCACAAACATCACTTTATATCACAGATCAGGGTGGATGCATCACACACAGTATCACAGATCAGAGCTCATGCCTGACACACAACATTGTACCAAAGATCTCACACATAACACAGTATCACAGATCAGGGCTGATGTGTCACACACAACACAAACAGCAATTTTGTCCATAAGGTTCATTGTGTATAGTCAGACAAATGTATCTGCTAGCTGTTAGCAGTTCCTAGTTGCCACAGCCATATGTCATATGAAAGGATCACACTATCCATCAATATAAATCTGCAAATCCACTGTTCAATATCTACATAATTTGCATGTCATTCTAAGTTCATAAACACATAAAACCACATGTACCCATCGTGAAACAGCTACAACTTATAATATCCCTTTGAGAACTACTTCAACTGTTCATATAAGCTCACCACAGTATACCTACAAAAGCCACTTATTACACATAAAAACATTTTTTAATTAATAATACCTTCGATAATTGAGATAATAATATACTCTATAGTCACATAGTAGATATATATGTTAAATACCTCTCGAGCCCAGTAAGAGGCTGTCGTTCCTCAATGTCGAAACATGTTTCAGACTTTCTGCAGATTCAAACCAAAAAAGTGCCTAACATCTCAGCCATACAACTACTTCCCTAAACTAGGTTTGACTCCTCAAAATGGATCCAACTGTCTTTTGAGTATGCAAATTCTAATATGTACAAGATGGATTCCCACAGCATCAATGTTGAAATAGAACAATTGTACAATGAAAGCATGTATAAAATGTCCAAATATGGTCATATTTACAAGATGGCTGAGATGTTCAGCACACACACAACATGGAAACAAAACATCACACACACTAAAACAGTAATTCACTTCAGTTTTCATTATATAACCAGACGTTTAAAATAGCAAATTTGATTAAAATTATAAAGATTTGATAAATAATTGTTTGTCGTATTATATGATCGATCATAACAAAAGTGGTGTAAGAATGTATATTGCAGCGGAAGGTAGCAGCTTTTGCATGGTAGGCCTGCAGGATGGTGACAGTGTCTGGGGGAGTCAGGCAGAGGAGAGCACTTACCTCAACACGTTAACACCTACACAATTACCTGTAGCATTGTCAACTTACACTTTTATTCTCAACTATGTCATAAGACAACTGTTGCAGTAAAGAGCACACACGTTGACTGTGCTTTCACATGTCACATAATGGAAATATGACAACAAATAAGGCAACAGGCTCTGCAGCTCAACTAAACACAGCAATTTCATTCAATTTTTTAAATAACTATTGGTAATGAGTCCTCAATTAGGTGTTTTTGTGACTTTCTATCTGCATAAAAAAGTTACAAATAAAGCCTTAGTTAAACCTTAGCCTTAAGTCTAACATGAATTTGTCAGAATCTTTCAGGACTACATGCACAAAAATATGCTATAGTATATGATTTTCCAATGCCTATTTTCAATCTGGCAAATAACACTCAAAGTCAAAGCACAAAATAACTAATATGCATGCTCCTAATATTGAACTGTGAGCAAAAAAACGAAGGCGAAAAAATTCAGCTAACTACAAAGACAGTCTCATTTTACATTTTGTATATTGCACGTGTTAAGTCAACAAAAAATTAATACTTCTGAGAAAAGAAATATTTATAAAATAAACTCCTACAACAACATTATTGAATGTCAGACTGAAATTTTCATACCAGATGCTGATGTGAACAGTTGAGGGAATATGGATGGCATATCAGACAAACCATGACAAATACCCGCACTGACCTTTGGCCAAGGTGAGCAAAAACGCCTACATAGCAATCATCAAATGAAAGTCATATGATAAAACATCATGTAATTCAAAGGACAGCTAGATGATGACTGCTTAATTTGATTATTACATTACACTGTCTTTCAAATTGTAACTGTTACTAATGACTAAACATTTTTATGATTTTGTGGCACATCATGCTTACAAGTGAGCTGTATCATGCATCTTCGGCACATGTCACTTCCACCTAAGAACATACGTAGTCATCACTAGAGGCAGGAGGCAGGCAAGCACACACACAGACACATGGACACAGGCAGTTAGCTGTATGTTATGCAACAGGGTGGGTACATGGTGGAACTAAGGAGATGAATATATCACATCAAGAGAACTTTTCTACTTGTTTAGAACCATATATACCTGAATCTTGACATCCAGTGGAGAGAAAGGAAAAAAGAAAAGACATAAATACCACGCTGTTTCAATACTATAATATGTTTCTCATTTATATATAACATCTAGGGTAGCAAAGAGAAGATTTTTTTAAGGCCTGAATACCTATGGGGCAGAATGCTTCTGACATGTGGGTCATAGTGCCTCGTATAAATGTACCTCACTGGTGTCATTGCTTTTCCAAGAAACATATTTCTTTTTACTTATCAAAAACTTCCAAACTGCAAAATTGTTTTTAAAATTATCAATCACAGATGGTATGTTATATATGATATGAACATTTTACTAAAGTACCTGGTATGAGTTCACCAAATTTCAGTGATATTGAACAATAGTTATCATTGTTAATAACTCTAAGAATACTACCTCTATTACATCTCTGCCATAAATCCTGTATTTTGGCTTCAGTCACACTAACTAAAATTTTCAGATTTTCAACAGACATCAATTACACACACAACTTGCCAAGTTGCCAAGTAGCATCGTAACTACCCAAGCTATGATGAAAGCAATGGCGGCAACCTCACATTTTCCTCAAATCTAACTACTAGATGTATATGTAGATGAATTGGGGAGGTGTTAGGGAGTACTTCGGATGTAATAGAGGTACTATTTTAGAATTATTAACAATGATAACTATTGTTCGATAATTCTTACGAAACAATAACATCGCTGCCAGAATATACCAGATGGACCCGGTAGGATCTGCCTAGAGTAACTCCCTGTGTAATTGACAGTAATTCTCTTCTGGAAACCATTATTTACTGATTCTTATCCTAACTTGAGATAATTTCCTGTGAAATTCCCCCTGAGTACTTGAAAAGCAGGAATGTGTCAAGAATCAGTCAAATCTGTGATAGCGTCGCTAGAATTACCGTTATATTTGCTGATCTTGATCATAACAATGATGTCATTTCTAATCTATTTATGCTTAAAGATGCCATTTCTTGTTAAATTTGGATTTGTGACACTAATACCGGTGCTGACGTCACTTCCAGTTGTTACATCACTTCTGGTTTGTCACTTCCCTTTTATTAGGTAATGACGTCTCTCAAGGTCTATTTTCTACCAAAGATGTCATTTCCTGATTAGATGGACCTTGTACTGCTATTTCCAGTGATTACGTCACTACTGGCTCTATCTCTTTCAGTTCTGATGTCATTTCCAGTCACCAGAAGCAGTTGATACTCAAGGTGCTTCTAATCCATCCTACACCTAAAAGGCAGAATAATCAAGGGTGTACTCATCCTCTGATCCTGCTGGTGTCAGATCCTCTATCATTGGTGGATGATAGTTTGCGCCGCGACAAAGGGACCAAGGGAAAATATGCCCTCTAGGTCCGGTTGGACGTCACGCGAGTAAAAAAGTGGAGAAGGTGTTTTGTGAGACCCATTGACATCTAGAAACTACTTGTTCTATTGAGACTGATGTTCATGAAGCGAGACTCGTGGCTAGGACTTTGATTTCATGCGCTGAACAGGATCCGAGACGTGGCATGGAATTCTGAGCTTGTGAATAACTGTTGCAATGGTAGCCTTAAGTCAGCCTTGGGGATGTCCTTGTTGGAATGAGTCTTGCAAGATATAAACAGTCTCCTTCGATGGCGTCTATGTGGGTCTGTAGCCGAGAGATAATACTTGAGAGCTATGATGGGACATAAAATCTGTCTGGATGATCGATCCACTGTTGGTTCCAATGCAGGGATGGTACAGTGCCTATGACTCAACGTCCCCAAGGTGGTAGATTGATTCTTGGCTACAAAATCTGGGAGCGATCTTAGAGTGATTGAGGTCCAGTGTTGATCATGAGCAAGACTAGAAAAGTCCAAGGCATGGAGTTCTTAAACTGTGCCGATAGTACCACAGATAGATTTCACTTGGGGAAGATATGAGGTATGCGAACATCCTCTGGTAGAAAGCATCTCATTAGTCTGTTTAGAATGGGATGGTTCCCGATTCAGGGTCCGTCATGTTGTAGTACAGAGTGAAGAGCCGATCTGTAACCTTCTATCCCCCCATGTCGGAACTTATTTTCCTGACATAGATATAGTAGAAAAAAATTGCTATCATAGGGATGGATATTGTATTAGTAATAATCCTGTGTCCTCTTCTCCACTGGATGAATTTATCCATCTGTTGTCATATATAAGGGAGGATGATGATCTTGCCACAGCGTCCGATGCAAGATTAGAGTACCCTGATATCTGCATTTTGTCTTGCTTCCATCGGACAACTGATGGAGTCAGCTCATCCACTTTAGTCGATTCTCCGCTTGTGTCGGGACATGACAAAACGCGAAAATGTGTTGTCAGTGAAACAATGCCAAATCCCTGGTAGACATATAGGCACACCCACTCTGTATCGAGGAGCGGTCGTGAGAAGAATTCAACAATGTATTGTGTAGGAACAGTTGAATATAAAAAATTACTTTGTCCGAAAGATTGTACCGTAGGAATCGTTTCCATCTCTTGGGCTTCGCATAAGCGTTCCCGTTGTTATATCAGGAGACGATGGTGCGTGGTGTCTCGTTTACCATGCGTGAAGGCATCGGACGTCCGCTGTAGTTATGAATCGGCTACATGATGTAGAGCGGTGGGCATCTGATTGAGCAGTTGTAATGTTACGCATAAGCGATCATGTAAGTCAGTCTGTACAAATATACTGCACGGATCCCTCTAAGTCAGTTGACCGGATTACGGTAAAAATGTTTACAGTCGGTCTCGAAACGTGACGTAATTCCTCCTGCAAAGTAAACTGTAATCTCATATGTTGAGTCGACTGGTTTCAAGCTCCTCACACGGCAGACCCGTGGTGTGTCCAAGTAACGGAGTAGGAACTGTGATGTTGCTGGTGTAGGAACAAGTTGATCCCCATGAAAAAAGTTACGGCTAGCATGGTGTTGAGAACTAAGACCCAGTTGAGTGTTTTTACGTTGATTCTCATTCTGATGTTGGTAGTATACTTCGTCGGAACTATGAATACCAGAGAAAACAAGAGTGCTCTCAGAGCACAACATCCCCCGCATGAATTTTTTTAACGAGTTTATATTTTCTTTGTATTTTATGAAATAACAACAGTAGATGGCACTGCATTTGAAACAAATTGTGCAGAATATTTTGTTGGGAGTAATCCAGTCTGAATGCTAATGCCATAAGGATGTAACTCACCCACAATAGTCTTATACAAGGAAACTAACTATAGTTATAGTTATATTTAGATATTGTGACATTTTCTGGTAGTAGATTTCATGAAGCTCCGTAAAACAGGGACAGTAACTCTGTCAAAATTAATCGAAATGAAACGGGACTGCGATATTGGTATCATCAACATGTCGACATCTTGTGTGTAGAGTGTCAGGGATGTTCTCTGGAAACTGTAGGAGGAGTTGATTTCACAAGCTTAGTACCCTCTCTCACAATTAGGCAAATGAAGCTCCATAAAAAACAGGGGCAGTAACTCTGTCAAAATTAGTCGAAATGAAATGGGACTGCGATATGCGTATCATCCACATGTCGACATCTTGTGTGTAGAGTTTCAGGGATATTCTCTGGAGGAGTTGATTTCACAAGCTTAGTACCCTCTGTGGGACGGACGGACAGACAGATGAATGGACTGCGCCACGACATAATCCCCCCGGCAGGGGATAAAAAACCTTGGTCTTATTGGTCTCCACTGGTCTCCGAATGGCTTGCTTCTTCAGTAGCTTCTGGACGACCAGATCTACTGCTGCTTAGCTTGGCTCCAACCAGATGAAATCTGCGTCTGACGGCTTGAAAGATCTGAGTGTCTTGGCAGCTAGGCTGATAGTTGATGCTTGGAATCGTTCCTTGTATCTTGTCTTACATTGTCTATATGTCCCAATTTGCTGTTGAATGTCTTGGGAGCAGAAATTGGTTGTGACATTATCAACCTCTTGGTTTACCTGGAAACAGCTCTTGAACTAATCTCTGCAAGTATTTGTTGATGCTTAACTCATAATAGCTGTGAAGATATCTAGACTTGGGAATAATTGGGTCTGGACCAGACAATCCAGTGATTGATATCACAAGCACCCGACCATTTAGCTTTATAAAGTCTTCGTCCAAACTTTGATAATCCAGAAGTGGAGCATCATGTGTTCTATACACCCTCTGGTAAGGGTAGTCATTCATCATGTCTGAGCTTGAGTAGACTTTCCAACATCTGGTCTGCGTTGCCTGCATAACTCGGCCAAGGCAAATGTCTGGTGGATGAGATGATGTAGGAGCATGACATCCTCCATGTTCCGGCATTTTAGGTGGCAAATGTCTATCATGGGAGGTTGGAGTACAGGCATGAGGTGAGGTCTGTGCAGCTTGTGATGGCTACCCGTGTTTAACGGAGCCTGTACGGTAACCTTCGTCTCGGTCGGTTTGACAGTCCCATCTGATGATCATACTATAGGCAGGTTTACCGTGGAGCCTGTGTGGTAACCGTATGGTGTCTTAGCTGGTTTGGGTTTTGTTTGTTGTTTAACCCGGTTTTCAGCAATATTCCAGCTATATGACGGCGGTCTGTAAATAATCAAATCTGAACCAGACAATCCAGTGTTTGATATCATGAGCATTGATCAACGCAATTGGGATATGATGACATGCATCAACCAAGTCAGCGAGCCTGACCACCCGTTAGTCACCTCTTACGACTTAGCTGGGGAGTTTACCCTTGCAGTACCCTGCTGGGACCCAAGCGAAGATTTAGTGGCCTGTGTATCACGGTAGGGAAAAGCTTGGAAGCTTAAAAACCCTGCTGGTCGTAAAGCTGATCAGATTGCTGGTAAATATCATCTCGGTAAGCGGAGCGAATGGTTGATCAGCTGGGGTGGAAGCCGATTCTCGGCTGTGATGTTTTCCACCTTCATCTTGGCGACCTCGCACCTCTTAGCCTTGGTCAGTGCCTCGGCTATATTAGTGAAGGTCTTTTAGATGTGTTGGCGCACTTCTCACATCTCTTATCTTCATTGCAGGAAGTGCTGCTGCACTTCCTGCAGTTATAATGAGAATATTCCATGATCATGAATGATCACACTTCTTGCAACCGGGGGTAGAGGGCGACTCCATTCTGACCTCCCAAAAGAGCACCAACTATACTTACGTGCGTGCGATCGTCACTCCAGCAGCAATAATATGTACTTATGTCTGTTATTATAGAAAACTATTATAATAATCTTAAATTAATGTGACTTACATCCAAGTGCTAGATCGTTACTACTATTAAAATAGACGTTGACTCTAGCACACACAGGAAAAAAGTGAGGTTGACGCCACTGCTTATGTCATAGCTTGGGTGGTTACGATGCCACTTGGCAACAACTAGTTGTGTGTGTAATTGACAGTGAAGAGAACATCTGTTGAAAATCTGAAAATTTTAGTAAGTGTGATTGAAGCCAAAATACAGGATTTATTGTAGAGATGTAATAGAAGTTTTGTGAGAATTATATTAGTTGACTGTGCTGTTCAACAGATAATTGGACTGTCTAGGATTGTGGCCATATACCATGCATGCACTGGCTACATATGGGTGTTGGTAGTGTTGGCTACAGTCAACCTTCATAACAGTTTTCTCAGTTCTGGCAACATACTGGAGATGTTGATGAGGGAAGCTAGGGGATGTATCACACCGATGGTGTATGTCTATTTTAGTTTATATCAGATACATGCAGATGCTGCCAGATGGAGACCAGTCTTTGCGGGAATAGACTGCCCACATATACATACTCTAAAAGACATACATTGTTTCACAACCATATGTAAACAATGTTAATGTACTTTATCTATGGCTGAAATTCACAACTGCTTTTACCAACTGGAAGACCCTGAAAGTGTGCTCCAGGCAACAAATTAATGTTTGATTATATATTTTCAAGATAACATCTTAAATCTCAAAAATATTTGCTAAAGTTTGTATCGGCATATACAGGATATCTGGCAGAAAGTGTCCCTAAAACTGATGGAATTTGTATGAATTTAGTGTATTTTGAAGACAATATTATGAAAGTGTGATGGTGTCTTAATAACAAGCTCTGCATTCTATGAAGGTTCATACTCAACTGAACTTACACAAATGAAAGTCAATTCTAAAATAAATCCATAGGTATCTTTCAGAAACCAGTCCTACGGCAAAGGCTAACTTGGCTTGCTTTTGAATCAATTCTATCAGGTCTGTCATGAATTTATTTATGACATACTTAGAAGTTGAATTGGCCTAAGTTCAGCAATATTTGTAGGTGGTTTCCTTTGGAATCCTACATTCTACTCAATGTCATATGATGCCTGACATGCTCAGAATAGACTTATTTTGTGGGTTATCAAATAATCCTGAATATCATACTGTGTTTTCTAGAGTATAGTGCACACTTTTCTGCAATAAATACTGGAGGTGGGTGGGCATAATACATGCACACAAGGAGTTTTCATGGATCTTACCCCAATGCAAGGACGTTACCGTGAGCACATCACCCCGAAAATATCATGTAAACAAATCTGTACCAAAGTAAGCAAGTTAATCCTGTTAATACACTATCTGGTTATAAAAAGTGTTCATTGTATATCTGGACTTAAGTTTGTAATCTCTTGTATTACTTGCATTCAATAGTGTTGTCATTAATTTTGGTTAAATCATGTGTAAACCAATCAGCAGATCGTACCAACTCACCATTGTCAAGAGCATCCAAGATCATATTACAGATATTGATGCCTTGAAACAGACCCTAGTTGTCATAGAATTTAATACATATATCATAAATGCCATACTGGAACTGTAATATGTCATAGTTGCTGTTATTTGACTATGAATGAAATAGCAAGAACATGAGATATACTGTCATGTTGGAGAAATGAGAGAAAATGTATGTACAGAACATTGCTATTTCTGGCTTTTTACACAATAATCTTAATCTCATATAGCTGCCATTGGGACTTGACACACACTTTTTTCTTGTAGAGAATTTTTTCAAGGAATATCTGCTCTTAAATTTTATAATCATTTTTATCATTATGTGAGCTATAATACATTTTTTAACGATAAATCGATAATATGATACATTGGTGGTTACGGAACCTGACATGTCATATATGAGGAGCAAAGAGATTATCAAATATGGTCACCATTCATTTGTACAGGTTATCATTATCCAGAAAACAGTTTTCAGTCATTGTTATGTGATCTTTCCTTGTTATTATCTAAAAGTTTAGTTGATCCATGACTGTGATTTATGGCAAATTTGTTTTAAAACTATGAACAGTGTGAGCCAAAACTTGTGAGTCTTCTAGCCTGAAAATGGCTCTAAGTATCATTTTTAGCAGCGTTTCAAATAATCATAGGAACTATTTTTA
The DNA here is from genome assembly GCF_022045235.1 of Haliotis cracherodii. NCBI lineage: Eukaryota > Metazoa > Mollusca > Gastropoda > Lepetellida > Haliotidae > Haliotis > Haliotis cracherodii. Next base: position 39,435,326 of record NW_027266264.1, read on the forward strand.
GCAGATCTTCCTAGACCAAAAAGAATTTTACTAGACTCCAGCTTTTGGCTAAGTGCCTTAAGTTGAAGACTGTACAATATGTATCAAAGGTATTATCTAGAAACCAAAATGTAATGATGGATACCTGGACAGACAATGGACCATTTCAAAACTACTAGTCTGTGACTGAATTTACATAGAAGGCTTTGGGAAAATTTCAAAGTTCTGACAGATCTGGAAGTTCCAGGATTAGGCTAGATGGTTGACTGAAGCCTTGCTGTGATTGGTTGAGCATATTCACAAGCATGAGTTTCAGCCATTGTGAAATCAGGTTGATGTACATGTGTGAGTGTATTATTATTATAAGTCATGTGTACACTGATCAATCGGAAGGGGTGCTAATTAGGATTGTTCACAAGCCAATATAATTAGCTTATTAGAGCAGGGCGCTTATCACGTTAATACAGTATGTTGAAAAATGTCCATCTGATATATATAATGTATACATATGTCAAACAAGTATACTAAATAGTCCATAAGACACACACCACATTGCACAGAGACTGCAACAGATAGAACTACACTCTTGCATGTGTTCATGTATCATCAGAACAATGACCACCAAGAGCAAGTCATGGTGGATCTTTGACAACAAGAAAACATTGGCGTTCTTTTGACTTGTGTTGACAGTAGTGGACTTGCCATCTAGTTAAGAGTTAGTCCCCGATAGGATTTTCTTCCAATACGTGGTCCAACTAATTAGCGGTGGTTGATACAGAAAAATGTTCACTTGGGTCTGAAACTAAACAAGCAGCTACTCGCATGTTGTTGGCAGGTGTTGGCCATCACAGAGAGAAATAAACATCTGTAGTAAGGTGGCCAAATATAAACATACATCCAGGTACCAAGCGAACTCAAATAATGGTTATCTGTGCAAAAAATAACAATCCTAAAGTAAACAAAGTCTTGGAAGCAGAACAAAAGATCCAGAATTAATTCAACATTCTCCACTGAAATATGATGCTAAACTTCAATTTTTCTGGCATTGAACAAATTAAGTGTCATGCTTCTGAGCTGATTTGGCTATGATGTTTATATATGTGGGGAGAAGGGAGGTTCACTTACCAACACATGTCCATCAAGTCAACAAAAAGGTTAAAGTAGCAATTTATAAACACTAAATATATATTGCACATGTTAAGTAGGGGTGAAATGTCACAGCAAGGTCACGATACATAGGTCACGATGTTATACATATAGCGATACACATATTTACATTAAATCACATGGAAACTTCTTGACTTGAAATATTTCAGAGCAAGTTCAAAAGGTAGAGCTAGCTGTAGACAAATGTTCATTGCGGCTATTTTTAGTAGTGAACTTGAAACCCTAATTACAACACATTTCATGATATTTGACTGACAAAAATGCTTGGAGTCTCTAAATGAGTAGTAAGCAATTTATTTTGCAACTGTATCATCTTGTATCGATACAGAAAAAAATGTATTATGTATCTTATCGTCGAATGAAAACTTCCAATGCACCGGTGCAGCGATTTGAAAGGCACCAGTTCACCACTAGATCTATCTATGTGCCAAGTTTGGTGAAGAAATATGGTACGGTTTTCAAGATCAGCTCTGGAAACGAGGACTACCACCATTTTCAGTCTAAATCAAAGTCGTTGCCTTGGAAACTCGAAAAATAATTTTTTTTTAAAAATCCCAAACTATCAAAAGGCAGCAGTTCACCACTAGATCTATCTATGTGCCAAGTTTGCTGAAGAAATATGGTACGGTTTTCAAGATCTGCACCGGAAACGACGACTACCGCCATTTTCAGTCTAAATTAAAGTCGTTGCCATGGAAACTCGAAAAGTTTGTTTTTTTTAAAATCCCAAACTATCAAAAGGCACCAGTTCACCACTAGACCTATCTATGTGCCAAGTTTGGTGAAGATATATGGTACTGTTTTCAAGATCTGCTCCGGAAACGAAATGTGACAGACGTACGGCCTCCATTCCTATATCCCCCTTCCACTTCGTGGCGGGGGATAATGACAAATTCATATGTTACAATGGAGCAAGCGTCTTTTCATATTGTTGTGATAAAAAGATTCATCATCGCAAATAAATTCAAAGCACTGGAAACTTTCCGGTATCCACATTCTGTCCTGATATGACTTAAAAGCAGTCACCTGCTACTTATCAACCTATCCTGTGAGCATGAATGTGTGGAGTTAGAAATGTGTAGGTGCAAATCTACATCATGCGGCAGTTTAACTTCAGTGTTTCTTCATATTAGTTTGCATGCTAGTGAGATTTGATTAAGGGATTTGTCCGTATACAGGACAGCTGCTGTGCTTCCACAGCTCCAGAATGGTACCGGTACTTCAATTATCAGGGCATACCAATCATGCATGGTGGTATTTTGCTTTGAATTTACCAGGGTTAGGACAAGGATATTAATCTTGTTATGATTAATAGGGGCATAACAGTCATTATAGACACATTGTCAGAACTGAAAGTCAAGAAGTAATTTACTTGTCCATTTCCAAATCGCATGATTCAAAGATAGGTGAAATCTTTGGTCCAGGATACAACACGCTGTAAAACACATGGACAGAAACCTTCATCATCAGTTTTTCATGTTTAGATAATAATATAACTGAACTATTAGCTTAGCATAGTTAGGTCCCTAGCATTCAGACAACCATCATATATCAAGTAAAATCTAGTGAAGTATGTCAACTGTTTCAGTAAGACAATTTTGACATGAAAGAAAAGTGAGTAACTATCTGCCAAGACCAGACAATCAAAATACACGTACCGAGCACGTGCAAAGGCTTGAGGTTCCCGTGAGGACTTGCGAACAATCATCTTCTCCCTGGATGGAGGGCGTTCATCATCCCTGTTGTCACTGAAATACACAAAAGTTGAGAAATACATGGGCCTGGCTACCTGTAGCAGCTATCTAGTAGATGTAAACACTGTTTCATCTACAGGAGGCCTCCTGGTCATGAGTAAGAAGAAACACAATCCACCTAGAGTGATAATACTCTGAAAATTACTATATTTTATGAGCACAAATAATAATAGACCTAATTTATGAGTATCACTACCAACATACAATTCAGAATCAACTAAACTTACACCTTTAAATCTATATTATCTTCCCGAAGAAACACAAAATAAGTGAATATGAGAAAGAAGAAATATTGTTAGCACATACCATGGCACAGAAGACCACATTGACTAGTACTATGAGCCGTATGTGATGTAAGCCTAGGCCAGGTATGCCACACATCATATATATAGCAGAAGGTGTCAACAACACACATATCAGGCCAACAACCTGTAAGGCTTACTCTATTATTAACACAGCAACATTAAACTAGGACTCATTTGTTATTACACCATTGCTTCTAGGTCAATATTCAACAAATGGCAATTCTATGTATTTAAGTGTTATGGAACATTTTTTTTTACAGTACAACGACTCCACAATACATACCTATTGACAGCAGAATCCTAACAAATCTAAAATCATGCAATGCATTTCAAACAAAATGATGAAGCTAAAAACGTGAAGCTTAATAACTCTATTAAAACTTGAATCAAATCTCAAGTTCATTAACTAGAACGCTTTTATGGTGTGTAGCTTAATCGTGACAATTGCTTCAAAATTAAAAAGTGAGTCAAAGACAATGCATGGTCCAGTATTATTTTATCTTCCATTCCTTATATCATCTTCCATTCCATGTCAGTATAGAAGATGTTTCAGAGCTATAAATATAGTATATGCAGCTATAGCTGGCTGCCTACAAGCATCTGGCCTGGCACTGTGTCTAGAATCACACCATATATAGGTCAGCCAAGTAACAACACTTGGATGCAACTTGATGCTCTAAGACAATTTGGTCAGTTAGATGAGCCCAACCAGGAGTTATTGCTAGCACCTGGTCTGCACTTCACTTGGCAAGTATCTCTATAAAACTGCAGCAATTGGCTCCATCATACCTTCTTGCCCACACAATGATATTTGGACAAGAACAGTGCAAATATATCCCATCTTGACTTTACCCTATTGCACAGCTGACACAGTAGGAAAGCCATGAAACAAAAATAAATCCCATTGCAGAAAGACAGTTTGGTTACATCACTTGGGCAACATTCTTAATGTATTGTATATATAAAAGCTTTAGCTAATTTCAATAAATTACTAACATCATTTTATTTAGCCAGCAGTAAGTTGTAAAGACAAAATCAACTTTTCAAGGTTTTCACATTTAAACGAAAGAAAGACCAAGCAAGTTCGAAAATCATCCTTGCATGATGCTGCTTGTCCAGTCTAGTCAGCCTACCATGTTCATTGTCCAGCTTCATAAACCTACCATGTTCATTGTCCAGCCTAGTTAGCCTACCATGCAGATTGTCTAGCCTAGTTAGCCTACCATGTTCATTGCCCAGCCAAGTTAACCTACCATGCAGATTGTCCAGCCATGTTAGCCTACCATTTTCATTCTCCAGCCTAGTAAGCCTACCATGTTCATTGTCCAGCCTAGTTAGCCTACCATGCAGATTGTCCAGCCAAGTTAGCCTACCATTGACATTGTCCAGCCTAGTAAGCCTACCATGTTCATTGTTCAGCCTAGTAAGCCTACCATGCAGATTGTCCAGCCAAGTTAGCCTACCATTGTCATTGTCCAGCCTAGTAAGCCTACCATGTTCATTGTTCAGCCTAGTAAGCCTACCATGCAGATTGTCCAGCCTAGTTAGCCTACCATTGTCATTGTCCAGCCTAGTAAGCCTACCATGCAGATTGTCCAGCCTAGTAAGCCTACCACGTTCATTGTCCAGCCTAGTAAGCCTACCATGCAGATTCTCCAGCCTAGTTAGCCTACCATTGCCATTGTCCAGCCTAGTAACCCTACCATGTTCATTGTTCAGCTTCATAATCCTACCATGTTCATTGTCCAACCTAGTTAGCCTACCATGCTTATTGTTGAGTCTAGTTAGTCTACCATGTTCATTGTCAAGCCTAGTTGGCCTATCATGTTTATTGTGCAGCCTAGTTTGCCTACCATGTTGATCGTCCAGCCACATAAGCCTACCGTGTTGATTGCGAGGCCTTAATAAGTTAGCCTACCACATTCTTTGTCCAGCCTCATTTATCATATTGTAAACAACTTTACACTTGAGTGTAACACCGACAGATTATTCAACAAACATTAAATAGCATTGTCTTTTCCTGAAATAAACCATCAGGATTAAATATTAAAGAATTTAGTGCCTTACTTCTTCATGGAAACAAGTTGCAACATTGCTATTTTTATAATAACTGTAACATGATCCTGCACAGATTAAAGGAAAATGGCTCATGAGAGAAAATCAATGGAAACAATTTGTCAAACGCTCCAGTATAGAGCAATAGCAGCGAATTGCCAACATCTGTAGACATACTGGTTCTGACATCTCCCATGCTACAAGCATCAAAGCACCTGTTCCTGCAAGTGTATAAAACGTACAATGTTGGTGATATGTACAATATGTTGAGGCTTCCTCGAAATGGAGTCCCCAGCAGGGAAGTGGGAACCACATGCAAGATAATCATAGTAAAGAAAGTAACATACACCATCGTTGCATGCTGCATAAACATCCAGCACCAAAATATTCCTAGAAAGCTGTATAATCAATCTGGCCAAACAAGTTCAGTTTGGAGCAACAAGCGAGTTCATATAAATTTATGTACTATCAAAATTTCTTTTATAATGCAGTCACTTTTGTCAGCTACATGAACAGATTGATGTAAAGAGCAGGAACTGAATACCACGTCCCTATGTTCATGACACGAAGTTTGTGTTCATGCAAGTTCACAAAGAGTGTAGGAGCAACATGCAAAAACTGAAGCAGTCCTATGACAAACTGTACTTTCTTAAATAAATTACAGAGTACTAGGTGCAGTCAAAAAGAAATGCAGTCATAAATAGAGTTTAACACATAGTACATGTGGTTAACTCACACATATAATACATGATATCTCTCCACCACATGCAGACAATATGATAAAAGTTAAAAGTTAGCTAGTCTCAAAAGGTTGAGTCACAATTACCTGATACTGGTATGAAGATTAACACTTTGTTTATGAAATACAATGTGTGTATATATCCCCATGAAGAAAAGCAAACATACCAGACAATTAATTTCATGAACAACCTTCACAATGACCTTGACAAAATATAGCTTCTTCGAAACCCCCTGGCCTCAAAGGACAACATGTACCAAGCTTCATTCACCTACCCCAAATACTGAAGTTTTCATGTAAACAAGTTTAGTTTAGTTATCACTTTGACATACAAGTATGACATGTGGGACAAAGTTCAATACTTTAAATAACAAATGAGCAATAATGGATGAAGAGTGTTGACTACATGACACAAAACCTACTTTGAAACCTATTACATTTGAGTGCAGTCCCATGTCCATGCATATTTCAAAGGTAAATCACAAGTGCACACACCATTAACATCACAAATCTTCCAGGTAGAGTTTGAACCCAGATCTCCAGCCTGGGTCAACTGCAATGATTAATATTTCAATATCTCCTAGTTGCTGTGTGGATCCTATGGGTTTGTGATAACAGGATTTTATTGCACATATGTCTTTGTCCTGGGTAAAAGGATCAACTTAAAAGACATCTCAATATCCCATTCTTTTCTTCAAAACATCTTATCCACTGAATACAAAATCTGATTATGTTTTCATGATTAATGTAGTAACAATCCATGTCAAGATATCACAGAAAGAGGATTGGCATCTTTAATGACCTCCTTTGTAAGAATAAACTTGACAATTACTGTCTGTTATGCATCTGAACATTGGTGTTTTAATTGAAACAGATGACTGTTTGTCACGGAGAGTGGAATTTTCCTGTCCAGTGTTAGACACACACAGTGAGTGGGGAAGAACACACAGATGGAACAAAACACCAGCAATCGAAGAGGGCACATCAAACAGAACTCTCTAAAGACAAATGAATTCAACTATCTTCATTTAAATGACTTTAAACCTTGCCTTGAGGCATACTTAAACTCAAGGAACAATTTATTATTCACAAAGTATACTATAGCATGTGCTATTTGAAATATGAAGACTGAACCAAAATGTAGAAAAATTGAAATGCCTATTAGGGATGAGAACACCTTAATGTCAGGGGTTGAAGTCTATACAACTTCAGAGGTAAGGATTTCTAAATATTTTTTGCAACTCTTAAAACACCTATCCTGAATGCTGTTGTTTAGACGAGACAACCAGAAGTTCTCATCCCTAACAAAATGAAGTAGCCAATTCTCCACTATGTGAACTAAAGAGAAAAGCCCATGTCTCTAGGTGGCGGAGCTGTGTGTCACAACATAGCTGTTCATGCTGACCACAGCAAGGCATTGTATACCTGGAATGCCTGGACTCGGTATCAGAAGGCCACTCCGGCCGTACCCCTGCACGACTTGCTGCCTCCCAATGAGACATATCTTGTAGGTCATCCAGGGAGTAAGTAAGGCCAGAGCCCGAACCACTTAAATAACAACCAGAGACAAATCTGTGAACAGCTCAGACTGCACTCAAGAACACATACTTAGTCATTGTCTGTTGCCTCTCCCTTTCAATATCCATGCACTGTTATAAGTTTACAAATTAAGAGCTTGATTACCCATGCAGATATACACTTTATAATGTGTAGAATGGTCAACACAAGAACAGGCAACACAGGCCTGTGACAACTGCTCTATAGGAGCAAGGAACATAGGTCTACTTCTACCAGATCTACCACTAAGGACAGACACGGACACTTACAAGACTAGTTGCTCGGACACTTCACTGTCATCTGGGTCAGTACACTACCACATCAACTTGAGTTTAGACAACAGGCAATGGTCAACAAATTGACTAATGATAGAGATGCATGAAAATCAGCTCTTGCTGATGTCACTGGTGATTGAAATTTATAAGGAAGGAATATCATTGCCTTTTGTCGTGAGCTGACAGACACTGCAGTGTTCTTCTAAACTTGCAGCACTAACCACATATAGTTGCCTTGCCTTTATTGGTAATTGGCACTTTTATCAGTCATTAATATTCCTTTAAAGAATTTTCTGTACAACTAAAATTGCACATATAAATATATAACACACTGTTACTTGGTCACAGAAAGAAACAATCAAAGTGGTAAGTCACCATAATGACATAAACATGGATTCATTTTGCCCACAACTGCAGTGTTTGTCAGGTGGCTACTGTGGTATACCTCTCTGTGTCCGAAAGCCACTCAGGGCGGACACTTGTACGATTAGCTGCCTCCCATCTCGTGGACTCCTGCAGATCATTCAGGGAGCCTGACACACCACATCCCCTTGAAGCAGGACAAGAAACAGTTGTCACATTGCCACAGTGCTTGTTCATATAACAGAAGGCACTTTCACTTTTCACAAAGCTCACAATTGCGAATGAGTATAACATCCTAATCAAGAAACTATATAGATCTACCTGTACCTGCCTATCACCAACATGTTATGGGCATTTCTTCATATTTAAAATGGAATAGAATAGACAGCACCAGGTCAAGCAAGTTAGAAGCCAAGTTGTTTTTTACTGTTGATTGTTGTTTTATGTAAAATGCAACTGTTTCAGCCACACAGATATAGCTGAATACATCCATATAATTAAAAACAAAGATATATTATATGCTGAAAGTAATCAGTGAGGGGTATTAACAGCCAGCGCAAACTTCTTATTTCATAGAGCAGGAACCTCCCCCACTGTATGTTAAAGGAGGTGGTAGGATAAGGGCTCTTTTTGGCCCACTGAATATGTCAAATAAAAGTATCTGCTAAAATATGTGAAAAAGACAGATTTTAAGAACTTAAATGAAAATCTAAGTCTATGGCCCAAGCTAGTGTTAACCATGTTTTTGTCATGTTTTTATATACCAACGGTATACATGTATCTGCTGTGAAATTCAGCTTGGGTCAAGGACTTGCTTACATATACCGTATTCGACGTAATAAGCACCCCGCTCTAATAAGCGCCCATGGCGATATTTGCTGATATATTAGAAGTGAACAATCCGAATTAACACCCATTCCGATTGATCAATGTACACAAGACTTATTTATTCGTGTATAATTCGCACTCGTGTGTTATATGCACCCTTAATTATGGGCAATTAATTTTTGGAAAATGTATCTGTCGTGTATAATACGCACAGACTTTTCTTTTGGTTCATTTCAGGCTGTTAGCATAAATCATGAAATTTACGATCTTTCGACTCTTTTTTTTCACCAAAATTATATTTTAATAAGAACCCCCTATTTCTTATTTTGAGAGCGCCCGGGCGCTTATTACGTCAAATACGGTAACCCATTTTACCCTTATCAATGCACTTGTTGTCACAAGTCCCAAACATGTAATTGTTGAAATGAACTAAGTATACTGTATTCACTGTATTAGACACCCTGCATGAAACTGTCCATACTGTCTTGTGTATATCCAATATTACTGACCTTTTTCATAGAAAACAGCACCAAAAATTAGGTATCTTATTGTCCTGTAACTATTATAGAAAGAGTTTTTTAGTTTGCAGTAAGTTTGTTCACTACCACTTGATTTTTTAAAACTAACTTGTGTATGGTTTCAATAGGTGTCCCCGTTGTCAATTTTCTAAGCGCCCAGGGCACTTATTATAGTAAATATAGTAGTTCTCATTTATATGATCGTGTTGGCAAAAAAGTACCCCCTATTCTACCTTGTCCTTTAATATGCCAAATTATTCTGTAGGAATACAGGGCAAAAATGGATATTTCTGCCGCTATTCTGAAAAAAGTAACATACCCAGCAGGGATCCTGTATCCACTCGACACGAGAGCCTTTTTGTTTCAATAATACCTTCTTTTCAATTAAGATTAATAAGACTTCTTTAGTGTTGAGATATGTTTTAAGATGCATGACACATATCTAACTGGTGCCTTTGCTTCACAGGTTTCTGACCTTTCAAACCATAAATATTGAAAATAAACCATCCAACACATAAATTACATTAGTTATGCTAACTAATCCCAACTTATGGTGGTATAGGTGGTCCATACATCGATGAAGACGACAGCTTATTAACTAGATCGTACAACACACTGGTATGCATACAGTATGAGCAGGAAATCAGCTGACATTTACTTGTCACTCACCAGTAGGGATTCATCCAAGGAAAGAGGAACTTTACTAAATCAGGTCTTCATAACAAGACTGACCTTTAACCAAGAGACTAAACCAATCCACAAACTTCATAAATGGCAAACAGAATGGGTGAATGCATACCATTTCTATCACTAATCAGTGTCTTCTCAGAGACGCACCAGCTAAATCTTCTCGCCTGATACATCATTGTTATGTTCACAGGGAGGACTGAAGGAAGTTGTTTATTATCTTTCAACAGCACATAGAAATACATATGTACTTTGGGCATGCAACTACAAAAGACTATACCATAGTTTACACGTCATCTCATTAGCTTAAATTGCTCAATTATGTTGGCACCACAAAAAGCAGAACATGTTGCATTCAGTTGCAAACACACTACAACATCAAGGTGACAGGCATCATAAAAATCAAACTATAAACATTGAATGAGCAATGTACGTTTTCCAAAATTGAAAAATCATTGTTTAAGCCTTTGTGCAGGTACTATTGCAGTAGCATGACATGTTTTCTACACACCATGCAGCTAAATACTCATTACTGTACAGACATGTTATAACCATATCAAGCAGGCAGTCTTAGGGCTAAGGAGGCTGGTCTTATAGTTATAGCTTACTATTTACTGTGCACATACCTACAGCACCACTTAACAAGTTAACTGCTTTCTAATGGATAAAAGCTGAAGGTGAATTTGAAGGTGTGATCTACCCATGCATAATCTCTACTATAGTCGCTAGGTTGTAAGAAGTGCACAAACACTATGTAACTGTTATAGGTAAGTGTTATCAAACGTTGTGTAGCAGAAAATCTGTGGTGCAGTCAGAAAGACTATCTACAAGGGTGTGGATATAACGGGAATATCTACTGCTACATGTTACCTTATTGGAGGGAGGATTGTAGTCTTATCGCCATTAATCGTAGCTCTTGACATTCGCCTGGCATCTTCAATTTGAGATACTCTCCTGAGCAGGACACAAGAAGTCAGCACTTTCCATATTTGATCAACAAACATTCATACATACACATAATTAACAAAGTATGCACATCAATATGTTGAAAATGATCATTCAAGACAATGAATATCCATGTGGAAATACAATATTGGGCAATAAATAATAAAATCTTATAACAAATAACGAAAGAGTGTAACAGTAGATTGATTAAATACAACAAAACAGCTTACTACAGCTTTTGTAGATTCAGGACATAAGGCCAAAGTTTAAATAAATTTTGGTCTAAACTATCTATTTTACTTTTATCATCATTTGCTGCAGATGGTACAGCAATTCTCTGACGTGAACTCCAGGTGGTAATTTCCATAAAAATGTCACGGAATCATGCAATTAGGGTAAAAATCAATTACACTTAAGCAGTTTACGCTGTTTATGTCGTGCTGTGAGATGTTAGGCTCTAACTGTCATAACTGGGCAGTCAAAGTCTTCTTGTAGGCAGGGAGCAATGACAAATAGTGGTCACCTTGACTGCTACAATAAAGTTGTTCTAAATGCAGGATCATACCGATACTTCTCGAGAGGGGGTTTGTTTGTTGATTTATTCCACAATAGCAAAACTCCATCTACGGTATATCACATGATGGCCTGTATGTATATCATCGATTCTGGGCTAGACAAACCAGTGGTTGATATTATGAGCAATGTCTCATGTTTTGAGGTTTAGTAACGCACAATCAACCAAATCACAGAACCCATTCCAAATTAGTTGCTGAGCATAAACTGTTGAATGAAACTGGCTAGACGAATACGAATAGGGAATTAAGGTTTTCAATTCAAACCAAACAGTAATGTTTAAGGAAATCTAAACTTTCAAAAAGTGAAAGTTCCATTTATAAGCTACAAGGAAAAGGAGCTGTTTTACTAAACCATTTCATATTCCTGGGACAAAAATAATTTGAGATTATTATTTACTAGCATCCTGAAATGTTTGCAGAATAAAAATAACAGTGAAATTTCAGTTAACCTCTGAAAACCTCAACTTCTAATAAAAACTATTGTCAATTAGTGTTTCAGCAATTACAGGTGGTGAATGTCTTGCAATGTCATCAAAGTAATAATAAGGAACAGACTCTGCTTCTGGTCTGCAGATTCTGCACATAAATCCATATTTGATAGAGAGTGATTTCTGATATTTGCCAAGATTGAAGAAATGAAGACAAAATGAATTTGCCATATTGACTTTCCTTTAAGCTTTTAAGACAGATGGCTAAATAATTGTCCTGAGCCTAACTATTGGATGTGTAATACACTCTTAACACTTTGAAGGCATTAAGTACAATTCATTCCATGTTTACAGGATTCATTTGAACCAAATAGACAACGAGGCAGCACATTTCTGAAGGCAAAGTGACAAAGTGAGAAGAGAGAATCTCAAAGACAATCCGAGATCAGGAATGCCTTCAACTTCCACCACTAAGAAAATGGTTGAAACAATTTAGCTACTAGCCAAGCGGGATGAGTTTCCATATATGCGCTTGTAGACCTCTGTAGCTTGGAACCTTTTCCAATAATCAAAACAGTTGGATTTGGCTGAAATATGTCCGAATTATTACCTATTTTTGTTTTGTGGCAGTGTGTACATAACAACCTTATGACAGGACAGGCAGACTCTAAACAAACATGGCGTGTCATAGACTAGGGTTAGAGTAGCTTTCCTTTGATAAAAGGGCATTTACTCTGGCGGACAGACCAGTGGATTGCCACAAAAGGTAAGTAGAGACAATTTGTGTAGGCAATTGTTGTTTTGACTATATGTAGTTATGCCACAGTCTAAGAAACAGGTTTCTGTTAGAACTATATTGACTGTTGTCACTCTCTGACAGACACATCACTTACCGACTGATGTTACATATATTGATGCGCACATTCAAGGAAAAATTGCAATGTTTAGATAATGTTTGTGAGAGATGGGAAGCGATTTTTGAGCACAGAATTGAAGAATGACATTATATGATAAAGAGGTTATCACGTTTGTGTGTTTGGGAATGGTAAATATCCTGTATTAGGAATAAACACTATGAACCAAGCTCGCCAAGGCTTGCTAAATACAATGTTTATTCCTAATACAGGATATTTACCATCCCAAAATACACCCGGGTGATAACTTCTATTTAGCATGCTGGGTTCCAAGGTTCTTCATCTCTCGTGAGAAGTTACAATGTTTTAAAGTCAAGCAGGCACAGCGACTTGTAACCATGGATCAGTCTTGGGTTCACCACTATTAGTCAGGGCCTGAACAACAGTAAAAGCAATGGAAACATCTAAATGCTCCTGAAACTCTCCAATGAAGAAGACAAAGTCTTTTACACCATCAGGAGGACGCCTTCTGCACCAGTTGGATCCAGGCAGTGCAGCATCACTGACAGAAGTGTGTGGACCTCTGAGGGGATTGTTGAAAAATAATTAGCTACTCCTCATGTGTACAAAGTGTTTTTTTGCTTTTATCTATGAAATAGAAACACTGGGTATCATATTTTGCAGCCCATGCTGAATTGTGCCAATGCTTACATGAAACATTAAATATTGAGTTCAACAGTTCTGTCAAGTTGGGTCTTTTTTAAGAGAAGATGGCTACCTGGTGTCCAACAACTGTCAATATTTTGTAATTTCACATGAATCTATCAAGCACTTCAAGAGACGATATATGTTAAAAATAAAAGGATGATGCTGATGCTGTTGGATGATTTACAAGCACATGGCAGGCTTGGTTACACTAAAAAAGACAGGACATGTTTCTCGGACGTCAGCGCATCACTATCTATTCTGAGCATTCATTTATAATACCAATACAAAAAATATGGTTTTTTTAGAATTACCCACTTCATATTGAAGTTTATTGTTATCCATAAAATAACATGCTTGACAACTGACAGTCTATTAAAGAGCCAGGTTCAAAGTGTGCTGTTGGTATTCTTGGTGGTAAAAAAGTAAAAAGTGTTGATCACTTTTGTTTTCAATAAAAACTTCTTCTTTTTTATAGAAATGCTACATCCCTTCTCACTTTTGAGATAAATGTGCCCAAGAAACATTAATAATAACAGAGCATACATTTTTATTTCTAATCCTGTGAACAATTTTGATGACACAATTGCTTTGACCAGTTCCATCAATAGTATGGTGCTGAAGGATATGTTGACAATGCAATAAAAGCAAAAACCTAGCTCTGTGTGTGAAAACCATGACTGTGAAATCCAACATGCAAAGACATTAATAGCACATAAAACAGACAGAGAATACATGCACAAACACTCATATGCTATGTGACAACATGGAGGTTACACGGAATAGATGAACAGAATGTCAGAAGGTTAATTTTTCATAAGAAGTCTAGAAGTCACTAGGATTGTGTCAATATGCATATCTAAGTTGAGAAGAAAGAGTATATATTTGATGTATAGTCATAAAATCAGCTGTGCACAATTATTAGTGCAAAACATTTTGAGTTCAGAAATTGAGTAGTCACTAAAGCAAAGATAGCATACTATCACTAATTGATACTTGAAATCTTTGATGCCAGTGGTGAATGTGAAGTTAGAACTAATACAATACATTCCAACATAATGCAATGTACTGTGGGCTCCAATATTCAGGTCACATTTACATCCAAAACCTCAGAGTAAACTTACTGACTCAACACAAAGCAATATTTACCCACTCATTCACTAATTCTATTTTATTCTATTGTCTCCTAAAATCACTGACGTTAGAAACTGGCAAAATCTCTGTGTTCCAGTAACTGTATAAACAAAACATGCTGGATAGATCCAACAAACTGACTTCCAATACAATACTAAGGAGATGAGAAGCTATCTACGTGACACGAATAAACAGTTCATGCATTCTTTAATTAACAAAATATGTGAATTACCGTACCACATAAATCAATGCATCAATGTTTCATATACTCCCAGTCGTACTTCAACACATCCAGAAATGTACCAACAAGCAAGCATGATATGCACCATGCCTCCACATTGATGATTTACAAGAAATGTCATTCCACAGAAATAATAGATATATGCTATTATACCTTATGGATTCCTTTATGACAAACCTCTCCTTTAACTTAGTCAAATGGTCACTGTGTCACAGAAGACAGTACTTAATAATAGGACATAATGCTAATACATGAAATCAAAGACAAAGACGTATATCATGTATATATGTCTTTGATGAAATATGTGTATTTTGTTCTGACACAAATCCTTAAACTCAACAGGTGTTTTACCAATTCGATTACCGGTAAACAATAAACTATGTTCTGATAAGCAAATATAGCATACATCTAGCATGTCTGTGAAATTAATTACCAGTAAACAATAAACTATGTTCTGATAAGCAAATAAAGCATACATCTAGCATGTCTGTGAAATTAATGAAGCAAAGATGAAGTGAGTAGCACACAGAATGCACTTCACATTATCAGTTAAACTTACCTCCCTTTAGACATTGAATTTATGCTGACAACACTGAAAAAAACACAGCTTTTGACTATCTTTACCATTATAGACAAATAAAAGATACAAACAACATCTTACGCAGTATTGAACAATATAGCATGACAAACATCCTGGGAAACCCATATGGAGAAACAAAGCAAAGTCAGATTGAGAGGAAAATTGAGTGTAGCCATGCTGTTACTGTAACAGGAGAGGCTCCATCATTTAATAGGCTCTTCCCTTTAGCTTCAACATCAGACATGGATATTTTGAATGTAACTGCTGTGAGAACAACTATCGAACTTGAAAGCCAAGAGGACCATACTTCTAATGACTTAAATTTCATTTAAGTTATCACATGATTACTAACTGTTTCATTGATAACCCTGCATTGTTTCTAAACAGATTCAAAGCAGGAAACATGATCCAGTAACATAATCTGCAGAATAAAGAGATGCTAACAGGATCTGAAAGAAAGCTATATTCAATATAGAACAAAGAAATTGAATTAGCTCCATGTCATCAATATGCTAAACAACTATAGTTAAACCAGGACTTACATTTTTATGACAATCTGCACCGAGGCAAGGGAGTTAACGGACTATAAAAGTCCAGTCTCCACCCATGCCGAACTGGGCTTGAATTATGGAGTTATATTTTGGCTTGACTAACGAGTCTATGAATAGTCCAATCAAAATCGCAGAACGACTTCAACATCCAGTTAGTAAACTGGCGTACAGATTTTGGATGATTGCATGATTTGCAAAACATGTGTACAGATAGCGTCAACAGATATTTTCCAAATCTTGTCATGTTTTTAATCAAGGTGTCACGTGATTTGGTGCACTCCGCATAGGTCTTGATTCTTGATCAGATTGTCTTCACTGAGCGACACCATTTAATTTGAAGCAAATGAAAGTGATATGAGAGGTGGAATCTAATTGGTCAATAGGTGGGACATAGAAGGGACATAACTTGTAATAGCCATTGGATGCGCTCCGATCAAGCCCAGACATTTCATCTTAAGGGTGGAAACTGGAATTTGACAGTCAGCTAACTCCCTTGCCTCAAGAAGTTGCCTCTACTTCACTCTGAGGAGATTTTCTATACATAGTTTAAAACCTCAGCAAGCCTGCTGACTCAAAACAAAGCAATACATACTCACTGTGCTCAACTGGTGATCAATCAATCATTTTATCAGGGCTCTAGATTATGTTTTGAGAACTAAGTGACTATTTATTCATGCATATTTGTACACAAGCAGCTCAAATCAATTGTGTAATAGTGACTTATTTTACATATTTTATACAAGAATGCAGCTTATCTGGAGCACTGAAGGGCACTCAAACCTATTGTAATAGTATTGCAAACTTGTCCATGTTCTTGTCATTACTTGGACGATGTCAAAGTCAAAACTATGGCAATTTGCAAGGCCAAGTAGGTTGCTTGCTTCTAATTGGGACCAGATGAGCAAAGTGGTATTTTGGAAAACAAAACATAGTTTACAAACAAGACAGAAAAAAAAACAAGGTCATATGAATTTTCCTGTTCCAGCTGAGCTAAGACAACAAATTGTCAGTCCCTGTCTATAAGTGAAGATATAGCACTGTTGTTTATCTAGAACACAGGATGCTTACCTTCACAATATGAAAACAACCTGTGAAAGCAGCAGTAAGGTTAAGCCCTTCATTGAGCAAAAACATTGCAACACATTTCAATCACTTCACCATAAATAGCTTGCTTTGCTAAAAAAAAACGTTGGTCAATTTGACACATGGGATGTGAGAAATGTTACTACCTACACTGGTGACTGAATGATCTGAGTGAATAATTGAATGTAATCTAAGCTGCTAATAGCAATATTACCTTCCAAACTGAATGAATGATATGATAAATAACAAAACCCATCACCAATAATCCAATGTATTATCCATTCTGTTGTGATATATATCCTGGACCTAATCGCCACTATAGCTTCGTTTCAAGTTGGGTGCAAATGACACAATGCCGACAAGAGCCATCAAATCAAATTTTACTGTTTTCTGAGCATTGAACAAGTGGCAGTAGTTGACTTGACTTGTTGCATACTATGTCAAATACAACTAAAAACACCTGGTAGTATAATGACTTCCCTCCCCGGTCTTATCATTCAGGAACACATTCTCTTCCAGATGAATTTTTTTCTGATTCTTAAAAGATATGAAGGGCTCACTCATACCAGAGACCATATAATAGAGGGACGGCCCTCACCAACAGTTTATCACTAACCATCAGCGCTACGGTCTGGCATGTAACTGATACACCCCGACACCCTGCTGTTAACTTCCCTGTACCACTGCAGATGCGCAATAGATGCGCAGACATTCACAACTGACCATTCTGGTAACCACGTAAACAATATTACATAATATCCGGAGTAAGAGTTAATTCCCTTATCCGAGATTTCTCCGACTACGACCAGCGACAATCCAATAAAAGGACGTCTCTTAGCGGATTACACAGATTTTTGTATGATATCTCTCATTAGCACATGCCAGTTGGCTGCAAATTATTTGCTGAACACATGTGTCTTCCGTGACATTTATTTCAATTTACATATCTCATTTTATGCTGCAATTGTTAACTATTATAAATAAACAAATATACCAAATTTACTACGAACGCCACAGAAAACTACGATCCGGTAAATTGCACAGGAACTCAGGAAGTGTAAATAAAACTCATTCAGAAGCAGGGAAGACACTTGTAACATATCACCATATTCCCGATGTTCACAAAATATATCTCCAGATTAACTTCATATCTTATAATAAGTTCAGACTAGATTTACTTGCAAAAATGCATGATCACCGACTGGTGTAAATGCTTTACTATTAGCCAGAAAAAAAATGACGCCATATTAATGTTTTTATTTCATGTAAATTCGCTACTATTTTATAATGCTAATAGTTCCAATGAATTAAAAATACACATTAAACTACGAGCGTTGTTAAATGAATTTTCGATGTGTCTGACAATGGGCTTCGAAAGAATCAAATGTTATTGGTTACTGCCAGTTTGGGTCTAGCAGCGATAATAGGGTTTGCTGGAGCGAGATAAGTTTGACACCTTCGACCTTGTTGTCTGGAACTTCTCTCCCGACGACTGCCGATATAATCCTTCTTTTTTTTTGGCATTTACAAAGCAAATGATAATTTTATAATACAAATATTTCATGTAACGGATTTTTATTTTTGTATGATGTTTTCATTGTTGTGTAAATACACAAAGTAAGTAGTATCTTCATCATATTTACATTATTATGATTGGGTTTAGGCCAAGATCATTTTGCTCATAATCAATATTTACACGGCATAAAATAAATAACTGATTAAATGTAGTCATGATGAATACAGACAAAATCTTCAGAAGATAACAAATATGTAGTATTGTAGTATGTAGTATATGCGCGATATGTGATAGAAGCCTAACTGAAACAAAGTTAAACTTACGAAAAAATGGCGAAAGCAATGGTAAAAAAAATACGCGTCTTACAAAAACAATTCTAATATAATACAATATAAGTCACTTTGTATAATGTTTCAAAAGATATATGCGAATGATAATCACAGACAAAATGCATGTTATTTCGTCTGCTATATGGTAACTTAATTTAAAATATGTGACGTAAAATATGGCCTTGCGCCAAAAATCATACAAAAAAACTACCGATCGTACCTAAATAACTTTGGTACCAAGCCAAAGGGGAAATCGTGATGAATGTAAAACTATTTAATTCAGGACCGATGATAGGAACACATTCGTCTGAAAGCATGCGAAAATTAAGAGTTGTGGTGTAATTATTTCGGGAAAAGTCAGATTTAGTCCCATTTCTGGAGTCAAAATCTGAAATATCGCTTCCGCCCTAAATTTGTAAATGGCACTAAGCCAATTTTTAACATATTTCCTTTTTATACACCTCGGTAACCAAGGACTTTCATCGCGAATTAGAGGCCGTTATTGAAAATCAAAATCTGCACTTTTGCCGATTTTACATGTGCGCCATTTTGTTCTCTCTGACAAAGACGAAGCGTGATCACAGTCATCAAATACAGTGACAACGACATGCTTTAGGGCATCAACAAATCTCAGTTGTAATGTTAACAATGTTAAGAAATACATGAGTGTAATTTTGTATTGTAAAATATATCTTTTGTAAGGGACAAAAAGGCGACAACGATGACTGCAGTGAACGCGTTTCTGCTCGCTTCCGGACAGGCTGCGCAGTACAAGCCGTAGCACTGATGGTTTCGCGCATAGGCTAGAGGGCCGTCCCTCTATTATATGGTCTCTGCTCATACAGTGCCAGAAATTTTGAACAAACCCTTCTTTGAAAGTGTCATTTTGACTGGTCATTATCTCAAGCTTATAGGTGAGAGACCCTATGTGATGGGTTAAAAATAACAGAGAAGGCGATGGTGACATCACTTCTGATAAGAGGCTAAGGTTGTAAATGTGTCAAGTGTATGTATCCTAACAGAATGCAAAGTCAGTACACTGGTATGATGTACACACATGATCTGACAACAGACGCTTAACCCACCAAGTCCCTGTCATGAAGTACACACGTCTGACAAAAGAGACACTAGCCCACCAGGTCCTTGCCATGAAGTATGCACATGTCTGACAACAGACATTAGCCCACTACATCCCGGTCATGAAATACACACATGGTCTGACAACAGAGACTAGCCCCTCAGGACCTTGTCATGACGTACACACATGGTCTGACAACAGAGGATTGCCCACCAGCTCCCGGTCATGAAGTATACACGTCTGACAAAAGAGACACTAGCCCACCAGGTCCTTGCCATGAAGTATGCACATGTCTGACAACAGACATTAGCCCACTACATCCCGGTCATGAAATACACACATGGTCTGACAACAGAGACTAGCCCCTCAGGACCTTGTCATGACGTACACACATGGTCTGACAACAGAGGATTGCCCACCAGCTCCCGGTCATGAAGTATACACATCTCACAACAGACATTAGCCCACCAGGTCCTTGTCATGACGTACCCACCAGGTCCTTGTCATGACATACACACACGTCTGACAACAGAGGCTCGCCCACCAGGTTCTTGTCATGACGTACACACACGTCTGACAACAGAGGCTCGCCCACCAGGACCTTGTCATGACGTACACACATGTCTGACAACAGAGGCTCGCCCACCAGGTTCTTGTCATGACGTACACACACATGTCTGACAACAGAGGCTCGCCCACCAGGTCCTTGTCATGACGTACACACATGGTCTGACAACAGAAGATTGCCCACCAGCTCCCGGTCATGAAGTATACACATCTCACAACAGACATTAGCCCACCAGGTCCCTGTCATGACATACCCACCAGGTCCTTGTCATGACGTACATACACATGTCTTAGAACAGAGGCTCGCCCACCAGGTTCTTGTCATGACGTACACACACATGTCTTAGAACAGAGGCTCGCCCACCAGGACCTTGTCATGACGTACACACATGGTCTGACAACAGAGGATTGCCCACCAGCTCCCGGTCATGAAGTATACACATCTCACAACAGACATTAGCCCACCAGGTCCTTGTCATGACGTACCCACCAGGTCCTTGTCATGACGCACACACACGTCTGACAACAGTGGCTCGCCCACCAGGTTCTTGTCATGACGTACACACACATGTCTGACAACAGAGGCTCGCCCACCAGGTTCTTGTCATGACGTACACACACGTCTTACAACAGAGGCTCGCCCACCAGGTCCTTGTCATGAGGTACACACACAATCTGACAATGGATGCTCGCCCACCAGGTGCTTTTTATGAAGTACACACATGTCTGACAAGAGACACTAGCCCACTAGGACCTTGTCATGACGTACACACATGTCTGACAAGAGACACTAGCCCACCAGGTCCTTTTTATGAAGTACACACATGTCTGACAAGAGACACTAGCCCACCAGGTCCTTTTTATGAAGTACACACATGTCTGACAACAGACACTAGCCCACTAGGACCTTGTCATGACGTACACACATGATCTGACAACAGACACTCGCCCACCAGGACCTTGTTATGAAGTGCATACACAGTCTGACAACTGATGCTCGCCCACCAGGCCCTTCCTATGAAGTACACACATGTCTGACAAGAGACACTAGCCCACCAGGTCCTTTTTATGAAGTATGCACATGTCTGACAACAGACACTAGGCCACCAGGTTTTTGTCATGTCATATCCACATGGTCTGTTAACAGACATTAGCCCACTAGGACCTTGTCATGACTTACACACATGGTCTGACAACAGAGACTAGCCCACCAGGTCCTTGTCATGAAGTACACACATGGTCTGACAACAGACACTAGCTCACCAGGTCTCTGTCATGAAGTACTCACAAGTCTGTTTTGTCTGTTAGTTGTCGTTGCAATATTACAGCTATATGACGGCGGTCTGTAAATAATCTGGACCAGACAATCCAGTGATTGAAATCATAAACATCGATCCATGCTCGGTCTTTGTCATTAAGTATGCACATGTCTGACAACAGAGATTAACCCACCAGGTCCTTATCATGAAGCATGCACATGTCTGACAACTGAGGCCTGCCCACCAGGTCCTTGTCATGAAGTACACACATGGTCTGACTACAGACACTAGCCCACCAGCTCTCTGGTATGAAGTAGGCACATGTCAGACAACAGAATCTTACAAACCAGGAAATAATGTGGGAAAGACACGGTGTTATGTCCACATTCTTGTCAGATCTATGAACTGAAATATCAAATATCTGTCCTACTTACTACTATTTTAGATCCAAGATAATCAACCCAAGTTTTGAATTGGCAATATCTAAAAACTCGACATTCTTAACCATTAGCCTGCTGAATTGTTTTAGCATAAGGTGCTGTAAAGAGGGTGAACTAATTTCAAACAGTCGGTGTGCTTCATTAAACAAGGGCCAATTGAAGAAATATTCTGCATATTTATGCCTAATAGAAAACTACACATTACTATATAAAAATATCCTGATGTTTTCAATCATGCCAAGGTTAAGACCAAAGCGAACACAAAATTTGTAAAGTTTCTTGAACTTACCTGATTTACGTTATTGAAGGTGGTTTGTGTTTCATGTTAAGAGCCTGTCTAAATTGTCAAATTTATGCAAATTGATTTCAATAATCATATCTCCGATATCTTTATTTTAACAGCGTACAAATTCAATGTTCTTGTGGTAAATTATGAACCTTTTCAGTAAATTTATTGTTTAACTCTTTCGACACCAGTCAACCAGTAGAGTTTACTGCTGGGACACCGAGTTCCCCGAGACTCTTGTGTGATAGATGAAGCCAACATTTATCAAATAAAATATCTGCTTGTAAAATATCTTTGCTACTACATGTTATACACCATTTGAAAGGTCTGATCCTAGTGTTTATAAGTTTGAAAGTTATGTTTTTCACATTGTTTAAAATAATGAATTTACAACTTAATTAAGTTTGTTGTTGATGAAAAAAATGTAAGCTAACACGTTGTTAACGTCCAGATTAAGGACCAAGGAAGCGAAAACTTGACGATTTTCGGCAAATATAAGATACCATAAAATCCACTTACCTATTTCTGTTTTATTTTCATTGTTTACGTAATTGGAATATCATTTTAAAAAGAATTATAAATAGTATCTGCTCATCACCCATTTCCCGATAACAGCATCTGTCCGCTCAGTAACATGAAGAGTGAGTGAGTTTGGTTAAACGCCGCTTTTAACAGTATTCCAGTTATATCGCGGCGTGTCAGCTTTATGTGGGAGGAAAGCCCGAAGTGATGCAGGACGTTTACCACTTTGGTGAAACCCATGAGCACGGGTATGGTGCTGACAAACCTAGAAACATAATTGGGGCGAACCGGGATTCGAACCCACAATCACAAAACATGAAGAAATACCCCCGTTTTCGAGGTTTCGTATGAATAACACATTCGTCGCAGACTGGCATGTGACACATCGCTAGAAAGCTACACGCTCGTAACATCACCTGAAGTTTTTTTGTAGTTATAACAAGCGATTTCATTGGATTAAAATTGGTTTCTAATGACGCTTTCTTGCCGAAATCTGATACAAGGTTCATGATCGGTCAAATTTGAGCACGTGACCTAAGGCAGCCAATCAAATTACAGCTGTGATACCAAGTTCGTGTTTGATCATTTTCAGAAGTTGACGAAAGATTTTTGTTAAATCGTGTTATTCTGAACGTTTTAAGCAAGAAATCACGATACATATTAAAAATATGGAACTTCGTGAATGTATAGTGCTAGGTTACGAGCTGTGACAAAGATTTTTCATGCATATACTTTTGCATTAAACATCGTGCCCGAGCCAAGAATTCAAGGCGACGAAGCCGACGAAAGCCGAGATCGCACGAAAATATGGAAATAATAACTTAGATGTAAGTTTGATTACTTTTAGCTATATTTTTGTTGATTTTATTTATTACTTTGTATAATATATTCAAAGATTTGTTTAAAACGTCTTTATTTTGCTCTTTGACATGTTTGATGTGGACCCGTTGTAGAAAATTGTGTCTCAGAATTTTATTTTCAATAACATCATGGGAAATAGTGAATAATTTTTTAGTTTATTGATAAAAAATGATAAATTGAAATGGAATACGTATTTCAGACATTGTGAAATGTGATAGTTTTCATAAATGAATGATATTACAGGTAGGTCCATAAAAATATATACTATTTTGACGTGACTACGGCTTGGCCGGTATACCGGCCTACGGTGTCTGGGGACTCAGTGCTTCTTGGCCGGTATACCGGCCTACAGTGTTGAAAGAGTTAAACATTACATAGAAAAAGAAAAAAAACTTCACGTCATCATATCAGTTCCAGAAATACGAACATTCGGGTTAATCTAACGTGCCATGTTATAAAATTTGTAGGAAACAATAAATATTCAACATTACTAATTTTAAGTTTTGGGTTCAATATTTACGATGTACGATAATATAAATCCTGTGTAATGATGTTAGCAGACGTACAAAAACAAACAAGGCGTGCTTCGCCCGACCTTAGTAAAACTTATTTCTATTTTGCTATCAACAAAGTTTACATTGCCTTCACATATATGCCTCAGCGAGATTTGATATCTTCACAATCGAAGAACGTTTCATTTGTCATTTTCCATTTAATATGACAAGAGAAAATAAAAAATAAAAATCGTGAATTCTAATAGCAATATTTCAGTACGTGCAAAGGTAAACAGATGTGATGTCACAGACAAGGGTAGTCTGCTGATCATCTTTCGTAACAAAACAATTACAATAAATTAGGAAATATTTTGCCTGTCACATACAGAATAAACTACAAATCACTAGATAGTATCAGTAATCACAACTAATATAAAATAACAACGTTGGAAACAAACAGTTTTCATCCACTAGTCCTTAAAATAACAATTAGCAAAACCCTTAAAAAGGGCAAATGTCTACAAGTCCTTATGACACCTTAGCTATTGGGCAGTTTGGCAAGGACTATAGGACTAGTGCCACTACTGCTGATTCAATGGGAATTTCACGATATAACTGGCGTATTATTTAATCCATTTGACCTTGCATGCTCCTGTAACCCAAAAAACTGTAGACGATGAATCAACATGCCACATGAAAGTTTCTCAGTATCTTTTATTTGAACTTTTGTTGATATGTAAGGATCACCATTCGATGTTACATTGAATATGAAGCGATACGATTCATGTATCTGTGATGCACACGGTGATGATTTTCTTTTCACTGTAATAATTGTGTCCCACGCGATTCTTCAATAGATATTGTTGATCAGCAATAATCACCAAGCGGTGCACGAAAATGGGCGTGACAAAACTTTTTCAAAATAACATTCATGCATTGCTGAATATGATAGGATATATGTAAGTGCGTGTTGTATATACATATATAAAAAATACTAAATATTTATTTTCAGTGTTTTGTTCAGAGTAAATTTGGGACAGTTAAAGGACTTTTTCTTTTATAATACATTTATAGATTCTAGCATGTTTTTAGAATAATTTCACAATATTCCACAAATATAAAGACTGCTATGTGCGTATTTCTTGGGATGTGTAATAGTCAATATTATAAGTTCATATAACTAATGTCCATGAATAGCCGTTTCATTTTATTTTATAACTAAAACTGAATATATTACTTTAACAAAATGGATAATATTTTTAGTTAAAATATATGCACACATTTCTGAAAGTATTGTCTTGGAATTGTTTTTTATGTCGTTTGACACACAGAACAGTGATATCTAACAATTCGCCAGGTGCGCGTTTGTCACAAACAATTTACGAATTATTTCTCTCTTACATAATCAATGTGTTCATTCTTTTTTCAATATTGTGATCACAGGATATTAAACTCTTTACTTTATTTCTCCAGTTTAATATTCTCCACCTCTGCACAACTTTATAGCCAGAGGTATATCCAGTGCCGCGTGAGCGCAATTCTCGCACAACCTTCACTTTTCCGATGTTAGGAAATGTGCTTCAGAAAATAAAACTCGGCATCCAGAGCGTTAACAAGAGTCATCAGAAAGATGACATATCCCCACTGGCAGCTGTCTGTAAAGTAACAACAAGTAAATGTGCAATTCTGTATGTAATGAGTCAAGAGTTGAATGTTCTTTAAGAAGCATACATTGTTTACCAACAAAAGATCCACCATGGTCGCATCCATATGAAATGGAAAGTAAAACGTGTGTGTCTGTGGGTTTTTTTTTGTGCAAACAAATGACAAATTACAAGAAACAATAACTAAACAAGCGTATAGTCAACGATGTCATCTATATCCCCCACCCATTTTAACACGTTATGGTCCCAAACCAGGTAACTGACCCAACAATTCTCTTAGCCCATGTCAAAATAGCTGCAATGGAAATTCTAAAATAAACATTTCTAAAACTCCTTAATATCAAATGGCACCAGTTCAGTATGTACTTTATATATATAGACATGCAATGGTTGGCAAGGAAATATTTAACAGATTATTTGTTATACTCCATAAGTGAACCCACCCTATATGAAAACTTAAATGCAACTTGTTGCCATGGAAACGTAAAAAATAAAAATTTATAAAATTCCTAAATAGCAAAAGGCACCAGTTCAGTATGTGCCTGGTAGACATGCAAAGTTTTGTAAGAAAGTATTTGACAGTTTTTGAGTTACGCTCTGGAAACGAACACCACCCTCATAGAACCTAAGTCCAACTTGTTGCCATGTAAACGTAAAAAAATTAAAAATTCTAAAATTCCTAAATAGCAAAAGGCACAACTACAGTATGTGACTGATAGATATGCCAAGTTTCGATCAAATACACTGAATTGTTTTCGAGTTCTGCCCCGGAAAAGGAAATGATTACGGACGGACAGACAGACAGGCTGGCTGATCGCTATATCCTCCCGCATTGTATGCCGGGGGGATAAAAATGGATTTGTGACACTATTTCCAGTGCTGACGTCACTTCTGGTTTTTACGTTGACGTCTCTTCCTGTTTGTCACTTCCCTTTTATTGGATAATGATGTCTCTAATGGTCTATTTCTACCAAAGACATCATTTCCGGTTCTGATGTCACTTCCGGTCATCTGCACCTAGTTCTTGAAGCAGTTGATACTCAAGGTGCTCCAAATCCATCCTACACCTAAAAGACAGGATAACCAAGGGTGTGTACACCCTCACACCCTCGGATCCTCGCGGCCCTCCCTTCCACCCCCTGATTGGACAAAAGTCTGTCTGGGTGATCCACTGTTGGCCCCAAGACAGGAATGGTAAGTGTCTATGGCCAAACAACCCCATGGTGGTAGACTGATTTTGGCTACAAAATCTGGGAGCGATCTTAGAATAATTGAGGTCTAATGTTGATCATGGGTGAGACTAGAATAGTCCAAAGACTCTCGCTGCTGTCGCCATGGCTATAAGCTTTCCTGGATTTTGGAGTAAAGTTGCCTTAGTAAGGGGCTCATAAGCATGTCCTGCTTGACTGTGTTGATTTTTCCATCACAAGGGATAAATATTTCAATGTAAAAACAATTAAGGACCTTTTTAATGATGTTAATTCTCGTTTAATATTATGTTTTTTAAAGGAAATAGAACTTGTTCATAAATTTTGATGTGTTCAATGTATTGTTTTAAAAATTGGTAGTGCGAAATTCATAACTTAGATTGTTAGTGGCTGTACCCTTGAGGGGGGTTGAAGTAGTGTAAAATTATTGTCCCCCTAAGGGGGTATGTAAGTCCCAAATCATTCGAAGTATTTTTCAGCACACTAGGCTTTTAAACGTAGTATCTTCGTTATTTTAATCTAAGGCTTAACTGGTTCACTGTCGCCAGTGACTGAAGGGATGATATAAATCCTGCCGGGGTCCATGCAGGAAGCAAAAGTACTGTAAGTCCCCATGGTCCCCAGTATGGTGATCTCTCTTCAGTTGCTGACGATTTCTAGCCCATTTGTGTTCATTAATGCTTACTGCCTTTTAATATTCTCAACTAGTTTTAAATCAAGTCTGTGATATTCTAGTTATTCTACTGTCCTTCGTTGACAGCTTTTTATTCAGTTTAAATATATGTAACATAAATTTATCATAAATGTTTCATAAATGTAATTTCTCGTCACGATATGGCTGAAATATTGCCCATGTGACGTTAAATAATAACTCACTCACTCATAAGGTTCTGTTAAATGTGCCGATAGTACAACAAATAGATTCCCCTTGGGGAAGTTACGAGGTGTGCAAACATCTTCTAGTAGGAAGGATCTCAATAGTATGTTTAGAATGGGATGGTTTCCAATCGAGAGTTTGCCATGTTGAAGTACAGAGTGAAGTGCCGATCTGTAACCTCTGTCGTCCCTTGTCGGAAATTATTGTCCTGACGTAGATGTAGTAGAAAGTCTTTTACCATAGAGATGGGGATTGTATTAGTTATAATCCCTTGTCGTCTTCTCTACTAGACAAACTTTTCTCATCTATTGTCATATATAAGGGAGGATGAAGGTCTCCATGATCTTGCCACAGCTTCAGAGGCAAGTCCAGAGTACCCTGATATAGAGCTGAAACGATATCCTGGGACACCAATGCATCGCGATACACTCCATACGATACGGTGCGCGACTTGTGAGGTGTTGTATCTCGATTGTTCACCATACGTTTTTTCAAAGACGTATATATATACGTCTTTGTTTTGTTTTTAATAAACTTTTATCACAGACACGTTTTAAATGTGTTTGAACTCTTTCAACACCGTAGGCCGGCAAATCGGCCAAGAAGCATCGAATCCCCAGACACCGTAGGCTGGTTAACCGGCCAAGCCTTAGGCCCCGTTACTTCAAAATAGTTTATAATTTTAAGAACCTACCTGTGATTTAATTTATTATATCTATCACATCTCACAATGTCTGAAATACGTATTCGATTTCAATTTATCATTTCTTATCGGTAGATTACAAAATTATTCCTGCAATGTTATTGAAAATATAATCCCCGGACACACACTTCGACAACGGGTGCACATAGAATATGTCAAAGAGCACAACAAAGACGTTTCAAGCAAATCTTTAAATATATTATACAAAGTGATAAATAAAATCAACAAATATATATCTAAAAGTTGTCAAACTTACTGCTAAGTTATTATTTCCATCTTTTCGTGCGATCGCATGTAATGTTTGTCAAATGACATCTAGGCTTTCGTCACCTCGAATTCTCAGCTCGGACACGATGTTCAATGCCAAAATATTTGCATGAAAAATCTTTATCACAGCTTGTAACCTAGCATGATACATCCATGAAGCTCCATACTTTTAATATAGATCTTGATTTCCTGCTTAAAATGTTCAGAATAACACGATTTAACCAAAATATTTCGACAAAATCTGAAATTCATCAACACAAGGATTTGTAATTTGATTGGCTGCCTCAGGTCATGACCAATCACGAACCTTGTAGGAGATTTTGGCAAGAAAGCGTCATTAGATACAAATTTTTATCCAATGAAATCGATGTTACGCAGATTAAATGTAGCGATGTGTCATATGTCAGTCTTCGACGAACGTTTTACTCATTCGAAGCATTCGAAAACAGAGGTATTCCATCATGTTACTGAGCGGACTGCCGCTGTTATCCGGAAATGGGTGAAAACAGATAGTATTCATAATTCTTTTAAAAATAATTTTCAAACTAGATCGACGTAAACAATGAACATAAAAAAAAAAGAAATAGATAAGTAGATCTTATTAAATCTTATATTTGCTGAAAATCGTCCAATTTTCGCTTCCTTGGTAAGGCTTAAGCTGGACGTTATAAATGTGGTAGCTTACATTATTTTATGTACAACAAACCTAATTAAGTTGTAAATGCATTATTTAAATAATGTGATACCGGCCTACGGTTTTATATTTATAAACACTAGGATTAGACCTTTCAAATGGTGTATAACATGACTGTTCTGCAGGTTGCAATAATTGTTATTAATTGTTTTTTTTCCTTTATACATGAAAATGGCAAATCATTAGTTACTGGACACTCGTATTTAGTATTTACTCCTACTTTCTAGTCACAACTCACAAATATGTAGGACTGTTACTTTTGTGTTTGTTACATGGAAATGGCAGATGATCCGTTAAGTTAAAATATTCTTTTACAGTATATATTTTATGACTCATGAACATTCATTCACTAATATTTAATTTTTTATTTAAGTTTAATTCATCATCTCTTGTCTTCTCTTATCACTATGTGTATTGTAGCGTATCGAGATACATATCAAATCGTGATGTAAGTATCGAGATACGTATCGTATCATGACCTAGGTGTATCGTTGCAGCCCTACCCTGATATCTGCATCTTTTGCGTGATATCTTCCAGGCGGTTAGATGTAGGCTGGGCAGAATTGTCGTAGATAATGGTGACCTGGGCTGTCGTAACAGATGTCGACAGAGAGGTACACTACTGTCCAGAAGTTCATTCCCCTGACATGCATGCGCAACGCGTTACGCAACCCTTGTGCACCCAGTTGGTCCCTCGTGTGGAACCCGTCTGCCACAACGCTTGTCACACTCATTACAGGGGGAACAAACTTTTGACCAAAGCTGAACTTGGAGGTGTAGAGAAAATTTTGATATCCTGACGAGAAATGTCAATACATATTTTATCATATGAACTTGCGGATGTCTCATTTTTAGATGTGATATTGTTGGAAAATAGAGTACTCTTGTGGCTTCTACTTGATGTTTTGAGAAAATACATGAACCTGGTAAATGTTATTGCTGTTCAAATGCTTTTTTTTTAATTTGATATTAAAACGTCTGTGGTACGACTTTCAGTGATCATGTTTATGAGGTTTGGCGGAGTATTGTTTTTATTAGACACTAATCACTTTATGATGGTTGGGTCTGTTTGTCTCAGGTCCACAGCCGTGACGCTGGGAAAGGGCAGCATTTAATTAATGAGAGTAGGTTATATCGTGGAGGATACACTTGGGCGAGAGGATTCTACTAATTTCCGTACCACAGGAAGACGTGAATGCGGGGTTGTGTATAAGATGGCCGTTGCATAATGGCTGCCAGAAGAGGTAAACATTGAGCTAAAGCAGTATTGTTTTCACAGGTTTGTTGAATAAATTCCCAGCGCTACTGTCATTTTGGCATTTACAATATATATTTTTTCAACGTACATTAATAGTTTACTAGTCATATGTTTTAGTGTATTTGTCAATTGTGTTGAGCTTACAGGCAATAAATGTACTTTTTGGTAAATATATTAACGCCTCATGTAAAACATGAAGTAAGGACGATAGTAAATAATAATATTCAAATCGCATTAAAATACAATGATAACAAGATACACATGTAATCCTAACGCCTTTGTTCCACATTCAGAGCTAGGAGGAAAAGTGACAGATTAATAAAGGGAAGAAGCTTGCCCTTACATATATGTAGAGACATCTGAATATGACTATATATGTAAATGTTACGATACTGTAGCTATCTACATGGACTATTAAAAAATGGGCATAAGCTCACAGAGACGAAGGCTAGAGACACTATACCATATTCGATTTTTTACATGATAAAGTACATTACTTGATATATTAATTTCAGTTATTGATATCTACAAATTGATTTGCAATATCAGTAAAAATTTCACGATATAATAAAATAAAATTTGTGATATAAATTGATTCTTTGGTATCCATAAATAAATTATTGATATCAAGTAAGTAATAAATAGTAAAAAGGCTCCCTATATATTGTTCTTTGTGGATTGTATTGAGAAACACGATTGCATCACGGTTGTTGTGTTAATTGCTAGTCTTTTTTCTGCACCATCATTTCTTTCATCATTAAAAAGTGTTTAAAAAATGGCAACTTAAAATTAACCATGAAAATAATACTAACCCGACCTTTTTTTCTCTGTCATTATTATCGTTAACATGTGTCTACTTTTAAGTGTATATACTTATACTATACATCGTACTGATTAAGGAATGACACATCATCGTAACATGTATGTACTGTATATATATGTATCACGCAGGTACTTTGATTCTATAGCACAGAAAATCGTTACCCCGAGTAACTGTGTAACGGTTCATCCCTTGTTTTCAGACGTGTCGTTCAGACAAATAAGTTAGGTCTGACAGTTATCACAATCTCACCGCTTATAAAGATTTGATACATGCTGACTGACACTCTTGATGGATCAGTGATTAAGACAACAGATCAATACACACGCTTCCTACATATTCAGTATGTACTTATGATTACATGGCTGTATGTGTGCAGGGTATGTATGGCTGTATGTACCATTACATGGATGTATGTATGTATGTAAATTATGGGTGTGTATTTACATACGAGGGGTGTTCATTAAAGATTTCCCCTAAACCACTTACGGTTATCATATTTGGTTGAAATTTCACATGTGTAATGATACATGTATCTATGGGTTATGTCTGAATTTGCAGCATCAAACTATTAATCTTACCACTTTTACAGGTGTTATGATCGAGTAGGGTGTGACAATGGAGCCACTAGAATACAGAGCAGTGATTAGGTTTTTATATTTGAAAGGTCGCACACCAAAAGAAACTTTCGATGAAATGAAAGTAACTTATGGGGAAGATGCCCCATCATATGACGTTGTTAAACACTGGCATCGCCAGTTCAAGTGTGGTCGGACATCTGTGGAAACAGCTGCAATTCCTGGTCGCCCCCATTCAGCCATTGATGAGGACACTATCCATCAAGTGGAGGCCGCCATTTTGGCAGACCAACGTATAACTGTTCGCCAGTTAGCACAAGATGTCAAGATCAGTGTAGGGTCTGTGGAAAAAATCATTCATGACAATTTGAACATGCATAAGGTGTCTGCACGATGGATTCCCAGGTTGCTCACACCTTTCCAAAAGCAGGAACGAGTCAATTGCTCAAAGGATCTTTTGGACATGTGCCAAAAAAACAGGCAAATTTTTTGACAAACTTATCACACAGGATGAAATATGGGTCCATCACTATGATCCTGAGACTAAAGTTCAGTCGATGCAATGGAAGCATGTGGAGTCACCACCCCAAAAGAAGGCACGTGTCCAACCCTCTGCAGGCAAGGTCATGCTCACAGTGTTTTGGGACCAGCACGGAGTAGTGATGATGGATTTCTTGGCAAAGGGTACCACAATTACAGGAGCTTATTATCCTTCACTGCTGAGGAAATTGCGGGACGCTATCAAGCTTAAGCGGCATGGCATGCTGACCAAGGGTGTCCGTCTCCTGCAAGACAATGCTCCAGTACACAACTCTCATGTTGTCCAGACAGAAGCGCGGTCCTGTGGCTATGAAATCCTTCCACATCCTCCTTACTCTCCTGACCTTGCACCATCTGACTTCCACCTCTTTCCAACCATGAAGTCATTTTTGAAGGGAAAACGTTTCACAGATGATGAAACAATGATTTCTGAAGTCAAGTCCTGGTTTGAGACGCAAAATGAGGGCTTTTACAAGCGAGGTCTCCATAGTTGCATAAAACGATGGGAGAAGTGTGTAACTCTTGGTGGTTCCTATGTGGAGAAAGACTAATACCTTTGCCAAGTTTCATTCCACTATGTCCATCGGAAGTGCGTGCGCGTGCCTGTGTGTGTGTGTTTGTGTGTAAATGTATGTAAATGTCTGTAAGCCTAGATTACAAATAAATGCCTTGGTCGTTTGAAGCCAGAAGGCAGGGGTATTCCAGGGAGGAAGCCTGCTCTCGCAGTAGGTCACTAGAGCAGAAACTTCTCTTGTGGAAAAAGGCAAGTATAGCAGAGTAAGCTGGGGATTATCGGCTGTCGTGTGAAAACAATGATTCAGCAAGATCGACGTCCTGTCCCTGTGAACACACCTACAGATTACGGATTGAACACCAAAAGTGTTTGTCAGGTTTCTTAATGCTTAATTACTTTTACTGGAGAATATGTTTCTTGTACAAGCTATTCTTGTACTATGTTAAGGCTAGGATTTACTTCCGTTTTCCTTTATTTAGCAGGCCCCTCACGCTAAAAAACAGCCTGTTTATGTTACTATATCCTGCTATGCTTTACGTCTTACAAAGCTATACATTACTATTATATTAGGCCTTCAACTTATCTTTATTTGAAACTTTCTCCCTCTGTAACACAAGCCATAGGTTCTAAAATAATAATAGTTCTCTTTAAATTCAATACTGGACTATTGGTGGAAATTGGAAATGAATATAGATTGTCATGTTGTCTGACTGCAGATAGGATTTGTTATCTTAACAATAACTGGGGGTTTCACATTAGGGGTTGTGATGATTTAAAATTGCACAAAAGTGTCCTGCTGAGTATCGGTGCTTGGTGATGCCAAAGGGTAACATTTTATTATTAGAGGAAATTGGTAGTGAATACTTAATACGAGGGCTGGCTGAAAAGTTCTAAGCCTAACTGTGAAAGTTGATGGTTTTCATTTATTTCTCCACATAGTCCCCTTCCAGGTTTACACACTTTGGCCAGTGATGCTGCAAGGCCTGGATGCCGATCTAGAAGAAGATTTTCTTCAGCCACCCTAAAAAAGTCATTCACAGTGGAAATGACGTCATCATTACTAAGAAAATGGCGACCGGCTAGTTCCTTTTTCATTTTGGGAAACAGGTGGAAGTCTGACGGGGCAATATCGGGTGAATAAGGGGGATGGTCAATGAGTTCGAAGCCACAATCATGGATCGCTGACATGGCAACCACCGATTTGTGAACAGGAGCATTGTCTTGCTGGAACAGGACTCCTTTAGTGAGCATTCCCCGTCGCTTAGCTTTGATAGCTTCACGCAACTGTCTCAGTAGGTCAGCATAATATCTTCCATTGATAGTCTGGCTTTTTTCAAGATAGTCAATCAGCAGAATACCCTTTGAATCCCAAAAGACTGAAGCCATCACCTTTCCAGCAGAAGGAACCAACTTTTTGGGGGGCTGGTAATTCCTGATGCTTCCATTGTTTAGACTGAATTTTGGTTTCTGGTTGAAAGTGATGAATTCAGGTCTCATCGGGCCAAAAAATCATCGGGATCTGCTTCAAAAGGCATAAATTGTCACGGGACGTCAGGAATCTGACACGTTTCTGATCCGCTGTCAAGAGCTTTGGCAACCATCTTGCAGAAACTTTTGTCATTCCCAACTTTTTGGTGATAATGTGCTCAACCCTCTCATGAGAGATGCCCACAACACTGGCAAAATGTTGAGTGGTCAATCGTCGATCAGCCATCACAATGTCATGCACTCGGGTAATGTTTTCCGGAATGGTTGCTGTTGAAGGCCTTCCTGGACGCTGGTCATCGTCAAGGCTCTCTCTGCCACACTTGAATTCCGCAGCCCACTTCTTTACAGTGGAAAAGGAAGGGGCATCATCCCCTAAAGTGGAGACCATGTCAGCATGTATCTGTGTTGGAGTTAGCCCTTTCAAATGCAGGTACTTGATGACTGCTCTATAGCCAGTTTTGTCCATTTCTGGTGATTTCAATGGGTAGGTTCACAAGATGGTCTGGTACAAAGACAATAATAACACTATTATCATAGTTGCAGTTCTTATGTCTATGATTCATTAAATGATTGTACTTGTTGGTGGCAAAAGTTTGTTTCAATCAGATTGAGATATCCCACTTAGGCTTAGAACTTTTCAGCCAGCCCTCGTACCATGTATACAGGATATCTTCAGCATTTTCAGCCCTTTCTTTCTGTGTGTGTAACTCTGATGGAAAGAAGTCACTGAACCAGTTCATGCAATCTATGTAAAAGAAGATCAGACTTGGTTAGAATCCGTGTTTATCTGTGACAACTTCCAATTGGTGACATATTAATGAACTTGGCAAGTGGTGATGAATTTTGGTATTTATATTATTATAATCTGTCAAATTGTACATAAATTTGTGTGTTAAATCATAAATATTCAAAGAGACTGTGGTGGTGGTGGTGGTGGTTCAAAGCGAAACGGACATCCCTGTTGTTGTCTAATTAATGCGGGCCGGCGCTTTTGATCTTGCCTCCAACCATGCATGTACCCCGGTACTGAAAAGATGTAGTAGAAGTAAATGATGACTAGGATAACCTAGAAATAAACAAGATTCTTTCTTTTTGCATATCAATGCATCAATTCATCGGTCATGGGGTTTTGTTATGTATGTGTAGCCAAGAGTATCCGCAATTAACTAGAATGTTTCCTATCTACAAAAATATATACAAGCTAGATATTTGCCCTCACCAAATATATATTTGCTTAATTGCATTAGTGTTCTTTATCAAAACAAGTATAACGCTTATACACGCTTGGTGTGGCAGACTGAAAATGAACATTATGACAGCGTCACCAGGGATAATAGGGGTCATAAGACATAGCTTTATTTGCTTTTCTCACCACAGACTGTGGCATATGAAGATCATACATAAATATGTTTAAGTTACATGGGCAGCAGACTGGATTATTTACCGAAATACAGAGAAAATATTGTGTTCAATAAAAGAAAACATTGATAGATTATAAAACACACTTATTTTTGTACTATTGAACAAACTGTGGACTTTGAAGACATTATCGCTTATTGTAATAATATCAAGGTAACAAATCATATCTCTATCTGAAATCCACGATCATAGTTGCTGTCAAACCTAAAACCATATTCAGGGCGGCCAGTTTTGACTTGCCATGTGCCTCAAAGTGAGTTTATTCTTAAACATGTCAAAAGCGATTGACCCTACAATATATAGTTGGAAGCTGTCTCTCGGACTGTTATGGTTAATGTTGTATTTTATAATACATCTGGTGAATGTTCAAGTTAGTTACAGTCATATACTCCATTGTTCTAACTGTCAATCGTCTCAACAGGACCATGGCTTTGGTTGTATATCAATTCCCTGTCTTATGTCTTAAGTCATTAATTGGTAACTGCGGTCCAAATTTATCAACTTATTCATCCATTGTTGCAATCTTGACTGATTTGTTTACACAACAAAAAATCGAATTGATCACAAACTACTGAGGCAGTCAAGCACCTATATCAGAAATGTAAAAGCAGCCATGTTACATCTTGTCCCAAAAGCTGGCAATTATTTCCACATAATAACTGAAAAAATGCTGGTGTGACCTTACATTTATACTTACTCACAGACAATATACTTTCAATATACAATTTTATTAATGTTTTATTTACAATTAAATAAAACTATAATAACATGAATATTAAAATTCATCATCACTTGTCTTATGTTTCTAGGTTTGTCAGCACCATACCTGTGCTCGTGGGTTTCACAGAAGTGGTAAACGTCTGAGACCTGCATCACTTCGGGCTTTCCTCCTACATTTAAGCTGACACACCGTGATATAACTGGAATACTGTTAAAAGCGGCGTTAAACACAACTCACTCACTCATCACTTGTCAAGTTTACTAAAATGTCACCAGTTGGAAGATGACGCAGATACACAAGGATTCTAACTAAGTTTGATCGTCTTTGGCACAGAGGTTTATCCCCACTTTGCCAGCACACAGCAGAGGTTTAACAGTTACTGTGAGTATTGTTTTATGCCGCTTTTAGAAGTAACTATGTTTATACAAGCAAAAACGTCATGCCAAAAACGCTCACAGTAGTTAGTGAGTGAACTCAACTGATAATTTTACAAGTATCCATCACAACCTATGAAAGCTAACATGTGAATAAACTCACTGAAATTTAAATAATTAAGGCATTTGCAGTGACCAGTTAACAAGTAATCTGTGAGATAGTATATAAATACTGTGAACGCCAAACAACTTCATAATAAATAGACAAATGCACCTGAGAATGGCGTGGTGGCCGTAGCCTTGTATATCAATGTTTTAAATACCAAGTGAAACAAAGATAAGGTGCCCGCATACACGGGAAATGCTGCGATCCTGAGCCTTGTGCATAACCATTGTCATGACCTGGTTGACCAACTTCCTTCCACCAACGTGAAAGGATTACCCACAGAGAAAGAAAGGATTAAAATCCTAAAGATATCCTATCTACATGGTATAAGTACTCACAACCAATTTCAACTTATAATAAATTCTTACCTTTGGTATCCCAAGCAATACTCACTATGATCATTGGGCAAATGTAGAAATCACAAAACCTAACGAGATTCTGTCTACATGGTCACAACCGGTGATTGTAAAGATCTCAAATCCCATCAACAGTCCTTCATAATCATTTCCAATATCCTCTTAGAATTAGTGATAAATGTTAGAGTCCCAACTTTCTCTTATCAATTCTTAAAAAATACAAAACAGAAAGTGGGGTATGGGGAAATGGGGCATATTTCAAGGTGAAACAAGTATTTGTCACAAAGTGATGAAATGTCCCCAGCCTGTATATACACCATAGTACCAAATATGAAGACAATCCTGCGATTAGTTCTTGAGATATCGCGGCAACACCGTTTTCCAACTCCAAAAGCAGATTTGCCTGCTGTGACCTTGAAAATGGGGTCAAGGTCACCAAAACCGACTGGTGTCTGCGGAGTCTGTATATACACCATAGTTCCAAATATGAAGACAATCCAGTGTTTAGTTCTTGAGATATCGCGGCAACACCGTTTTCCAACTCCAAAAGCAGATTTGCCTGCTGTGACCTTGAAAATGAGGTCAAGGTCACCAAAACCGACTGGTGTCTGCGGTGTCTGTATATACACCATAGTTCCAAATATGAAGACAATCCTGCGATTAGTTCTTGAGATATCGCGGCAACACCGTTTTCCAACTCCAAAAGCAGATTTGCCTGCTGTGACCTTGAAAATGAGGTCAAGTTCACCAAAACCGACTGGTGTCTGCATAGTCTGTATATACACCATAGTTCCAAATATGAAGACAATCCAGCTAAAAAAATTTGAGATATCGCGGCAACACCGTTTTCCAACCCCAAAAGCAGATTTGCCTGCTGTGACCTTGAAAATGGGGTCAAGGTCACCAAAACCGACTGATGTCTGCGGAGTCTGTATATACACCATAGTTCCAAATGTGAAGACAATCCAGTGTTTAGTTCTTGAGATATCGCGGCAACAAACAGGTGGGACGCACGGACGGACAGACGGACGTACAGACGTACGTACGGTCGGTCGTGAATACTATATCCCCCGCTTCGCGCATTCGTGCGGCAGGGGACAATAATTGGACATTAGTAGTGGTGAATGCTCTATCGTAATTGTAATCTAAACCTTAAATCTGGTGAACGAAAAATGTTATATTTGCAATCACCAGGAATGACTCATGTGGTCAAAACTTAAAATGAATAAACCACAATCCACACACAATCACTTCATTATTGGCGAACATTTACCAACCCGCGACTATCGTGTCAACTCGGGAATTCCCCTAGCAATAAACTTGCGTCTAAATTCACTACTGTTCTACTGTCAGCTAGCCACAATGGCTAGACTGGACCCTCATGGAATGGTTCATGCCATTTAAGTCCAGCAACCGAACACTAATTAAGACGGGCCAACCTTGTGTTTATGGTCTGGTGAACATGGCTGCTAATAAACTCAAGATTCACATCTCACTGGTTTGTTTTTTCTCAATGTTCATTTGATATATTTGTCAACTTCAACTGAAACCTGGTCCCATGTTACATGCTTGGCACACGCATATGCAATGAGTGACCCAAGCATGCTCAACGGGTTGCACACACGCTGCATCCCGTTATACGTGTTCTCAACATGTGTTAGGGGAATGAACTTCTAGGCAGTAGTGTAACTGGAGAGGCTCTTCCATTAATAGATCTAATAATCTGGTGAACCACGCTCTGTTGGGGCGGATCAAGATTATCATGTAATCCGTCTCCCCCCACCTTGTGCATGACCTTGACTAGGAGAAATAATGGTGGGAATGCGTATGCAAATAGACCCATCCAATCTGTTTTGCCATAGGATGGAGAACTGGACAGACATAAACCGTAAGTTGATGGTTTAGGCAGGTGACAAAGAGATCTAGATGCGGTGTGTCCCATAATGTGGTTATCCAAGCAAAGTTCTTGAGATGTAAGGTCAATTCTGTTGCCACTATTCTCCCCTATCGGGAAAGGCTGTCAGCAAGGATGTTCAACTTCACTGGAATATGTCTCGCTTCCCTCCAGCAACTGATGGAGTTTGCCAAGAAAAACAATCATGTAGTCTCCATCATCAGAGAACTGGATCTGGTTCCTCCTTGTTTCTGAATGTATGCCACCACTGTGGTGTTGTCTGTGGCTATGAGGATGGACGATTGGGAGAGACATATCTTCCATGCCAGAATGGCGTAAAAAATGGCCTTCATTTCCCTGCAGTTGATATGTAGGATCCTCCATCCAGTGTTACAAGATACTTGTACCGTGAGATCGTCCATATGGGCTCCCCATCCCGAATCTGACGTGACTGTATATAGATGGTTTTGGAGCGTCGGAGTAGTCACAGGAATGTCGCTCATCAGGTGCTCTCTATAAGTCCACCAATGCTGGTCCGTAATAAGTAGCGAGGTAACTGAGTTTTGAACTCTAGGGTGTGGGATCGTAGTGAGTCGATCCACGTCTGTAGAGGACGTAAAATCAACCTTCCTCTGAAGGTCATATCCTGTAGAGACGTTAGGTTGCCTAGAAGAGACATCCACCACCTTAGAGACCAGCTGGGTTGACTTGATAGGGATTGAATTTTCGTAATAGTCTTGACGAATAGATCCTCTGGTTGACATAGATATCCCTTGTGGAGTTGGTCTTGAACCGGAGTGGTTTCAGACTTGGAGGGATTGACTAGGAGGCCTAGATAGGTCATAAGCTGAACCAGGAATAGCATGTTCTGGTGTAATGGAGCTTTTTCTTGGTCTACTGCCAGGAAAGCGTCCAGGTACCCATGCATTCATACTATTTGGAGGTGGGCAAACCTGATGACTGGCGCTGTAATCCTGGTAAACAGCCAAGGGGTTATTGGTATCCAAATGGTAAGACCTGGAACTTGTAGCATCGACCATTGATAGTAGGTCGAGGCCGATGAGCCAATCTCCTGTCCTCAAAGTCAACCACAACTTCCGCACGGATTCCATCTGAAACTTTGGAGGAGGTACCAGGAATGATTTGTTGAGGATCTTTAATTTTATTATCAACCTCATGTCTGGCGAATTCTTCTTCAGAACTAAGAATACCGGAGAATAAAAAACTTGGTCTTGCTGATCTTCACTAGTTTCCAAATGGCTCCCTTCTTTAGTAGCTTACTGACGGTAAGATCTGCTGACACTAGATTGGCTCCAACTAGATGAATATGCGGCCTGAGATGTCAGGATGGAATGCTTCTTGAAATGTAGTTTTGTATCAGAGCCACGACATCTCGGACCCTACAATCGGGCGTAATCTGCTCCCAATTTTCGGCGTATGACAGAAGACTCCCTCCCACTGACCCTGGCATTATGTTGAAAGACGGTAGGCGTAAATCGCAGTCCATAGACATAACCAGGTCGAAAGGGTCTATAATGGCAAAATGGCTGGCAAGGAAGTCAGAACCTGCGTTCACCTCTGTCCCCGGACTTGCCTGGCAATAGGATCCTCGTTTCTTGTAGTCGGGCTGACGAAACGAATCCTGAGAAGACTGATGTTTGTCGTACCCCTGACTCCAATGGAACTAATCCTACCTGGAGGGAACAAACTTCTTCTTAGGTGGATGCTTATATGACTAGTCTTTTTTATCCCGGGAACACTTCGGGGGATAGGAAGATCCCTGTGCATAGACAGCTTGGTTGACTCGTACAGTTGTGTCTTGTCTGACCTCATCTATGACATGTCCCAATTTGCTGTTCAACATCTTTGGAGCATTGATCAGTTGTGACATTACCAAACTTTTGTTTGGTTGGAAACAGCTCTTGAACGAATCTGTGCTAGAAGTGCTGTGACACTGAGTTACCAGAGATTCTTGTGTGATAGATGAAACCAACATTTATCAAAGAAAATATCTGCTTGTAAAACATCTTTGCTACTGTATGTTGTTCAACATTTGAAAGGTCTGACCCTATTGTTTATAAATATGAAAGTTATGTTTATCACATTATTTAAATAATGAATTAACAACTTAATTATGTTCGTTGTAAATAAAAAGATGTAAGCTAACACATTCATAACGTCCAGATTAAAGGACCAAGGAAGCGAAAATTTGACGATTTTCGGCAAATATACGATTTCATAAAATACACTTACCTATTTCTTTTTTATTTTTATTGTTTACGTAATTGGAAAAGCATTTTAAATAGAATTATAAATAGTATCTGTCATCACCCATTTCCCGATAACAGCGCCTGTCCACTCGGTAACATGAAGAAATACCCCTGTTTTCGAGGCTTCGTATGAATAACACGTTCGTCGAAGACTGGCATATGACACATCGCTAGAAAGCTTATTCTTCATCTACACGCTTGTAACATTGCCTTTTTCGTAGTTATAACAAGCGATTTCATTTGATACAAATTGGTTTCTAATGACGCTTTCTTGCCGAAATCTGCTACAAGGTTTGTGATTGGTCAAATTTGAGCACATGATCTAAGGCAGCCAATCAAATTACAGCTGTGGTATGAATTTCAGATTTTGACAAAATCTTTTTGTTAATCGTGGCTTTCTGAACATTTTAAGCAGGAAATCGCGATTTATATTAAAAATATGGTACTTCGAAGATTATCGTGCGGGGTTATGAGCTGTGACAAAGATTTTTCATGCATATATTTTGGCATGAAACATCGTGTCCGAGCCAAGAATTTGAGGCGACGAATGCCGAGATGTCATTTGATTTACATTACAAGCAATCGCAGGAAAAGATGGAAATAATAACTTAGCTGTAAGTTTGACAAGTTTTAGATATATTGTGGTATATTTTTGTTGATTGTATTTATTACTTTGTATACTATATTTAAAGATTTGCCTGAATCGTCTTTGTTTTGCTCTTTGACATGTTCGATGTGGACCTGTTCTCGAAGTGCGTGGAACTTCGTGAATGTATCGTGCTATGTTACGAGCTGTGACAAAGATTTTTCATGCATATATTTTCGCATTAAACATCGTGCCCGAGCCGAGAATTCAAGGCGACGAAAGCCAACGAATGCAGATCGCACAAAAATATGGAAATAATAACTTAGATGTAAGTTTGATTACTTTTAGCTATATTTTTGTTGATTTTATTTATTACTTTGTATAATATATTTAAAGATTTGTTTAAAACGTCTTTATTTTGCTCTTTGACATGTTTGATGTGGACCCGTTGTAGAAAATTGTGTCTGAGGATTTTATTTTCAATAACATCGCAGGAAATAGTGAATAATTTTTTAATTTATTGATAAAAAATGATAAATTGAAATTGAATACGTATTTCAGACATTGTGAAATGTGATAGTTTTAATAATGAATGATATGACTGGTAGGTTTATCAATATCATTGTCAATATACCGGTACATCACAAACATATCGCGATACGTAAATGTTTCTTTTTCATATTGCGGTATGCCGGTATACCGGTAATACCGTGCAGCCCTAATTCTGACTATGGTATCTAGCTTGTTGTGGATGTGTCCGACATGATCCGTCTTAATAGTCATAGGAGTCTCTCCAGATTTGCCATCATATGATGTCTGCAATGGTGGAATGATGTGCCTGATCCTGGCGACAAACCAGTTGATATATGCGCCAAGGTACATTAAATGTCTGGACATCATAGACAGGTCTTTAATCTGGGAAGTAGGTAACATGACTTTAGTATAAGGGTTGCGTACTAGCTTCATAAAGTCATAAACTTGATGTTCCGGAAGTGGAAAATCATGGATTTAATACAACTTCCGCTTCAATGAAGGTAAGGTTACCTGGTCATCATGTCTGAGCTTGAGTAGACTTTCAGAAGCCTGATGTACCACCGTGCCTGCATAACTCGGCCACGGCAATGTCTGGCGGGTATGTTGAGTCAGAGATGATGTAGGAGCATGACATCCTCCGTATTCCGGCATTCCCTCTGTATAATCCCGTTGGGGTGAATCGTCAGACTTATTAACCTCCTGATATAGGTCCGATTCCGCCTCAGAATGACCGTGTCCACCGGGAGGGGTGGATGTTCGGCATAATCCATACACTCAACGCGTTCCCCGTGCGGTTCATCATCCGCTGGTGTCCAGGAAACAGCTTGTGATGACTGCCCGTGTATAACAGAACCCGTACAGGAATAAAGGTCCACCGTCAAACCGCCTGGCTGTCCCATGATGTAATCTCCATCTCGGTCAGTAGACCCTGGACGGTCCCATGCGGTCCAAGCACTTGGGTTCCGTTTGTTGATGGTGACT
The DNA here is from genome assembly GCF_022045235.1 of Haliotis cracherodii. Classification (NCBI taxonomy): domain Eukaryota; kingdom Metazoa; phylum Mollusca; class Gastropoda; order Lepetellida; family Haliotidae; genus Haliotis; species Haliotis cracherodii. Next base: position 39,479,913 of record NW_027266264.1, read on the forward strand.
ATGCGGTTGAAGTGACACTCCCGTAACAGTCTGCTGGGCTACCATGGGGTCCGTGCGGAGACCATTTGGTGTCTTAGATGAGGAAGATGTTCTTGCGGTACGCTGACAGGACCCAAGCAAAGATCTGGATGCCCATGCCCAGGGTAAAGCTTGGGAGCTTCTACCTGGCTGGTTGGAATGGTCATCAGGGGTAGGCCTTACAGCCGTGGCTGTGGTCCGAACAGATGGCTTGTCCCCCCATGCAGCCCCTTGGCCGGAGGACTTCTCAGCCAATACTGTCTCCTTCTTTCTAAGCATCTACATCTCCTGAGATATCAAACAGCGACTCCATCATCTTCTTCTGCTGGTTGAAGAGCTATTTCAACATGTTCATAGAGAACGCAGAAGTAGATTCATTCAACGGAGTATTATGTGAGACACTGTGGTCTGAACAGATGGCTGTCCCCCATGCAGCCTCTTGGCCAGAGGAATCTTCTTAGCCAATACTGTCTGCTTCTCTCCTTCTAGCTCTGGTCAAGGTTTCTCCTAGTTTGTTGAAGGCCTTCTTAATCTTAGACAGAGTAGAACATTGATCGCATCTTGCCTCTTCAGTGCGCGTAAACGTTTTATAAACATCCTCAATATTCTAAATTGTCCTTCTTGGAATGACAGACCAATAACAATACTATGTTGTTATTATCATGTTGTTATTATTATGGCATATCAATACGTTATATCGCACTCCGCTGCCATTATTTTCAGAAAATAATTTGGCAATCATTGAGCATGGTTTCGGAGTAAGACAAATTTGACCTAACGCACTGGCACCAATGACAAAAAAATATGAAACATAGGCCTGAAGCCCGCTACCCAATCAATAAATAGTAAACAGTTGATGATAAATATCAAATTATGTAATTTCTTTCAAATTCGAATCTATTTCAGAATTTTCATGATGATAGCTTACCAACTTAAAACTGCAAGTATTTTGATTATGTTTGTAATCTGCATTATTTTGCCATTGAATGGTGTACCTAGAATGTATATCATTTCAGATTTTGCGTATCATCCAATATTTTTCATTATTTGCAGTGTCTATTGACTTAGTTCAGCTAAATGAATCGCGAGTTAGGCCAGGCCCAAACGTGTCACTTAAGCTTGTTAACAGCATGACAATGACCAAAAGTTCATCACAGCGAATCATTTGTAAACCCGATAAAAATGAGACATTTTTACAAATATTCAAACATCGGTGTTAATAATTCTAGAAAATTAATTTAGATATATAAAATGGATTGTTATAGTACCACAGGATCTCGATGCATGTGGAGTTGTTTGTTTACCACCTTTGCCATGATCGTACAACTTTCATCCAATAGAAGATGTTTCAATTCCGATTGTTTTTGTTTAAAATTAATTAAAATGAAAGTTGCTAATTTTTAGAAATTAAGGAACTTTTGTGTTTTCTTTCCATCAGGTAATAAAATTTATGATCGAATGTGAAACAATAAAATCATAAAGAAAATTGCATGCCGCTCAACGTGAAGTGCCAAAAGTCAACAAGTCAGTTGTGTGCCAAGAAATTTGGCCGATATATTCTGAACTTGCGATGTTTCGGTAAACAAACTACTGAAAGTTTTGATATTCTGCAAGCTGAGCATTTATGCATTTCACACATAACTTAAATGATACACCAAGCCTACTTGTTGAACAGTTATTGCGAGTTTCATTTGGGGGCGGTCCTTTGACTATGCGCCTGTCGAATGGGTTCGACAGTAGCATTGAGAGCATTAATGATCTCAGAACTGTTATGTCAAGCATGATCTTTGAAAGACAAAGTGGCATTTAATCAGTAGAATAAATATAGGGCAACTTAGCTGTAAGAAGGATCAATACAAAATGTTTGAGGTGACCATACTCTACAAGACAATGTAATCTGTAGAGTGATGACGCTGCCTCACTATTCTATCCAAGGACTAATCAAGGGCTTCGTGGGCCATGAGCTTAAAAAAAACAAGTGAGTGTCAGAATTATTTTCACTACATCAAATTTAATTCTTGTTTTTTGGCCAATTGTTGGCCAATTATGCAGGATGCAACATAAGGTCAGGTCTGACTCAAAGTGTTCAGCACAAACTTTTGAATAGAAATACAAATAAATCAAATATAGGATCCTTAATGTTTTGTTTAAAGGTATTCATATACCTTTCATAAATCTGGCACAAAATTGGTCAGTACCAAACTTCAAGACAGACAATGTGAGCAGGCTGCAACATTTACAAATTGTCTTTGTCCAGTAAAATTTCTTATTGAACAGTAAAGACCGTCCATACTAACCAGTAATATCTACTGAAAATATTGTCAAGACTATATTTGATTGGGGAAAACTAGATGGACTGAAACCATTTTGTCACAGACTGGGTGAGTTGTCTCCACCCTATTAAGTTAAGACATGCATAAGAATATATTTCTCTTGATTAGTAAGTTTATGATATCACATAATACTGTTTGATATTTGATATGAAATAAAGTGTCAAAGATTAAGCTGCCTCAAAATACCACCACTGACATTCTCACCTCATTCGGTGAGCCTTCTGTGCTTCTAGTACATGCAGTTCCTTAGGCACATGGCCTGTCAAAGAGCTCTGCTGGTTACTCATCACCACTCGAACATTCTGGAAGCAAATAACATATTCTTCATTCAGATGCATAGATGCACAGTTGTCATCATACATGCAAAGGTTCAGCTTCATACGCCTTGTGGAAGCAAGACTGTCACAACTCTAATGTTAAAGACTAATGGCTTAGGAGTTCAGGGCCACATTAAAGTACTACAGTAGACAACATTTACGACCTCAGTATCCACCTTAGTTTCTAACATTGCTTAACAGTTTCTGTGAACAAATTATTTACCACTAAAGTTCTGACTAATTTACAGGCATATAAGTCAGCCTATTATACCAATGGTTCTGTACTTGCATGATTGATATCATAGAAGTATATAATATTACGAATGGAATTGATGATCCTATAGTTAGAACCATAAAATATATCAGTCATTATCTAATATTCTGAGTTAACCCAGTCTGAATGCTAACAAAGTATATTGTATTGTCACATTCTTTATTGCAAAAAGCCACCTATCTGATTGTTCTCATGCCTACCATGTCATCATCATCTTCCTCTCCACTTTCAATGCCCTCCACCCTCTTCTTCTTGCACCACCAGCCACTGTCTTGACAATAGGCCATGAGGACAAACATGGGGAAGAAACACAATGTCAGCCAGGCTTCCCATGGGTCCACCACATTTGGAGATATATAGGCTACCACCAGTAACATCCACACATATGCCCAGATGGACCAGATTGATGTCAAGACGAAAACACCCAGTTCTTTTATGTTTTTCACATTTGGTGTAGGAACACTCACTATACATATTGCTGTAATAATTAACAAATTAAATGCAGCACTACCAATGATTGTGAATGTTCCTAATGAGTCTTCAGTAGATTCACTACCGAGTCTGAGAGCAGCTTCAATAGTGGCCAACAAAATTTCGGGTGCACTGCTACCAAGGGCCATCAACGTTAAATTTGCAACCGTTTCATTCCATATAAGAATTTCTCTCTCTACTTTCTCCTGTTTCTCTTCATCCCAACGCACAATGGTCCTCTTCTTGCTGGTGATAACCTCAATACTGCACATGAAAGCATCTGAGGATATAGCAATGCCCATGAAGAAATATATCATGGCCACAATGTAGAGAAATCCACGAAGTTCCTTTGACCAGAGGTTCTCTGCTGGGAGTAGTAGCCATGATTCACAACGTGACAAACCTGCTGGTACTACCTCAAGCACATATCCATTGCTAAAGTTGGTGAAGTAAGTCGCCATGCTTAATTTTGTCCCACTGCACCTTTGGTCAGCTTGTGTACTTTACCTGCAAAATAAAGTAGAGGGCTAGAGGTTATGCAAAAACAAATGTAATATTGGGCAATTGTGCACTTAAACAAGGTTCTTTATGTATGAATTCCACACTTATCTAAAGTTGCATTACATATTTAAAAGTACAAGACTCTTAACATGTTTTTTTGTGTTTATCAGTGTTTATCAAATGCATGAATTATTTCACTGGATTTCTTAAAAAAATAATAATTAGGAGTTCCATTAAAAACCATCCATTTCAGTTGATCTCTAAGAAAACTTTGATCTCCCTATCAAACAAAGGAATGAGCAGGTGTCAGCTTTCTAAAACAATTTGGCTAAAAAAAGAAAACTCACACAAAATACAAAAACTCTCTGGTGGAGCACCCTTGGGTGTGTATATGCCATGGCACAAAGAAACTAGGGTATAAAATACACATGGCCATTATTAGCTAGTAGTAATTTCAACTGTTCGATACTGCTTGTCAAACATCCCTTTTTTAAAATACAGACAAGAGTCATCAGAAAGATGACATATCCCCACTGGCAGCTGTCTGTAAAGTAACAACAAGTAAATGTGCAATTCTGTATGTAATGAGTCAAGAGTTGAATGTTCTTTAAGAAGCATACATTGTTTACCAACAAAAGATCCACCATGGTCGCATCCATATGAAATGGAAAGTAAAAAGTGTGTTTCTGTTGGGGTTTTTTATGCAAACAAATGACAAATTACAAGAAACAATAACTAAACAAGTGCATAGTCAACAAAGTCATCTATATCCCCCACCCATTTTAACATGTTATGGTCCCAAACCAGGTAACTGACCCAACATTAACCTTAGCCCATGTCAAAATAGCTGCAATGGAAATTCTAAAATAAACATTTCTAAAACTTCTTAATATCAAATGGCACCAGTTCAGTATGTACTTTATATTTGTTATACTCCATAAGTGAACCCACCCTATATGAAAACTTAAATGCAACTTGTTGCCATGGAAACGTAAAAAATAAAAATTTATAAAATTCCTAAATAGCAAAAGGCACCAGTTTAGTATGTGCCTGGTAGACATCCAAAGTTTTGTAAGAAAGTATTTAACAGTTTTTGAGTTACGCTCCGGAAACGAACACCACCCTCATAGAACCTAAGTCCAACTTGTTACCATGGAAACGTAAAAAATAAAAAATTCTAAAATTCCTAAATAGCAAAAGGCACAACTTCAGTATGTGACTGATAGATATGCCAAGTTTCGATCTAATACACCGAATTGTTTTCGAGAAAAGGAAATGATTACGGATGGACAGATGGACGGACAGACAGAACGACTGGCTGATCGCTATATCCCCCCCCCCCCCCAAAGAGATGGATTCCAAGCACAAACAAAACTAAAAGAAATTATTCAAGAAATCCTTTGGTGAGTTACAATTACAAAGGGCTTGCTGAAACATAACGTAGGTCACCCATCTGGCTAGTCAAAATTCTTACATTCTCCATGTATGTTTGTTTTAACTTTACAGTATTCGTGAATCAGGTGATTTCGATGAGAAAATATTTAGGGGGGATGAGGTCGTGTGGGATGGTTAACGCAAAGAGAGTTATATGTTCATCATCATGGTTAAATTTTGTAATGTTATGTACAACAAAATCTTTATTTGCTCATAAATCACCACGGACAGAGGCAAATTGAAGCCAAGATTTAATCTCATAGTGCAGAAAAAGGCTTTTCAGGGGTGAGGAGTTCTAAACTTTTCTGAGCCCTGCTAGGTGGCTATGCGATCTCAGGTTCGGCCTCTTTTCAGCCTGCTGGCTGCATACAAACTTGTCTCACAAAACTGAATTTGGAACAGAACACCAGCATGAGGTTTAACTGAATCCAATGTTTTGTGTAGGATGGCGATCTACAATAAGGAAACACTGACAATAAGTTTTCAATTAAGTATAGTACTGTTAATATAACTTTCTTTTACATTGTAATACTTTAAGTGACATACACTTTCTTTGTCGATTTCTATCGGGATTATCACAGCAAGCTAACAGGCTATACTACAGGTACACACTGTGGTAGTATGGTTAGCCTGTAAGCACTAAGCCAGGTCGTGTTTTACCACCACTAGGTGTGAACATCTATTATCATGTAGCATAATCAACCTTCACATTGTGTCAATCACTTCATCATGTTAACAATAACATCCAAATTTTTTTCAACATGATCGTCATGGGCTGACAAATGAGACTTTTAATGCTATAATGAAGATGAATTGAAGTCAACAAAAACTGTTTGTTTGTTAAGGATATCACCTAGTTACAAGTGAATCAGTTTAGGGCTTAGTTACTATTGAAGAAAGCATAATGTCTATGTATATACTCAGGCTGTAATCTATTCAACATGTACTCTATGGAGACAACTAGAAAGTTACAAAATGACATGCTTATGCCAACCATTCATTATATAGCACTGAAACTGGCTTATTGAATTTCAGTAGTGTTACAGTAACTACAAAGATCTTCTTATATTATAAATATAACATGTATCCTAACCATGTCAGTAGGTTGACATGAGTGAATATTCAGAAACATCAGTTTACAACACTATATAAACCTTTGGGGATGAGGATGGGTGATGCTCTTTAATTAAGAAATTAACACTAAAACACTGCAGGGAGAATAAACCATAAGGGCCGTAGACGTCATTTACCTGTACCTTTGATTATCATATCTTTCCCACTTTAGTAGGCAACCGTTCGACCATTGCGTTTTTCTACGTTGCCAAGGTCTACATTGCCAAGGTCAACATTTACGTCATCAAGATGCGAGCGCATGTTTGAATCTCCAGAAATGACGTCATGAATGAACAATGTTTTATTGTGAAATAAACCACACTTTGTTCTTCATTGTTTTTTGCAATTTATCATGAAACAATCTTCTCCTATAAAACATTGCTACTAGTTTGTGATGAATAAAAAGAGCACCAAAGCACAGTTGCTCACCAGATACATTCAAAGTGAGCAGCATTTAGTACAGCAGTTTCTGAGATGTAGGATTTTCCTTTTCGCAACATTGTCACAACAAAGTTTCAGATCAACCACTGTGATATAAAAAGCTCCATTTTCAAGTTTACGATCAAGAACTTACTCAGTACCATTGTAATGTTGCATATTCTGCCAAAGTAATAGTTCTCAGAATCTTTGGTTTCTAATAGATTGCTTTAAACATTTGACTAATTATTTTTCAGATATAAAATTCAATCAATTCCATTCCATGAAAATTATGAAAAAGTTCAAGATCTATGGTCCATTCTATCATGGCTGGAGACAAGGTGCTGCCCATCATCTACAGGGCCCACTTGCACAAAACGATCTTAGGGCTAAGATGATCGTAACTCCCATACTTTAACATCGGCTTATGATAGTCGTAGCACTAAGATCACTTTGTACAAGTGGGTCCTGGAAATAGATAGTTTGGTATGTTGCAATGTAAATGCCATACACTCTCTTGGGGGTAAGAGCCTGCCAAGCGAAAGAGTTAACTTGCCAGTACAAAGTCACTGTATCTGGGCTACCTCAGGATATATTTGAAACTGGCCACACAAGTTATGAAAAGCCCGTGCCATTCAAATAACTATCTTGGGCATTAAATATGAAACAAAGTTTTGCAATGTTGTTCAAAATTCAATGCTTAAAACTATAATAACTGCCAGAAAAATGTAGTTATTTATGAAATATACCTAATACACAAAGCATAAAAATATAGTATCATTGCAATGCTCTAAATCACCAAAATATTAAACCATAAATACATTTCAATATTTATCTCTATTGAAACAATGTTTAACCTGAAAGCCATGTAAGCTGTGACTTAATTTGGGTGTCAAACTATATGTAGACAAGTCCTTATCCCCATCATCCAACCATAAAAATACTACCCGAGAATACACCACTTAATTACCGGTACATCTGTATGCAGTAAATCTAGGCAGCATCCTAATTTCCTAGGGCTATTCAACGAAAACAGATGATTTGGCCAGTTGGTGGGTGTCAAATGTCAAAGGAGAGGTAAATGTCATCGATTTACATATCATCTTCCTGAGGCAAGAGAGTTAACTGACTATAAAAGTCCAGTTTCCAACCTTGCCGAACTAGGCTGGTATGATGGAGTTACATTTTGGCTGGACTAACGAGTCAATGCATAGTCCAATCAGAATCGTGCACCGACATTGAAATCCGGTTCGTAAAAGGTCATGCAGATTTCGGTCGATTGCAGGATTTGCAAAGCATGTGCACCGCCAACTCGTTGTCAGCGGATATGTTCCAAATCTTTTCATGTTTTTAATCAAGGTGCTTGTGTGAAGCAAACGTAAGTGATACGAGAGGTGGAATCTGATTGGTCCATAGGAGAGGCTTAGAAGGGACATAACTGGTAATAGCCACTGGTGGCGCTTCGATCAAGCCCAGTAATTCCAGCCTAGTTCGGCAAGGGTGTAAACTAGACTTTTAAAGTCAGTTAACTCTCTTGCCTCGGGAAGATGTTTACATATATGAAATGTTGCAACTAGTTCAAAACCTTATAACAACACTCATCTAAATGTTAATCCCAAATAGGGTTTATCCATATAACCTAACCCTGTTGTGATTGGTCAACTTACCTAAGCCCATGGTACACACAGACACATGTATTAAAGTTAGCAAAAATATTGGTGTGGTAAAGTGCCTATCTAAAGATAGTAAGTTTCTCTAACATAAAAAACAGGGCAGTTGAAGTAATTTTATAAATATCAATAATCAAAATCAGATCAAGATGTGATAATTCTCCTGAGTAGTCAACTAAAGGTTCAATGTTGTTACTCGCAAGGTCAAATGTTGACATAAGTTGTGGACACGATAATCAAACAGATGAGAGAAAGGCTTATGATGATAGCGTATAGCTAAGCTCTTAAAAAGGGCAAAGTTCTATTAGTCCTTAAAATATCGTAACTATTGGGAAGTTTGGCAAAACTACAGTACTAGCGCCAGTTTCTAATGCTGTTCTACACTATTTCCTTTTTTTCAAATTCATTTTAGTTAAGCATTTGTGAATAAGCATACCCTAAAGTATTAAATTTTCAAAGTCGTTATGTTGTGTTTACTTGCCCTAAGTCAGAGCATGACTTGAATCCGTATGATTTGGACCAAGACATCTAGCGCATATTAGATTCCTGTATGAACACATCAGTTTACTCAAGGCATTGTGAACCAGCATCAACACTGAACAATGGAAAGACACAGCTTCCTCCAGGAGATTCAAGTTCATCAAGAATGCATCACTTACATTGTTGATAACTTTGTTCCACATTTTGGTTATTTCATTGTATATTGCTACATCTTGAATATGGCTAAAGAGGAGTTAGGTTTGATTTGGATAGTAACTCCAAACAGTGAAATCCCCAAAGTCTCTTTAATTGCACCTTTGACAAAATCTTTGTCAAGGACAAAATGAATATATGTATCATACAATACAGGTGCAGCAATGTTATGTGTTTCACAAAAGCTTGTTCAACAAGCCTACCCTAACCATAAATATGAAAGTTTGAAATCCATTGAGTTCTAGGGTATCCTGTATTACAGTTTTCCATTGAAGGTAAGGATTTCTCACAAAAGTTCTTTGTATGCTCTGTCATCCTAGGTACACGCTTCAATCAAGAACATGGTGCTATCATAGACTTCTCTTGTAGCGCCCAAATACTCAACAGCAGTTCAGATAGGATGTATGTAGCCTTCCTCAAGTTAGTAATGGCTCCTTGATTCACAATGAGGTGACAGTTTCTTTAACCCAATATTATGAAGTAGCAGGAGGTAAAACAGTGCATAACAAAAAACATAGACATGGTGTTCAGATTATTTTCATCCCTCACAAGTGGAAATAGTCATCACCAAAAACTCTTTGTTCTTGGTAAGTCTGTTACATTGACTCTGATTGTGTTTATGGTATTGATCCTACAGACAGTGCAACAGTAAACAGCATCCATAGATGACTTAACCAATTATGTCGCATTGCCCTCGACCTTGGTATTGACCTATTCCAAGGAGATATCACACAGGATCAGAAACAGATTGTTTGAGTTTCTGGGTCAGTGATGTATTTGCCAAAGATGTGACAGCACTAGGTCAGACAGATCTTTATTATTATCACATAGAAACAGAAGATGTACCGCTAGTCAAATGTTGACCATATCGTCAGTCACCTTTTAACATAATTGGGTGAGTGAGTGAGTTGGGTTTAACGCTGCTTCCAACCGTATTACAGTTATATTGGGGAGGAAAGCCCGAAGTGATGCAGGTCTCAAACATTTACCACTTTGGTGAAACCCACGAGCATGGGTATGGTGCTGACAAACCTAGAAACATAAATGGGGCGAACTAGGGTTCGAACCCACAATCATAGGTATCTGGTGCGCCCAAGGGACACAATTCTGCACAGCAAATAGCGGCACCTTAGACGACTGGGCCACCCGTATCCCCCCCTATTAATATAAAGGCAACTGACTAGTTAAGTCAAAATCCTTATACAATGATTTGATTGAATAATCCAAATTTCAGCATGCTGCACCAATCATTCTTGTTAAAAAACACAATGGCTCCTTCAGATTTGTTTGTAATTATCACGAACTAAAGTCATGGTCCCGATGTCATGGCCTCTACCAGTATTGCATCCCGATAAGATTTGTTTAATTGCACCAAGCAATATTCCAGCTATATGAAGGTGGTCTGTAAATAACACATGAAATAACAGAAATTGTACAAGACCCAGCATACACAGATTCTCTAGTATTTCCCAGTTGGCTAAAAATAGCATAACATTCATAGTTGCCTCTGGCCTTTATGACACACCTGCAAAAAAAAAAAAGAAATACAACTTATGAAAAAAAAAGATACTGTATCGGGTTACGAATATCACACCCATAGTATCGGTAAGTATATCGCATCGCAACCCCACACCTTTATCACGCACCAAGGGTAATACCAGTTCAAGCAGTCACCACAGGGTTTATGAAACTCATTTATGATATATGTATAAATTTTTCTGGCAACTTAAGTTTGTTGCAAGGCGTCAATAGCAGTAATCTGATCGTGGTTGCTGTAAATGTACTGATCACTTCACGCAGGATTTCACCAAAATTAATGTGAGCAATATTGAATGAAATTTTGCAAAAAATTATGAAATATAGAAAAAACGTAAGTCCAGATATAGACTGATCCCACTGTCATAACCAGATAGTATAATAAAGGGATTAAATTGTGTACTTCAGTTCGGATTTGTTGACTGGTATTTGCTGTGTTACGTGATCAGCTGATAATGTTTTTTTGAGATGGGGAAAATATTGTGTCAGTGTAAAACTTGAGTTTATTAGTGAGTGAGTATGGTTTTACGCTGCTCTTAGCAATATTCCAGCAATATCACGGCGGGGGACACCAGCAATGGGCTTCACACATTGTACCCATGTCGGGAATCAAATCTGGGTCTTCGGTGTGACGAGCAAACGCTTTAACCACTAGGCTACACGACCGCCCCCCCCAAGTTTATAAAAAAAATTATGTAAATTTTTGGAGGCATTCGCTACCACACGCTATGACCGAGTTAGCGCTATACGGAAGGGCGCAATAACGATGAAACACGTACTGTACTTAAGATTTGCGTTCCATATCATGGTGTATCGATATATATATATATATATATATATATATATATATATATATATAGACCCACATGTATCTTGTATTGTATCGTGGGTCAAGTATCGCGATGCATGCATCGGATTATTGATGTATCTTTACGGCCTTAGTCAACAGATGCTTCAGATTATTTCTACTGGGTTTTGTCCTTTCTCAAAAAGTTCTTTAAAAAAAATAATCAAAATAATCCCCTAGAATGTGGTGGCAGAGCTCTTTCATAGAAAAAATTAAAAAACTGGCCTATTACAGAAAAATAAGGTTTCGAATTACTTGTGGTTATTGTTTAATGTGGATTCCCACATTGTAACATGAATGTTAACCCACAAATCAGTACATGCCAAACTAAATTGGGAAATAAGTAAATAACCACACAAGATCAATGAACAATCAAACAAATTATATGGATCAAAATATGTACTCAAACTCAACCACAAGCACACCATCAACCTGTCAAACAAAACAACATTTACCTTCACATAACACCACATCCACCCTCACAGTACACCCAGAGGAACAAACCCAGCATTTGTGGGCAACTGTTCAGTATGAAGAAGATTACCATCCGTTTCAACAAAGATGTTACTTCTTTATATGCTTCTGATGCTAGTTTACAAATGATGATCTTATCAAAGCTAAATTCCAATCAAAACCCAAATTTGCATAATTTACAATGAGTTTGTCTTGATTATTGTAAAATATTTGATCATAAGGTAGACAGCATTCTGTCAGTTCATGAAGAGTGAAGGCACCACGTAATATCTGAATCTAGTCTTTTTGATTCTATATAAGTTTGTCCCACAGCACCACAAATGTTACTCACAAGTCACAAAGCAAAGATACAAAGATCTACTGTTTGTGAACAGTGAATCCGAATTTGGCGGTTGTTGCCATGGAAAAGAAAAGATGCAAAACACCATCATTGTTAGAAACTAACATTTTTTGTCCACAAGTCCTTATGATGATAACATTGAGCGAAACTCTTAAAAGTGGCAAATTTCTACTTGTCCTAATGAAACCAAACTATTGGGCAGTTAGGCAAGGACTATAGGACGAGTGCCAATTTCTACCGCTGACCATGTGACCCATACATGCAGATGTTGCAACATATGTGCAAACCAGTGAAGTATGTCAACAAAGAAAGCTGTCTCTACACGATGGCATGTGGACATTTTAGGTTCTTTCCCTGGTACTCCAGACAAGTTTAAATATTGTTTTGTGTGTACAAATGCTGCATCCCAATAGTTGGAGACCTTTCCTCTCAAAACTCAGGTAACCAGTAAAGTTTTGGATGTCAATATGAAGAAATATTCTTACATTTTGGAAGTCAGATATAGGTAAATGTATGTCTAATCCATTTGTGAATTATTTATACTCCTTGTCATCCTCAAACGAACCGATGCGTTAAGAGTATGAATCAATAATACAACCAGTCCCTCCGAGCCGACAGTGACAAGTCACTTTTCATGTTGTAAGTGACAGGAAGTAAAGAACATGATAAAACTCAATCGATAATAAATTTCAAAAGCAATTTTGATATAGCTTGACCATTCTAGTTGTTTTGACGATATATATTGGCCATGTCCTAACGACCTTCCAGACAGTGATGCCTATGACATCGCTTTGGTTCTAATGACGTCAGTTCCCGTGGCCTTGTCGTCATTCCCATGACTTCTGAGCATGGTCACTTGCAGATGACCTGTCCTACACCAAGTAGACAATATGGTTCAAAAGGTCAACCTACCTTTAAGGCTATTACTGTGAGACTACACCATTGGTAGAACTTGTTCCATCTGTCACATAGGGCAGATGAGGATGGTCTCCATGATCAAGCAATTGCTGCTGAAGCAGATTTGGCGTTGTCTGTATCTTTTGCTTGATAACTTCCAAGCGTGAAAGTGCAGGGTGTGTAGGAGGCCACACATAGTGTCTGTTGAGTTTGTCATTAAAATTTGTGAGATGCTGTTGTTGGTTCATGACAGTCTTCCTAGTTTACTCCCAGACCGCCTTTGTTTGGACTTGGGAGAAAAGATGCTGCCTCTATATCCAGGAAAACTGGCTGGCGATTAACTCCTCTTGCATCTTTTCAGTGTGGTCCAGGAATTGGTACATCAGACTGACCTGGTCAGTAACCGGTGCCCCCCTGGCATCCCAGCATGAGAGTCCTCCAGGGGTGGGATAAATCAATTGATATAGGCCCCAAAGCCCATTGCATGTTGGTTGGTTTCCATATCCCAAAGTTTAGTCAATGGAATCATCATTCTCAGGTTTTGAAACTTGAACAGCTTGTAGAAGTAGTCCAAAGTTGGGGGATATCAGTAAAAGGACAATCATGAGAGAGACACGTTTCAAAGGGGGAAGTGGGAGCTTCTCATCACTCTCAATTTCTCAATAGTCTTTTGGCTGGTGAATAACCAGAGGCCCTTCATCATGTGTTCATAGGAGAGTGAAGTGCTTCCATACAGATGCAGGATTTCAGATGGGCCCTTGGTCACCGGGCATAGACCGATAAAATTTCAAGTTGTCAGACTTAAGGGTCACATGTGTCATAATTTCATGATTAAAAAGTAAATAGTTAAGATTATTCCTACTTACAGTATCGATTTTAATGACCAATGAAATGCTCTCATAAAGTTTTGAGGCAGTCAAGAGAATGTACAGTACACATATTGTCCTGTTTTCAATCAGAGCTTTCAGCATCATATATATATATGCCTTTATTATTATTCACGACACAATAGTATTATTATCAGATCACAAGTTTCGGACATCACACGTTTTCTATCACCAATACTTGCACTACAGCGTGGGCTGTGGCGTCACACAGAAATTGTAAATATTTAGATGATGGCGTGTTTTTAAGATAAAGTTGTCCTTTATAAGTCAATGAGATGTTTTACCGTTTTTCATGTGATTAGCGTGAAAACTGTGAATATTTCTTCAGAGTCTGAAAACCTATAACAAAAGGTAAGTTAGTATGAGGTAGGTTTTCTCAATATGCTTCAACAAAGGGATAGGGTCAGACATTGCACACTTGTGACAGTTGTCCTTGTGTCTGAGGGAAGGGGGGTGGGTGGGTGAAGATTATGGCAGTATTGCTCCCAGATCCGCTGGGTAACCGGGTGCGCAGAAGCTGTACCCGATTGTTTAAAAGTAATGATTTAACTTCGAAATTAAACTGCATCCGCAATATTTGTTTGTTTGACTTACTGACTTTTGCCACTAACTTATTACATTTCTTAGGTCCTAGTTATTGACCTGTATACAGCCTTTTGTGTCAAAATCACTGCAGATGGCACCCATCATACTCTAACCTCTGCAGAACAACATCTTCCACAGGTGGCTTGAGTTCCCTGATTAACTTGAAAACACTGTCCCAGTTCATGCAATGGCAAAACATAGTAAACTGTCTTAATAGCATACGTGCCTATGGTCTGGAGCCGAGTCTTGGTTAATAAGGACCATTCCCAATACCGGGCATCGGTTGAGTCACAGGTGACTGATCTTTCTCTGAATGCAAAAGCTTCCAGCCCAGTGTAGTGACATGAGAATCAGTTGTCGATGGTTGGCACACGTTGCAGGTGTGATCATGGTATCGGCACTGGTGACCAGTCACAGACTGATCCTGTCTTCCCACATCAAGCTGGCCTGCATGGCTCCTGAATTTTTTTTAGCCGCGACCTATCCCAGCAGTGGGTAGACTTTCATCTGTGGGACCGAGGTTCAGCAGCTGTCTTTAACCCAATCCCACAGTGACTTAACTTCCCATGGTATGCATCGGATCCATCACCTGGCCAAGATACTTGCTCCACCCATTCGTGGTCGTCCAGTCAGGGTAGTTTTCTCAGCACATCGAGTGTTCTGAAGGTCAAGGTTTGTCCTCCTGCATCCTCTTCCTGTCTTCCTTTGGCCTGGGTCAGTACTTCTCGCTGACGGAATAAGGCTTAGTCAAAGATGCCACCATCGTCCTGGCTGCTGGGTCTCAGCAATCCTGAAAAAAATCATCCTGTGGGAGGCCCACACTTCTTACAAGCTGAAGGAGGGGACACTATCTTGTTTCACATAATGCTTACCACGCTGGCAACGAAGTTAAGCTATGACCTGACAATTAACCCTGTATGGCCTGTGTATGAGGGTGGCCCAATGGCACATACCATTGTGAAGAAAAAGTACAGCATGTGGTCCTAAACGAGTCTTAGTAGTACGATGAATATGTGAGTGTCCTGTCTCTGTTGACACATTCTTGTTACACCGACCTCTTAATTGTCTTATGAGCAACACGTGTCCAGGGGATCTAAGTCAATTTCATAGTCATGACCTGACGTGCACAACATGAATACACCTTCTCTATTGTTCTGAGGGAAAATAATACTCCACAGCTATCAGGCAGGTGGAAATCTATATTTACTCTACTAGTAAACTATGTAAGCTGGAGATACAAACTTATTACTTGGAGTGTGAATTCCTAGCTGATGATCTGACCAGACACTGTTGTATCAAGGTTGAACCTTGCAAAAAAGTGTACAGCTTCCTCTAAGATAGATCATAAGAAATAATAAGGTGTCAATTCTAAAAGATTGTTCATAACAGCATTTCTATACACAAACATCACATAGTTATAAACATCTGCGGATCAACGAAAAACCTAGCTTCAAACTCGGTTCAGTGTAGGTGAGCCATAAGACGAGGTGGCAAAACGATTGACTCATCGCGTCATGTTTGCTCTGTGATTTCATTCAAGTCAGCAAATGGTTTAGTTGTTATGAAATTAGTTGTAATTACTGTTATGCTACACCATTTGTGCAAGAATCACGACACAAGATGGCATCTGTTGATATGAAGACGACATTACTAATGACTGTCCCCTTGGTATAAGGGGCACTACTCTCATATACAACACGAAGTTTAAGGTCACAATATGCAGCAGGCTAAAAAGCCTCAAAGTACTAGTCTTCATGATACCTTTATCATTAGACAGACTTGGGGTAGCAGGCTAGAGCCCATTTCTATCCCAGCTCGGAATAATCAGAAATCAAGACAGTTTGGGGGTATTTTGGTGTACTTTAACATTTCAATATAAGCACACCTTATTAAAGAAGAAAATGCAGGTAAACACCTGTTAGTTCAAAAATGACATCTTAATCACACATACTATTTGTTTGTTTGTTTGTTGTTTTAACACCACATTCAGCAATATTCAAGCTATATGACAGCAGTCTGTAAATAAGTCTGGACCAGACAATCCAGTGATTGACATCACAAGCATCGATCCATGCAATTGGGATACAATGACATGCATCAACCATGACAGCAAGCCTGACTACCTATCCCGTTAGTCTCCTCTTACGACAAGCATAGTCGCCTATTACGGCAAGCATGAGTTGCTGAGGACAAATTTTAACCCAGATCTTCACAGGTCTTACACATACTAAAGGTATCGCATCCCACAGCATGTACACAAAGTACTATTTCCTGAGTCTATCCTAACATCACATCACTGCACTGCCCTCAAGCAAACTGTGGTCAGAAAAAACACAAAGAAACTTACCAAATGTTGAAGAGCATAATATATCTCTACATGTCAAATCAAACAGTTCTTCATGCAAACACACAGATAACAGTTACCCCGGTAAACTGTATGCTTTGATCTTTGCGACGTCATGCCACTCCTATTGTAGATCCTCTCAAACAGCGAGCGACATCTAATATTATCTGTTTAATGACAAAACAAGCCCCATGCAGCTGATGGAAGAGCATGGTGGAAACAGCACATGCTCCCTGCAGCTGTCCATGCTAGAAGGCAAGTTGTGCTCATGTGCTGTTGTTGGCCGCTGCCCACTGGAGGGCAGGTAAGTATAGAATGTTGCTCCTGGTGGGGACAAGAATAGGGGCAAGCTGAAAAAGCGTGATAACAAGCAAACCTACACTAGCTGCTCCCATCCACAACTACCCTACAGATAACATTCCACAGTTTGCAGTGTTGCAATGTAGGACTCAAGATATCGTAAACATTAGTTATGTTAACGCTTGCAAACAATTATTCTAAGATCCAAATTGTAAAGTTCTATTTGTATATTCATATTTTGCAATAAGATAACACAATATTCAATTTCATAGTTCTTGAAAACAACACATATATCATTGATGTGCACAGCAAAAACTTACCAAAAATAATATTAACATAACTATTAATTGCGTGCATGTCAATTTCTAGAAAATTTCATTCTGCAGATGGCCACCAGACCAGCTTGAGGTTACAGCTACTGCAGACACTCCACTCTAATGTTCAGATTATCACCTGACATCTATCTGGTCTTATATCAACAGTCAGCTACGTCTGCAACAGCCTTCATCTATTAACTATACACAATTAGGATATTTGGCACACAAAAAACAAAAGCCTTGAGTAACCTATCCTGTTTTCATCATTATTGCTGACAACATAAGACGTTTATTCTCAAGGACTGGAAGATAAAGTGAAAGAATCTGTTTCCATTGTAAGTCTTTACAGCAAACAAATAAATACCCCAAAACACTAAAGTACACACTTGTAATATGAAAAGGTGATTACAATGTATCGATAAACATTCTTACTTCAGTGTGTTAACTGAAGAGTGACAAATATTTATGTGCACACATGACACCAGTGCGTTTCTCCTCATTGGTTACAAGTCTAATGCTAAATGTCTTGATCAATGCTATTGTTGCCATTGTGAAGGTACTCCTGTGAGCTATAGAATACATGAGATCATACACACCATACCAATCTGCCCACTTGCCAAAAACCGACATCTAATTTTAACTGCAATGCTGATGGCTGTAAACTGTATGACACAAAGCCTCAGATTTGCTCCCTGGCCAGCTTAAGAAAGCCTTAGATCTGGGATTAGGAACAATGTTCCCCTGCTCAAAGCCTGTGGCTGATCTGAACCAATGCTTCTGATACGGATATGTCCTCTCAATTATTTGGACTGAATTGATATGAGCAGCTTTGTACACTGCCTCATAAAATTCCACAGAAGTCACCAATATCATTTTGAACTCGACTCGTATTCAGCATTGCCCGCACAGACTACCTTGTTGAACAGCAACGCTGGTACACTGGCGTGAGGTATTGACTACACATCCTCACCTACCACAAAAATAGATATCTCCCCCACTAGACACTGGGTCATCTATTGATTCCACTATATATTCACATCACGCATCCACAATAAACAGTTGTAGACATCTTAAAAGTGATATGATTTTGACAGAACAATTCACTTACATAGAACTCTCACTATCCATAATGTTGTCAAGAGTTTATCAAGGTTCAAACAGATATGGAACATTAAAATTCAAGGCCTTTTCAAGGCTTGTCAATATTTTTTTAATCCAGCATATTGAATATTAGTAGTAAGACCATACTATATAGTCATAAGACCTAAAAAGCAGTATGAACATAACAAATTTTCAAACAAGATTGATTTTCACAGCAAGAAACAAAATGTATAAGGTCTGTCAGGAGTTTTTCAAGGTGTTTGGGAAAGTGATAATGACACATAAAAATCATTGGTACATAATTATTTTACTTTTATGAACTAGGTTATGTCATTGTACATATTCAAGGCTATTCAAGCTCATTTGGTGATTTTCAAGGCTTTTCAAGATTGACACTAAAAATCAAGACTTTTCAAGAGGGACCATAAAATTCAAGGTTTTTTCAAGCCTGTATGAACCTTGTATAACAAAGCAGGGAACCTGCACCTTAAAATGCACTGAACCAGGTTAGTTCAAAGTGCTATATTTATATCTCAATTACTACTATAATGCGGTGTGATGCGAGACTTCTTACATAATTCATGACAAGTTATCACAATACAAACAATATTTCCATGTACCTTGTAAGACAATCATTTAACAGGTATAACAGTTGATAACTGTGAATTATAAAACTGTTCTCTAGGGTGAAAAAAAGCTGTTGTTTTAATAACTTATCACACATTATTACAAGTATTTATATATCAATTTTCAATTCATAAATTAATGAACTAAAAAACAATAGTCAATCCTTATAAACATATTTAACAAGCGTATAGTTGACAAAGTCATCTATATCCCCCGCCCATTTTACCACGTTATGGTTCCAAACCAGGTAACTGACCCAACATTTCTCTTAGCCCATGTCAAAATAGCTGCAATGGAAATTCTAAAATAAACATTTCTAAAACTCCTTAATATCAAATGGCACTAGTTCAGTATGCGCTTTATATATAGACATGCAATGTTTGGCAAGGAAATATTTAACAGTTTATTTGTTATACTACTTAAGTAAACCAATCCTATATTAAAACTTAAATCCAACTTAATGTCATGGAAACATAAACAATAAAAATTTCTAAAAGTGCTATATATCAAAAGGCACCAGTTCAGTATGTGCCTGGTAGACATGCAAAGTTTTGTAAGAAAGTATTTAAGGGTTTTTGAGTTACACTATGGAAACGAACACCACCCCTGTAGAACCTAAGTCCAACTTGTTGCCATGGAAACGTAAAAAATATAAATTAATTAAACTCCTAAATAGCAAAAGGCACCAGTTCAGTATGTGCCTAGTAGACATGCAAAGTTTTGTAAGAAAGTATTTAATGGTTTTAGAGTTACGCTCCGGAAACGAACACCACCCTTATAGAACCTAAGTCCAACTTGTTGCCATGGAAATGTAAAAAATAAAAATTTATAAAACTCTTAAATAGCAAAAGGCACCAGTTTAGTATGTGTCTGGTAAACATGCAAAGTTTCGTAGAGAAATATTTAACAGTTTCTGAGTTATGCTCAACCAGTCAGAAGCATGTAAACAACTTGACAAGGAAACGACCTTAATGTTGACATTAAACGAGTGTAACGTTGAGATTGACGTTCATTGTGCATATCATCCAAAACAAATTAAATATAGGGGGAACCGAATTTTATTCCATACCATATCTAGTACAATTGTAACTGGTTCTTAAAATACCGATTAGAATTAGAGGAACACGAAATGAATAAAAATTGTGCATGTACATGAATTTGTGTACTATAGTTACACATTCTAAAGTAGGGCATCAGTTTTCAGCAACATATCACTTCATACCAGTGTTTGAACTAATTTTAAAACCCAACATGGCAGTCAGACAAGTGACCAATAAATGTTGCCTAACCATCGACAAAGTTACCTGCCTGTATTCAGATACCAGTGTATAATAAATATTGAAAAATCACAAAAAAACAAGAGACAATTCGCATCTTGATTCAGCTTAAATAAAGAAAGCAATTATTACTTGAAAATCTACGAGGAGTTATGATAAAACTGAATATGTAAGTAGTCTTTAAATAATCTGCCTGCCTGCTGTTATTTCAGCCACACTCAGCTGTATGATGGCGGTCTGTAAATAATCAAGTCCAGACCAGATTGACATCGAGAGCATCAATCCACACAATTGGAAGACGATGACATGCATCAACCAAGTCAGCAAGCCTAGCCAGCCTGACCACCTCATCCCGTTAGTCGCCTGTTTCAAGCATAGTCGCCTTTTGAGGCAAGAATGGGTTGCTGAAGACATGTTTATTTTCAGAATACAAATATGAAGATAAGAGCTGTTAGGGGTATTGACCTAACCTATAAAACCCCTGAAAAGTTGACGTTTATTTGCCTGATCTCTATCCTTGAAGATATGAAAAAAGAAAAAATTCAAACAAAAAGTATCTGTTGACTAGGGGTGTAATGATACATCAGTGCACCGGGCCACTATGTGTTTTCATGTGATGATACGGTTTATGATGCTATATTCTGTGTCAATACAAGACGATACACTCGCTGAAACATATTACTTCCTACACATTTAATGATCCCTGACATTTTAGTAAGTCAGTTATCGTAACATGTGTTGTAATTAGCGTTTCAAGTTCACTACTTAAAATAGCTATGAACATTTGTCTACAGCTTTTCCTTTCGAACTTGCTCTGAAATATTTATTGTCAAGAAGTCCTTGTGATTTGACGTAAATATGAGAATAATGATATGGATCATATCATGACCTTTGTATCATGATACAATTCATATCATGATCTTGCTGTATTGCTTCACCCCTACGGTTGACCCAGAGACTAAGTACTGTATTCGTAATAAGTGCCCCGCTCTAATAAGCGCCCTGGCAATATTCATTAATAGATTGTCTAGTGAACAATCCCAATTAACACCCTTTCTGATTGATCATTGTACACAAGACTTATTTATTCGTGTATAATACGCACTCGTGTGTTATATGCACCCTTAACTATGGGCAATTAAATTGTCAAAAATATATCTTTCATGTTTAATACGCACACATTCTTCTTTTATATCATTTCAGGCTGTCAGCATCAACCACAAAAATCACAATCTTTCAAATCTTTTTCTCATTAAAATTATATTCTAATAAGAGCCCTCTGTTTGTAATTTTGAGACCGACCTGGGTGCTTATTACGTCGAATAAAGTATATACAATTCTCTAACTAGAAAATACATAAAATAGTATATCTCCCTCCCTCTCCCTCTCTCTCTCATAGAATTAGTATTACTTGCTTCACTATACTAGTGCTGAAAAGCCCAGATAATCCTCAGGATGTAATCCACACAAAAGGGTCATTAATCTTATTAATTGATGTAACATGGCTACTACTAGTAATCCTTGAACATTTACCAGTAGCTGGTTATACTTTAATTACAGTAAACTGTTGGAAGTAACCAATACATTGTGTGCAATAAGAATCCTTGACATGCATAACATAATATCTGATTAGAGCATGATACAAAATTAAAAGATAAGCATTTGTAAAGAAACTAATTCAATAAAAGACTAATAAGACAAGAGATCAATCAGGCATCAAGTTAAAACATGCCTGTTGATTAAAACGCTGCTTGTATGGATCTCTAGCATCAGGCAATTTTCTGCTGAACACATCTTCCCACAAATGGTGAATGGTGTTACCAATTAATATGAGGTATCTATACCATGTTCATTTTTGACAATAATTTCTGTATGAAACTGTCATTTACTGGTGACAAATCTTTTCATGAGTGATCATAGTTATGTTCACAGATTGAATAGACTCTGGAATGCTTACTATGTTTCATCTTCCCGAGGCAAGAGAGTTAACTGACTATAAAAGTTTCAACCCTTGCCCAACTAGGCTGGTATTATGGAGTTACATTTTGGCTGCACTAAAGAGTCTATGCATAGTCCAATCAAAATCGCACAACAAAATCAAAATCCGGTTTGTAAACTTTCGTGCAGATTTCAGTCGATTGCAGGATTTGCAAAGCATGTGCACCGCCAACTCGTTGCCAACAGATATTTTCCAAATCTTTTCATGTTTTTAATCAAGGTACTCACGTGATTTGATGCACTTCACGATGTTTTATCACAATATAGATCTTGATTATCGATCAGATCGTCCTGACTTGGCGCCGCCATTTTGTTTCAAACAAATGCACGTTATACGAGAGGTGGAACCTGATTGGTCCATAGTAGAGGCTTATAAGGAACATAACTCGTAATAACCACTGGTGGCGCTATGATCGAGCCCAGGAATTCCAGCCTAGTTGGGCAAGGGTGGAAACTGGACTTTTAAAGTCAGTTAACTCCCTTGCCTCGGGAAGATGACTATGTTTATACTAGACTATGTCTCAATTGGACAGTTAATATAAGTGATATACTCACAATAGTGAATTTATGATGGTCGGAAGCATCTAAATATACTTTTAGAACAGATATACTATACCTGGTGTTTAAAAAAAATTATGTCGCATTTGCCTAAATTAGTCTAAACTGGGCATATGGTTACTCAATCTGATTCTACTGTCACAGCAGTCATGTTCTGAGCAAAATGTGTATAATCTCTGAACATAAATACAGGTTGTTAAAGAGGTGGATCTGGCCTCAGTTTTGCACAGCCTTGCTAGCACACAGGCATCTGGTTAGGCACTTGGAACATGGGTTTTGAAGTCAATAGGCCATACAATGAGGCCCAACTAGCATGCAGTCAATTACGGACATGGTACTTATCTAACTTATGAAAGGATCCCTGTGGTATCATGGACATCTTAAAGGAAAATGGCATCATGGTCATTAGCTACAAACCAGCAGCCAATTTTCTCAACATTGGAAGCTCCCAAAAAGAATTCTGCCCTTTATCAAAAGCCAGTCAGATACAGCAGAGAAAGTAACAATCATAAACATGGCTTGTCACTTAAACCTGGCAGTTTGTAGAAAAATCGTCCAAAAGGAATATATTTATGCTTCTTGAATAACAACCCATCCCCCTCCGGTCTCACAAAGAAGAAACTTTTCTGTCTGGCCTCCCATTTCATCTCCACCATGCTCATTAAGTCCAAGGTAAGAATTACAATATGTGCTTCGATAAATACACTGCACTTATTAACAACACATCACTTTTCCGAGAGTGTTCAAGCTTAATAGCATACTGTATATCTTCTTTTGACTAACTATCCTTTGAAATAGTAAGACTAGTACTGATTTAGTTCTCGAAGTTATCATGTCATGATACGATACACAAAACATTTTTTCTGTATCAATACAAGATGATATTCTTGCTAAAATAAATTATTTTGGTTGTTTTCTTTACAGTGGGGAAGAATCTGTAGTACAATGATGCATGACGATGACAATACATACAACATTGCGATGGTTATCAATAACTACATCGAAACATTGCTCAATGCAATAAACAAGAAGTTGTTATCCATAAAGTTGCGTTTTCTTATTTCTCACCAACTTCTAGAATGCCAATCAAACAGTTTGTTGCATGATGACTCTTAAACCTGCTCTGAAATATTTATATTCAACACGTTTCCACGTGATTTGACGTGAATATGCATATCCCGATCATTTCATGACCTATGTAACATGACTTTGCGGTATCGTTTCACCCCTATGTAGTTCATATGATGTTCTCAACACTGTGAAAGTATCAGCTAGCTTGTTGTATTGTATGTATCACGGGGTTTTACGCAACACACAAATGTGCGTTGAGAATGGATACAGAAAAAGAATATACTGTGTCCCGAGGGACGCACAATAAAAAACATTGTATCTAAAGCACATCAAGAGCAGTTATGGGCGTCTGTCATTTCATCCATCAATCATGACTACTATCTACATGATCATTGATTCATTCCAGGCTCGAAAGTAATTATCAAAACTTACAGTACACTACACTACACCATTTCATTACTTTACAGGACCCTCATGTTGCCTGCAAAGGACCCTTAAAATTAATTATTGCGGGTCCCTTGGACCTCCACTTTTATAAGTCTGAGTAAAGACCTGCATCATTTTTGGATTTTTCAAGATCTCCTTACCCAATCCTGCATCACTGACAGGCAAGTAACTTTTAGCATTTTAGTTGTAAGCAGTTTCGTCCAAAACAAATTAACTTCAGGCTATAAAGGTCTTAAAGTTAAACATATAAAACAGATTGCCAAAACAAATCCAGAATATATAAGCAGAAAATAACATCCAAATATATTACCTTTGACACCAACATGTCCAATCCAGACCAGCACATTATTATTATTATAAAGAAAGCAAGTTGCAAAAATGCCATCCCAAAATCTGTTTTGCATGAAATCTATGAGGTAATGGAAAGTGAGGAAATGTTTTTGACTTTGCCCCTAAATTGTTAAATTTGAATTCCATCAGTTCCAAGTGAACTTTCCAGGCATTTAATACTCAACAAGCATGAAATACTCATATCCAGATTTTTGAAGATTGTTTTTTCCACAAGTTTGTCCCAGCTGTCCATGACCATCTCCGATCACAGAACTTGGAGGAGAATTCCATCCTCCTATTGGATAACTGCCCCGCCAATCCGCCAAGTACTTTGCAGTCACATGATGGACTTATAAAGGCATTCTTATTGCCGAAAAACACAACTTCCCTCATCCAACCGCTCGACCAAGTAATAATAAAAGCCTACAAGGCACATTGACGGAGATTTCTAGTAAGTGCGTTGGTGGAGTGAGTATGGTGTTACGCCGCTTTTAGCAATATTCCAGCAATATCATGGCGGGGGACACTCATACATTTTGAATCATCGTCCTTGATAATAGATACATGTTACATAGATCTACATGTCCCATGCCACTGGAATAATTGCACCAACGGTTCTATTAACTACCATCATTACGTAATGTGAACATCAGCAATGAATATCTGTACAACACTCTTTCCTAGAACGCGGGGTCGGAATCTTGGACCCCGATTACAGCGGTATATCGAGAAATCACTGTACTAAAACAATAATCAGAGAAGTAGGGGAGTTCTTACTTTACTTAGAGAACATTGAGAGCAGGGGTCACCATGAGGTGTACTGACAAGTGCAGCACCTATCATCTGATGATCTGAGTAGTAGGCTGGAGTCTGGAATACCACAGCTTTGGCATTATCAGTAAACAACAAGTCCAATGTAGTTCGAAGACAGTGAGTTGGAGAGTGAATGAGTTGAGTCATTTTCTGCACATTAAAGAAATCTTCAAGCTTCAGTTTTTCATTTAGAAAAGAGAGATTCTAAAGTTTCCGCATGAAATCAGTAAGTGAATGCAACAACCGTGTCCATGACACTTTTGTAGGAACATACACACAAGCAATGCTGCACTTGCCAACAGGAAAGGAAATGTATTCAATAATGCGAGATGACATTACATCACATAGCTGTACACTGTTCTTGAAACTTGTTGAAACATACACAGCAATACTATGTGTTGTGTCTCCTGGATAGACTTGATATCCTTGTAGGTCTCTTTCACTGTAGTCATCGATGTGAGTTTCTGTGAAACACAAAACATGAAGCACGCCAACAAATGTATCCTTCACATCTTCGAAATGAGCACTGAGGGATCGAACAATCAAGTGAGCCACCTTGAGTCCATCACCATGACTGTTCTCTAACAGGGTGTATCCAGGTGAACAGCACTGCATAGAAGTAGGCTGGTTCGGGTACAACTGTTCATGTTAAATGTCATGCACTGCGAGGAAGTCCGCTGGTTCGGATGCCCCTGTTGATGTTACCAACATCAACTGCGAGGAAGTAGGCTGGTTTGGGTGCCACTATTCATGTTACCGGTACCCTGGTTCAGGTGCCACTATTCATGTTACTGGCATGCACTGCCAGGAAGTAGGCTGGTTCGGGTGACACTATTCATGTTACTACTACCCACTGAAAGGAAGTATGGTAGGCTGATTCAGATGCCCCTGTTCATGTTACCAGCATCTACTGCAAGGAAGTAGGCTGGTTCAGGTGCCACTATTCATGTTACTACTACCCACTGCAAGGAAGTAGGCTGGTTCGGGTGCGACTGTTCATCTTACCACCATGCACTGTGACGATTTAGGCTGGTTCGGGTGCCACTTGTAAATTGTTTTCACAATAATTCACCATTTACCTTGTCCAAGTTTCTTTGTCAAGTGGGATACATCTCAATTAGGTAATTATGGTAACGGTTCTCAGACAACCCTGCGTAGATGTTTTCGTAGAATGTGTAAACATTTTTTAGAATGTTTAACGAGTTATGCTCTTGCTAAGGAAACATTCGTAAAATCTCCCAAACTAAGAAAAGGCACCAGTTAATGCAAAGTCTAAATTTTTCAAAAATCCCAAACTATGAAAAGACACCAGTTTACCACTAGACCTATCTATGTGCCAAGTTTGGTGAAGACATATTGCATGGTTTTCAAGATCTGTGCCAAGTCTGGTGATTTTCAGACCAAGTCAAAGTCGTTGCCAGGGAAATTTGAAAAAAAAAATTAAAAAATTTAAATCCCAACTATTAAAAGGCACTTGTACACAGCAGACATAATTTAAAATTAACATATTGTTCCCAGTTTCAACAAAATAAGTAAATGCACTATTATATGACCAGAGTTCTGGTGCATTACATGATTGTCTGGTTTGTTTACAGGCTGCCATCGCATAAGGCAGGAGTACTGCTGTGCATTGTCAGGCAACATCTACCTTTTTATGCACGTTGTGCAAGTGGTGGGTGCAATCTCATTAAAATGAGATCTAAGTTCTCGCTGCCGCTAAACAAAGATCTGAAGACATCCGATTACGGGTCACATCTGAACGACCTTTCACAAACTTTGACAGACCACTGAAATTACTAACAAGAGGTCGACATCAGCCAATTAGAAAGCTAGATAGAGGGACGACAATTTTGACGGAATCAGTCATACGGGCCGTAACTGTCGTTCGGAATACCCCGTGTTAACATTTTCGAGGTTGCGTGATTAGAAAACACATTCAGACTGTCACTTTCTATGATCTGGTAAGTGACACTTTGTTTGGTTGGATGAAAGGTCGTTCTGACGTGACCCGTAATGGGATGTCCTCAGGTCTTTGTTTAGCGATAGCAAGAACTAAGATCTGATTTTAATGCACTTGTTGTGGGTGCTACCGGTAGTGCAGGACACTCTTCCCCTGTTGGTGAACACCTGGTGTCATCCCTGTCATTGATCCATTCATATAACTTTCCAGGCCCTTTGCCTTTTATTCATTGGAATAATCTGAATGAATGAATAAATAAATATTGCTTTACATCGCTTTAGCAATATTACAGCTATTTGCGGCGAGAATCAGTCAACAAAAATTCCAGCATGTGCATATAAAGAACAATAATATGAGGATTATAATAAAATATCAGTCAAATCTCACAGAAAAACGAGTATAACAGACCATATGGACTGAAATCAATATTTTGTCATAAAGACGAATTTATTTCAAGAATGTTAAAATCTTATGGTTATGAACTTTAAAAAAAGTGCTTTCATAGTAGAAACATTAAAATATTTATGATGGATTAAAGCTGTGTCCACAGAGTCTAAAAGTATGTGTTTTATGGTAACTTGACACTGACAAGGAATGCACACGTGAGCATCTTCTCCCTTCAAAAGGAAAGTATGAGTAAAATGTGAATGCCCTATTTGGCACTGACGTAGAACAACAAATGGAATCTGTTTTATTGAACAATCAAGGTCCAGGAAATTTTGATCAGAATTATTCAAAAAATTACCGGTAATCATATTTAGTGGCATGAATTTTATCATTATCATTTTCTGAAAATAGTGTTAATATATGTAATATTTATTAGCTGTGCTTACTAGACCAACCAGAATCTTACTTGATTTGCTCTTTGGAGTAGTGCCTACAGTCACAGAGTGTATGTGTTGGTGAAATGAATGTGACATTGCACCAACAACAGCAAATTAACTCTAATTTAGAGCCAAGACATCAATTATCCATGTAGTTGATTTACAAAGTTTGAAACCTTTAATGTTTTGAAAGAATTCATAGACAATCATGCCTCATTTCAAACATTGATTTCTTTGACTCCTAAAAATTGTAATTAACTTTAATATTACTAACAACTAACAATTAACACTTCTGTGGTCCTAAATGGTGAAAACTCTTTGATCTGGAGTTGTATTTTAACAAGTGCAATCATCTGGATTAAAATAAATCAAGATGAAAGAAGCATTATTAGAAGTGATCTTTATCAAATACAGTTATTGCACAGGATAGAAGGTTTAACTGTATTTCTGATACCTGAAGCATAGTTTCACAAGTTTTGGATCATTTCACCATTAGTGGTGGGACGATACACCGATACATCAGTGGATAGTGATGTTTTACTTCTCGATACAAGTATCGATCAGTCGCACACTGAGTAGAAAGTATTGATTCTTACCTTAAATGTTTTCTTGAATAAGTGTAACACCAAACACTAATTACTGGTGAAAATGAGTAGTGAAAACAGAAATATTTTCATCCATTGCGCCATACCTGACACTGCCAACTGTTAATCATTAGTGCGCCAATCCTGTCGATAAAAAAAAGGTGGCTTACACACCACAGATAAGTGTACATGCAAGTATCGCGATACATATCGGATCATGAGCAAGGTATCGGATCACACAGTTGGTGTATCGTCCCAACCACTATTCACCATATGTATTCACCTCAATCTGTAGGCTTTAGGTCAACATCACTGATCATGAACTTTATGTAGAAAAAAGGTTCCTACAAAGTGATCACAATAATTAGAATCAATCTTAGCTCTGATAACATAAATAGTTCAAACTATCAGCTGTAGAAGTATATTGTGGTACATGTCTTTTAAGTCTCTGTATCGTGATGTACATCAGTGACTCGACAGGAAAGAAAAAAAGATGTCAAGCCTACAAAATAAATATTCTGTTAAACAGAGTTTATAGGATTTATAGTTTTTGTTAAGTTTCAGAGGAAGGAATAACATTTTTCTGTTGAATGTTTATCTATTAACAATCTATGTAAGCAGGCATGCCCACCATCCATCACTACTGCATTGGGGAATGCTCTTAGCTACGTGTAGTAGCTTTGATAATACATGTATTTTAGTCAACCATTAAAGCAGTGATGTATGAATGTGTCTAATTTTAAAGTATGCCTTCCACAGATATATAGCTGAACCAAAGAAGTAAACATGACCAACGGTTACCTACTGATATGAAGGTAGTTGCTGGTATGGCCTGTTTTCCCACTTCTACACTAAAACATCCAAGAAAAGTTTCATTACAAGAGATCTTTACAATAGAGTTAGGTAATGCAAGAAGTTGCTGTACATATACAATATAGACAAACACACACACACATTGCTAAGCCTGATACTTTAGCTATGTATTTAATTATTGACTAAAGCCATTTTATAATATTACCAAGATACTGGGGCTAATAAAATGTGGGGAGACAGGCTGTTTCACAATATTCAAAATCAAGGGGTCCTTGGGTACTTATATGTCTACTGCGATGGTATCCATTTATCAACCACCTTATTTCTTAATAACATCAGGATTATGAAAAAAGTACCCGCTCCTTATCATTATCCATTGAGATCACTCTAACTTACAAATGGTACCTGATATTCACACTGAGATCTTCTTTACAAATGTAAAGCTATGAAAGTCATGTTGATATCATGATACTCTTCAGGTGGTGAATCATAAGTAAAACTTTAAAATTGTACAGTTAAACACATTACCATATTTTAGCAGTTTAAATTTCTTTGTTACATTGGAATGATTGCTCCTAAGGCGCCTGAATTGGTCACCATAATCTTTTAACATTAAGCTAATGTTTATGACTGCTAGCTGTTCATGCTTAATTCGTACAATTTTTTTACAGAAACATTTTTAGAAAATACATACATATAGACATCTGGGATGGGTAACTTGGGAAGGGTACTCACAACAGGTGGATCCTGAATAGGACCTGGGTACCGACAGGACTACCCTGACCCAGGGTTAGAAACTAACAGTATTTGTCCACTAGTCCTTATAATGACAACATATAGCAAAACCCTTAAATTGGGCCAATGTCTAGTAGTCCTTAGGATACCTTTACTATTGGGTAGTTTGGTAAGGACTACAGGACTAGTGCCAATTTCTAACGCTGCTGACCATTGGTTAGTCACATGATAAAACTTCATGGTTACACTACAAATCGCTAGTGTTCACATTACTTTCTGACTATGCATGCATTCATTCTGACTTGTGAAAATACATACTCTCTTGAAAATCACATGAATTCGTGTAACCTGTAAATTTTACACCTCATCTTTGTACTTTTGTATTTTATCTATCTATCGCTATCTATTTATCTATATATATTATTCATATCTATCTGTATCTCTCTCATATATATATATATATATTAGTCCAACATCTTCTTTATATCAGTTTCAGACATAGTACTTCCACTGTCTCATGAATGACAGCTCTTCATATATATTAATCAAGATTTATATAAAGCCAAAATAATTGCAATAAATTTAGTCTGATGTTTACAAATCTTGTCTAATTATAAAACAAACATTGGTGTTGTGGAAGGGGTTATGAACAAACATTTGGAGAAAGATCACTTCTTTAAAACTCTCATGGTTGAAAAATACGTCCATATCCAGGCTACAGATCTATATGACTGATCACCCCCTCTGTTTCCTATGTTTTACATATCTGCCCCAAACATTCGCACTGATTGATAGTTTTAGACAAATAACAAATAATGACATCATCATTGAGTTGTAAATTGTATGAACAAATTAATACCATTGAAATGGATATAGATCCAGGTGATCATTTACCACATATAGGATAGAGTATAGATCTACGCAATGCAACAGATATTTTTTAAAAATGCTTCAACAAAAAAAAGCATGGTTCACGTCCAACATAGAAATATCGACCTCGTGGAATCAACAGGCTAGTCACCATGAAGCTTCAGGATCTTAGTCGATCCAACCATGCATTTTGGCATGCCAAAACGAAAGATGTGGTACTGTGGTCACGTTCTTTACGTTTGAACGGACAGTAATGGTGTACTGTTACTTGATACAGACAAGCACATACACCCTGATCGTGTATGGTGAAAATCCTGAACCCTAGAATGATTGAAAGTCAAAAGGTAGCGTCGACGAAACTGGATCGGCAGCTAGGCTAGTTCTGACAACTCCAAACTGTCAGCTCAAAACGAAGATGCTGCGTTAGGCCAGGCCTAGCGCATCGCCAATATCTTGGCAAATTTCCGTAAACAATTTTGGCCTAATGGGCCTAAACGACAAATAAATTGCATCTGCATGCAACAGTCGTTTTAAAAGCCTACGGTAACTTAACATAGAATTGCGATTCTTACCTGTATAAACTTACGAATTAAGATAAAACACCGAACTTCGCCATGATTCTGCCTGTAACACGGCCATTCAACATTCATGATTCAAGAAACTTTTCGTCTGCTGGCAGCGATCGAATAAGCACCATCACACACGAGAAATCCTTTTCAGTAACCCATAAACAGAATATACAGTCCGTCTTAGGTGCATGGCAACTAGAAACTACTCGACTGTATAAGCTTAATAATTATTTCCCATTGACTGGATCCGCCTGGCCTACGAAGTCAAAAGGCTAACTTCCACCGCGCGGTTCAACCTCTCTCTCGCTCAAGTCTATGTATGGTGTTCTGCTCCGGATATAATTCTCGACATTCAGAAATAGTTTTACAAATCAAAACTCTTGAAAAAGAATATGCCAAAATCAGTTCTACATGAAACTACATGTCCTGTCGCCTCTTAATTATTTCGTTATTTCTTAATCGGGTAATTCAACAGCATTTTACGTGTCTCATAACTCATGTGACGTGAAAAAAATCAATCCAATAATAACAAGTTCTGGTGACGTTGAATAGAAAAAGTCCAATCATTCAGCGATTACAGCCTGGGCACCAAGAGATGCGATATTTCGTTCGGTAAATTTCTTTCTCTATCGGATTTTGTACGCGTACTTCTCTTAGATTATTACAAGGTGGCGCAATTGAGTGAAATTAGTGAATCACAATGTCAGTATGTAAAGATACAAAGAAGAAACTGCATTTGTGAACGTAAAATATCATGGCTCCAATATCATCAGTCGAATATAGTTTAACATATCCTTACATTATACATCACCTTGAATATTCCTTTGACAGGACAATTTTGGGGATCCTTTTTTTAAGATTGGGTAATTTTTCGCAAATAAATACTGACTAAAAAGTGCGTTATGTTATGTCAACGTTCGCTCTATATAACCTTTACACGCTTTCAAAAATACTGCCTCAAACAGGCTTCCGTACAATTCTTTGGCACTGGCGATGACGTCAATCGATCGCGAGGTAGTATCATGGTTCGATTTTCCCTACACATTGCACTTCTTGTGCGTTTTCGTGTTTATACTTTTGTAACAATGAGTAGAGATTTTATATTAGAACCTGTTGCTACTTCGGATTCTCCACATATTTTTTATAGTATATACTACATGAACCTGGAAGACAAATTACCTGTGTAAGTTCCTTGCCCGGGCTTATTTATAAATAGCCTTCCGTCTGCACAAAAAGTTTTAACCTGGCCGCTGGGCATATTTACTGAACCGTAGTTATATACCCGCAGTAGATCTACATATATACAGTACATGTATCATTTTGTTTTTGTGTTTCAGATTTGATGAATTATTTCATATAATATTCCATATATGACGTGAATAATATCAACTGACCGTCTTCTGTTCGCCAAGGCACATACAACCAGAATTAAGTTAGTTAAAGGAGGCCTTGGCTCGGAAGAAAATGGCACTCCCAGCATTTTTGGTGAAAGTTTTTTTAAACACCGCAAATGTTTTGAATTTTAATCAAAATGTAATGACGTATATGCCGAATTAACAATTAATGAATACACAAACAAGACAGATTGTTTCAGTTCCACACAAGGTGCAAGACCGTATATATAGGCCTACTTGAATGTGCAATGAAATAGCTACTGACCTTTGAACATAAATGATGTATAGTACACTCTCGTGAAATGTCATCTTCCCGAGGCAAGAGAGTTAACTGACTATAAAAGTCCAGTTTCCACCCTTGCCGAACTAGGCTGGTATTATAGAGTTAGATTTTGGCTGGACTAATGAGTCTATGCATAATCCAATCAAAATCCGGTTCGTTAACTGTCATGCAGAGTTCGGTCGATTGCAGGATTTGCAAAACATGTGCACTGCCAACTCGTTGTCAACAGATATTTTCCAAATCTTTTCAAGTTTTTAATCAAGGTGCTCACATGATTTGATGCACTTCGCGATGTAAGACCCGTTTTATCACAATATAGATGTTGATTGTCGATCAGATCGTCTTGTCTGGGCTCCACCATTTTGATTGAAGCAAATGCAAGTGATACGAGAGGTGGAATTTGATTGGTCCATAGGAGAGGCATAGAAGGGACATAACTCGTAAAAGCCACTGGTGGCGCTACGATCGAGCCCAGGAATTCCAGCCTAGTTCGGCAAGGGGGGAAACTGGACTTTTAAAGTCAGTTAACTCTCTTGCCTCGGGAAGATGGTGAAATGTATACGTATACTTATGCTTATACTTATACACTATTCTTGAACTAATCCACAAATGGAAACTAATTGGGACAGCACAAGTATTACCACCAACAAGAGGACGTGCTCAGCTCAGCGCTATATGTCGTGCCACGGTAAAGGTTGCCTGATGAATCCGTATATTAGATCTAGTGGAGGATTTTAGATATAGATAATTAATTTCATCTGCACACTCATTAAGCACTGCTACCAAACTTAGCTAAGCGGCCCGTGGTCAGGTCTACTGCTGTGGTGTTTGTTATGTGGACTGGTCAGTGTGGGCGATTAAGCCAAGGTGTGGCAGATGGCCGCTTCCTGGCAGGCAACGTATGGGCCGAGATACAGTGGCGTCTTTTATATATATATATATATACTCTGATAGGTCAATACAGTATCTGTGCTATTTGCTGATAGAAGAAAGTGACCAAGAAGGACTGGAACAATTGCTCATCAGTCTAGCATACACTGTAGTTAAAGGTGAAACATACGTTGATGGTCTAGTTGTTACACATGGAGCAGCACCAACATCGACATACAAATCAACGCACGCCATAGCCATATCATGTCAACTGATACACAAGATATACAAGATCATTGCTGTATGGGCCCATGTATGTAGCTTAACCCACAGAACGTACAACAGTTCTGCCGTAACATATTAACTAGGACATTCATTAAAGAGTGCACCTATTTTTGGAATCGGAGCAGATGCACGTGATTGTGCAGGTGTGTCAGGGACAGCCAGGACTGTGCAGGTGCGACAGGGAAACAGTCAGGACTGTGATTGTGTGTCAGGGAAACAGTCAGGACTGTGATCGTGTGTCAGATAAACAGTCAGGACTGTGATTGTGTGTCAGGGAAACAGTCAGGACTGTGATTGTGTGTCAGGGACAGCCAGGACTGTGATCGTGTGTCATATAGAGAGAACTGTGATTATGGGTCAGGGAAACAGTCAGGACTGTGATTGTGTGTCAGGGAAACAGTCAGGACTGTGATTCTGCGACAGGGAAATAGTCAGGACTGTGATTGTGTGTCATATAGAGAGAACTGTGATTATGGGTCAGGGAAACAGTCAGGGCTGTGATTGTGTGTCAGGGAAATAGTCAGGACTGTTATGGTGTGTCAGGGAAACAGTCAGGACTGTGATTCTGCGACAGGGAAACAGTCAGGACTGTGATTGTGTGTCATATAGAGAGAACTGTGATATATGGGTCAGGGAAACAGTCAGGGCTGTGATTGTGTGTCAGGGAAATAGTCAGGACTGTTATGGTGTGTCAGGGAAACAGTCAGGACTGTGATTGTGTGTCAGGGAAACAGTCAGGACTGTGCTTGTGCGACAGGGAAACAGTCAGGACTGTGATTGTGTGTCAGGGAAACAGTCAGGACTGTGATTGTGTGTCAGGGACAGCCAGGACTGTGATCGTGTGTCATATAGAGAGAACTGTGATTATGGGTCAGGGAAACAGTCAGGACTGTGATTGTGTGTCAGGGAAACAGTCAGGACTGTGATTCTGCGACAGGGAAATAGTCAGGACTGCTATGGTGTGTCAGGGAAACAGTCAGGACTGTGATTGTGTGTCAGGGAAACCGTCAGGACTGTGATAGTGTGTCCTATAGAGAGAACTGTGATTATGGGTCAGAGAAACAGTCAGGACTGTGATTGTGTGTCAGGGTAACAGGGAAACAGTCAGGACTGTGATTGTGCGACAGGGAAACAGTCAGGACTGTGATTGTGTGTCAGGGAAACAGTCAAGACTGTGATTGTGTGTCAGGGACAGCCAGGACTGTGATCGTGTGTCATATAGAGAGAACTGTGATTATGGGTCAGGGAAACAGTCAGGACTGTGATTCTGCGACAGGGAAATAGTCAGGACTGCTATGGTGTGTCAGGGAAACAGTCAGGACTGTGATTGTGTGTCAGGGAAACCGTCAGGACTGTGATAGTGTGTCCTATAGAGAGAACTGTGATTATGGGTCAGAGAAACAGTCAGGACTGTGATTGTGTGTCAGGGAAACAGTCAGGACTGTGATTCTGCGACAGGGAAAAAGTCAGGACTGTTATGGTGTGTCAGGAAAATAGGACTGTGATTGTGTGTCAGGGAAATAGTCAGGACTGTGATTGTGTGTCTGGGAAACAGTCAGGACGGTGATTGTGTATCAGGGAAACAGTCAGGTCTGTGATTGTGTGTCAGGGAAACAGTCAGGACTGTGATAGTGTGTCAGGGAAACAGTCAGGACTGTGATTGTGGGGTCAGGGAAACAGTCAGGACTGTGATCGTGTGTCAGGGAAATAGTCAGGACTGTTATGGTGTGTCAGGGAAATAGTCAGGACTGTGATTGTGTGTCAGGGAAATAGTCAGCACTGTTGTTGTGCGTTAGAGACTGGAGACTGTGTGTGTCAGAGACATGAGACTGTGCGTTAGAGACACGTGAATGTGTATTAGAGACACGTGACTGTGTGTTAGAGACACGTGACTGTGTGTTAGAGATATGTGACTGTGTGTTAGAGATACGTGACTGTGTGTTAGAGACACGTGACTGTGTGTTGGAGATACGTGACTGTGTGTTAGAGATACGTGACTGTGTGTTAGAGATACGTGACTTTGTGTTAGAGATACGTGAATGTGTGTTAGAGACACGAGACTGTGTGTTAGAGACACAGGAGTGGTAGCGAGTGTTAGAGGCACGAGACTGTGTGTTAGAGACAGGGGACTGGTATAGTGCGTGTTAGAGACACGAGACTGGTATAGTGTGTGTTAGAGACACGTGATTCTGTGTTGGAGATACGTGTCTGTCTGTTAGAGACACGTGACTCTGTGTACAGACACGAGACTGGTAGTGTGTGTTAGAGACACGGGGCTGTGTTTTAGAGACTCGTGACTGTGTGTTAGAGACACGGGACTGTGTGTTAGAGATACGGGACTGTGTGTTCGAGACACGGAACTGTGTGTTAGAGACTCGAGACTGTGTGTTAGAGACACGGAACTGTGTGTTAGAGACTCGAGACTGTGTGTTAGAGACTCGAGACTGTGTGTTAGAGACACGGGACTTTGTGTTTGAGATACCTGGCTGTGTGTTAGATATACGTGACTGTGTGTTAGAGACACGGGACTGTGTGTTAGAGACATGTGACTGTGTGTTAGAGATACGTGACTGTGTGTTAGAGATACGTGACTGTGTGTTAGAGACTGGAGACTGTGTGCAAGAGATAACGGGACTTGTAGTGAGTGTTTGATGCACGGAACTGTGTGTTAGAGATACGTGAATGTGTGTTTGAGACTCGAGACTGTGTGTTAGAGATACGAAACTGTGTGTTGGAGATACGGGACTTTGTGTTAGAGATACGTGACTTTGTGTTAGAGACACGGGACTGTGTGTTAGAGACACGAGACTGTGTGTTAGAGACACGGGACTGTGTGTTAGAGATTTGTGACTGTGTTAGAGACACGGGACTGTGTGTTAGAGATACGGGACTGTGTGTTTGAGACACGGAACTGTGTTTTAGAGACACGGGACTTGTAGTGAGTGTTTGATGCACGGAACTGTGTGTTTGAGACACGGAACTGTGTGTTAGAGACTCGAGACTGTGTGTTAGAGACACGGGACAGTGTGTTAGAGATACGTGACTGTGTGTTAGAGATACGGGACTGTGTGTTACAGACTCGAGACTGTGTGTTAGAGACACGAGATTGGTAGTGTGTGTTAGAGACACGGGACTGTGTGTTACAGACACGAGACTGGTAGTGTGTGTTGGAGACACGGGACTGTGTGTTGGAGATGCGTGACTGTGTGTTAGAGATACCTGGCTGTGTGTTAGATATACGTGACTGTGTGTTAGAGACACGGGACTGTGTGTTAGAGACACGGGACTGTGTGTTTGAGATACCTGGCTGTGTGTTAGATATCCCTGACTGTGTGTTAGAGACACGGGACTGTGTGTTAGAGATACGGGACTGTGTGTTTGAGATACCTGGCTGTGTGTTAGATATACGTGACTGTGTGTTAGAGACACGGGACTGTGTGTTAGAGACACGGGACTGTGTGTTAGAGATACGTGACTGTGTGTTAGATATACGTGAATGTGTGTTAGAGACACGAGACTGTGTGTTAGAGATACATGACTGTGTGTTAGAGACTGGAGACTGTGTGTAAAGAGACACGGGACTTGTAGTGAGTGTTTGATGCACGGAACTGTGTGTTTGAGACACGTGACTGTGTGTTAGAGACTGGAGACTGTGTGTTAGAGGCACGAAACTGTGTGTTAGAGACACGAGACTGTGTGTTAGAGACAGGGGACTGGTAGTGTGTGTTAGAGACACAGGTCTGTGTGTTTGAGATATGTGACTGTGTGTTTGAGATACGGGGCTGTGTGTTATTAGATAAGAGACTGGTATAGTGCGTGTTAGAGACACGAGACTTGTATAGTGTGTGTTACAGACACGTGACTCTGTGTACAGACACGAGACTGGTAGTGTGTGTTAGAGACACGGGGATGTGTGTTAGCGATACGTGACTGTGTGTTAGAGACACGAGACTGTGTGTTAGAGATACGGGACTGTGTGTTAGAGATACGGAACTGTGTGTTAGAGACTCGAGACTGTGTGTTAGAGACACGGGACTGTGTGTTAGAGATACGTGAATGTGTGTTAGAGATACGTGACTGTGTGTTAGAGACACTGGACTTTGTGTTGGAGATACGTGACTGTGTGTGAGAGATACATGACTGTGTGTTAGAGACACGAGACTGGTAGTGTGTGTTAGAGACACGGGACTGTGTGTTACAGACTCGAGACTGTGTTAGAGATACGTGACTGTGTGTTGGAGATACGTGACTGTGTGTTAGAGACACGGGACTGTGTGTTGGAGATACGTGACTGTGTGTGAGAGATACATGACTGTGTGTTAGAGATAGGTGAATGGGTGTTAGAGACACGAGACTGTGTTAGAGATACGTGACTGTGTTAGAGGCTCGAGACTGTGTGTTAGAGACTCTAGACTGTGTGTTAGAAATGCGTGACTGTGTGTTAGAGACACGTGACTGTGTGTTAGAGATACGGGACTGTGTGTTAGAAACACGAGACTGTATGTTCGAGACACGGGACAGTGTGTTGGAGATATGGGACTGTGTGTTAGAAACACGAGACTGTGTGTTAGAGACACGGGACTGTGTGTTGGAAATACGGGACTGTATGTTAGAGATACGGGACTGTGTGTTAGAAACACGAGACTGTGTGTTAGAGACACGGGACTGTGTGTTGGAAACACGAGACTGTGTGTTAGAGACACGAGACTGTGTGTTAGAAACACGAGATTGTGTGTTAGAGACACGGGACTGTGTGTTGGAAACACGAGACTGTGTGTTAGAGACACGAGACTGTGTGTTAGAAACACGAGACTGTATGTTAGAGATACGGGACTGTATGTTAGAGATACGGGACTGTGTGTTAGAAACACGAGACTGTATGTTAGAGACACGGGACTGTGTGTTAGAAATACGGGACTATGTGTTGGAGATACGGGACTGTGTGTTAGAAACACGAGAGTGTATGTTAGAGATACGGGACTGTGTGTTAGAAACACGAGACTGTATGTTAGAGATACGGGACTGTATGTTAGAAACACGAGACTGTATGTTAGAGATACGGGACTGTGTGTTAGAAACACGAGACTGTGTGTTGGAGATACGGGACTGTGTGTTAGAAACACGAGACTGTATGTTAGAGATACGGGACTGTGTGTTAGAAACACGAGACTGTGTGTTAGAGACACGGGACTGTGTGTTGGAAATACGGGACTGTATGTTAGAGATACGGGACTGTGTGTTAGAGACACGAGACTGGTATAGTGTATGTTCAAGACACGGGACTGTGTGTTGGAAATACGGGACTGTATGTTCGAGACACGGGACTGTGTGTTGGAAATACGGGACTGTATGTTAGAGATACGGGACTGTGTGTTGGAGATACGGGACTACGTGTTAGAGACATGGGATTGGTAGTGTGTGCTGGAGACACGAGACTGTGTGTTAGCGCTTTTCCCTGCCTTGTTTGCAGGATATGTGTAGTACACCTTGTTTTGTTCAGTAAGGCAGCGTTGGCGATTGCAACAGAATATTCATTTAAACATTTAAACTTTTGCTACGTCAGATTGTTGAGCTTTATATTATTTTACTACAATTTACAAGTTGGACACATACTTCACATATAATCGCCACAGCGATGTCAACTGACCTGCCTCCATTTATGACCATTGTCATGTGTCAAGAAACAACACGTCGTCGTAAAGCAAACATTAGAGCGCTGTGAAAAGTCTTCACGATATTACTACATATGCCACTGATCATACGGTATCTGCATGTACATGCGTGACCATTACCACCTCTGATTTTCTTGGGAGGCGTGTGAGTGTTTTGTTTTGTTTTTTTGTTTTAAAAACAAAAACAACTATAAGCCTAACTATTTAAAAATATTATACATGCATGCATCAGAGGTAATCGGTTTATTAACATGTGTAATGACGTTTTTTTCTTGAACATTAACTTTATACCCGTGCTCGGGTGATTCCCAAAGTGGTAAACATCAACGACCTTCATCAGTTTAAGCTGACACACAGTGATATAACACACTCATTCTTCAATTAAATGCGTTTTAAAATAAAGTATTGTTTCTGCGAAGTTAGGATATGTCAAGCGTACCATACACGAGGGCTGGTCAACAAGTTCTAAATCTAACAAACAACACCAACAATTGTAAAAGTGTTTATAATTTTATTTTCAACATAATCACCCTGCTTTTCAATACAGTCACGTTGTCATATCGATAATGAAGATTTTCAATTCCAGTAAGGAAGAAGTTTTCTGAAGACACCCTGAAAACCCATTCACTGTTGTCGTTAGAGCGCTTTCCACAAAGGTGTTCTTTCAGTTGAGGAAGCAGGTGGAAATCACTTGGTGCCAGGTCTGGCGAGTTTGGGCGGCGAGGAAGCTCTTCGAATCCACGTTGTCACAGAGCAGCCTTTGTATGTCGAGAGGTGTGAGAGGAGGCATTGTTATGAAGTAGTAGAACTCCAGCAGTCAGCATTCCTCGTCTCTTTTCTTTGATAGAATCTCTCAGGCGATGAAGCAAATCAGCATAGTTGGCGCCGGTAATCGTCTTTTTACTTTCAAAGTAATCAACAAGGATCACACCCTTTGCATCCCAGATTACAGTGGCCATAACTTTCTTCACTGATCTTGAAGACTTGAATTTTTTCAATGGTGCCCTAGAAGTGGAAAAGTGCCATTCCATGGATTGACGTTTTGACTCGGGATCATAGTGGTAGACTCATGTTTCACCAACCGTTACTAATCTCTGTTGAATTTGACGAAATCCTCCTCAATTAGCTCTAAATCTTCTCTGGCAATGTCAGTTCTGATTTCTTTAAGATCAAACTTTAGAAACTTTGGCACCCAATGAGCAGATATCTTATTCATCTGTAAATGGATAATAGTTTCAATTGATCCATGGCTTAGACCTGTGTCTTCCTCAAGTTCAGCAATGGTAATACGTCTATCTGACAGTATACGTTTTTCTATCACCTTGATTGAATCTTCATTGATGGCTTGTTCTCCTAGCCTTAAACATAGCTGCCCAACGTTTAACAGTGGAATAGCTATGGCACTTATCCCAATACACCTGTGACATGCGGGCGTTTCTTGGGGAGTACATTTTTCTTAATCAAAAAAACTTGATGACTGCTCGGTACTCGTTCTTTTCCATTTCTGTGTTCATTTGGCTCCTATGACGTTCAACTGGCTGCTAAAATATACAAACGGCCTCAACATACCAAGTACACGTGCAATGAACTACTCAAACAATGTACTACACAGTCTAAGTTCACTTTGTTATGGCCCATAGTTGAAAGTTAGTCAGACAGACCCACCCCCACCCCCCCATCCCCAACACACACACACACACACACCATGACACTACCGCCACCGAAATTGTCGAATTCACGTACACAATGTGGGGCATAACGCTCATTTCGACGACGATAAACACGTTGTCTTCCCTGTCGCCAGTGAAGAAGAAATCGTGATTCATCGCTAAACCACACTCGTCTCCAGTTTCTCAAATTCCAAGGCTGTAAGGTATGGCACCAACGCAAGCGTCGCTGTCGACGGAAGGTTGCAAAACAGGGACGATAACTGGTCTTCTGGGTCGCGAAGATGGTTCCTGACAGTCTGATCCGATATCCTCATCAAACCAGGGATGCGTCCCGCAGTCTCTGTAGCTGTGGCATTGCGATGACGTGGAGCAGTCGAATGTAACGATCCCGTGCAGGGGCGTTAACTCTTGGTCGGCCGGTTCTTTGACGGTCTGCCGTGGAATTGAACTGTGTGTATCGCTCCCAAAGGCGGCAAATGGTGATTTGGTGGACGTTGAAGTGGCGTGCAACAGAAGACTGCCATTCCCCTCTTTGGATACGTCTTATGGCGATGTTCCGATCGGCAGCGCTGAGTCTCGGCATTTTCGAACTTGAAAAATGTTGACAATTGAATGACAAATCATTGGCCTATGCTTACCTTTTTATAGCCACTACCACGAGTTACGAATGCCACAACATGCACGTGCATTTTGCTTTACTATTTTCCTCCATGACATTTTTGAACAAGTGTGAAAAGACATTGCAAATCGACAATGGTTCCGTTTTGACGCACTGGTTGTCGAATATCAGGCCACCAACATTTCCCAATAACATATATCCAATTTATATACCGGATTTTTTGTGTAGTCAGGATAAATGAACTACATACTACCTGTGGGTTTCTTTTTTTGAAGAATGTATGTGTATAATGTCACCACTTAAAACGACACCTGCTTTTTATAATATACAAATGCAATTGAAAACATGTTCTCTCACAGTCAGTGTATTACCAATATTCGTCCGTTTGAAACGTCACTTTCTGTGTAATGTTTTGCTACAGAAAGTGCTCCTATTTTTAGGTTTTCTCGACACGTGAGTAATCTTCGATAATCATAAAATCACGGTCACGGTAAAACCTTCACTCAAGCTGAAGGTCAGCTGTGTGAATTACTTGTACCACGACGTGAATGAATGACACCGCCCTACCCGGAAACAGAAACTAGTTACAATGTACAGATAGTCGACCTGGCTGGATCTCGGTGACTGTGTCAGTATGTACATGCATCACGCTCAGCTGACACCAAATCTAGTGAAGTAATCTCACCTGAAACGTTTGAATAATAGGAATTCTCAATCATTGGAAATAAAAGTTATGGTTTGTCCAGTTTCTTCCCTTGTTGAACTAGGCTGGAATTTTCAGGCTCGATCGTAGCGCCACCAGTGGCTTTTATGAGTATTGTCCTTTCTAAGTCCCTGCTATTGACCTTTTTCACACTTCGCTACTTCCGGTTTGAAAGCGAGGCTTGGAGAGCAGAAGGTGAAGGCTGGATAGCACATGAAACACATGGAGATGTCAACAAGGCACGCAATCGGGACAAACTGTGACAATTTAACCACCCCGTTACATTTATCGTAAGTATTGAACATTATTCTTATTGACAAACTATTCTACTGTTATCTGGTCTCC
Source organism: Haliotis cracherodii (assembly GCF_022045235.1). NCBI lineage: Eukaryota > Metazoa > Mollusca > Gastropoda > Lepetellida > Haliotidae > Haliotis > Haliotis cracherodii. Next base: position 39,524,099 of record NW_027266264.1, read on the forward strand.
TTACCGATATAAATTTGAGTCTGGCCGTTCTGTTGTGATTTCAATTTAACCCTCTTGGTGCCACGGGACCATATATGGTCCCTCACTTTTCACACCCGCATAGTGCCAGGGGACCATATATGGTCCCGAGAAAATGCCCCTTTTAAACTGTGAATTTTGATATTTAACACTGAGTGCGCAAAGTCAAAACTATAACCATCATCATCCAAATCATCTTAGCTTTAACATCGTGTAACTCATACTTTATACAGTGCTACCGCTCTTCTCGGCCTTTTTCTGCCATGTTTGAACACCAAGCGAATGAAGGCGAATTTTGATTATGCACCCATGTCACATACACGTAAATATTTTCAGACAAAATCCTTGTTCATAAGAAAAAATATGACCTGAGAAATCAGAAAGACATATTATTCCCAACTGTATACTTATTCACGTAAATACAATTCTGTTCACTCCTTATGAACAAGTTTATTTACACGTTTTGTATACTTTTATCGACTATCGGTAATGGCGGAATGGTCGGTACACATGAGAAAACGACAGTGTATATTTCCATTACATTTATGACGTACATTGAATGAATTTATAACCATCATCACCCTAATCATCTCAACTTTAATATCGTGTAACTCATATTTTATGCAGTGCTACGGATTGCGAAATATCGCGAGATTAGTAATGTGGTTACCGCGCTTCTCGATCTTTTTCTGCCATGTTTGAACACCAAGCGAAAGAAGGCAATGTTTATTATGCACCCATGCGACATACACGTAACTATTATTATATCAGACAGCCAATTTGAAAAAGAAATCTGATCGGGCTGATCAGAAATGATTTACTTGTCCCCACTGTACAGTTATTGGCGTAAGAGTACTAACGTTTAGTCGGCCACGGTAGTTTTTTGTTCCAAGTATTGCATATGTTTATCGACTGTGTGTCATGGCGATTTAGCACGGCGCTACATACCAACCGACAGTGCAGATTGTCTTTTTGTTTAAGATGCTGAATTACAGAAAATATTCAAATCAAAGATATGGAAAGTTATCTATAATCGTTAATATTAAGTTGGTATTGTGTATATCTATGGGCAGGAGGTTCATGATCAAAACCTAAACATTGAATGGCCAAGCCCGAAGTGATCGACAGGGCACGTTCGCCTCATATCTGTGCCGCGATTTCTTGTTTACAGGTTGTCCTACATACTTGCCCGTTCAGACAAATAACTGCTACTTTTTTCATATGAAATGACTAAGAGTCATGTGTGATTGCTCAAACTACCTGACCGTGTGAGTGACTTGCCCTAACTGTTTCACATTTTGTCGCAAATGGAGATTTCAGAAGTGTGGCCACGACATCTAAATGGAAAATGTCTACGGCGACCGACGAGTGAATGAGACCGCTTATTATTTGACTAACAGTGTTAGAATATTTGGCGCAGTTTTCTAATTTTGGTATGTTGACATGTGCTTTTCATATATGTTTGAAGGCTTGATATTCCAAAAAAATAATATGCATTTAGTTGAGTACAGTGAGAAAGCTGTCAAAATGGATCCAATATTAAACCACCTAGATTTTTAAATATTTTAGCTTCATCTATTGGAATCTCGAATGGTTCAATGTATAACATAAACAGTAAAAGTAATTAGATCTTCTCACAATATATAGATAATCAATTTCTGAAAGACAAAAAGTTTTTAGTGTAAATGTGACTTCGTTTTGATGTTTTATATAGTTATATGTATGTCTTTTTTCACTCTGCATTATCTAAATTACCAAATACTTCGACCAGTGACATATAGTAGTAATTAGATTCTACTTTGTTTTATATCCTAGGTATGAAATAGATTTTCTTTTTAAATAAATATTTGTCTAAGAGCAAAATCAATACATTCTTGTGGTTTTTTTTCACCATTTTAATTTGTATATCTTCCCTCCAAGCTGTTGTTTAGCTAGGCCAAAATTAAGAAAAAAAAGGAAAGACATAATAAACTATTTTTATGTAAGATTTTGCTGGTTAAATTTTCGGAGTTCAATACCAAGAATATATTTTTCCTTTTATGACAAATAATTCCATTACTTTCATTGACCTACGATCATTATCTATTTCAAACTTTTCCTTCAGTAGAATGGGATGGAATGGGAAACTAGTGGAAATAAACTATCACGTATGTCCTTTTATGTACATGTACATACCTAGCTATAGGTGTAAATACACTTCTAAAGTCGTATTTATAAATCACATGAATAAATGAAAGAAAAAGTGGTATTTCATGGACTGGCCATACAAGTATATTTTGAGCAAAGGTCTAAGTTAGGCAGCCAAGTGCGAAATACGAGCTGATACGAGGATGTATGTTTTCTGGTGTTCATAGTGAAACAATGACATATGGCGCCCGAGTTGCGAGTGATCGAAAATAGGTTTGTTGAATAGATTTGCTGCCCATGAAAACGTTTCAACAATTTTGATTGAATCTACATGTACTTACTCTTGGTTGGTATTACGTTAGTATAATCTTGTTAATTATTAAGAAATAACAATGATGCCCGATATTGAGCGATGTCAATTTGAGTATTGTCAGGGCTGTTTAGCGATCTTTCACATTTTGTCCTTTGAAAATGTACGATGTCAATTACCCGGAAGTTGATTTTATCACTAATAAAAGAGCACGGTCATTGAAACATACATGGACGTAACTGGGATTTCTTCACGATATACATTCCAAACTGTCATTCGTTTTGTGACATAATCTTTGAAACAGTCTGCGTATGAATTAATCACGACCACTTCCGTCAATTTTGTTTTGACGTCAAAAACACGCACAATTTCATCGGGTTTTTTTATCGGTAAATATAACTCACGGAAAATTCTCAGTGAATGTGTACTTCAACATAAATATCATATGTCTATCACTGTTAGGACATGTACTTGCCAATGATATGAATTATTGGTCATTTAGATTTCAAACAAGGGCGCTTACTTGACTTTGCTTGCCATATTCGGGAGCGTCCATATTACGATTAATGTGGAAAAGTAGGAAACTTATAATACCAGCACATTTATCGATGGCTGGGCAGTGCATAGATCTTTTGGATTTGGTGACTTTAGATACTGTTGGAAAGACAATCAACTCGAGTTGCATGTTATACAATTTGGTTACATTGTGTGAAGAAATAAAGACGTTGCAACACTTTTGATACAATGTATACGTTTTTGAAACCGCGACGTCAGCATAGTGCGGCACTGAGCGGTTTGCAGGCTGACTGACGTCCAGGCACCATGAGGGTTAAAATATCCATGACCACCTGGTAACTCCCAGTGCAGTTTATGGTAGCTGAACAGACTTAATACAAATGCTACTGAAATCTTGTAAAGAGTAATTCATTGTTTACACACCATTAAGCCAAACTATTTATTGTGAGTTTAAATAACTTTGCGGGTTGTATTTGAAGTCGAAATATTCACCTGTTGACCATATCTATAGATATATGTCAGAAACTAACTTAATTGATATAGGCCTATGTTGTGACCAATCAAATTGTAACCTACTGAGAATTTACAATCGTAACAAATCAGAATTTTGCATCAGTTGCGTATTTGATGTAAATTGTAATGGACTCAAATGCATTCCAATAAAATATTAGACCTCTAGATCTACTTGTGCTGTTGTGATTGTGAACAGTTGTTATTTTGATTGTCAATGTTGTCAGATTAGATAGCATGAGGTGTAATATTTCATTTGAATTATTACATAAAGGGTGTGTAAATATTTGAAGTAAAGTACAGTTTGATCTGCAATTTTGGTAACAATTAATATTTCTACCAAAATGATATTTACTTTACTGTACCAATTTAATCATGTCATGAAATGAACAAAAATCCAACTAATTAATGTCCAGTAAATGTTCAATCTACATGTGATCTTTATATAATTTACAGAAACAGATAACTCTTTAACAGTTTGTATTCAAATATTTTAAATGCATAAATTGATATTGACATTACTAAAAACTTAAAGTATAAACAGAATTATTTTTAATTCCCATGCGTATTGCAATCATAACTCATTAATTCCCTTTGTTTAATTGTGAAACCCATCTGGTTTTATGTCCACAAACATGTTTTGAAACTTTTAAAACAAAAAGATTTCTTTTGTGCAAGCAATTGCCATGTATTATTGATTATTTATCATATCAATTTATATGTAAAAATATAGTTTACTGTGTCATTTTGCAATAATTATATTGTTATGATGTAATATTTTACTATTGTTAACAATCTTTAGAACTTTAGTTTATTTCAATCAAGTCAAGTGGTGTGATTATTTTGATATTTTTTTATAATTCAATCAAAACGAGAAAAATATAAAAATATAAATACATAGAAGAAATTTGTTTTCCTTGTCAAATAACGATGATAGCATGAATTTATCTCATGCTCCTTGTATAGCATGCTCCTTGTGAAATTCAATTCCATTTCTTCTTCGAATGTACCTTATATGATGATTTTAGGGAGACATTACTGACAGCTATCGATAATCTTGGAGGACAAAAAACTCTACATAGTATTCTTTTGTGGGATCCAAACTTAGATGTTTTCCTGAATACAAAAATATTCTTGTCTGTGCACAAATTTATAGAAACGACTAACAGATTCAGTAGCTAGCATAGTATTGTTTCCAAACTGTTAATCATTAATATTGTTAAATCTATATTCAACACTAAAATGTATAATATTAGGATATGTATGAGATGCACACTGTCTTCACTTTTCAGCACATTGTACATATCCTTCATATGAGTACTGTATATATATTGTGCACTATGTTTCCACAATGTGAAGTTTCAACTGTAAATTGTTCATTTTCATTATGCAATATTATGTATAACTGTATATAGGGAGAAGGCAGTAATAAGTGCTGCCCTTGCGCCCAATCCCTTTGTCTTTTTGGACAATAAAATATGTTTAATAATATCTCATCTTGTGATCTGACAAAGTTAATATTTTCAAGTCAAGATATCAACTTTAGTAAACCACATGAAGAGATAAACATTTCATTTGACAAAATAAATTCAAGTCTTATATTTTCTTTGTGATCTTCATGACCTTACTCAGAAAACCATAGTGTCAATGAGGCAGACTGACTGTAGGTGTGACAAAACGTGATATTTCACCTGATTTTAATAAAAATCTTATTTATTTCACTCTAGCGAAAGTATGTTTTCAGCATGGTCAGACTAAACAAAGTATTTCATGATTAAATACATACAAGTAATACAAATAGCAAAACGTGTTTCATTAAAACAAGAGTGAATTTCTGTGTGACATTGATATAAAGAGCTGTAGTACACTGTCATTAAATTGATGCATCTGTTAAGTTTACTGTTTACAAAGAATATACTGTTTGAGTTTTAGACACATCAGATGAATTGATGCCTTCAAGATTGTTCTAAGGTAGCAAATGTTACACACTGTGATTAATTTTCCTTAAACTTCTCTATTTCAGAAGAATGTTGTTTTCTAAATAAGCAATATTTTGAGAGAAGGTGAATAAGCATTGTTTATAAAAAAATGTTATTGAAGTAGGAATATTATTACAATATTATTGAATTATTCATTTCAGGCCAGCGAGTCACCACAATGAAGTACTAGTATCCGGGTGACGGATGTCTAGAGGAGCTTTCCGCTGACAGTAACACAATGGTTACAATGTGCATCCTATCAAAGAACGAGGAAGTGAAAAGCCTTATTCACTCACAAAACAACATGGCCAATATTTATCAGACACTTAAAGGGGCACTGATCTAACGCAATTCCCCGGGACTGGTTGTTGCCTTTGTTATTGTTTTTTCCCAGTGAGTACCCGGATGTAGAGCAGAAATCTAGACTAGCTCGCGACCTCTGTTGCGCCATTCGTAAGCGCATTAGTCACTTTTATGGATACCGGTAGTAATAAGAGCGTATGGTCACATTGATCAACAAAATGAAATACAGTTTTCGAGATAATAAGGAAATGTACGTATCTTTGTGGGTAGCATCGGTAATGGTGACGGAGTTTTGATAAGTCACTTGCTTGGTAATTTTGCGATTTTCGTTTACACTATTTTGACTTGCAACACAAAGTAAATATTTCATCTGAGCATTGCTTTTTTATAGTGTGTATATTTTTTTACTGTCAAAATGTGTAACATATTTATTATACGTATAAATATTCAGTTATTTTACAAAGTGACTGAAAAACATTTCCATCTGTATTATTATGATAACGAATTCCAAACATTTTGATGTTTAATGTCATCACCAAGAGACTGAAAATGTTACGTTGAAAAGTACATTTCTATGTTGTTTGGCTTCTGATCCTACATAATAATCTGTTGTGATGTTGGTAGGCCCTTTTGATCGTCTTAATCAATCTGGACAGATTTTTTAGTCAAAATGACTGAAATATTAACACATTTTATAAATTGCCTGAGAGAATCACATTTTACAAATTGACGGTAATATATACACGCTTACAAAGGAAAAGACCTGTGACAACAACGTCTATCGCGCATTGAAGAATTTCCCAACCAAGACGTAGAGAAACAAGAACGAATCGGTTCAAATGAAGGAAAACAAAATGCAAATACCATAATTACAACTTACCAAATTTATGTGTATAAATAGGCAGCTTCCTTGTTCGAGGAATGTATCCGTGAATATCCACACAAAGGAATAATGTCCCACTCATCTGCAGCTATACAAAATAACTTATTCGATGTCACGTGTCTCTGTAACTATCAAATATTCTAAAGGATATATATCGTTTCGGGATATTATAACCAGTGTTCGTTTCTCAACTGATCACTTGGATTGTTTCAGGTGTTTCACATAGGTGTCAAGTCTCAAGGGTCGGCTGAGAAAGGCCACGTGACAACTATTTTCATTACGTCCACGGTTCCTAAAAAATCCACTGAGTTTGATAACAATGAGCAACCAATCAACGTATTATCAGTTAACCCTTTGAACAAAGTATGTTGTTTTTACATCGGCACTTCACGCCATGATATGAGTGTATTCCCTTTGTTTTAGTAAACCTAGACATGTAAACACTCACTTTTGACATATCCACTGTGCAAGATAACAGTGATTAATCAATCAACGTATTTTCTGTTAATCCTTTGATGACTAGGAACGATCCGTTGATTTACCTAAAAAAGTAAATCAACTGATCATTCATCTCTTCCTGGGCTGCCACGTGCATATTACATAACGCGCATTTCACCTCACTTCAAACCTGGATTTAGATTGAATAATTACCCCAGACACAATAAATGCCAAATGAGAACCTTTGTCAGGTAATCTAAGTGGTGCTACCACTAATTGTACCTGTAATAAATTCATTAACTGAGCATCAAGTGAATGACGACAAATACACAAGTGTAGGGTTATACGAGAAAACGTGGATGACAACAAGGTAGTAGTAATCGTATTATCGACGCAATCCGAAATCCGAAAATGCTTTCACTGCATGGATACTTTTTTTTAGTATTAAACTATAACCATCTGGGGTATTTCCAAATGACGACTTCCGATGAGCTCCGCCGTTCTTTTTGTCTGTTTGTTTAGGCTGAACAAATTAATTAACAAGTTTATTTAGCTGTCCTTGCAGACGGTAGCCCAGTCTCTGGTCACGCTCAGTTGCGTTGCGTATCATCCGGGTACTCACGGGGGAAAAAACAATAACAAAGGCAACAGCCAGTCCGGGGAATGGCGTTAGATCAGTGCCCCTTTAAAAAGCACATTGTACCATTTGTTTACAAGCAAGAAAATTATTTTCTCCTGGAATTTAATTAGGTGCTTTTGACTGACAAAGACACCCATGTTAAGTTTTGAAAACTTATATTGTGAGAAATAAAAATATGAAAATTTTAGTTTGTTTTTCTTTGTTAAATATTGTTAAATCCAGATTGTTCCATCAACATAATTTGTACCAATACATATATTTTATCTTGGCCTGATTACCAATTGAAGTTGATTCCTTTTTATCTTTTGTTATTTTATTTGTACTCATATCTGATCAAGACATTTTCAAACTATTCAGGATAAATGTATTAGTAGCTTCCTTTTGATATACAATTACCTATCATCATACAGGATTAGGTGAGGGTGTTCAAGAAGTTGATAGTTGTATCAATTCTTATATTTCTTCAATTTCATGCATTATTTATATTTATCAATTTTTAGTTTCCTTTAACTTATTTTAAACAGTTCACACATTATTACTTTTGTCGTGCACGGTGCAATCTCAATCGGCAGTAATCAGTTAAGTAAGTGATGTTTGAAGAACAAGTAAAGTATCATCTGTTTATTGTACACACTGAATAGAGTTATCGCCCCTTCTGAATATTTATTTTGACACACGAATTATTTTCATAATTAACATTGTAATATGTTAAAATTAAAATCATAGCAGAAAAAGTGTCTTTTGTCAACTGGACTCATGGCAAAACGATAGCGCGTTGTGCAGCAAACACCACTATGAAACGTGAAATAAACATGATCTCGATCTTGATCTCGAGTTCGCCAAGCCGCGCATTGACTGAGCAATTTTGCAAAAGTACACTGACGTGTTTCATGTTATGCGGTTTATTTACGATACAAAACTTCTGTCATTGAATGTACTGTCACATTGTACCTATATGCCGACGAGGTTATGATAAAACAATCTATTTCTGAAATATGTATCTCGAAATGCACTTTTCGATTCACTTCCGGGATCCTGACAGCAAAATGCAAATTCCAGTGTATTACAGGCATATTTTAGTTGGACCTCACGATTAAATGTGAAATATCTTATGTATTAGATACAGAGGATACCATTTTTTGTTTGTTTGAAATGTCCACCAGTGAAATGCACAACATGCTGTCTGTTCCCTATCAGCTGATGCGACTCTCACTGCATGGAGCTATGCTCTCCAAGCCTCGTTTTCGATCCAAGATGGCGAAAGTGTGAAAAAGGTCAATTGACCAATCAGATCCCACTTCTCATATCACATGCATTTGCTTCAAACAAAATGGCGGCTCACAGTGAAGACGATCTGATCGATAATCATGTTCTATCTTGTAATATGAGATAGCTACGGGATAAATCGCAGAGAACAATGAAGATCAAAGCGTGGTTTATTTCGAGATAAAACACTGTTCTAAATGACGTCATTTCTGGATTCGAACCTGCGCTCGCAACTTGATGACGTCATAAATCAGACGACGTTATTTTTTTAGAGGAAAGTGTCTAGCGAGTTGTTCTCAATACATACTCTTCAAAAAAAGAAACTTGACATAGATTTAAAACCACTTTTTGCCAAATATCTAAAATAATTACATTAAATGAGAACCAAATAAGTCAAACAGAAAGATGATGTGTCTATAATTCGCGAAAACACATGCAAAGCACATAAACGTAGAGTTTGGGGATCAATTTTACAGCTTCATCCAAACGCAACCGCCTGTAAAAAACGTGCAGCACAGGATCCTGTATTTAGGCATGCAGGCCCCCCTGCTGAATGGGTATAAAAATTCACATCAACGGCCGTTCATACAGTCCTTATAACGGCAGTAGAGGCGGTGACAGACTGCCAAGACTGAATGCAGCTCAACGGAACAACGCTATTGGGAGATTACAAGCTGGAGCAACTCAGCAAGAAGTGGCCAGGCACTTTGGCGGATCCAGACAGACAATTTCCGCCGCACTTTGGACCCGATACAACAACACCAACAGAGTTGACGACAGACCAAGGTCAGGAAGACCAAGGGTGACAACCTAAGCACAAGATTGATACATCCGGCTACGACACATCCGAGACCGCACTACCACAGCCACGTCTACAACCACACAGATCACTGGGGTACGCAGAATATCAGATCAAACGGTACGCAACAGACTGAGGGAGGCTGGACTTTCTTTTCACGAAGACCTGTTCGACGTCATGTATTGACCCCACGTCATCAGGCGGACCGTCTGCTTTGGTGCCAACGCTGGGTTAGATTGGCACGTGCAAGGTGGTGAAATGTACCGTTTACTGACGAGTCCCGTTCCTACTCGCACGTGCTGATGGGCGCGCACGTGTCTACAGACGTCGGGGTGCCCCCAACTGTGTGCAGCAGGTTGTCCCATTTGGCGGCGGGAGTGTCATGGTATGGACCGGAATTCATCACGGTGGTAGGACGCCTCTCGTGCATGTGGCAGGTGCATTGACAGGTGTGCGTTTCAGAGACTTGATCCTACAGCCTTACGTTCTTCCTCACGTCAACGTTCATGGCTGACAGTTCCAGCAGGACAACGCTCGACAGCATATTGCACGTGTTTGTCAGGACTTCTTACAGCACAACAGCATCCAGACATTACCTTGGCCAGCCCGGTCACCAGATTTGTACCCGATTGAGCATCTGTGGGACGAGTTGGATCGACGCGTTCGCAGAAGGAATCCACCGTCCCAAACACTTCCGGCGCTTCTTGATGCACTTCTGCATGAATGGCAGCACATCCAACAGCGTGTTATTGACAACTTCATTGCATCTATGGGTCGTCGGTGTCAAGCGGTGATTGATGCACGTGGTGGGCACAACCGATACGGACATTTTCTGTACCCCTGTGGCATTAACTGTATCGTGTACGTGTGTTTGTGGTGACACGATTATTGTTTTGAACATTGTGTACATTGATCTTCAAACAGTGTTTCAATTATGGTTTCTGTGTCCTATTTTGAAACAATCGCATTATATTACATTTTGAAAGTCAGGGTCAAGTTTCTTTTTTGAAGAGTATATATAGCTGGGCAACGCAGATAAAAGCGATGCATTGTATCCAAATGAGGGAGAGAGAGAGATATGACAATCGGTATTGGGAGAAAAGGTGGAGGTTAACTGACGTTGAGAATCGTGTGAATATGCGGGAAATATTCACCTGTGCATAAAATGGGCTTGTCCAACATTGCCGAGGTCAATTGAGGGAGTCATTATTATACAAATACGGGTAAGTAAAGCTTAAAGCTTGTACAATTTAAAAAGGCTGTACATAATGTTGATATCTCAAATCAGAAATAAAGCCCTCGTTGTCGTTGTTTATTGTATAATAACACACTGCAAGGAGAATAAACCACTTGGGGCTGCGCCCCTCAATGTTTATTCTCCCTGCAGTGTTTTATTGTACGATAAACAACTCCCTCTCGTCGTTTATTTCTTAAATAAAGCCGGTCTCACCCCCCGAAGGGCATCAAATCAAGTGAGCATCTTTAGTTTTAGTGCTATTCTGGCGTAGATGTGTCATTAGGTGAGTGTGTGAGTATGGTTTTACGCGGCTTTTAGTAGTATTTCAGCAATATCAGGCGGGGGATACCAGAAATGGGCTTCACACATTTACCCACGTGAGGAATCGAACCCGGGCCTTCGGCGTGACAAGCGAACGCTTTAACCACCAGGCTGTCATTATGTATTGTTTGCGTATATGTGTACATAAATATATATACGACGTGTGACAGTAAACGTGTCGTTTTATTGATGCTATACAGTTCATGCACCTGTCTCAGTCTGGCCGTACACATAAAACAACATGTTGTTGGGTACGAGTGTTTATGTGTGTACATACAGGTGAGGGCAAAAACAAGAGTGTTATATGAAAAAAAGGTTAAATTTAAATTTGATTATGAATTCCTAATGTCACATAATGGAAGATTACTTACAGGGCTTGTGCGGGAGTGTGGCCTATTCGGTTGGCGAGTAGCTTTACCTCACATATCTGTGATAACTGACGTACAAACTGATATATGATACTGATACCGGACATCGCAACAAAAATATACCCATGTCAAAGTACACGCCGTCGCGTCTTGTATAGTTTACTGATATCATATACATGCTATTGATAACCATACTGCGACCGGGCAGGTGACTTTGATTATGGATGCTCCCCAACACTAGGTCATGTTACTAAATATTAATTATGGACCTTAAAGTCACGGACGTACATCTTTAACTTCACGCCAGGTCAGATGGCGAGTCCACCACCTGCCTTACTAAAATAAAACCCCGAATGTAACATGCCCCTTCCCCCCCTCCCCTTGAAAAGAACCCATAAAAAAAAAACAATAAAAAAATTCAATATTCAATCGCCATAAGAAATTACATAAAAGTATCTTGTGTATACATGTGATGTTTGTTTGTTGTGGTGTTTAGGTCTACCTGTATGTGTTGTGCTTTGGTCTACCTGTATGTGTGGTGCTTTGGTCTACCTTAGCGTGCCAACACAAGACATACACAGATGTGTGTTGTATATTGCTCATAGATTATCTGGAGTAGTTATTGTCATACATATCACACAGACGCTCCGGTCGTGTCAACACAAGACATACACAGATGTGTGTTGTATATTGCTCATAGATTATCTGGAGCAGTTATTGTCATACATATCGCACAGACGCTCCGGGCGTGTCAACATCGTTACACTTAATCAACCGTTCTCATAAAGTCAAATGTGACATCTACACTCATCCGGCTCCATATAGTCTTCTACATCTACCATGGAACACGTATCGGAAAAGACACATGCAACAATATAGTCTTCTACATCTACCATGGAACACGTATTGGATAAGACACGTGCAACAATATAGTCTTCTACATCTAAACAGGAGCAAGTATAGGGTAAGACACGTGCAACACTATAGTCTTCTACATCTACCTTGGAACAAGTATAGGATAAGACACATGCAACACAATAGTCTTCTACATCTACCATGGAGCAAGTATAGGATATGACACGTGCAACATTATAGTCTTCTACATCTACCACGGCGCAAGTATAGGATATGACACGTGCAACACTATAGTCTTCTACATCTACCATGGAGCAAGTATAGGATATGACACGTGCAACACTATAGTCTTCTACATCTACCATGGAGCAAGTATAGGATAAGACACATGCAACACCATAGTCTTCTACATCTACCATGGAGCAAGTATAGGATAAGACACATGCAACACTATAGTCTTCTACATCTACCATGGAACAAGTATAGGATACGACACATGCAACATTATACACATCTACCATGGCAAAAGTATAGGATAAGACACATGCAACACCATAATCTTCTTCAGCTACCATGGAACAAGTATAGGATTAAACAATGCTTTATCAATTCAAGCCCGTGAAGTATAATTATGACTTTTAACATGAACACATTATTAATGCTAGCCCGTGAAGTATGATTATGACTGTTGACATGAACACATTATCAATGCTAGCCCGTGAACTATAATTATGACTTTTGACATGAACACATTATCAATGCTAGCCCGTGAAGTATAATTATGACTTTTAACATTAACACATTATCAATTCAAGCCTGTAAAGTATAATTATGACTTTTAACAGGAACACATTATCAATACAAGCCTGTGAAGTATAATTATGACTTTTAACATGAACACATTATCAATGCTAGCCCTTGAAGTATAACTATGACTTTTGACATGAACACATTATCAATGCTAGCCCGTGAACTATAATTATGACTTTTGACATGAACACATTATCAATGCTAGCCCGTGAAGTATAATTATGACTTTTGACATGAACACATTATCAATGCTAGCCCGTGAAGTGTAATTATGACTTTTACATGAACACATTATCAATGCAAGCTCGTAGAGTATAATTATGACTTTTGACATGAACACATTATCAATCCAAGCCCGTGAAGTATAATTATGACTTTTGACATGAACACATTATCAATGCAAGCCCGTGAAGTATAATTATGGCTTTTGACATGAACACATTATCAATCCAAGCCCGTGAAGTATACTTATGACTTTTGACATGAACACATTATCAATGCAAGCCCGTGAACTATAATTATGACTTTTGACATGAACACATTATCAATGCCAGCAAGTGAAGTATAATTATGACTTTTGACGTGAGACACATTATCAATGCAAGCAAGTGAAGTATAATTATGACTTTTGACATGAACACATTATCAATGCCAGCCCATGAAGTGTAACTATTACTTTTGACATGAACACATTATCAATCCAAGCCCGTGAAGTATAATTATGACTTTTAACATGAACACATTATCAATGCAAGCCCGTGAAGTATAATTATGACTTTTGACATGAACTCATTATCAATGTAAGCCCGTGAAGTATAATTATTACTTTTGACATGAACACATTATCAATCCAAGCCCGTGAAGTATAATTATGACTTTTGACATGAACACATTATCAATCCAAGCCCATGAAGTATAATTATTACTTTTGACATGAACACATTATCAATGCAAGCCTGTGAAGTATACTTATGACTTTTGACATGAACACATTATCAATGCAAGCAAGTGAAGTATAATTATGACTTTTGACATGAACTCATTATCAATGCAAGCAAGTGAAATATAATTATGACTTTTGACATGAACACATTATCAATGCAAGCCCGTGAAGTATAATTATGACTTTTGACATGAACACATTATCAATGCAAGCCTGTGAAGTATAATTATGACTTTTGACATGAACACATTATCAATGCCAGCAAGTGAAGTATAATTATGACTTTTGACATGAACTCATTATCAATGCTAGCCCGTGAAGTATGATTATTACTTTTGACATGAACACATTATCAATCCAAGCCCGTGAAGTATAATTATGACTTTTGACATGAACACATTATCAATGCAAGCAAGTGAAGTATAATTATGACTTTTGACATGAACACATTATCAAAGCTAGCAAGTGAAGTATAATTATGACTTTTGACATGAACACATTATCAAAGCTAGCCCGTGAAGTATGATAATGACTGTTGACATGAACACATTATCAAAGCTAGAAAGTGAAGTATAATTATGACTTTTGACATGAACACATTATCAATGCAAGCCTGTGAAGTATAATTATGACTTTTGACATGAACACATTATCAAAGCTAGAAAGTGAAGTATAATTATGACTTTTAACATGAACACATTATCAATGCTAGCCCGTGAAGTATAATTATGACTTTTGACATGAACACATTATCCATGCAAGCCCGTGAAGTATAATTATGACTTTTGACATGAACACATTATCAATGCAAGCCTATGAAGTATAATTATGACTTTTGACATGAACACATTATCAATGCAAGCAAGTGAAGTATAATTATGACTTTTAACATTAACACATTATCAATTCAAGCCTGTAAAGTATAATTATGACTTTTAACAGGAACACATTATCAATACAAGCCTGTGAAGTATAATTATGACTTTTAACATGAACACATTATCAATGCTAGCCCTTGAAGTATAACTATGACTTTTGACATGAACACATTATCAATGCTAGCCCGTGAACTATAATTATGACTTTTGACATGAACACATTATCAATGCTAGCCCGTGAAGTATAATTATGACTTTTGACATGAACACATTATCAATGCTAGCCCGTGAAGTGTAATTATGACTTTTACATGAACACATTATCAATGCAAGCTCGTAAAGTATAATTATGACTTTTGACATGAACACATTATCAATCCAAGCCCGTGAAGTATAATTATGACTTTTGACATGAACACATTATCAATGCAAGCCCGTGAAGTATAATTATGGCTTTTGACATGAACACATTATCAATCCAAGCCCGTGAAGTATACTTATGACTTTTGACATGAACACATTATCAATGCAAGCCCGTGAACTATAATTATGACTTTTGACATGAACACATTATCAATGCCAGCAAGTGAAGTATAATTATGACTTTTGACGTGAGACACATTATCAATGCAAGCAAGTGAAGTATAATTATGACTTTTGACATGAACACATTATCAATGCCAGCCCATGAAGTGTAACTATTACTTTTGACATGAACACATTATCAATCCAAGCCCGTGAAGTATAATTATGACTTTTAACATGAACACATTATCAATGCAAGCCCGTGAAGTATAATTATGACTTTTGACATGAACTCATTATCAATGTAAGCCCGTGAAGTATAATTATTACTTTTGACATGAACACATTATCAATCCAAGCCCGTGAAGTATAATTATGACTTTTGACATGAACACATTATCAATCCAAGCCCATGAAGTATAATTATTACTTTTGACATGAACACATTATCAATGCAAGCCTGTGAAGTATACTTATGACTTTTGACATGAACACATTATCAATGCAAGCAAGTGAAGTATAATTATGACTTTTGACATGAACTCATTATCAATGCAAGCAAGTGAAATATAATTATGACTTTTGACATGAACACATTATCAATGCAAGCCCGTGAAGTATAATTATGACTTTTGACATGAACACATTATCAATGCAAGCCTGTGAAGTATAATTATGACTTTTGACATGAACACATTATCAATGCCAGCAAGTGAAGTATAATTATGACTTTTGACATGAACTCATTATCAATGCTAGCCAGTGAAGTATGATTATTACTTTTGACATGAACACATTATCAATCCAAGCCCGTGAAGTATAATTATGACTTTTGACATGAACACATTATCAATGCAAGCAAGTGAAGTATAATTATGACTTTTGACATGAACACATTATCAAAGCTAGCAAGTGAAGTATAATTATGACTTTTGACATGAACACATTATCAATGCAAGCCCGTGAAGTATGATAATGACTGTTGACATGAACACATTATCAAAGCTAGCAAGTGAAGTATAATTATGACTTTTGACATGAACACATTATCAATGCAAGCCTGTGAAGTATAATTATGACTTTTGACATGAACACATTATCAAAGCTAGAAAGTGAAGTATAATTATGACTTTTAACATGAACACATTATCAATGCTAGCCCGTGAAGTATAATTATGACTTTTGACATGAACACATTATCCATGCAAGCCCGTGAAGTATAATTATGACTTTTGACATGAACACATTATCAATGCAAGCCTATGAAGTATAATTATGACTTTTGACATGAACACATTATCAATGCAAGCAAGTGAAGTATAATTATGACTTTTGACATGAACTCATTATCAATGCTAGCCCGTGAAGTATGATTATTACTTTTGACATGAACACATTATCAATCCAAGCCCGTGAAGTATACTTATGACTTTTGACATGAACACATTATCAATGCAAGCAAGTGAAGTATAATTATGACTTTTGACATGAACACATTATCAATGCAAGTCAGTGAAGTATAATTATTACTTTTGACATGAACACATTATCAATCCAAGCCCGTGAAGTATAATTATGACTTTTGACATGAACACATTATCAATGCAAGCAAGTGAAGTATAATTATGACTTTTGACATGAACACATTATCAATGCAAGCAAATGAAGTATGATAATGACTGTTGACATGAACACATTATCAAAGCTAGCAAGTGAAGTATAATTATGACTTTTGACATGAACACATTATCAATGCAAGCAAGTGACGTATAATTATGACTTTTGACATGAACACATGATCAATCCAAGCCCGTGAAGTATAATTATGACTTTTGACATGAACACATTATCAATGCCAGCAAGTGAAGTATAATTATGACTTTTGACATGAACACATTATCAATGCAAGCCCGTGAAGTATGATAATGACTGTTGACATGAACACATTATCAAAGCTAGCAAGTGAAGTATAATTATGACTTTTGACATGAACACATTATCAAGCAAGCCCGTAAAGTATAATTATGACTTTTGACATGAACACATTATCAATGCAAGCAAGTGAAGTATAATTATGACTTTTGACATGAAAACATGATCAATCCAAGCCCGTGAAGTATAATTATGACTTTTGACATGAACACATTATCAATCCAAGCCCGTGAAGTATAATTATGACTTTTGACATGAACACATGATCAATGCCAGCAAGTGAAGTATAATTATGACTTTTGACATGAACACATTATCAATGCAAGCCCGTGAAGTATTATAATGACTGTTGACATGAACACATTATCAAAGCTAGCAAGTGAAGTATAATTATGACTTTTGACATGAACACATTATCAAGCAAGCCCGTAAAGTATAATTATGACTTTTGACATGAACACATGATCAATCCAAGCCCGTGAAGTATAATTATGACTTTTGACATGAACACATTATCAATGCCAGCAAGTGAAGTATAATTATGACTTTTGACATGAACACATTATCAATGCAAGCCTGTGAAGTATAATTATGACTTTTGACATGAACACATTATCAATCCAAGCCCGTAAAGTATAATTATGACTTTTGACATGAACACATTATCAATGCAAGCAAGTGAAGTATAATTATGACTTTTGACATGAACACATTATCAATGCAAGCAAATGAAGTATGATAATGACTGTTGACATGAACACATTATCAAAGCTAGCAAGTGAAGTATAATTATGACTTTTGACATGAACACATTATCAATGCAAGCAAGTGAAGTATAATTATGACTTTTGACATGAAAACATGATCAATCCAAGCCCGTGAAGTATAATTATTACTTTTGACATGAACACATTATCAATGCAAGCCCGTTAAGTATGATAATGACTGTTGACATGAACACATTATCAAAGCTAGCAAGTGAAGTATAATTATGACTTTTGACATGAACACGTTATCAATGCAAGCCCGTGAAGTATGATAATGACTGTTGACATGAACACATTATCAAAGCTAGCAAGTGAAGTATAATTATGACTTTTGACATGAACACATTATCAATGCAAGCAAGTGAAGTATAATTATGACTTTTGACATGAACACATTATCAAAGCTAGAAAGTGAAGTATAATTATGACTTTTAACATGAACACATTATCAATGCAAGCAAATGAAGTATGATAATGACTGTTGACATGAACACATTATCAAAGCTAGCAAGTGAAGTATAATTATGACTATTGACATGAACACATTATCAATGCAAGCCCGTGAAGTATGATAATGACTGTTGACATGAACACATTATCAAAGCTAGCAAGTGAAGTATAATTATGACTATTGACATGAACACATTATCAATGCAAGCAAGTGAAGTATAATTATGACTTTTGACATGAACACATTATCAAAGCTAGAAAGTGAAGTATAATTATGACTTTTAACATGAACACATTATCAATGCTAGCCCGTGAAGTATAATTATTACTTTTGATATGAACACATGATCAAAGCAAGCCCCTGAAGTATGATTATGACTGTTGACATGAACACATTATCAAAGCAAGCTCCTGAAGTATGATTAAGAATTTGAACATGAACTCATTATCAATGCAAGCCCCTGAAGTATAATTATGACTTTTAACATGAACTAATTATGAATGCTAGCCCCTGAAGTATAGTTTTGACTTTTGACATGAACTAATTATGAATGCTAGCCCTTGAAGTATAATTATGACTTTTGACATGAACTAATTATGAATGCTAGCCCGTGAAGTATAGTTATGACTTTTGAAATGAACACATTATTAATTGCTAGCCCGTGAAGTATAATTATGACTTTTAACATGAACACATTATCAATGGTAGCCAGTGAAGGAAAATACCATTTGCCATTAACACATTTTCAGTGCAAGCCCGTGAAGTATACTTATGACTTTTGACATGATCACATTGTCAATGCAAGCCCGTGAAATATAATTATGACTTTTAACATGAACACATTTACAATGCTAGCCCGTGAAGGAAAATACCATTTGCCATTAACACATTATCAGTGCAAGTCAGTGAAGTATAGTTATGACTTTTTGACGTAACACATTATCAATGCTGGCCTGTGAAGGAAGATAGCATTTGCCATGAACACATTATCAATGGCAGCCCGTGAAGGATAATGCCATTTGGCATGAACATATATACGGGTATAAAAGTAATCGAATTCGGTCCAGAAAACAATCGTCACATGACGATGAACACCAAGTTATTCGGTGACCATTTGGTTTCTTGCGCTCCTGGCAGTCATTGTCTGCTATTGGTTATTGCTTATTGTTCTGAGACAATACATCCACAAAACCTGATAACTGTTTCGTATGTATAATTAGCACTTGCCAAAAATACCCATATTCATATTTCCTGGGCATACGTTACTTTTCATGGTATGCTAAGGAAGATAAAATCCATTATTTCATTATACGCACTAGTCCCTTAAATCTTTATTTAGGAAGTATAAAGAGCCGATGAAACTATTTTAATAGATGGCTCTCAATGAATACAGTCCTACACAACCGAAATTGAACATTTGCTTTGGAAAGCGGGGACTTTATTTCAAGGAAGATATACCGTATGTGGACCCGATGCACGGCTGATTCTTCGCTAGTCTATTAATTATGTCCTGTGTTATGTAGAGATGTCTGTTACCCAACTGATGTGATGAGTGTGTTTCTTGGAAGATCAGATTGGAATTCATCCTTCCGTTATGTTAGTTAGTTACACGGGCTCGCCAAAACACGCGACTATTGTAAAGGGATTATGGAATAACCTGACCTGAAACAAAGGCGATCCCTTGGCCACAGTGGAACTATGCATTAACATGGCATTGTAGGTTGAAGACTATCAAAGCATTTATGGTTTTGGTAATCTTGATGCCAATCTGTTCTGAATAGAAGCAATATAAACGCAATATATGGCAAGATGGTCTTGTATGGACAAACAGGACAACACACACACACACACACACACACACACA
Source organism: Haliotis cracherodii (assembly GCF_022045235.1). Taxonomy (NCBI): domain Eukaryota; kingdom Metazoa; phylum Mollusca; class Gastropoda; order Lepetellida; family Haliotidae; genus Haliotis; species Haliotis cracherodii. The sequence goes on from NW_027266264.1 coordinate 39,544,839, forward strand.
CACACACACACACACACACACACACACGGTAATATAAACTCACACGCAAAAGAAACGCAAGTGGTTTTAAGCAAATAAGTAACACACACGGAACCATAATTTGATACGAGTTTTAGCATGTAGTGAAGCCTGTTGGTGTTATCAATATATTTGGTTGCATTTTGGAAGCCCCGAGTAAAAACGCAACATAAAAAACGAATCGCCAAAACGCACCATTTCAATGAATATGTGAGTATCATGCACCCATTTCTCGCGAAATCGAAAATCCACGAACTGTCACGAACTGTAGTGGGTATAAAAACTGTGGCCGATTCTTGGACCTACCACTCCCTGGTCAATAATGCCACGCCTAACTCAAATTCAGAGAAACCAGGCTATCGGACGTTTGGAAGCTGGAGAGTCTGTCCAAGATGTTGCCCATCATTTCAACGTTAACATAACCACAATTTACCGTCTCCTGCATCAATACAACGCTACACAGACCACAGATGACCTTCCTCGGAGCGGTCGTCCTAGGGTCACCACACCTCAACAAGATCAACAGATTACCCGTCAACACCAGCGACATCCGTTCCTAACTGCAAGTGAAAGTGCTCGACAGACCATAGGAACACATAATCGACACACTAGCCGGGACACTGTGATCCGACGTCTCCGTTCCAACAACCTCAGATGTCGCCGACCAGCACGTCGTCCTGTTCTCCAACCACGGCATCGACAAGCACGACTTCAGTGGGCCATCACAATTGGCGTCACCGTGAGTGGAGGCGTGTCGTCTCCTCTTCTTGTGTCTCCCATGCAGACGGCAGAGTCAGAATTTGGCGGCGTCGAGGTGATCGTTTCGCTGACAGAAACGTTGTGGAAAGGGATCCATGGAGTGGACCTAGCGTCATGATATGGACAGGGATTGGACTTAATGCGAGACTTGGACCCATGTGCTTTCTGAATGTTGGTCAAGGTCGGGGACACGGCGTCACTGCTCAGCGGTATATCGACCAAGTGATCAGACCCCACGTTGTTCCATTTTTTGCACAACATCAACAACACATTTTCCAGCAGGACAACGCTCGTCCCCATTTTGCCAGAGCTACCATGACCTTTCTGCAACAACACAACATCCGTGTTCTGCCGTGGCCAGCCCTCAGCCCCGATCTGAACCCCATCGGACACTTGTGGGATGAGGTTCAAAGGCGTCTGCACAATGTGCGCCCAGTCCCTACAACTGCCGATGAACTACGCACAGCTGCTCTGGATGTGTGCAGGAGGATCCTTAGGGCCTTCACAAATTGTCTGATCCACTCAATGAACAGGAGATGTGTGGCAGTGATCAATGGTAATGGTGGCCACACCAGGTATTGACTGACATTTTGGGTATTGACCCGAAACTGTGTGAGCCCTCAACATTTGAAAAGACCCAATTATGTCATCTTTCTTTTAATTCATTAAACTGTCTTCAGTCAAATTTTTGCCAATCTTGCCCTATTAGTATTTCTTATCTTCACTGTTGAAAACATGTATACTGCATACTCGACTTGCGTTTCTTTTGCGTGTGAGTATATAAACCTGCCTCTCACCAGCGCATCAAAATCTATTGACTTCACTGAAGGTTAATTTGCCAAACCGTCAAAACGCCTATTCTTTGAAAGCAACATCTGAATGCGTAAATTTCTTGCAATCTCATACACTCATATTCGTCCTTGACCGCAAAACCCCTAGTTATATTGAACTGGACGTTAATGTGGTCGTCACTGTGTGCGGCCGTTATGAGATGCATAGTCACACCGTGAACGTTCAAGAATCTGAACACAATTACGAACGTCACACCCACTGAATCGTTCCTATTGTGTCAGTAAATATTAATTCGGCACTAGATTGACGTACCTCGTACCTTCCAGATTTAATCTAACGATATTAACAAGCAGGAGCCACGTGACTGAACATAAGACAACCCATCCTATACCGCATATATCCGACAACCCCAACGACTGACTACATCTCCTTTAGTTCACATGGGGCTGTAGTGTAGTTTAGTGGTTAAAGCGTTCGCTCGTCACCCGGGTTCCATTCACCACACATTACCGCAATATTGCTGGAATATTGCTAAAAGGGGCCTAAAACCTCCTCACTCCTTCAGTTCACCGTACCTCCAGTTGGACCTCGTTAAACGTTTCTGTTTCATTTGTCGTGTGAACTTTATTGCAAAGTGTAATCCTTCAAAGGACAGTTGGCAAAAAGACACACTCGGTACATGACATTACGACTTTCAAAAGTTTACCATTACTGAAGTGTGTCGATAGCCAGTGTGCCAGAACCTATATATAGCCTAATTATTTCGGTATAAAGACTCTTCCCAAAGATAATGACCCATTTTCACCCTGCACGTCAACATATAGTTTACTCAAAGATCTGCCCCAAGGGTCCAAGGCCAGAAATAACAGAAAACGCACAGGCGATACGGGATGACCCTGTGCGGAGAACAAAGACAGGGGTGTCCATTTCTCATCATTGTTCTTATCTAACTCCACATACCACCTGCTCTACCTTTGACAAGAACACGCGTGTGAAGACGCCAGGTTTCGGCATTCATTGTACAATCTGTTTCACTGTTTCTGTTAGTATTCAGATGTGTTTTGGGCTTCATAAGGGGGGAAATATAAAAGCTTTTCAGTTTCAATAATTGTGAATACCCATGCATGGACTAGTGTTATTGTATTGTTTTATGCATAAATCTTTAAAAAAAGATATACAGTAGAACACGGATATAACGAACACGGATAGAGCGAACAAACGGATATAACGAACTGTTAGAAAATCTCCGCTTTATCTCCTATATAATATCATATAAAATTTACGTATATAACCAACTCTCTACATCGAACTTACAGCGTTACTTCCTGTTCAACAACATTATGTCACGTACGTGTCTATTGCTGCTTACTTGTTACTATCTGTCCAAAAACATTACATCAAGTTCGTGTCAATTGCTGCTTACTTGTTACTATCTGTCCAACAACATTACGTCAAGTACCTGTCAACTGCTGCTTACTTGTTGCTATTTGTCCAACAACATTACGTCACGTACGTGTCTATTGCTGCTTACTTGTTACTATTTGTCCAACATACGTCATGTACGTGTGTATTGCTGCTTACTTGTTGCTATTTGTCCAACAACATTACGTCACGTACGTGTCTATTGCTGCTTACTTGTTACTATTTGTCCAACATACGTCACGTACGTGTCTATTGCTGCTTACTTGTTACTATCTGTCCAACAACATTACGTCACGTACGTGTGTATTGCTGGCTTACTTGTTACTATTTGTCTGTTGCCTGTTGCTGCTCTGTCTATTTGTCTGACATTCGTGAGCTCTGTGAAAAATCATGATCAGACTGTCGTAACTATATATTTTACAGACTTTCGCTAGTCCTGGTGGACCAAAGACGTGCGTGTGTGTGTTGACAATGAAAGTAGAGCATACTTCACAGAACACCATCACATATCAAATGCTCTCTTATTTGTAGAAGACTTACGAAGTTAAATGTTTGGGAAGCTTATGACGTCAGCATCTGAATCTGTTGTGTTGCCACAGGAAATCAATTGTTGATGTTAGTTGGTTGTCTCGATTCCAGTGCAGTTAATGCAAAGTAACAACTCGTGCGGTCTCGGCATTGTCCATGTAACCCCTAACACTCGGAATCTGTACTTCTGGTCACGAAGCGGCAAGTTCAACAATCGTCATAAATACACGTTGCATTTCTTGTTTCTATTCCGTTCATTTTTCATGATATTGTTCTATATATATATATTAGAATTATGAAACAGGCTGGCTGGGGCGATATGTGTAGGTCCCTCTTTGCCCCACCATGTTGCTATGTCTCTTTTCACCAACATGTTGCTATGTCTCTTTTCACCAACATGTTGCTATGGCCCTTTGTCCCACCATGTTGCTCTGCCTCTTGACCCACCTTATTGCTATGCCTCTTTGCTCCACTATGTTACTATGGTTCTGCGCCATCGTGTTGCTATGCCTCTTTGCTCCACTATGTTACTATGGTTCTGCGCCACCGTGTTGCTATGGTTCTGTCCTACTGTATTGCTATGCCTCTTTGACCCACTATGTTACTATGCCTCTTTGCCACACCATGTTGCTATGCCTCTTTGCCACACCATGTTGCTATGCCTCATTGCCTCATCATGTTGCTATGCCTCATTGCCTCATCATGTTGCTATGCCTCATTGCCTCATCATGTTGCTATGCCTCATTGCCTCATCATGTTGTTATGCCTCATTGCCACACCATGTTGTTATGCCTCATTGCCACACCATGTTGCTATGCCTCATTGCCTCATCATGTTGCTATGCCTCATTGCCTCATCATGTTGCTATGCCTCATTGCCTCATCATGTTGCTATGCCTCATTGCCTCATCATGTTGCTATGCCTCTTTGCCTCATCATGTTGCTATGCCTCATTGCCTCATCATGTTGCTATGCCTCATTGCCTCATCATGTTGCTATGCCACTTTGCCCTACAATGTTGCTATGGTTCTGCCTCACCGTGTTGCTATGCTTCTTTGCCCCACCTTGTTGCTATGGTTCTGCCCCACCATGTTGGTATGCCTCTTTGCCCCACCATGTTGGTATGCCTCTTTGCCTTACCATGTTGCTATGCATCTTTGCCCCACCATGTGCTATGCCTCTTTGCCCCACCACGTTGGTATGCCTCTTTGCATAATCATGTTGCTATGCCTCTTTGCATCATCACCTTGCTATGCCTCTTTGCCCTATCTTGTTGCTATGGTTCTGTCCCACCGTGTTGCTATGCCTCTTTGCCCCAAGATTTTGCAATGTCTCTTTGCCCTATCATGTTGCTATGCCCTTTGCCCCGCCATGTTGGTATGCCTCTTTGCCCCACCACGTTGCTATGCCTCTTTGCCCCAGCATGTTGCTATGCCTCTTGCCCTACCATGTTGCTATGGTTGTGCGCCACCATGCTGTTATGCCTCTTTGCTCTACCGTGTTGCTATGCCTCTTTGCCCCACCACGTTGCTATGCCTGTTGCCCTGCCATGTTGCTATGGTTGTGCGCCACCATGCTGCTATGGCCCTTTGCCCCACCATGTTCATATGACTTTGTCCCAAGTTACCAATGACGCTTTGCCCCACCATGCTCCTATGGTCCTGCACCACCATGCTACCAATGATCCGTTGTCCCACCGTGTTGCTATGGTCAGGAACCACCTTGCTACCAATGATCCGTTGTCCCACTGTGTTGCTATGGTCAGGAACCACCTTGCTACCAATGATCCGTTGTCCCACTGTGTTGCTATGACACTTTGCCCATGTGTTCCTTGTCAATGTCCATTTGACAATGATTTACGGAGGAATTCACGAAGGCAGACAAATATGCACCATTTGACTATTTAGAGGGCTGGATGACATACGCGACTGTTCTTACGGGAAGAGTTATTTATTTACCTTTTGCTCACATACGCTGTACTTAAGTGCTGCGATAGATTCACACTGTGTCAGCGAATAAAAGTGTGTCTGCAAGATCACAAATGAGGGTAGGTTATAAGGAGAAGGCCATCTGTCTGATGTTCCCCTAAAGGAGGGTTTAGCGGTACGATCACTACATAACAAAGGCCAACCTAAAATATTCTCTTGTACACACTACTAAATCATATTACATTATTTTAGTCCATCACAACACATTCCATTACCAAATCACACCATATCTCGCTTCTCCACTCATTGAATTACCACATCACGCCATGTTGCCCTCCTCAACACACTGCATTACCACATCATACCGATCTCCCTAACACACTGCATTACAACAGCTCCCTAACACACTGCATTACAACAGCTCCCTAACACACTGCATTACAACAGCTCCCTAACACACTGCATTACAACAGCTCCCTAACACACTGCATTACAACAGCTCCCTAACACACCGACCTTCCCAAAACACTGTTATATCATATCACATCACACCGACCTCCCCAACACACTGTTATATCATATCACACCACACCGACCTTCCTAAAACACTTTTATATCATATCACACCACACCAACCTTCCCCAAACACTGCTATATCATATCACACCACACCGACCTTCCCAAAACACTGTTATATCATATCACACCACACCGACCTTCCCAAAACACTGCTATATCATATCACACCACACCGACCTTCCCAACACACTGTTATATCATATCACATCAGACCGACCTTCCCAAAACACTGCATCACCAAAACACATCGACATCCACAACACACTGTTATATCATATCACACCACACCGACCTCCCCAACACACTGTTTTATCATATCACACCACACCGACCTCCCCAACACACTGTTATATCATATCACACCACATCGACCTTCCCAACACACTGCATTACCACATCAGACCAACCTCCCCAACACACTGTTATATCATATCAAATCAGACCGACCTCCCCAACACACTGTTATATCATATCACACCACACCGATCTCCCCAACACACTGTTATATCATATCACAACACAACGACCCCCTAAACACACTGCATCACCAGATCACATCGACCTCCCCAACACACTGCATTACCACATCGGACCGATCTCCCCAACACACTGTTATATCATATCACAACACAACGACCCCCTAAACACACTGCATCACCAGATCACATCGACCTCCCCAACACACTGCATTACCACATCGGACCGATCTCCCCAACACACTGTTATATCATATCACAACACACCGACCCCCTAAACACACTGCATCACCAGATCACATCGACCTCCCCAACACACTGCATTACCACATCGGACCGATCTCCCCAACACACTGTTATATCATATCACAACACACCGACCCCCTAAACACACTGCATCACCAGATCACATCGACCTCCCCAACACACTGCATTACCACATCGGACCGACCTCCTCAAAACACTGTTATAACATATCACACATCACCGACCTCCCCAACACACTGCATTACCACATCGGACCGACCTCCTCAAAACACTGTTATAACATATCACACATCACCGACCTCCCCAACACACTGCATTACCACATCGGACCGACCTCCTCAAAACACTGTTATAACATATCACACATCACCGACCTCCCCAACACACTGTTATATCATATCACACCACACCGACCTTCCCAACACACTGCATTACCATATCACACCGATCTCCCCAACACACCGAACTCCCCAACACACTGTGTCACCACATCACACCGATCGCCTCAACACACTGCTATATCATATCACACCACACCCACCTCCCCAACACACTGTTATATCATATCACAGCACACCGATCTCCTCAACACACTATTATATCATATCACACCACACCGACCTTCCCAAAACACTGTTATATCATATCACACCACACCGACCTTCCCAACACACTGCATTACCACATCAGACCGACCTCCCCAACACACTGTTATATCATATCACACCACACCGACCTCCCCAACACACTGTTATATCATATCACACCACACCGACCTTCCCAACACACTGCATTACCACATCACACCGACCTCCCCAATACACTGTTATATCATATCACACCACACTGACCTCCCCAACACACTGTTATATCATATCACACCACACCGACCTTCCCAACACATTGCATTACCACATCAGACCGACCTCCCCAACACACTGTTATATCATATCACACCACACCGACCTCCCCAACACACTGTTTTATCATATCACACCACACCGACCTCCCCAACACACTGTTTTATCATATCACACCACACCGACCTCCCCAACACACTGTTATATCATATCACACCACACTGACCTTCCCAACACACTGCATTACCACATCAGACCGACCTCCCTAACACACTGTTATATCATATCACACCACACCGACCTCCCCAACACACTGTTTTATCATATCACACCACACCGACCTCCCCAACACACTGTTTTATCATATCACACCACACCGACCTCCCCAACACACTGTTATATCATATCCCACCACACTGACCTTCCCAACACACTGCATTACCACATCAGACCGACCTCCCTAACACATGTTTCTATCAGATCACATCAGACCGACCTCCCCAACACACTGTTATATCATATCACACCACATCGATCTCCCCAACACACTGCATTACCACATCGGACCGACCTCCCCAACACACTGCATTACCACATCGGACCGACCTCCTCAAAACACTGTTATAACATATCACACCACACCGACCTCCCCAACACACTGTTATATCATATCACACCACACCGACCTCCCCTACACCGCATTACCATATCACACCAATCTCCCCAACACTCCAAACTCCCCAACACACTGTGTCACCACATCAGCGAAACGATCACCTCGACGCCGCCTAATTCTGACTCTTCCGTCTGCATGGGAGACACAAAAGCGACTTTCATCAGAGAAGATGACACGCCTCCACTCACGATGACGCCAATTGCGATGACCCTGTGCCCACTGAAGTCGTGCTTGTCGATGCCGTGGTTGGAGAACAGGACGACGTGCTGGTCGGCGACATCTGAGGTTGTTGGAACGGAGACGTCGGATCACAGTGTCCCGGCTAATGTGTCGATTTTGTGTTCCTATGGTCTGTCGAGCACTTTCACTTGCAGTTAGGAACGGATGTTGCTGGTGTTGACGGGTAATCTGCCGATCTTGTTGAGGTTTGGTGACCCTAGGACGACCGCTCCGAGGAAGGTCATCTGTGGTCTGTGTAGCATTGTATTGATGCAGGAGACGGTAAATTGTGGTTATGTTAACGTTGAAATGATGGGCAACATCTTGGACAGACTCTCCAGCTTCCAAACCTCCGATAGCCTGGTTTCTCTGAATTTGAGTTAGGCGTGGCATTATTGACCAGGGAGTGGTAGGTCCAAGAATCGGCCACAGTTTTATACCCACTACAGTTCGTGACAGTTCGTGGATTTTCGATTTCGCGAGAAATGAGTTCATGATACTCACATATTCATTGAAATGGTGCGTTTTGGCGATTCGTTTTTTATGTTGCGTTTTTACTCGGGGCTTCCAAAATGCAACCAAAAATATTGATAACACCATCAGGCTTCACTACATGCTAAAACTCGTATCAATTTATGGTTCTGTGTTTGTTACCTATTTGCTTAAAACCACTTTCGTTTCTTTTGCGTGTGAGTATATGATTGGTTGGTTGGTTTGTTGTTTAACGCCGCACTCAACAATATCCAAGCTGCGTGACGGCAGTCTGTAAATAATCGAGTTTAGACCAGTAATCCAGTAATTAATATCATGGGCAACGATCCACGCGATTGGGATCGATGACATGCATCAACCAAGTCATCGAGCCTGACTACCCGACCCCGTTAGTCGCCTCTTCCGACAAGCATAGTCGCCTTTTACGGTAAGCATGGGTTGCTGCACTTTATATGAAGCACACTTATTGCTGAATATAGAACAACTAAGAAGAGTAATAATACTAAATACATAGGAATTGGCAAGTCGATACCGCTCATTCCCTAAGGTGTCACCCGTCAGGCATTCCATCCATAAAGACGGTTTTTTTCCGGGTCACAGCGTAACCCAAATGAAATACTCTTTATTCATCTGTATTTTGACACCTCCACATTAAATGTCAACACAAAGAGACATGTCCATTACACCTAGGAACCCATAACAGATTGCTTTGATGAAGATCCACGAAATTGTCTTTGACTGCTATACCTGCATATACGTGGTCTAGTGGATGGAATGTCTGCTTGGGGAGCAGAAGGTCAATGGGGCGATCCCTGTCATACCACAAGACGTTAAAAGATACTACTTGTTGTGCCTCTGCCTGGCGATCGGCAGTTCGGCAGGGTCTAAAACAAGGACTGGTAAGCTTGGAGTCAGTATACTATGTCTGAGTAATAATGTATCCAAGTTGAACCGCAGCATGTTATCTCAGTTGGCTAGAACTCTTAAATCGGCATTAATCCGGACAAGTACAAGTACTCTCTCTCTCTCTCTCTCTCTCTCTCTCTCTCTCTCTCTCTCTCTCTCTCTCCGTTAGACCCCTTTTCACCTCACCTCTTTATACTGACGGTTATTATTACTCCAATTGACAGTTTGCGAAGAAACCTACACAGGTGGCCAAAGAGGTACAAGTAGTTTATCGACGTGATCAGTTATCATACAAGATATGTCTTACCTTACATGAAAGTCCCTGGTCTGTCTGGTGAGTGGTCTGAGGACACTCATATATTCTTACATCTCAACAACACTACGCTGATATATAAGTATAGGCCCACAATTGACAAGGCCTTTGTTCCATGTGCCCACAGTCCACTGATTTCCAATATACATTGTTATATCAACTACCCTACGCTACAATCAAGTGCGCACGGGATTCCTGAAGCTTGGACACGGAAAGACAATTTCTGCCTACCGATACACCACGGCTAACACCGGTGGGTGGGTGCGTTGAGAGCGACCTTCTGCCCTCGTCCCGATTCACCAATTAATATACAGATATTGAGGTACGCTGGTGTCAGTTGGACGTCACTTGTCTTCATGCTTGAATTGCACGTGAAGTCAGTGTCACCCCATGCATTCGGATTATGTACGTTGTCACTGTTGACGACCATTACACAATGCAGCCCTCGTGTAACGGTGGGACGATTATGTCCGATTTTGTTTGCTTCACTGGCAAAACCGAGGCAACATGCATCGTCTCAAAGGCAACAAACTGTATCCAACAATGACAGCAGCAGACATTATTTAACTTGTAAACTGGGTAGTTGTATGTTGGAGCGTATTGAACTTTATGTCAGGGCATATATACATAGGTAGGTTGTGGGAAATGATCGCTGTCACTCAGGTGGCTTTCATCAAACATGGCACAGACCTGGCTTTATATATAAGCAGATAACCCCTTGCAGGTCTACGACAAAGGCAATCTGAAAGACATCTGTGTCTCTCTACAATCACTGCCTGAGGAATGTTCAGTCGTTATATTGCTTGTTATTGCCATAGAATATCCGTGGCGATAGTCAGTTGAAATTGTCTTTTATGTAGAACGGTAATAACCTTATCATGTTATTTTAGGCTGCTACCTAATCCTGCACCTTGCCTTTGTACACAGGGCAAGTAACCTCAGCTCCCACTACGATACATGCTATTCGTCCGCGGTTGTCAAAGCGCTAATGTACAGTATCACCTCACTGCGCGGAGAAGACTTCACTCATTTGCGTACCGTTGCTCAGATGACGTCACAAGGACGCAAGTGAAGTGTGGGAGACCCTCTGTAAGAAACTGGATATGCAGACCACCACAAGTCAGCGTCATTATGACAAGACGCGTTTGCCGATGGTGGATTTTGACTGAAGTGAAATGATCAAAAGTAGAACAGGGAAACATTTTTAGGAAACAGTTGACTCGTTCGCTCATGGTCAAGAATTGTCTTGTGAAATATAACTTTCAAAAACAACACTCTCTTTCTGGCGAAAGAGAGGTTGGACCTTTAAAGACGAATTTAACTTCCTGCTTGTCCCCGTGTCATGTAAGTGTGACAACTTCACCATGGCATGTTTGTCCCGGGTCATGTAAGTGTGACAACCTCACCATGGCATGTTTGTCCCGGGTCATGTAAGTGTGACAACTTCACCATGACATGTTTGTCCCGTGTCATGTAAGTGTGACAACTTCACCGTGGCATGTTTGTCCCGGGTGATGTAAGTGTGACAACTTCACCATGGCATGTTTGTCCCGTGTCATGTAAGTGTGACAACTTCACCATGGCATGTTTGTCCCGTGTCATGTAAGTGTGACAACTTCACCATGACATGTTTCTCCCGTGTCATGTAAGTGTGACAACTTCACCATGGCATGTTTGTCCCGTGTCATGTAAGTGTGACAACTTCACCATGGCATGTTTGTCCCGGGTGATGTAAGTGTGACAACTTCACCATGGCATGTTTGTCCCGTGTCATGTAAGTGTGACAACTTCACCATGGCATGTTTGTCCCGGGTGATGTAAGTGTGACAACTTCACCATGGCATGTTTGTCCCGTGTCATGTAAGTGTGACAACTTCACCATGGCATGTTTGTCCCGGGTCATGTAAGTGTGACAACTTCACCATGGCATGTTTGTCCCGGGTGATGTAAGTGTGACAACTTCACCATGACATGCTTGTCCAGGGTCATGTAAGTGTGACAACTACACCATGGCATGCTTGTCCCGGGTCATAAGTGTGACAGCTACACCATGGCATGCTTGTCCCAGGTCATGTAAGTGTGACAACTGCACCATGGCATGCTTGTCCCGGGTCATAAGTGTGACAACTACATCATGGCCTGTTTGCCCCGGTCATGTAAGTGTGACAACTACATTATGGCCTGTTTGCCCCGGGTCATGTATGTGTGACAAGTACACCATGGCATGGTTGTCCCAGAACATGTAAGTGTGACAACTACACCATGACATGCTTGGCCAGGGTCATGTAAGTGTGACAACTACACCATGACATGCTTGTCCCGGGTCATAAGTGTGACAGCTACACCATGGCATGCTTGTCCCAGGTCATGTAAGTGTGACAACTGCACCATGGCATGCTTGTCCCGGGTCATAAGTGTGACAGCTACATAATGGCATGCTTGTCCCGGGTCATGTAAGTGTGACAACTGCACCATGGCATGCTTGTCCAGGGTCATGTAAGTGTGACAACTACACCATGGCATGCTTGTCCCGGGTCATGTAAGTGTGACAACTACACCATGGCATGCTTGGCCCGGGTCATGTAAGTGTGACAACTACATAATGGCATGCTTGTCCCGTGTCATGTAAGTGGGACTGCTACACCATGGCATGCTTGCCCCGGTCATGTAAGTGTGACAACTACACCATGGCATGTTTGTCCCGTGTCATGTAAGTGTGACTACTGCATCATGGCATGTTTGTCCCGGGTCATAAGTGTGACAACTACATAATGGCATGCTTGTCCCGGGTCATGTAAGTAGGACTGCTACACCATGGCATGCTTGTCCCGGTCATGTAAGTGTGACAACTACACCATGGCATGTTTGTCCCGTGTCATGTAAGTGTGACTACTACACCATGGCATGCTTGGCCCGGGTGATGTAAGTGTGACTACTGCGCCATGGCTTGTTTGTCCCGGGTCATGTAAGTGTGACAACTGCACCATGGCATGCTTGGCCCGGGTCATGTTAGTGTGACAACTGCACCATGGCATGCTTGTCCCAGGTCATGTAAGTGTGACAACTTCACCATGGCATGCTTTGCCCAGGTCATGTAAGTGTGACAACTGCACCATGGCATGCTTGTCCCAGGTCATGTAAGTGTGATAACTGCACCATGGCATGCTTTGCCCAGGTCATGTAAGTGTGACAACTGTACCATGGCATGCTTGTCCCGGGTGATGTAAGTGTGACAACTACATCATGGCCTGTTTGCCCCGGTCATGTAAGTTTGACAACTACATTATGGCCTGTTTGCCCCGGTCATGTATGTGTGACAAGTACACCATGGCATGCTTGTCCCAGACCATGTAAGTGTGACAACTACACCATGACATGCTTGTCCAGGGTCATGTAAGTGTGACAACTACACCATGGCATGCTTGTCCCAGGTCACGTAAGTGTGACAACTACACCATGGCATGCTTGTCCCAGGTCATGTAAGTGTGACAACTACATAATGGCATGCTTGTCCCGGGTCATGTAAGTGGGACTGCTACACCATGGCATGCTTGCCCCGGTCATGTAAGTGTGACAACTACACCATGGCATGCTTGGCCCGGGTCATGTAAGTGTGACAACTACATAATGGCATGCTTGTCCCGGGTCATGTAAGTGGGACTGCTACACCATGGCATGCTTGCCCCGGTCATGTAAGTGTGGCAACTACACCATGGCATGCTTGTCCCGGGTCATGTAAGTGTGACTACTGCATCATGGCCTGTTTGCCCCGGGTCATGTAAGTGTGACAACTACACCATGGCATGGTTGTCCCGGGTCATGTAAGTGTGACAACTACACCATGCCATGCTTGGCCCGGATGATGTAAGTGTGACTACTGCACTATGGCATGTTTGTCCCCGGTCATGTAAGTGTGACTACTGCGCCATGGCTTGTTTGTCCCAGGTCATGTAAGTGTGACAACTTCACCATGGCATGCTTGGCCCGGGTCATGTGAGTGTGACAACTGCACCATGGCATGCTTGTCCCGGGTCATGTTAGTGTGACAACTACACCATGGCATGCTTTGCCCGGGTCATGTTAGTGTGACAACTACACCATGGCATGTTTGTCCCGGGTCATGTAAGTGTGACAACTACATCATGGCCTGTTTGTCCCGGGTCATGTAAATGTGACAACTACATCATGGCCTGTTTGCCCCGGTCATGTAGGTGTGACAACTACATTATGGCCTGTTTGCCCCAGTTATGTATGTGTGACAAGTACACCATGGCATGCTTGTCCCAGATCATGTAAGTGTGACAACTACACCATGACATGCTTGTCCAGGGTCATGTAAGTGTGACAACTACATAATGGCATGCTTGTCCCATGTCACGTAAGTGTGACAACTGCACCATGGCATGCTTGTCCCAGGTCATGTAAATGTGACAAGTACACCATGGCATGCTTGGTCCGGGTCATGTAAGTGTGACAACTACACCATGGCATGCTTGTCCCGGGTCATGTAAGTGTGACTACTGCACCATGGCATGTTTGTCCCGGGTCATGTTAGTGTGACTACTGCGCCATGGCTTGTTTGTCCCGGGTCATGTAAGTGTGACAACTGTACCATGGCATGCTTGTCCCAGGTCATGTAAGTGTGACAACTGCACCATGGCATGTTTGCCCCGGGTCATGTAAGTGTGACAACTGCACCATGGCATGCTTGTCCCAGGTCATGTAAGTGTGATAACTACACCATGGCATGCTTTGCCCAGGTAAGGTAAGTGTGACACCTACACCATGGCATGTTTGTACCGGGTCATGTAAGTGTGACAACTGCACCATGGCATGCTTGGCCCGGGTCATGTAAGTGTGACTACTACACCATGGCATGTTTGTCCCGGGGTCATGTAAGTGTGACTACTGCACCATGGAGAGAGCTGTGTGTAGGATATAGGACAGAGTTGTGTGTTGGATACAGGGGACAGTGGTGTGTAGGATACATGAGTGAGTGGTGTGTTGGATACAGGAGCGAGTTGTGTGTAGGATACAGGACAGAGTGGTGTGTAGGATACAGGACAGAGTGGT
This sequence comes from Haliotis cracherodii, assembly GCF_022045235.1. Lineage (NCBI taxonomy): Eukaryota > Metazoa > Mollusca > Gastropoda > Lepetellida > Haliotidae > Haliotis > Haliotis cracherodii. The sequence goes on from NW_027266264.1 coordinate 39,560,146, forward strand.
GTGTAGGATACAGGACAGAGTGGTGTGTTGGATACAGGAGAAAGTGGTGTGTTTGATAAAGGAGAGAGTAGGGACCTGGACAGAGGGGTGTTTTATATACAGGACAGAATGATGTGTAGGCTACAGGACAGAGAGGTGTGTAGGATACAGGACAGAGTGGTGTGTTGGATACAGGAGAAAGTGGTGTGTTTGATAAAGGAGAGAGTAGGGACCTGGACAGAGGGGTGTTTTATATACAGGACAGAATGATGTGTAGGCTACAGGACAGAGAGGTGTGTAGGATACAGGACAGAGTGGTGTGTCGGCTACAGAAAAGAGCTGTAAGTTGGATACAGGACATAGTGGTGTGTTGGATACAGGAGAGAGTGTTGTTTAAGATACAGGACAGAGCGATGTGTAGGATACAGGACATAGTGGTGTGTAGGGTACAGGACAGAGGGGTGTGTAGGATACAGGATAGAGTGGAGTGTGGGCTACAGGAAAGAGCTATGAGTTGGATACAGGACAGAGTGTGGTGTTGGATACAGGAGAGAGGGGTGTGTATGATACAGGAAAGAGCTGTGTCTTGGATACAGGACAGAGAGGTGTGTAGGATAAAGGATAGAGTGATGTGTTGGATACAGGACAGAGTGGTGTGTTGGTTACAGTACAGAGTGGGGTGTAGGGTACAGGACAGAGAGGTGTGTAGGATACAGAACAGAGAGGTGTGTAGGATACAGGACAGAATGATGTGTAGGATACAGAACAGAGTGGTGTGCAGGATACAGGACATAGTGGTGTGTAGGCTACACGAAAGAGCTATGATTTGGATACAGGACAGAGTGGGGTTTTGGATACAGGACAGTATGATGTGTAGGCTACAGGACAGAGAGGTGTGTAGGATACAGGATAGAGTGGTGTGTAGGGTACAGGATAGAGCTATGAGTTGGATACAGGACAGAGGGGTGTGTAGGATAAAGGATAGAGTGGTGTGTTGGATATAGGACAGAGTGGTGTGTTGGATACAGGACAGAGTGGTGTGTAGGGTACAGGACAGAGAGGTGTGTAGGATACAGGATAGAGTGGTGTGTAGGATAAAGGAGAGAGTGGTGTGTTGGATATAGGACAGAGTGGTGTGTTGGATACAGGATAGAGTGGTGTGTAGGGTACAGGACAGAGAAGTGTGTAGAATACAGGACAGAGTGGTGTGTTCGATACAGGGCATAGTGGTGTGGTATGCTAAGAATCGTGATGTAACTATCACAAATGTGAGACTCGTGAAGCACTGGGAAGGGCGACGCAATCCTTCCTTCAGCATTCGAATAACTGTCCCACAGCAATGTGCAGATATCATCTTGGATGATGACTGCTTCTGGCCCGAAAACGTTAACTGTCGTGAGTGGCTACCGAATAATGTGTGGTACAATGACGATAAGGCTGAACATTAATAATGTTGATGAACAATTTTAGACTTGCGACATATATACTTGTTCTTATGGCAATCCTTCGCGTGATTACGTGAAAATGTGCGTGCGGCATTGAATTGCTCAGATGAAATTCGCTCAAAACTAATGAGCTGTGACATTTTGGTTATTACCGAACACTGGCTGGACGAAACACGTGAATATCTACTCTATGACTTGGATGATGACTTTAACGTCTATGTTAAATGTTAGCATGACCACTTATCTCAAAGAGGCGCAGGGGTATAGCCATATTTATTCGTAAAAGTACATGTCGGAGGTCGTCAGCAATTAGTATACCTTCAAGCGAGCATATCATTGGGGCTAAACTCTTCATTAATAAATGCCCTATGTATATAACTGGTGCTCGCCTTCCCTCATCTAACGTATTAGATAGTGTATACATAGAAGAACTTAATAATGTACTGGAGATTTATGATAGATGTTCTCATCAAGGGGAGACAATTCTTCTGGGTGATTTTAATGCAGACCTGCAGCATGGAATTATATTGAAACGCAGAGCGAAATATCTGCAAAGAGTGCTCACTGAACGGAATCTAATCTCTGTCGTACCCCTTGACGATAATGCCTTTTTTACCTTCACAAGTAAATGTAAAACTATAAGAAGTATGATAGATTATGTGTTCATTAATCTCCAATATGTTAGTAACGTTGTTGGTTATACTTTAGATACTGGTGTTCAATACTCAGTATCAGACCATTGTCCAATATTCCTATGTCTGAGTACTGATTCCCAGCCACGCCACTATGGCGGTGAACATCTTAACTGGCGTAAATCTAATGACGTAGACTTTATGTTATACCGATATGAAACTGAAAACTATTTTAGATGTGCTCAGTTTGACGAAACTCAGGACGCATCTCCTCATGAATACATCGAAAGTTATCACGACTATATCCTACAAGCGTTACATGCTGCAGCTAAACTAAGTATACCATCTTCAAAATTCCAATCTCATTTAAACCCATACTGGAAAAAAAATAATTTAAATACGTTGCATCGTACAATGCGACAACGCCGTAGTGAATGGATCTATAATGGTAAATCTCATGATAAAGAGGATGCAAATTACATTGAGTATAAAAGAGCAAAACGTTTCTTTAGGAAGCAGCATCGCCGTTCCAAACAAAAACTGGAAGACAAAAAGTTTCAGGAAATATATGAAGCAGCTGAGGTTGATATAACAGAGTACTTTAGAGTAACCAAGAAATATAAAAGAAAGAAGATGTTGGTGTATAATGAAGAGTCCTGTAATACACAGGAAGGAATTTGTAATCTGTTTTCCAAATATTTCAAGGATTTATCAATGCCAAATCATGATATCAATTTTGACTCAGATTTTACTGATTATGTGAATATTCGCATGGAACAGATTGAAAATTACTTGTATAATGACCAAGGGAACAGTGACGTTAGTTCCACGTTGATTTTATAAAACGTCTAAAAAGTGGAAAATCGCCTGGTCCCGATGGCATAGTTAATGAACATATCAAATACTCTGGTAGATCTATTATCCATCACCTTGTTATATTCTATAATAAAATTGTTTCTCATGAATATGTACCTAAAATGTTTAACGTTGGAAAGATTTTACCTATCCATAAAGGCCATGGTAAACGTAAATACGACCCCACTAACTACAGAGGTATTACCCTCACTCCAGTATTAAGTAAACTGTTCGAAAGACTTCTGCTGAATAGAATTGAAGAGTGGGCAAACAAATCTAAAGGCTTCCCCCATCCCTTTCAATTTGGATTTAGGAGAGGGGCTGGGGCAGAAACTGCCCTGTTTACATTAATGGGAAGCATAGCTTATTATAACGAAAGACAGTCTCCAGTTTACTGCGCTTTTCTCGACAACGAGAAAGCTTTTGACAGAGTCTGGTTTAATGGCCTTTTCTTCAAACTGTATAACTTTGGTAATAATGGAAAATTATGGCGACTTTTACGCACAATATATACCTCAATGCAGTCATGTGTAAGCATTGGAGGTTTTACCTCAAATGTGTTTCATGTTAAGCAAGGTGTTGGTCAAGGTCGCTTTTTATGGGCATGGTTTTTTACTCTTTATATTAACGACTTGTTGTATACACTTGATGATTTAGGGCGTGGCTTGTGTCTTCCATGGGGTAATACACCCGGCATCCTATTAGCAGACGATACTACGCTGTTGAGCAGCTCCCCTGACGGACTGCAATGTCTACTGAATAATATATACACCTATGCTAATAGATGGCATTTGAAATATAATGCCAGTAAAAATGCATTTCTACTGGTCGGGAATATTCGCAAATTTGTCTGTCAATGTGTCTACATTGGTTCACAAGTACTTCCTAAAAAAGAAAATGTAACTTATGCTGGATTGCTTCTAAGTACATCAAAGAAAACCTTAGAACGTACCCATCTAATATGTGAAAAACCCAGAATGTTAGTCAATATAAATTATAATCATGGACGATACTTTGGTGGCTTAAATCCTATCCCAGCTGTTGGTATATGGGAAAGGGTAGTTTTACCATGTGGACTATTTGCCTGTAGTGTATGGGGTAAACTGTCACCGAAGGAATATGAAATGCTTGAAATTATTCAACGTTATTTTTGTAAAAAGATTCAAGGACTGTCTAGACGCACTCCTTCCGTCGTAACCATTGTCTGGGTTTAATTTCTCTCCAGGCGTACATTGATCAACGAGCTCTCTTATTTCTGGGAAGACTATGTAATAGTGACATTAACTTTGCATTTAAAAGACTTTTTCAGCACAGACTTGTTCAGTATGAACTCGATACAATGAGAGAAAAAGATGATAAATGTAAAATGTCACCCGTATACCACATGCTTTCACTTGTAAACAAGTATGAACTCAATAATGACATAAACACATATACCATTTATTCTCATTTCCCCTCAAAACATGCATGGGCGAGTCGAGTTAAAGAACAAATACGCGTATGTGACCATAACATAATTCATGCAGAGATTCATTCAAGAGAAAACCTAAAACGATACTCTCTTATACGATCACCTAAGGTACACAGACTTTGGTTGACAATTAAAAGGCCGGAACACTTCTATGATTTAGCATATTTATTATGCCTTAGCACCTACAGTATACAATCTGATGAATGTTTATGCGGCACATTTGCTTTTGATATTATCAAACATGTATTTTGTATTGTAAAAAGACTCAACAACAAAGAAATATTCTTGTTGAGTCTATTATTGATTTACTAGATGTGACAACTTTTTCTAGTATCTGGAACGATGATGACGATACCTTTCTGTCCTTTTTACTTGGCGGTTTGCCAACAGAAAGTACTATGGCAATTGAATACAATCTATGGGCAAATATAATGCTTCGTGTATATAAACTGTTAAAATGTGGAAAAACCTACTGAGAAACATTATTTGATAACGATGTGAAACTGTCTGTACATACAATATATCAGCTGTTATATATATACATTTATATCTCATATCAATGTATCTTCATCAACTGGAGGAAATAAAGATGATCTATATATCATTGTAGTGTGTAGGGTACAGGACAGAGAGGTGTGTAGGATACATGATAGAGTGGTGTGTAGGCTAAAGGAAAGAGCTGTGTCTTGGATACAGGACAGAGTGGTGTGTAGGCTACAGGACAGAGTTGTGTGTCGGATATAGGACAGAGTGGTGTGTTGGATACAGGAGAGAGTGGTGTGTTGGATACAGGATAGAGTGGTGTTTAGGATAAAGGAGAGAGTGGTGTGTTGGATACAGGATAGAGTGGTGTGTAGGATAAAGGAGAGAGTGGTGTGTTGGATACAGGAGAGAGTGGTGTGTGCGATACAGGACAGAGAGGTGTGTAGGGTACAGGGCAGAGAGGCGTGTAGGCTAGACGACATAGTGGTGTGTAAGGTACAGGACAGAGAGGTGTGTAGGATAAAGGATAGAGTGTTGTATATGCTACAGGAAAGAACTGGGTGTTGGATACAGGACATAGTGGTGTGTTGGATACAGGACAAAGTGGTGTGTAGGATAAAGGAGAGAGGGGTGTGATGGATACATGACAGAGTGGTGTGTAGGGTACAGGACAGAGAAGTGTGTAGGATACAGGACAGAGTGGTGTGTTCGATACAGGACATAGTGGTGTGTAGGATAAAGGAGAGAGTGGTGTGTAGGATACAAGACAGAGTGGTGTGTGGAGTACAGGACAGCGTGGTGTTTGCGATACAGGATAGAGTGGTGTGTGCGATACAGGACAGAGAGGTTTGTAGGGTACAGGACATAGTGGTGTGAAGGGTACAGGACAGAGAGGTGTGTAGGATACAGGACATAGTGGTGTGTTGGATACAGAACAGAGAGGTGTGTAGGATACAGGACAAAATGATATGTAGGTTAGAGGACAGAGAGGTGTGTAGGCTACAGGAAAGAGCGGTGTGTAGGATACAGGACAGAGTTGTATGTAGGATACAGGACAGAGTGGTGTGTTGGATACAGGATATAGTGGTGTGTAGGATAGAGGAGAGAGTTGTGTGTTGGATATAGGACAGAGTGGTGTGTTGTATACAGGACAGAGAGGTGTGTAGGATACAGGACAGAGTGGTGGGTTGGATACAGGATAAAGCGGTGTGGAGGGTACAGGATAGAGTGGTGTGTAGGTTACAGGAAAGAGCTGTGTGTTGGATACAGGACAGAGTGATGTGTTGGATACAGGAGAGAGTGGTGTGTAGGATACAGGACAGAGTTGTGTATTGGATACAGGACAGAGCGGTGTGTAGGCTATAGGATAGAGTGGTGAGTAGGATACAAGATAGAGTGGTGTGTAGGCTACAGGAAAGAGCTGTGTGTTGGATACAGGACAGAGCGGTGTGTAGGCTATAGGATAGAGCGGTGTATAGGGCACAGGACAGAATGGTATGTTGGATACAGGACAGAGCGGTGTGGAGGCTACAGAACAGAGTTGTGAGTAGGATACATGTCAGAGTTGTGTGTAAGCTACAGGAGAGAGTGGTGTATCGGATGCAGGGCAGAGTTGTGTGTAGGATACAGGACAGAGCGGTGTGTATGCTATAGGATAGACTGGTGTGTAGGGTAGAGGACAGATTGTTTTTTTGGATACAGGACAGAGTTGTGTGTAGGATACAGGACAGTGTGGTGTGTTGGATACAGGACAGAGTGTTGTGTAGGGTACAGGACAGAGAGGTGTGTAGGATAAAGGACAGAGTGGTGTGTTGGATACAGGACATAGTGGTGAGTAGGATACAGGACATAGTGGTGTGTTGGATATAGGAGAGAGTGGTGTGTTGGATACAGGACTGAGTGGTGTGTTGGATACAGGAAATAGTGGTGTGTAGGATAGAGGAGAGAGTGGTGTGTTGGATATAGGACAGAGTGGTGTGCTGGATACAGGACAGAGTTGTGTAGGATACAGGACAGAGTGGTGTATTGGATACAGGACAGAGCGGTGTGTAGGCTATAGCATAGAGTGGTGTATAGGATAAATGACAGAGTGGTATGTTGGATACAGGACAGAGTGGTGTGTTGGATACAGTACAGAGTGGTGTGTAGGATATAGGACAGAGTGGTATGTTGGATACAGGACAGAGTGGCATGGTGGATACAGGATAGAGCGGTGTGGAGGGTACAGGATAGAGTGGTGTGTTGGATACAGGACATAGTGGTGTGTAGGCTACAGGAAAGAGCTTTGAGTTGGATACAGGACAGAGTGGTGTGTTGGATACAGGAGAGTGTGTTGTTTAGGATAAAGGACAGAGTGGTGTGTAGGATAAAGGATAGAGTGCTTTGTAGGCTACAGGAAATAGCTGTGTCTTGGATACAGGACATAGTGGTGTGTAGGCTACAGGAGAGAGTTGTGTGTAGGATAAAGGAGAGAGTGGTGTGTTGGATACAGGGCAGATTGGTGTGTAGGGTAGAGGACATAGTGGTGTGTAGAATACAGGACAGAGTTATGTGTGCGATATAGGATAGAGTGGTTTGTAGGGTACAGGGCGGAAAGGTGTGTAGGATGCAGGAGATAGTGATGTTTAGGCTACAGGAAAGAGCTGTGTGTTGGATACAGGACAGGGTGGTGTGTGCGATACAGGACAGAGGGGTGTGTAGGGTACAGGGCAGAGAGGTGTGTTGGCTAGAGGACATAGTGGTGTGTAGGGTACAGGACAGAGAGGTGTGTAGGATTAAGGATAGAGTGGTGTGTAGGATACAGGACAGATTGGTGTATTGGATAGATAGATAGATAGATAGATAGATCTCCTTTATTTCCTCCATTTCATGAAGAGTACAAGGTATACAGTGAAAGGACAACATCTATAGTATAAATGTGCACACACACATACATATATATATATTACATATATGTCAGAAGTAGTTCCTATACATATGTATCGTATTGATTATTTGTGTTATTAGATGGACAATTAGCATGTGTTATTTACAAATGTAGACTTGTTTACAAAACATACATTGTTTAGTATAAGCAGCTTCGGATGACTTCATCCCACTTTTTTACTGCGCCACCAACATTTATCATGCTCTCTGCCCATACATTGTAGTCTAATTCTACTTCAAGTTGTTAAGGTAACATGCCAAGCAAAAAAGTCAGAAAGGTGTCATCGTCTGCCCAGATTCTCACAAATATTTTAACATCAAGCAAATCAATGATTTTATCAAATATGACATTTCTTTCTTCTAAATTCTTTTGACATGACATGAAAACATGTTTCACTATATCATTCGCAACTGTTCCACAAATACATTCCTTTGATTCTATTGGCATTGAACCTAAGCGAACTAGTCTAGCTAAGGAAGTAAAATATTCTGGTCTATCGAGAGCAAGTTTCCATAATCTATGTTCTCGTCCAGATCGTATTGTTAGATATCTTGACAGAGATAATCTGCTCAGAAACGCATTGTTTAGTAATTGTTTTTCGTGTAGGTGAATCTTTTCTTTCACCAGTTTTGACCATAATCGTTTCTTGATGAAATTTGAACACATTATATAATCATTAACCTCGTCAGATAAATTATATTTGTAGACAAGATGTAGCATGCTAAAGATGGGTGATTTCGTGTCCCACTTGTTCTTATTAACTAATGTTGTTTTATATCTAAACTGTCCAAGTCGGGCTAGAAACATTTGTTTGAAAATATACATTAGGTTTGAATTACATAGCTTACCAAGGAGCAAAAGCTTTTGTTGATCAATGTATCCTTGTACTGATATAACACCAATTGTGTCCCTCTCTATTTCTTTAGGCATACGCTTATTAAAACCCTGGATTTTCTTACAGAAATAGCGTTGAGTGATTTCTAGCATTTCATATTCCTTTGAGGACAGTTTTCCCCACACATTACATCGATATAAGCCACAGGGTAATACCACTCGTTGCCAGATGCGCACGGCGGCTATAGGATTAAGTCCACCAAAGTACAGGCTAGAATCATGGTTTACATTTATCAATTTTCTCAGTTTTTCACATGCTAACCTTGTTCTTTCTACCGAAGTTTTAGCAGTACTTATGTACACTCCCGCATAGACAATTGCCTTTTGAACAGGTAATTTTATCTTACCAATATAAACATGTTCAGGCGACACTATTTTTTTACTACATCCAAAAGTTAGGACAGCACTTTTGAACACATTGTATTTTAACTGCCACTTGTTACCATAATTTTCTGCAACGTTTAGGAGCATTTGAAGACCTGTTGTGTTACAGCTGATCAAGGTCGTGTCGTCTGCTAACAGTATTCCTGGGCATTGTCCCCATGGGAGACATAGTCCACAACCGGAATTGCTTAGTTCATGAAGCAAATCGTTTATATAAAGAGTAAAGAGCCATGCTGATATGACACGACCCTGACCTACACCCTGTTTAACAGGGAAAACATCAGATTTGAAGCCAGCAAAGCTAACACATGAGTACATAGAATTGTAAGACAAACGTAGAATTCTCCATAATTTACCATTGATACCAAATTTATGTAATTTGTAGAAGAGACGATCGAAGGCTTTCTCGTTATCGAGGAAGGCACAATAAACTGGTGAGTTTCTTTCGTTAAAGTATGAAATACTTTCTAGAAGAGTGAGAGTGGTGTGTAGGGTACAGGACAGAGAGGTGTGTAGGATAGAGGAGATAGTGGTGTTTAGGCTACAGGAAAGAGATGTGTGTTGGATACAGGAGAGAATGATGTGTTGGATACAGGACAGAGTGGTGTGTGCGATACAGGATAGAGGGGTGTGTAGGGTACAGGACAGAGAAGTGTGTACGATACGGGACATAGTGGTGTGTAGGGTACAGAACAGAGAGGTGTGAAGGATACAGGAGAGAATGATGTGTAGGCTACACGACATAGTGGTGTGTTGGATACAGGACAGATCGGTGTGTAGGCTACAGGACAGAGTCGTGTGTAGGATACAGGACAGAGTGGTGTGTAGGCTACAGGACAGAGGTTTGTGTAAGATACAGGAAAGAATGGGTTGTAGGCTACAGGATAGAGTGGTCTGTAGGCTACAGGTTAGAGTGGTGTGTAGGGTACAGGACAGAGTGGTTTGTTGGATAGGAGAAAGTGGTGTGTAGGGTAGAGGACATAGTGGTGTGTAGAATACAGTACAGAGTGGTGTGTGCGATACAGGGTAGAGTGGTGTGTACGGTACAGGACAGAGTGTTGTGTTGGATACAAAACAGTGGTGTGTAGGCTAGAGGACATAGTGCTGTGTAGAAAACAGGACATAGTGGTGTGTAGGACACAAAACAATGGTGTGTATGCTAGAGGACATTGTGTGTGTAACCGATAGGAGAGAGTGGTGTGTAGGCTATCGGACAGAGTGGTAAGTAGGATACAGAACAGAGTGGTGTGTAGGCTACATGACAGTGGTGTGTATGCTAGAAGACATTGTGTCATAGTGATAAGTAGGCTATAGGATAGAGTTGTGTGTAGTGTACAGGAGAGAGTGGTGTGTAGGATACAGGACAGAGTGTTGTGTTGGATACAAAACAGTGGTGACTAGGCTAGAGGACATAGTGCTGTGTAGGAAACAGGAGATAGTGGTGTGTAGGATACAAGACAATGGTGTGTAGGATACAGGACATAGTGCTGTGTAGGATACAGGGCATAGTGGTGTGTAGGATACAAGACAATGGTGTGTATGCTAGAAGACATTGTGTGTGTAACCAATAGGATAGAGTTGTGTGTAGGATACAGGAGAGAGTGGTGTGTAGGATACAGGGCAGTGGTGTGTAGGATACAGGACATAGTGGTGTGTAGGATACAGGACACAGTGGTGTGTAGGATACAGGAGAGATTTGTGTGTAGGATACAAGACAGTGGTGTGTAGGATACAGGACATAGTGGTGTGTAGGATACAGGACACAGTGGTGTGTAGGATACAAGACAATGGTGTGTATCCTAGAAGACATTGTGTGTGTAACCTATAGGAGAGAGTGGTGTGTAGGCTTTAGGACAGAGTGGTGTGTAGGATACAGGACAGTGGTGTGTAGGATACAGGACATAGTGGTGTGTAGGGTACAGGACACAGTGGTGTGTAGGATACAGGAGAGAGTGTAGTAGGGTTCAGGGTAGAGTGGCGTGTAGGGTACAGGGCAGAGTGTTGTGTTGGATACAACACAGTGGCGACTAGGCTAGAGGACATAGTGCTGTGTAGGATACGGGGCATAGTGGTGTGTAGGATACAAGAAAATGGTGTGTATGCTAGAAGACATTGTGTGTGTAACCTATAGGTGTGTAGGATACAGGACAGAGTGGTGTGTAGTGTACAGGAGAGAGTGGTGTGTAGGATACAGGACAGAGTTGCGTGTAGGCTACAGGACAGAGTTGTGTGTAGGCTACAGGACAGAGTTGTGTGTAGGATACAGGATAGAGTGGGGTGTAGGATACAGGATAGAGTGGTGTGTAGGATACAGGACAGAGCGGTGAGTAGGGTTCAGGGTAGAGTGGCGTGTAGGATACATGACATGTAGGATACAAGACAATGGTGTGTATGCTAGAGGACATAGTGCTGTGTAGGATAGAGGTCAGAGTGGTGTGTGCGATACAGGATAGAGTGGAGTGTAGGGTACAGGGCAGAGCTGTGTGTAGGATACAGGACATAGTTGTGTGTAGGATACAGGACAGTGGTGTGTAGGATACAGGACATAGTTGTGTGTAGGATACAGGAGAGAACGTAGTATGGTTCAGGGGAGAGTGGCGTGTAGGGTACAGGACAGACTGTTGTGTTGGATACAAAACAGTGGTGTGTAGGCTAGATGACATAGTGCTGTGTAGGATAGAGGTCATATTGGTGATAATAGTGTGTATGCTAGAGGACAGTGTGTGTGTAGCCTTTAGGAGAGAGTGGTGTGTTGGGTACAGGACAGCGTGGTGTGTAGGATGCAGGACAGAGTGATGTGTAGACTATAGGACAGAGCGGTGGGTAGACTATAGGACAGAGTGGTGGGTAGACTATAGGACAGAGCGGTGGGTAGACTATAGGACAGAGCGATGGGTAGACTATAGGACAGAGTCATGTGTTTGCTATAGGACAGAGCGGTGGGTGGACTATAGGACAGAGTGGTGGGTAGACTATAGGACAGAGCGGTGGGTAGACTATAGGACAGAGTCATCTGTTTGCTATAGGACAGAGCGGTGGGTAGACTATAGGACAGAGTCATGTGTCGGCTATAGGACAGACCGGTGGGTAGACTATAGGACAGAGTGGTGGGTAGACTAAAGGACAGAGTCATGTGTTGGCTATAGGACAGAACGGTGGGTAGACTATAGGACAGAGTGGTGGGTAGACTACAGGACAGAGCGGTGGGTAGACTATAGGACAGAGTTATGTGTTGGTTATAGGACAGTGGTGGGTAGACTATAGGACAGAGTGGTGGGTAGACTATAGGACAGAGTGGTGTGTAGTTGACAGGAGAGAGTGGTGTTAAGGATATAGGACAGATTGGAATGTAGGCTATAGGACAGAGTGGTGTGTAGGCTATAGGAAGCGCTAATATTGGCCCTCTTGAACACCTGAAGCGGAACAAAGAGCGAGCACCCTAGCCCCACAATACACCACCCGAAATACACTGCCAGTTTTACGCAATACATCCGTTTTGATCAATGTCTTTATCTGATACTTTACCTAAGAATGAAGATATTTCTGTGTCGGTCATGGTGCAAAAACCAAAGACAGAATAATTTGAGAAATTGAGAATATCACAAGGATAAGACTTAATAACAGCATTAACACCCATATGGAATGGTCAAGTTCGGTGAAAGCTTGTGTGAGTGTAAAGATGTCGGCTTCACAGGCCTAGACAAAGAGAAGATCACATGGACACTTGTATTCACAATTGCTTATGAATAATTGACCTTACTGTATCTCTGCTAATCCTTGTTTAGCTGTTTACATTCTATTGGAGATGCATCGCTCATAACAGATGGTAACATCCCGAAAAGGAAAAACGTGCAATGTTAATTTGCTGTCTTCCCGCAAACCCTCACAATAGGAGAGAACCGTCGCGGTGCGCTTTTCGTTTGCCTTACCTTGGACTGCTTTCCATCTTCATTTCTTAATCAGGTATTAAACTGTATAGGTGTATGTTGGACTTACGTTCAGATTGATACTTGTTCAGGAGGCTAGAGCGGGCACTAGTTCTTCAGAGCCTAGTGGTTCACGAGCTTGAATATCCGCAAGTATATTCGACTGTTAAACATTTTACTGAAATTAGCTGATCTCACGAGTTATGGATTATGGCATAACTGGCTCGCTGGGCGCCCTGAAGCTGGTCAGCACTGCAGCTCAGTGAGAGATAAGCTAGAGCATGGCCAGAAGCCCTCACCAATGCTCTCATTGATCGTCTCACACTGACTGCCTATCTGAGTCTGCTAACACTGTTATACAGGATGGAAGTGAAAACATAGATACTGGTTAATATTCAGTTGTTATTTACTCACCATTGTGATTTCCCTCTCTAATCTCGCCCCTTCTTCTCAGATGGACCAAACATTGGGAAAGAGTATTTGGATATCAGTACTCTATTCCTGAACCTCCAATAAACAATGTGTGGCGGCATCCACCAGACAGGCCACGCTGTTGTGTCGGGAGATGGCGGGCGATTGTTTTTAATTGGTTTACTGGTGCTTCATGCGAATCCCGATAACGTTGCTGGGGAGCACATGTAAGGGAGGTAACTGTACAGCATTGTTTTCCTTTTACTGGCAAAGTTCGCCCAAATTCTACTACAGCAGCAACTGAGTTACCTTCTCGTATTGGCACAGACTACTTCCTGACCCCTGACCTTAAGATCTCGGGCGTCTTCCACTGAACTCTTACCAGTTGTTGGATGGATACCCGGGCATGATTGCATGTAGTAGATTGCGATTGATAACATATCAGGTGAAGGTTATGGCTATAATGATTGCATGTAGTGTATGAGGTTGACAACAGTGATTACTTGCAGTGTATGAGGCTGACAACAGTGATTACATACAGTGTATGAGGTTGACAACAGTGATTACATGCAGTGTATGAGGTTGACAACAGTGATTACATGCAGTGTATGAGGTTGACAACAGTGATTACATGCAGTGTATGAGGTTGTCAACAGCGATTACATGCAGTGTATGCGGTTGACAACAGTGATTACATGCAGTGTATGAGGTTGATAACAGTGATTACATGCAGTGTATGAGGTTGACAACAGTGATTACATACAGTGTATGTGGTTGACAACAGTGATTACATGTAGTGGATGTGGTTCACAACAATGATTACATGCAGGGTATGAAGTTGACAACAGTGATTACATAGAGTGTATGAGGCTGACAACAGTGATTGGATGCTGTGTTTGAGGCTGACAACGGTGATTACGTAAGGGGCATGTGGTTGACAACAGTGATTACATGCAGTGTATGAGGTTGACAACAGTGATTACATGCAGTGTATGAGGTTGACAACAGTGATTGCATGCTGTGTATTAGGTTGACAACAGTGATTACATGCAGTGAATGAGGTTGACAACAATGATTACATGCAGTGTATGAGGTTGAAAGCAGTGATAACATACATTGTATGAGGTTAACAACAGTGATTGCATGCAGTGTATGAGGTTTACAACAGTGATTGCATGCAGTGTATGTGGTTGACAACAGTGATTACGTACAGTATATGAGTTTGATAAAAGTGATTACATGCAGTGTATGAGGTTGACAACAATGATTACATGCAGTGTATGAGGTTGACAACAGTGATTACATGCAGTGTAAGAGGTCGACAACAGTGAGTACATGCAGTGTATGAGATTTACAACAGTGATTACATGCAGTGTATGAGGTTGACAACAGTGATTACATGCAGTGTATGAGGTTGACAACATTGATTACATGCAGTGTATTAGGTTGACAACAATGATTACATGCAGTGTATGAGGTTGACAACAGTGATTACATGCAGTGTATGTGGTTGACAATAATGATTACATGCAGTGTATATGGTTGACAATACTGATTACATGCGGTGTATTAGGTTGACAACAGTGATTACATGCAGTGTATGAGGTTGACAACAGTGATGACATGCAGTGTATGAGGTTGACAATAGTGATTACATGCAGTGTATGAGGTTGACAACAGTGATTAAGTACAGTATATTAGTTTGATAACAGTGATTACATTCAGTGTATGAGGTTGACAACAATGATTAAATGCAGTGTATGTTGTTGACAATAGTGATAACATGCTGTGTATGTGGTTGACAACAGTGATTACATAGAGTGTACCAGGTTGACAACAGTGATTACATGCAGTGTATAAGGTTGACAACAGTGATTACATGCAGTGTATGAGGTTGACAACAGTGATTACATGTAGTGTATGAGGTTGACAACATTGATTACATGCAGTGTATGAGGTTGACAACAGTGATTACATGCAGTGTATGAGGTTGAGAACAATGAATACATGCAGTGTCTGAGGTTGACAACAGTGTTTACATGCAGTGTATGAGGCTGACAACAGTGATTACATGCAGTGTATGAGGTTGACAACATTGATTACATGCAGTGTATGAGGTTGACAACATTGATTATTCAGTGTATGTGGCTGACAACAGTGATTACGAGCAATTTATGAGGTTGACAACAATGATTACATGCAGTGTATGAGGTTGAGAACAGTGATTACATGTAGTGTACATGAGCTATATAATGCCTTAGGGCAAGCTCATGATACAGCAGCAGGCGCTGATAATATTCATTATCAGCTGCTGAAACACTTGCCAGAATCATGCCTTGAAACTATGTTAAATATATTCGATGACATCTTTGGACATCTGGGATGTTTCCAGCTTCATGGCATAAAGCCATTGTTATCCCCATTCCCAAACCTGGGCGGGATCATTCTGATCCATCAAATTACCGACCTATCTTTTTAACTAGCTGTGTTTGTAAAACGATGGAACGCATGGTAAATAATCGATTAGTGTGGTACTTGGAAACAAATAATCTTCTTTCCAATATACAATGTGGTTTCCGGAAAAACAGAAGTACTATCGATCATTTAGTGCGTTTAGAATCGTTCATTAAAAATTCCATTGTAAATAGACAACATGCTGTATCGATCTTTTTCGATTTAGAAAAAGCTTACGATACAACATGGAAACATGGTATTTTAAAAGATCTTCATGATTTTGGATTAAGAGGCCGTCTGCCTCATTTTATATCCCAGTTTTTAACAGACAGGCAATTTCAAGTCCGAGTGGGTACAACCCTGTCTGATCATTATAATCAGGATCAGGGTGTCCCACAAGGCAGTATGTTGTCTGTCACTTTATTCAGTATCAAAATTAACAGTTTGTCCAAAGTTTTAAATGATTCAGTTGATGGATCACTTTTTGTGGATGATTTTAATCTATCTTGTCGTGGTAAAAATCTGCGCACAATTGAAAGGCAATTACAATTATGTCTAAATAAAATTAACAAGTGGTGTCTAGAAAACGGGTTTAAATTTTCCAAATCAAAAACTAATTGCATACATTTCTGCCGAAAATATAAACCGCATAAGGACCCTGAACTATTTCTGAATGGCACCCCTATCAAAGTTGTTACGGAGGCCAAGTTCTTGGGACTTATTTTTGATTTTGATTAAAGCTAAATGCCTGAAGGCACTCGATCTATTGAAAGTTGTTTCTAATTCAAAGTGGGGAGGGGATCAAACAACCCTCTTACACTTATACAGGTCACTGATCCGTTCAAAACTTGATTACGGCTCCATCGTCTATGGTGGGGCCTGTAAAAGTAATTTAATAAAACTTGATACCATCCATCATCAAGGCCTGAGGCTTTGCCTTGGAGCCTTCAGAACGTCTCCCATTCACAGTCTTTATATAGAAGCAGATGAGCCTTCTCTTAAACAACGCCGACTAAAGTTATCTTTACAATACATCACTAAATTATATTCTAATCAGTCCAATCCAGCTTTTGAATGCATCTTCAATCCTCTCTACGAAGATCTTTACAATAGGAAATCAACTCTCACTCCACCACTCGGAATCAGAATAAAATCTGCAATATCAGCTTCTGATATTAAACTCCAAGATATAGCTCCTACTAAACTTTTCTCCTCTCCTCCTTGGCAAATGGTAAAGCCAGAAGTGGACCTGACATTAACAAAACTAAAGAAATCAGATACTAACCAATTAATTTACCAACAAGAATACCTTCAACTAAGAAACACTTACGACACTTATAAATCTATATTTACAGATGGATCCAAGGATGGTGGCGCAGTTGCTAGTGCCACTGTCATTGGATCCAGAACAATCTCTTCACGTTTACCTGATAATATTCACTGCAGAAGCAAACGCCATTTTTACAGCACTTAAATATGTCAGTAATCAATCTAAACATAAACAATTCATACTGTTTTCAGATTCTCTTTCATGTCTTCAGGCAATTAAAAATACGTCTTCAAAACATCCACTTTTAATCCAAATTCTTGAGTTATTTAATGATCTTGCTACTGGCCAATATGACATCGTCTTTTGTTGGTTACCAAGCCATGTTGGTATCAAAGGTAACACAATGGCCGATGCTGCTGCTAAAGCAGCGCTCAACAAATCTGTGACACCCCTTCTGATCCCATACACTGATTTTAAACCCATGATTCGATCTTACATCCGAGATCTTATGCAACAAAAGTGGGACGCCCAAGTAGGTATCAATAAATTACATGAAATTAAACCAAATATCGGATATACCTTCTTGGGCTGTCAGTCCAGATTCGAGGAGGTCATTATGCGACGATGTCGTATTGGCCACAGCAGATATACTCATGAATATTTACTAAAAGGTGAGGATCCTCCGTTTTGTATCCCTTGTGATGAAAGAATCACAGTCAAGCATGTCCTGCTTGACTGTGTTGATTTTTCCATCACAAGGGATAAATATTTCAATGTAAAAACAATTAAGGACCTTTTTAATGATGTTAATTCTCGTTTAATATTATGTTTTTTAAAGGAAATAGAACTTGTTCATAAATTTTGATGTGTTCAATGTATTGTTTTAAAAATTGGTAGTGCGAAATTCATAACTTAGATTGTTAGTGGCTGTACCCTTGAGGGGGGTTGAAGTAGTGTAAAATTATTGTCCCCCCTAAGAGGGTATGTAAGTCCCAAATCATTCGAAGTATTTTTCAGCACACTAGGCTTTTAAACGTAGTATCTTCGTTATTTTAATCTAAGGCTTAACTGGTTCACTGTCGCCAGTGACTGAAGGGATGATATAAATCCTGCCGGGGTCCATGCAGGAAGCAAAAGTACTGTAAGTCCCCATGGTCCCCAGTATGGTGATCTCCCTTCAGTTGCTGACGATTTCTAGCCCATTTTTAAATTGTGGTGTTCATTAATGCTTACTGCCTTTTAATATTCTCAACTAGTTTTAAATCAAGTCTGTGATATTCTAGTTATTCTACTGTCCTTCGTTGACAGCTTTTTATTCAGTTTAAATATATGTAACATAAATTTATCATAAATGTTTCA
Organism: Haliotis cracherodii; assembly: GCF_022045235.1. Classification (NCBI taxonomy): domain Eukaryota; kingdom Metazoa; phylum Mollusca; class Gastropoda; order Lepetellida; family Haliotidae; genus Haliotis; species Haliotis cracherodii. The sequence continues at coordinate 39,578,635 of NW_027266264.1, forward strand.
TAAATGTAATTTCTCGTCACGATATGGCTGAAATATTGCCCATGTGACGTTAAATAATAACTCACTCACTCACATGTAGTGTATGTGGTTGACAACAATGATTACGTGCAGTGTATGAGGTTGATAACAGTGATTAAATACATTGTATGAGGTTGACAACAGTGATTACATGCAGTGTATGAGGTTGACAACAGTGATAAAAGTAGTGTATGAGGTTGACAACAATGATTACATGCAGTGTATGAGGTTGACAACAGTGATTACATGCAGTGTATGAGGTTGACAACATTGATTACATGCAGTGTATGAGGTTGACAACAGTGATTACATGCAGTGTATGAGGTTGACAACAGTGATTACATGCAGTGTATGTGGTTGACAACAATGATTACATGCAGTGTATATGGTTGACAATAGTGATTACATGCGGTGTATTAGGTTGACAACAGTGATTACATGTAGTGTATGAGGTTGACAACAATGATTACATGCAGTGTATGAGGTTGACAACAATGATTACATGCAGTGTATGAGGTTGACAACAGTGATTACATGCAGTGTATGAGGTTGACAACAGTGATTACATGCAGTGTATGAGGTTGGTAACAATGATTACATGCAGTCTATGAGGTTGACACCAGTGATTACATACAGTGGAGGATGTTGACAACAGTGATTACATACAGTGGAAGAGGTTGACAACAGTGATTACATACAGGGTATGAGGTTGACAACAGTGATTGCATGCAGTGTATGAGGTTGACAACAGTGATAACATACAGTGTATGAGGTTGGCAACAGTGATTACATGCAGTGTATGAGGTTGACAACAGTGATTACATACAGTGTATGAGGTTGACAACAGTGATTACATACGGTGTATGTGGTTGACAACAATGATTACATGCAGTGTATGTGGTTGACAATACTGATTACATGCGGTGTATGTGGTCGACAACAATGATTACATGCAGTATATGAGGTTGACAACATTGATTACATGCAGTGTATGAGGTTGACCACAGTACTTACATGTAGTGTATATGGTTGACAACAGTGATTACATGCAGGGTATGAGGTTGTCAACAGTGATTACATGCAGTGTATGAGGTTGACAACAGTGATTAAGTACAGTATATTAGTTTGATAACAGTGATTACATGCGGTGTATTAGGTTGACAACAGTGATTACATGCAGTGTATGAGGTTGACAACAATGATTACGTGCAGTATATGAGGTTGACAACAGTGATTAAATACATTGTATGAGGTTGACAACAGTGATTACATGCAGTGTATGAGGTTGACAACAGTGATTACAAGTAGTGTATGAGGTTGACAACAATGATTACATGCAGTGTATGAGGTTGACAACAGTGATTACATGCAGTGTATGAGGTTGACAACAGTGATTACATGCAGTGTATGAGGTTGACAACAGTGATTACATGCAGTGTATGAGGTTGACAACAGTGATTACATGCAGTGTATGTGGTTGACAACAATGATTACATGCAGTGTATATGGTTGACAATAGTGATTACATGCGGTGTATTAGGTTGACAACAGTGATTACATGCAGTGTATGAGGTTGACAACAGTGATTACATGCAGTGTATGTGGTTGACAACAATGATTACATGCAGTGTATATGGTTGACAATAGTGATTACATGCGGTGTATTAGGTTGACAACAGTGATTACATGCAGTGTATGAGGTTGACAACAGTGATTACATGCAGTGTATGAGGTTGACAATAGTGATTACATGCAGTGTATGAGGTTGACAACAGTGATTAAGTACAGTATATTAGTTTGATAACAGTGATTACATTCAGTGTATGAGGTTGACAACAATGATTAAATGCAGTGTATGTTGTTGACAATAGTGATAACATGCTGTGTATGTGGTTGACAACAGTGATTACATAGAGTGTACCAGGTTGACAACAGTGATTACATGCAGTGTATAAGGTTGACAACAGTGATTACATGCAGTGTATGAGGTTGACAACAATGATTACATGCAGTGTATGAGGTTGACAACAGTGATTACATGCAGTGTATGAGGTTGACAACAGTGATTACATGCAGTGTATGAGGTTGGTAACAATGATTACATGCAGTGTATGAGGTTGACACCAGTGATTACATACAGTGGAAGATGTTGACAACAGTGATTACATACAGTGGAAGAGGTTGACAACAGTGATTACATACAGGGTATGAGGTTGACAACAGTGATTGCATGCAGTGTATGAGGTTGACAACAGTGATTACATACAGTGTATGAGGTTGGCAACAGTGATTACATGCAGTGTATGAGGTTGACAACAGTGATTACATACAGTGTATGTGGTTGACAACAGTGATTACATACGGTGTATGTGGTTGACAACAATGATTACATGCAGTGTATGTGGTTGACAATACTGATTACATGCGGTGTATGTGGTCGACAACAGTGATTACATGCAGTATATGGGGTTGACAACATTGACCACAGTACTTACATGTAGTGTATATGGTTGACAACAGTGATTACATGCAGGGTATGAGGTTGTCAACAGTGATTACATGCAGTGTTTGTGGTTGACAACAGTGATTACATGCAGTGTATGAGGTTGACAACATTGATTACATGCAGTGTATGAGGCTGACAACAGTGATTGCATGGAGTGTATGAGGTTGACAACAGTGATTACATACAGTGTATGAGGCTGACAACAGTGATTACATACAGTGTAGGTCAGGCTTGACCTCCATCATGTCCATGATATTTAGCATCTAATACGTTTTTTATCTGTAGTGTAGAATGATAGATGTGTAGTTAATTGTCGAAACCTTAGTATTCTATGTATCACTCTCGACAATTGATCCCAACAGCTTGGGCCTGACCGATGCTCAGTCAGGTACACATAAGTCAGGTACATGTAGTCGATTCTCCTGTGTTTATACCCAATGCTTGGGAAAGTTGTGAAAGGCGAATCGATCCCTAGCTGGGCATGACTGATGCTCAGTCATGTACATGTACCAATAGCTTTCTAGTCACATGTTTACAGTGAGAATCCCCTTACGCCAAACTTGTTAGATATGTGTTATATTGAACGTGTTTCAGGTATTAAATCATTGTTGCAACTTTCGTGTTGAATTGTCATTATAAATAGAGTGTATGAGGCTGACAACAGTGATTGCATGTTGTGTATGAGGCTGACAACAGTGATTGCATGCTGTGTGTGTGGTTGACAACAGTGATTGCATGCTATGTATGTGGTTAACAACATTGATTGCATGCTGTGTATGAGATTGACAAAAGTGATTACATGTTCTTGTATACGGTTGACAATAGCGATTACAAGTTCTTGTATTAGTTTGACAACAGTGATTATATGTTCCTGTACCAGATAAACAACAGTGATTGCATGGTTTTTTGAGTGAGGTTGAGAACAGCGATAGCATATTCGAAATGAGGTTGATAAGAGAAATTGCATTTTCTTTTATTAGGTTGGCAACACTGATAACACGCTCCTGTTCTATGTTTGTTTCAGTACTTTTTGTTTAGGATTTACTTATCCCATCTTGCTAAAGATGTTTGTTGAATGTGTTGGATGCAATCTATCTGTTTTCGACGTGTGGCCATACCGATATATTCCATGTCCTGGCAGATAGTTTCCATTTTAGATGTGAGATCCTACTTCATGACGGTTTACATGAGGTAAGTTAAACCTAAACATAAAACAATGAAACCAACATGTTCACATAATTTTTACAAACTTATATTCTAATTTCTTTTGTGTGAGTTTCAAGGATGAAATAGGGATAAGTGATTTTCAACTCGTGAACTTTCTTGAAGACTTATTTTAAATTTAAGATGCTCAAAACTCATTCATTCAGAATTCATATAAACCTTCATTTATTGTAGAATAAAATCAGAACATCTACGGATATTTAATCAATTGATATAGATTTTTACTCGCCCCGGGATCAATAGTTATCGCACGCTGCAGTCTGAAAAAATATATCGTAGCAATATCAATTGAATGATATCCCCGTGCAACACTTAGATAAGTCGTTGTTTGAGTTGAACATTGTTCTTCTAAGGATAAGCAGTACCCTCATGGCGACCTACATATGTTCAGAAATTATTTCGGTTGCAGGTGTGATTGTGAACCGAATGAAAAGAACGTAAAATATTAGACCCCGTAAATATGACAACAATACGACGTTCTACATATTTACACATATCTGTTTTAGCACATTTTCGATTTCCTCCGGCATTCTCCTTTCGACTTCTGTATATTGGTCTTCCATGTTTGCCATCTGTCTAGTAAGGGCAATAACTTTACGCCAATATCCTTCATTGGTCAGTTGTGCAGAACAATACCACATGTCTTCAATTATGGCTTACTTGTTCATCATTAAAACTTATAGAATGTTTGTTATAAAAATCACAAAAATGTAGACTGTCTTAGCTAAGATGTGTGCCATAAGTGTAAAGAAACACTGCGCTAGGTGGAATACAGCTTCAAGAATACCTCGTAATTTTAGTCGCAAGTCGCTAAGATTTGACTTAGCTAAGTCAGCTTCGTGAACAGACCGCCGGTTTCATGTGCCTTGTAGCTTTCCCATGTAGGTGTGATGAGATGTGTTTGGTGGAAGCTGTTGAGCCATACTGGCACAGTAGCCTTAGTTATGTCCTTTTCTGACGAAGACTTGCAAAAATAAAAAAATCTTTTTCTGTGTTTATTGTGATCTTGAGTAGAAGTGATGTAATATTTCAGACATCTTATGGGATATAGTAGTCTGTCTGGATAATCCACATTTTTAGTAGGGACCTAGATGAAAGTTATTGTTTCTCCAGTCATGTACGTGAGTGAGGCAATGTCAAGAGCTGTCTTTTCCGAAGCTAGTGGTAGTGTAGGCCTAGGCTCGTATGGTGCTTCAATCAAGGCTGACAGTACGATTGAGACATTCGAGTTTGGTTGTATAATGGTATCTTCCACTGGCAATGACTTCACAATTTGAACAATTGGAGAACAGCGGCCAGTGCTGACCTGTAGCCTTCAACAGTGCAATGTCGGAAGTACTTTTCCTCTCTTAGATATATTAGTATGATTACGCGACCCGTGACTTTCTCCTTCCTCAGTACTCTGTCTAGGAGAGACTAGTGGGAAATGCGTAAGCGAACATTCCCTCCCGACTCTTGGATATGGCGTCCACTTGTAGGGTTTGTTGGAATAGTTTTTGTTGTTTTTCGTTTGTTCTGCTGGGCTGACAATATGAAGTCAATATCCAAGTTTTGACTCACAACAATAAGATTAAATGAAATCAAATGAAATAAAACATACCTTCAACGTGGTTGTTAGTGCGCACCGAATGGTGGAAGCAGACTTTGTAGCGAGTCTTTTTGATAATCCTATTTTATTTCATCTCTTAAAACAATATTAAAACAATATCAAAGCCCAATGTACAAATCATCTAGTGCCATATCAGTCACTTAAGGTTACTCATATTCCAGCAAAAATATATAAGAAATAAAGTTAGCATGACCAGAGGACGTTTTATCTAAACACATCGGACACATCTCTAAATGACCAGCGGCCGTTTTCTCAAGTTCTCAATCTAATCGGCCCCATATCGAGAGTGAGTATTGAGTGAGTATGGTTATACGCCGCTTTTATCAATATTCCAGCAATATCACGGTGGGGCGATACCAGAAATGGGCTTCACACAATGTATCCATGTGGAGAATCGATCCCAGGTCTTCGGCGTGACGAGCGAACGCTTTAACCACTAGGCTACCCCAACGCCCCCACATATCCGGTAATGATGGTAACACCTTTATCTGTCATCATGCAAAGTTTCACGTTTTTATTTCAAAGCGCACAACTGACCCTATCTCTGTCACGAAAAGGCTGTACTAAAACAGTTTCAGATCGATGATCATGCGCACGTTCGATGTGTTCTTTTTCTGTTCCAGGAAGATTGGGGAGTAGAATCCCTTGGTGGTGTCTGATTCCTTTCATGCGGGAATATTCCGGGGTAGAATAGGTCATCAGCAACCCATGCTTGCCGTAAAAGGTGACTATGCTTGTCGTAAAAGGCGACTAACGGGATCGGGTGGTCAGGCTCGCTGACTTGGTTGATGCATGTCATTGATGCCTATTGCGTGGATCGATGCTCATGATATTAATCACTGGATTGTCTGGTCCAGACTCGATTATTTACAGACTGCCGTCATATAGCTGGAATATTGCTGAGTGCGGCGTTAAACAAACCAACCAACCAGCCAAAACCATGCGGGAATAGATCCCTTGACTAGTACTGCATGTATGGCCAAGTTTGCAGCTCTACTTAGTTTCTTTCAGGTGAACCTGGGGCAGAAAATTGGGATACAAGTATTGTTGGAAGTGTAGTTTGTAACCCTCTTTTTAAAACCTCGAGACTCCGAAGATACGGGTGGAGAATAGGTCTTCAGCAACCCATGCTTGTCGTAAGAGGCAACTAACGGGATCGGTTTGTCAGGCTCGCTGACTTGGTTGATGCAGGTCATCGCATCCCAATTGCTCATTATCAATCAATGGATTTTCTTGTTCCAGACTCGATTATTTACAGCCGCCGTTATATAGCTGGAATATTGCTGAGTGCAGCGTTAAACAACAAACAAATTAACAGTATGTATTAAAATATTTACATTTGTGATCTCACTTTGCATAGGTTTACATTAATTTACAAGTGCCTTGAGTGGCACGGCATACCCAGGAATAACGGGAGAGCCGATCCGCACATAAACCATTCCGTAACTATGGCCAGTGAACGTCCCACCAGCTGGACAGAGGGGTAGCTGTGGCGGTGACGTGTGGGTGTAAGGACTGACGTGAATCGTCACGTATGGCGGTAGTTTAGCTGTGCTGAAAGATGGATGTATGTAGGTTTGTGTGGACTAGCACTGTCGTGACTGACATGGGTGTTCACACATCATATGTACAATCGGCTGAATGGGAACATGTTGCCTTAGTCGTATAGTACCCGACCACGAGGTAACACACACTTCGGCGTCTTGAACAGCAAGAAACAGCAGCGTTGGTATGTGCAACTGTCCAGAATAATATGGCATAGTCTGCGACAATATGGCATAGTCTATGGACTTTTATACCAGAATGAGTCTTGTTAAACACGATATATGCGCTGTAACAATGCATTATGCACGATTTGGGTCGCCAGCAACTAATGCTTATGGTACAAGGTGGATCAAAACGAATCGGGTGGTCAGGTTACAAGCCTGGGTTGTTTGTGTGTCATAACGTCCATCGCAGATTTGTCCGGTCAAGATTCGATATTTTCAGCCCTCCGTGACACGGCTGGAATATTTCTGACTGTGGAAATTAAGCAACAAACATACCCACAGACAGCAGCATACTTGTATGTTGGCACTCGACACTCCAAGGAGAAAATAAACAGGCGGCTTTTCCCACAGTTTATGGATTGTACATTGTACCTACATTACCCCTTTAATCAAAGGGACATTGGGCAAGCATATGATATACACTCGACATCTGGGTGATTATATCCTGTTCAATGGAACCAAATTATCAAATTAGTAGGAGCCGTACCGAGACAACATATCACAGAGCTACCCTGGTCAGCAAGGCCCTTAATGAAAATTCCTATTTGACAGAGGATATCAATATTGGTACAGGAGAAATATTAGAATTAAAGTCATAATAATATTAACAAACACTTTATTAAACCAAACACGATAGTCGCACGCATCAAATTCGGTTTGCATCCTATATGAGTTATGCATTGAGCTTCCACAGAAATTATATAATGGAGCTATATCAATTTACAATGTACGACTACCGTTCAATACATCGAGGGTCCCAATGAGCCTGACCCACCCGACTACTTTCGCAACTTCCAATTTGATTTAACGTAAAAGGGTAAGCGTGGTGAAATGAAGTCAGTTTAAACTATCTGGACAGGTATCTAGACTTACTTGGGATGATCCGGTTGTGCCATCAGTGTCCTCTTCGAAGCCTAGTTTCGGGAGTCGTTTGTTCACGACTGCACAACCAGATCACTCAAAGTGAACATTTCCGATACAAATCATTCGAAAACTCCGTACAAGTGTGCCTGATTTCTGATTATGTGGCCCCAAATATCTCAAAGGTGAACAATAACATTCCTTATTAGTCCTTGGTCCCAGAAAGAAAATTTGGCAAATTGGTACCACTTAAAGGGGCAAAGGGACATATGCATTTTTGTACAGCCTAGTATACATTAGTCATATTATGATATGATAGAAAGGTTTTTACGCAGCTTATTTATAGAAATGACCTTTGACATTTGAGGGTGTCTAAAAATAGTAACAAATATTAAACATTGGAAATGAAAGATTTTCTGTCCCTTTTACCCATTTAAAGCATAAATATACTGAACCAAATTAAAAACTTCACAATCCTAAAAATTTAACATTTTGACCAGTTATAGTGGGCCCTTGTTGTGTATTTAAACAGTAATGGCCACGTATTGTCTTCAGATAACACCCGAATCGATCAAAATCATGTGCACAGTACTATAGTGGCAAAAGTGTTTTTTCACGTGCAACTGGTCACGTGGCCATAATACCGCACGTGTTGTCAGCCATACTTATTAGCAGTCATTAACAAAAGAAGAAAAACACAAGAAAACAAAAGTCCTTACGGCCATTTGTCATGACACGCCTTTCAAGTGCCCAGACGCGTCTACAGCAAACGGGTACCACCGCTGATCGCCCTCGGCCAGGTCGACCACGTGTGACGTCACATGCAGAGGATCGTCAGATTGTCTTACGTCACCTCCGTAACCGATTTTTGACGGCTACATCAACCAAAAATGAACTGTTTAGGGGTAGACTGAATGCGCAAACTGTTCCAAACCGTCTGAGAACTGCTCACCTTCAAGCATTTTGCAGCAACAATGGCGTCGTCTTCCCAATCATGTGTTCACAAGCATCACAAAGTCCATGCGGAGGCGTTGTGTGGCAGTTGTCAACGCACATGGTTGCCATACACGCTACTGAACTTGTGTGCCATCAGGTTCTCGTGCTTGGGACTTATGATTTAAACTGTTGATGTTATTACCGAATACCGTAGGTGCTTGGACAAATTATGGTTGACCACCGTTAATTAAAATCCTTCATTGGACATTAATGATTAAAAATTACCTTCTCTGATACATTTGTCCGTTGTATATCATAGATGGGACTTCTTTTAAAAATGTAAAGTTTTTAATTTGACTCAGTATATGTATGTCTAATTGATACTTTAATATCATTTAGCCATATGTATGCTCATCTGGGTTGTGAAATGATAACATGTAATTATTAAGTTTGACATGATTTTGTCCACCACAAGGTATCAAAATCCCAATAATAGAAAATAGAATCTGTTAGCAATCTTGATTGTCATTAAGGTTTTGTCAACTGATTCTCCATCCAGTATTTCATTGAAACGCAACTAAGTCACACTTGAATTCATGGTACCTACATGCACTAGTGTGTCCAAGGTCAAGGTCAACATGAGAGAACGTGTCTAAATATTCAGAGATCAAGGTAAGCTGTTCTTCAACAAATACAGGCTGGATCTCATATAGAAGAGCATGGGGTGAATGACTACTGTCCTTGTAGTAATGTTGAAAATATTGACATCCACAAATCCTTTCTCTCTGTCAGTAATCAAGTTGGGTGAGAGGTAATCGGTAATAGCTGAATGGCTAGTTCTTTGCAATATAGCACATATATTCTGTTAGGGAAGCGCCTTGTCAGTGATAGTGACGTCTGAGTTGGGTGGAATGACAAGCTTCCCAACTCCTGTGCACTTGACTAATTCAAGCTGAAATTGTCTTCTCTCAAGCTCCCATTCCTGTAGCACGATGCTACATGAGGGTTGTTTAACCAGCATTGTAGGCGTCTAAGACCTGCCTTACTTCAGGCTTTTTCTCCCAAATAAGAGCTGACATTAAAATACACTTGATGGTATCTACATAATTTCAAAAATTATCAGTTCAAGTCAAATCTTCTTCGTCTCCACAATTGTCGCCTGACTCGCTCTCCACAACAAAGTTGGTGCATGTTTGGAGTTTGCACATGCTAGTACAGGTCAGTCCATTTAAGATGCATGTGCAGCTTGGAAATTTGCATGACTTGGGACACTTGCAGGCTAACAGCTGCAACACAGCTTCAGGCGCTGGAAGACCACTCATCCAGTCAACTGCCAGGTCGTATCCATCATGTCCATCCAAAGCCATCAGGATGTTGGGCCTGTTGTCGAGAGCTTTCTTCCATATTGCTGTTTGATAGTTGTCTCTCTGTGAATGTTTCATCAAACAATCGTTGCATGGTGGAAGTTTGTGGGATTCCATTTAACCTTCTTTTGAAAGGAAAAGGTTGTGCCGCAATATATTCACATGCTTGAGAGAGGAACCATACAAACAGCAAGTAAACTCAAGTATGGAAAACACTTCTTCTGGTAGCTTATGATGGAGTCCCAGTTCTTTGAAGCATGCTTGGTACTTCTTGTTACCTTTAAGTAATCTCAAGGCAGACAGTTTACCTTTCCCAGCAAAGGAGCTGATGGTGTCACATCCTGTGAAGGCATGGCATCCAAGAGTGGCTTCAGATACGTTTTGTCCCAGTGCCTTCCTAACATTGGATATACTGATGAATCTTGTTCTGTCTTGTTCCAAGCTTCATGTAGACATCCGACTGCAGGTGGGAAAGCAAAGACAGGCATAGCAGAAATACATCAGTATCCTCAGAACATACAATAATGGTTCTGTAACCTTGAGTTGACGCATGGCTGGCATGAAGAAGAAGTCGAGTATCTGCTTCTTCTTGTGTTGAGTTTAATTCCTCTATATGCTCACAGCTTTCTGGACTAAGCTGAATGCAATCCTCTCCACATGTGATGAACAAGTTCTTGTTGCTAATCTTAGAAGTTTATTTCTCCTTCTTCCACTCCATGACGAGAAACTGGATGAGATTCTGCGTGTTGCTTGAACTAGACAGAAACTTTCGCCATTGTCTGATGTTCTTAAACTGTGTTCCTGTACCAGCTCCACGGGGACTTCTTTCTGAGTTCTTGATGGGACACATCTTTGTACACATCGAACACTACATCAATTCGTTGACTTTTGTCTCCTTCGTGCAAAATCTGTACAAAAATGTCATCAGCAACAGTTTGGAAAGTCTTGTTATCAGTCTTGATTTTCTGTACAATTGCCATTCCATCAATCAAAGTACAATATGGTTCTGGAATAGTTTCTGATAATGGTGCAGTTTTCTCCAATTCCCTGGCCAAAGTTGATTTACTTGTCTTTCTGAGTGATCCATCAGGGTATACAAGTGACAGTGGTAATGGTCCAAGGGGGTGGCTGAATACAGATTTCATATTGAGTTGTCTGCTCTGTGCTATTATGACCATATGAGCAAACAGATTTCTATCTGCTCTGAGCACTACTTCAGCTTGACAAGTTTGAACCTTTTGCTTCTTCTTGGTCAGATTGCTGAAGGTTTTCAAATTGTTTCTTGGCAGCCGATCGTGAAATTTCTGCAATGGAGGGTTGGTAAGAAGACATCTGGAAAAAAAGTCACAGAAAGACTTTTCTCCTATTTCTTCTGCTCTCAGAAGGTCATAAGTGATGCTTGGAGTGGCTGCAGCAGCAGTGGATAGTGACACCAACTCAGCATTGTTGAAAGGATTGATCCTGTTGTTCTTTAGCATATCCACTACTGAGTCAACATTTGTTTCATCTTTGGCAATCCTTGTCTGTTGCAAATCTGGGTGACTGAATGACGATCTATTCAACTTCATCATATTACGGATCTGTCCAAGGAAGATGCTGCGGTATTCTGCCATCAGATAGTATTTTGTAACAACTGCCTTAAGACTGAAACCTTTGGTTCCTCCTGCCGTTTGTGTGTCTTTGTTTGCAGTTTCCTCCAGAGTCTGGTCAACAGGAATTCTTCCAAAAGGATTGTCAGATCCAATCTGAACAGAAAACCCACCATTCTCCAGGTATTCATGAATGTCTCTGTGAGTAGAGGACAAATGTGACATTTGACCAAGATATGCTGATAGGTATCGGGCATAGTTTTGCTTGTCATATGAAAAGCACCAAGGTGTAATGGATCTGATGCAGGATAAATGCAGCAGACAGTTGTCTTCCCTTGAAGCACAGATTAGACCCAAAACAATCTCAACCATGTCTGTATAGGATGTCCAGAATGCAGACATGTCTTCATTTCCCTTCCTCAGAAAGTCTTGGTACTGCTGAAAGGCTGGTATTGTATTGGTGAATGATGCATCTTCATGGAGAGCTTCAAACGCTTCTTTGTCAACATTGTCATGCAAATACGCAACCTTCTCAAGTGCTGACTGAACAGTTGTTACCAAACCCCCACTGTTGTTTTCTGCAACCCACTGTTGAAAACCTTTCCACTGAAGTCTTATATACAACTTTATGGAACCGCACTGCACGATTGTAGTGTCGCCCTTCAAAGACACCTGAGAATGAACCCTCAGCAAGGATCCCAGCTTCAACACAAAGGTCCTTCAAACCAGCATCTTGGAAGTGTTTACCTATGACACCTAGGAATGTACATGCTGTGTGAAACGAACCAAGTCTCAAGATGATATTGCCAAATGTTTCTTGGTGTTTCCAAACAATCTCAGCTGCTTTGGCATAAAGGGCTTGATCCAAAGTGACTACAATGTTTTCAAGTTGAAGAGCATTCACTATGGTCAAAGACTGCTGCAAGATTTCATGAACTGTCGACATGTTAGTGGCAGGTGCATTGATGGTTGGAAGGTATCCAATTGTGTCCTGTTTTATGTCATCCTCATCACGAACCAATATATTTAAGCCAGTCCATGAACTGATCTTCTGTTGTTGGACGTTATGAAGACTTGCAAGAATCCATGTTAGGTTTTTCTTCATTGATTCACCCATAGCTGATTCCAAGGGAGAGAATGGCGCTGGTATTGCTGGTGGTCCAACTCTTTCCCCTGCATTGTACAGCTGTAACAATGGGACAACTGAGTCAATGGTGCGTCTTCTTGTCTTTTCTACTGATGGAGCTGGATGTTTATCAAGATGTGGGCCATAGATGGTAGGCTGGATTGCTATACCATTCACTCTGTGTGAAGTGCCTCCTCCTGTCAGAGTTTCCTCAAGGCGGTCAATGTTATCCCATGCAAGTGTAGTAACAACATGAGGGTGAATGTTTTGTGGTAGTGATACAGCATCTTCTTCAGCCCATGCTAGCTTTCGGAGGCATATTGCAGTCTCAATTTCTTCAAATTTTGGGCGTGAAACAGCATAACCAAAACCGTTCAAAATTTGAATAATTTCAACATTTCCAGTGAGAGTCTTGACAGCAAACGGAAGCAAAATTTGCTTGGGTGTAATTGTTTTACCACCAGTCACTGCATAAACAAGGTCTTGACCAAAGGAGTCTGAAAGAATTTTTGTTTTCTCCGACATGAATTCTGGTTTCACATCTCCAGTAAGAAGAATTTCCAAAAACTCTTTGACAAGAAGAGGAACAAACTTGGATGGATTTTTTAAATCTGATGGTTGTGGTGGCCATGGCAATTCGTCTTTCATATTCTTTATATACTTGCGCAGTAGAATTGCAGATTCCTGTACAACTTTCTCTTTGCCCCTCTTTGTCCTCCAAACTTTCAACTCTTCTTGCATCTTTTGATTTTCTCTGGCAATGGTTTCAATAGATAGGGTCTTTGGTGAAAGAAGAAGCTTGCCATTGTTGTCAGTAAATATGTGAAGGCTGTCACCAAATTCAGAACTAAGTTTACGATGCAGGTGCTGTTGTTGATGCCTTGATTTCCTTGCATCCAGCATTTTCAAGCAGACTTCTCAACTTACTAGCAAGGTCTGTCATCTTGAGCACAGATGGGTTTGAAAATACTGTGGTTCTAATGTACTCACAAACTTCTTCAAAGGCCATTGATGCAGCATGTTCATAAATTTGATCTTCTTCGGTTTGCTCTACAGGAGTTGAAAGGTGATACCTCTCTTCATCCCTTGTGTAATCTCTATAGCAACTTCTGTGGTAGTGTACCTCAGCTGCAATAATATCTCTGCTAGTAACTGCAAGGATTTTAGAATCTAACTTCAGTGTTGCTATTCTCCTGAGAGTTTCATCAGTTCTAAGTTGTGACGATATTACTAACTGCTCCCTAGAGTTGGTACCCTTTTTATACTCGGTCTTGCTGCAAAATACACATTTTGCCTCATACACAGTTGTTGAAGAATGGCCTGACCTGTTCAGTTTCTCTCTCACGAGAATAGACTCTGTTGTTGCTTCAGGTGACAGGAACTGTTTCAGATCTCTTTCATTTGTAAATCTGCTCCGACAATTTCGGTGGTACAGCAGTGATGGAAATTTATCTTCTTCTGTTATTTCTGCTATTCTTAAAATATTAACATGTTCTCGAAGTTTTGATGCTCTGAATAGTGTTTTCCATGAAGAAACAGAAGATGGTGTGGATAAATTTGAAGAAGACTCTTCACAAATGCTGCAGGATTCATTGTAGGTCTGCTGTTTGGACAAGATGGAAACATCTTCATCAGATTTATCTGCCATGGTCCACTCTTCTTCACAGATAAGTGCTGCAACCAAAAGATATTTATAAGTCCAGTGCAAACCTGTTAATATAAAAGTAAATTTATTTCAAAGAATACAACTTTAGACTAACCCAGCAAAACATATATCTTAATAAATAATCATCCATTGCATAATATATTATCTGACCAGCAAATCTCTGAGTCACTAGGACTACACTCACATTTTCCCTACAAAGATTCCTTAGAGATTTTTTACACAATAAACCCATCAGTCATATAGCAAATTAAAAAAATGGGCATAGCTTCTGCGTGCGGGGCTACCTGCCCGGTCGAGGGAGCATAACCGCTCAATTTCTTCAACCCCCCAACCAAAGGGCAACTGCCACATGTATGGAATGACTCCCCAATTCCCCAAACAATATGATCACAAATATCAACTTACTTGTAACAAATGTTTCTCTAATTAGTCTTAATAGAACAGCACATATCATTACATTATAGACATACATTCTTTTTTTAAAACAGTAATATTCATCAGAGTACTCATGCCATAATAATATAGTCTTAAGAAAATACTATCTTCTGTTGTTTGATTACAGTGTCACAACATATCTAATTACCAAATCTTTGCATAGATACATTAAAACAACAAGAAGCATTGCACATTGGATGGCTAGAAAATGTTTTTTAACTGCTAATTCCCAACTTTGAGGATCATTTGTATGTTAGATTTCATTTTTGAGCAGATTACAAGAAAAGTTTCTAAACAAAACTTTACCTTCTCTTACAGTGTAACAATATTCAAATAAAAAATTAACGAATAATAATTGGACAGCAACAGTAACTTACCTTGTATAGACCTTGATTCATTGATGAAATTTCATATGTAGCTGTGCATGACAACAGAGACCATATAATAGAGGGACGGCCCTCACCAACAGTTTATCATAAACCATCAGCGCTACGGTCTGGCATGTAACTGATACACCCCGACACCCTGCTATCAACCTCCCTGTACCGCTGCAGATGCGCACGACTGACCATTCTGGTAACCACGTAAACAATATTAAATAAGTTCGCTGCAAATTGTTTGCTGAACATGTGTGTCTTCCGGGACATTTATTTCAATTTACATTCGCCACAACCATGGATGACAACATTCACTAGGACGATTTCGTCTTGGACCTAGATATGCCACTTGAAGAATTCCCACTCTTCGACCAGGGGCTGGTTTCGGATGACTCTTGGTCTAAATAGAATGACAGTGATGTTACCGCTACCAAGCCGTTGGTAAATACCTCCCAAAAGGTTTCACTCAAAGAAAAAGATAGGAAATGAAACTATGACGTCTGTCCACAAGCGTAAGTTTTCGAGGACGTTCCGATATCAAAAGTATTTTATAATGCATTCTTTTTGTTGTAACAATCAGTTAATATATCTCATTTTATGCTGCAATTGTTAACTTTTATAAATAAACAAATATACCAAATCTACTTCGAACGCCACAGAAAACTACGATCCGGTAAATTGCACAGGAACTCAGGAAGCGTAAATAAAACTCATCCAGAAGCAAGGAAGACACTTGTAACATATCACCATATTCCCGATGTTCACAAAATATATCTCAGATTAACTTCATATCTTATAATAAGTCCAGACTAGATTTACTTGCAAAAATGCATGATCACCGACTGGTGTAAATGCTTTACTATTAGCCAGAAACAAATGACGCCATATTAAGGTTGTTATTTCATGTAAATTCGCTACTATTTTGTAATGCTAATAGTTCCAATGAATTAAAAATACACATTAAACTACGAGCGTTGTTCAATGAATTTTCGATGCGTCCGACAATGTGCTTCGAAGGAATCAAACCTTTTTGGGTTTTTTTCAAAGGGAGGCTACTGTTAAATTCCAAAGCAAAGAGGACGATTGTAATTTTACAATCGTTATTTAATATTACCCGATTAGTTTGATATTTCAGCATACAAATAATTAGGTATTTCAGGTAACAATATAGCTTCAACAAGCATGGTACCAGATATATACTAGTATATCGTAAACTGTTGTAACGTTTGTAGTTTTCAAAATTGTTTCATCATAGTTTTCTATTTATATCTGATCAATGAAAAACAAACTTTAAACTCTAACTTTGAACGAGGCATGCAACTATTACTATTAAAACAAAACAAAACATCACAAACTCTGACATATGTTAAAGTATTTTTCATAGAAAAGGACAATAGACCATCTATATATTTTACTGAATGACACCTTCGACCTTGTTGTCTCGAACTTCTCTCCCGACGACTGCCGATATAATCCTTCTTCTTTCTTGGCATTTACAAAGCAAATGATAATTTTATAATACAAATATTTCATTTAACGGCTTTTTTATTTTTGTATGATGTTTTCATTGTTGTGTAAATACACAAAGTAAGTAGTACCTTCATCATATTTACATTATTATGATTGGGTTTAGGCCCATATCATATAGCTCATAATCAATATTTACACGGCATAAAATAAATAATTGATTAAATGTAGTCATGATTAATACAGACAAAATCTACAGAAGATAACAAATATGTAGTATTGTAGTAGGTAGTATATGCGCGATATGTGATAGAAGCCTAACTGAAACAAAGTTAAACTTACGAAGAAATGGCGAAATCAATGGTAAAAAAATACGCGTCTTACAAAAACAATTCTCATATCATACAATATAAGTCACATTGTAAATGTTTCAAACGATATATGTGGTTGATAATCACAGACAAAATGCATGTTATGTCGTCTGCTATATGGTAATTTACTTAAAATATGTGACGTAAAATATGGCCTTGCGCCAAAAATCATACAAAAAAAACTACCGATCGTACCTTAATAACTTTGGTACCAAGCCAAAGGGGAAATCGTGATGAATGTAAAACTTTTTAATTCAGGACCGATAATAGGAACACATTCGTCTGAAAGCATGCGAAAATTAAGAGTTGGGGTGTAATTATTTCGGGAAAATTCAGACTTAGTCCCATTTCTGGAGTCAAATTCAAATATTTCGCATCCGCCCTAAATTTGTTAATGGCACCAAGCCAATTTTTAACATATCTCCTTTTTATACATCTTGGTAACCAAGGACTTTCATTGCGAATTAGAGGCCATTATTGAAAATAAAAATCTGCCCTTTTGCCGATTTTACATGTGCGCCATTTTGTTCTCTCTGACAAAGACAAAGCGTGATCACAGCCATCAAATACAGTGAGAACGACATGCTTTAGGGCACCAACAAATCTCAGTTGTATTGTTAACAATGTTAAGAAATACATGAGTGTAAATATGTATTGTGAAATATATCTTTCGCATGGGAAAAAAAGGCGACAATGATGACTACAGTGAACGCGTTTCTGCTCGCTTCCGGACAGGCTGCGTTGTACAAGCCGTAGCACTGATGGTTCATGGTTTCGCGCATAGGCTAGAGGGCCGTCCCTCTATTATATGGTCTCTGATGACAAGAAATAGGAGACCTCTGTCAACCAGTGCTGAGACCTGGTCCCATGCTGCTGCCACCTTGACTGTGCTAAAAATAGCATGTGGCTACTACTCGCCTGCAAATGGTTCCACAATATATAATTAGCTGGCAGCAGAAGGGCACTAACTAAATGTTGTTAAAACGCTGAGTAGATCACGGTTATCTTTTCTTATTCCGGTGGTGACCTTGCCCTTCGTTCGAAGCTGTCACTGACATGCAAGCAGACTTGAGCGAGTTGAGTTTCACGTCCTCAGTAAAAGGTGGTACAATAAACATGAACGCCTTTGGCGAACACTCTGATTTCCCTCTTCCAAAATGGTACGGACATGATATAAATTCAGCTGATAGATCAAGGAAACCGCACCATTTTGAATGCACAGACGGGACCCCGACAGTGCGAGTGACCAACTGTTGGTCCGATTATTCAAAGCGCGGCGCTAATGTGACTTTTCAAATGTTCTTATAGGTATCCTGCGTACTAACAACATGGCGCTTGAATTCTCATAAGTTGAAGAAATTCTTCCAAAAGGATCTTGAACGTCGGTGTTATTATGGTTGAAAACACAACTGCAGGCGCATGTTGTTAATACGTATACATAGGAATGTAAGCAATGCCCATATTTGGGCATATCAATATTCATGCGCAACCAGATTTTGCAACCGGTTTCAGTTTGGTCTGTCAACGAACAAAAGTTGTCATGTATTTACGCTTACATACATATTTAACGTGGGTAATAAATAAAATACCACACCCATTCTCGTTAGGCACCATTTTGACAAAACTCGTGAACTTTCTATGTTATCTGACCTCGCCTTCGCTCGGTCAGATACCATAGAAAGTCCACTCGTTTCGTAAAAATGGTATCTAACGAGAATGAGTGTAGTATTCTCTATATATCATCCAACTCTCAGTGTGATACCAGTCACTGATATTTGTGATGTCGTGAAGTTTATGACCAGGGACATGTCAAGTCTTCGACATAACGATTGTTAGAGTAAATCATTCCCACAGGGTTGTGGACCAGGTGATGGTACACAAAGGACCCTTTCCCCATCTGCACCAGCACAGGAAAACCGTGTGTAAATAACTAACAAAGAAGAAAGTGATGACTTTATATAACGGTATTTATTTTAGGTGGGTTCCTAATAGTAAAATGTACAGAGCATTTCATTATTTAAATCCTAAATTCTGATTCGTCAAGCAAAGATTTTAGTGTTTGTTTGTTGAAATCGAGTCTGGACCAGACAATCCAGTGATTGATATCATGAGCCACGATCCACGCAATTGGGATCGGTGACATGCTTCAACCAAGTCAGCGAGCCTGACCACCCGATCCTGTTAGTCGCCTCTTACGACAAGCATGGGTTGCTGAAAACTTATTCTGTACCCAGATGTCATGTAGATTTCTCAATGTCAGTGTCAATTTACACACAGCTCTCCGTGTTGCTTTTGTAGTTCAACATATTTTAACCAAAGTATCTTTTCTGACAATCAGCATCGACAGTTGTGTGGTAGGTACTTGTACGCTACCAGGCTAGAACGTACAATACAATTACCCTGGCAACAGATGAGCGGATACTAGAGTTGATCCAATGAATGGGCCACAGGGCCGGGAAAAGACAGGTACGTGATTCCATGAGATTCAATAAAACCCAAACCAAAGTGACTTTTACCGACGCCACAAAGTGTTCATGCAAGGAGCACAATTTGAATGTTTAAGTGTTTGTTCGGAGCATGCTTCTCATACACATGTGAACGGCACACAATGATTGTTTAGCTAAAATCAGGTGATAATAAAAACACTTTTGTTTGAGCATTGATAACGCTTATGCAATGCCACTGCTTGCTGAACATTAACGTCTACGAGCCGTGAGTATGCTGCAAACAGGAATTGCGCAAAATGTTGCTTCATCGAAACACAATATGATCTCTTTGGAGCTGTTATGACTTGCCACAAGCCGGTCGTCCACATGTGCCGTTACTTGAACAAGACAGCTATAGTCGGTATCTACAGAATAGATACTAAATTGCTACATCCACAGCTCGGACAATTCCTTGGTTCAGACCAATTGAGGCACAACATCTGGCCCACTTCGTCGTCATGCACACCCAACGTGGTGTAGACACAGCATCTGAGGTTCAGAAGACAAGACTAGGACAGGATACATCACTAATTCCAATAGTGACTCAACAACTACACTGGCTGCCAATCCAACAAAGAGTGCAATTTAAACGACTCACTCTGGTTTACAAGGCAATACATAGTTTGGATCCAGCATTCCTACAGGAACCGATAGTACCATACAAGCCTACCCTACGTTCTCTCCGATCAAAAGGTCAACATCTGCTTTCTCGGAAGCTTGACCACTGTCGACGCGGGGTGAATATACTATCATCACTGAGTTTTGCTATCATCACTGTATCTTTATATGTCATACTGACCACTGCCATCATAGTATATATTGCCATGGAATATTGCACCTACTGCCGTTGTAATTGTTGGGCAGTAGGCCATGCGTCGGCGCTGAAGATAGAAAGAACCTCAGGCCTTTGTCACTTTCACTGATATGGTATCGATGATATAATTCTATAAATTAAACAATCATATTCCAAATAATTGGAAACAACACTTGACAAGAAATATTTTTTTCATCCCTCATTTAACTGATCGATTCATGGTTATAAAAAGCGAGACTCCGGTAATAATTGTTCAACCCTGAAGAATTTCAAATTTCACACCGATCATCAAAAATTAATTAATTTGCAATAGACTCAGCAAATGGTGCTTAAAAGAAGACTTTAATCGGGCCAATTGTCATTCCCAGCCAATTTGATCCAATCATTCTGGACCCACTTCGTTTGTCCCTGGAAACTCACATAGCATTACGTACCAGTTGAAGCTTACCCAATTTGCAAAAAACAAACAAACATGTCTGATGTCTGAGTTTGACACAGAAAATGGACACCTGATATGGAACCTGGGCCCCCAGTAGAACACACAACAGTATGTTTGAGCATATCAGTGACACTGCTCGGAGAAATAGATTATTCTATATATTAAACATCAATGCCAGAGAATGAATACTTTAACTTTAAAAAGCCACAAAATGTTTTCTTATATATCACATGATACATAAAATATAAAAGAAAAAAAAGACAAGGAAGGATGAAAATGTTCCCACGTGCCAGATGACGCATTCCACCCTACGTTTCATACCTCTAGTCACACGTTGGATCAACAACCACTCCTACGTGCAATGCTACTTCCAATTGGCGTAAATCTTGTACAGGAGGATCTGTATGCGCCGGCCCAGAATATCCCAAACACGTTCAAAGGGGTTCAAATCTGGGCTCATTCCTGGTCAGGGTAGAGTCGTTATTGTATTGGCCCACATGTAATCTACGACTGTTCTCGGCGTATGAGACGAAAAGTTCCCTGTCTTCGCGATGTGTCGTCACAGGTCTTCCGGATCTAGGACGGTCCTGTAATCACCGATCTGAGCATGTTTCTCGACTAAACGGCTTACGACAGTGTGATAATACCCCAATATTCCGACCAATGGCATTACAAGACATTCCTGCATTATGCATGCCGATTATTTGCCATCTTGTGGCGTTTGATAATCGCCTTCGTGCCATGGTCACACAATGTCATAACCGAGCTTAAGAAAGCAATTTTAACGTTTGGATATACTGCTTTTTGAGATAGTAGCATACTGCACAGGCATACCAGCATGGCACGTGAGCTTCCGTCACGCATGACTGATGACACCATCTCGAGTAAAAATAATTCTTCCCGTAATTATCTTTCATGACAGTAACAAATATTGGGACCAAACAATAATGAAATATATAAGGGTGTGCTTAACATTTTTCTTTGTGTGTAGCTTCCACCACAAACTTCCCGGTATCCCCCGATATGTTGTCCCTTATCAGTTATTTTAATTTTTTTTTATTTCCTTCTTGATATATATTCGCTGATCCTGTATACTGACAAACAATCTGTGTGAATGTGTGTATAGAAAAAACCCTATTCAAATGTCTGAAATGTCACACCATATATACGTTTCCATTCAACCCTTTTCAGTAAAAAGAAGCACGTCAGTCTTGTCTCAGTATTTAGTCACACAGTTATGCATATTTTGTTCCAGTATCCACTGTGAACATCCCTCGATAGGCCATGAAGGCACTGGTGACAGACGGACCAATCTGTTGTCTTCGGTTGGATCTTTAATGTTACTTTTCTATTTTTTCTTTGTTTGGTTTGTCATTGATCTAAGAATGTGACTGTTCTTCCTTATCCGTCTTTGATCAAAGTATGTGACTGTTCTTCCTTATCTGTCTTTGATCAAACAATGTGACTGTTCTTCCTTATCCGTCTTTGATCAAAGAATGTGACTGTTCTTCCTTATCTGTCTTTCATCAAAGAATGTGACTGTTCTTCCTAAGCTGTCTTCGATGAAAAAATGTGACTGTTCTTCCTTAGCCGTCTTTGATCAACGAATGTGACTGTTCTTCCTAAGCTGTCTTGATGAAAGAATGTGACTGTTCTTCCTTATCTGTCTTTGATCAAAGAATGTGACTGTTCTTCCTTATCTGTCTTTGATCAACGAATGGGACTGTTCTTCCTTATCTGTCTTTGATAAAAGAATGGGACTGTTCTTCCTTATCCGTCTTTGATCCTGGAATGAGACTGTTCTTCCTTATCTGTCTTTGATCCTAGAATGGGACTGTTCTTCCTTATCTGTCTTTGATCAAAGAATGTGACTGTTCTTCCTTATCCGTCTTTGATCAAAGAAAGTGACTGTTCTTCCTTATCCGTCTTTGATCAAAGAATGTGACTGTTCTTCCTTATCCGTCTTTGATCAAAGAAAGTGAATGTTCTTCCTAAGCTGTCTTCGATGAAAGAATCTGTCTTTGATCAACGAATGGGACTGTTCTTCCTTATCCGTCTTTGATCAAAGAAAGTGAATGTTCTTCCTTATCCGTCTTTGATCAAAGAATGTGACTGTTCTTCCTTATCCGTCTTTGATCATAGAAAGTGACTGTTCGTCCTAAGCTGTCTTCGATGAAAGAATGTGACTGTTCTTCCTTACCTGTCTTTGATCAAAGAATGTGACTGTTCTTCCTTATCTGCCTTTGATCAACGAACGGGACTGTTCTTCCTTATCTGTCTTTGATAAAAGAATTGGACTGTTCTTCCTTATCCGTCTTTGTTCAAAGAAAGTGACTGTTCTTCCTTATCTGTCTTGGATCAAAGAATGTGACTGTTCTTCCTTATCTGTTTTGGATCAAAGAATGTGACTGTTCTTCCTTATCCGTCTTTGTTCAAAGAAAGTGACTGTTCTTCCTTATCTGTCTTGGATCAAAGAATGTGACTGTTCTTCCTTATCTGTTTTGGATCAAAGAATGTGACTGTTCTTCCTTATCCGTCTTTGACACAAAGTTTACAGATAAATCAAGGTTTTGCCTCCGATTCACAGATGGCAGAAACATTGTTGGCGACATAGCGGCGAGCGGTATGCTAGGACACAAAGTCTTGACCATGATTGGCATGGTAGTGTCATGATGTCATGGTGTGGGACAATATCACACATGACAACTGATTTGGTTGTTGTTAATGGACATTTAGCTGGCCAGCGATATCTTGAGGATATTTTGCATCCTGTCGTTGTCGACTATATCTCTAGATATGAAACAATTGAAATGATACTCAAATATGAAGATGTTCACATATTTCAGGGAAGGTTGTCTCAGCAAAAAAATGGAAACCATGTTATGCACACATTGCTATTCAGTAAATAATTAGGAGTTACACCAAAACCTGCCCTGTATTTCAAATAGTTCTGAAAACATGATGATTTCATTGATGTTTTCGCGTCCCACGCTGTACTTTACTTTGTAATATTGTTTCTGTGATTAATTAAAAGCAGAGCAAGTGCAAAAGTCAAATGGCGCTCTTTAAAAGTTTGGCAGAAAGAGCATGTTCGATTGTAACCAATTTCATTAAAATCAGATCTTAGTTCTCGCTATCGCTAAACAAAGATTTGTAGAAATCCCATTACGGGTCACGTCAGAACCACCTTTCATCCAAGCAATCAAACGTCGCTTACCAGATCATGGAGACTAAAATTTACGGCCATTTTAGTAGTGTAGGTAATAAGGGTTCTGGCTCACTTCCACTGGAGCCAGATTTATATATCTATACGGCTACTACAGGGGGAATTTTTTATGCAAAAATGATGATGCGATTCAACGATCGCATAATGATCAAGTTAAATTGGCTCTAGCTCACCACTACCTTGAGCCAATCAATGATACCATTAGTACAAAAACGATGATGAGACTAAACTAAATTATAATGAAAATATTCTCTATTATTTTTACGCATACGCACACCATTATTTTTAACAAAGTTATATTCAACATTTTTACTAAGTTCTTCGCTCAGAAGACCAGACTATATACTCTTCTTGGTCATTGGAAAGAAACAATTGATGACCGTATTTGGTTGGTTTGACATCATTGATATAATATATACCTTGTGGTAATTCTCTCCATTTGATAATTTTGTCCCTGAGCATAAATGCTTCGATAGCTTTTTCGAGTTCTTCCTTTGTTGGTTTGTAATTCTCCATTATTATATACTTATGTAAGCATTCGTCTAAATGAATGTATGATTTTTATGCGGTGCGATCTAATGATAGTAAGCAATCTATTTTTAATCTCCAACCAGTTCTTTGGTTTTGGCACGGAATAATTGATGCGCTTGTTGTCTCCCCTGTTCTATGAACTTTTTTTCTAATACCACTGGTCTTACAAGAATTTGATCAAATCTCCTGCTTCATTGCCTTATATTTGGTGAGTTCTGACAGCACTAAACAAAACTCCTCCTCAGATATCTTACAATCAGGCATTGCTGTTGAAATATGATCCTCAATGCTGTTCAACTTTGCTTCAGCAAGTATCCAAATATTATCATGTTTTAATGCTTTCTTTTGCAACTTACGAGAAATGAATATTATCGCTATTCCTGTCAGTCATGAGACTCCAGACGCTATTTCCATGCCAAGTACGATAGGCGCGGCGATTACAGTTGATAATAAACCAACACCGGCTACACCGAGTCCCATGCCAGCTGTTACAAGCGCGGTGTCAACTCCGTCGAGAGCATTCATGGCTCTGCGATACTTTTTATACAATGCAAGCCTCAACTCCCTCTCCTTCTCTATTTGATGTTTTATGTCGCTTATTTGATGTAATCGAAATCCATCAACAGTATCCATCTTTTCAGATGCTTCATCGAGGGCTGGATATAAACCCATAGTGTATATTATTATATCATATAATAGTCTTTAACTGGTCGTGCTTCAATGTTTTGAGAGTATACATCAACCTTATTAAATGTATATTATACGGCATGAATATCTTAGTAAGAGAAATGCTGTCACTTTTATTAATTTGGACCCCCTCAAGAGTTGCAACGGGTGATACTCCCATATAAATAATACTGCAACGTTGACGCTCATGTTGCTTGAGCCATTTAATTGATAGACCTGGTAATATTTCGAAGGCATCTTCTGGTGCATCCCCAAACAAGACTTCAATAATAAGCGTAGAAAGATTAGGTATATTCTTCAAGTTATCTTTAATATCATTGAATTCAGTGACCAAATTTAAACTAACATTTTTTACTGCCGGACAACTAAATAACATATAACCTGGGTTTTCTGGCAGGGGAGAGACTAACACACTTTTTCGTTTTGATGGGATATAAGCCCCGAGTACGATCCCACTATTCATTATCTTAGTTAATTGATGTACCTTACCCATCATCACATATGGTGGGGTAATGAGGATATTCAGTAGCCACTCGATTTTTGTTTCGATCATAGTCCATTTATTATCATCCTTGTGAGTAATATCATGGTATAACATTTATACTAAGTTATCTTATAATAATTAGATCTACATCAAGTGCTTTTATTAGTTATCATGGTGTTATATTTATACATCATTTCATATAATTATAGTTTAGCAATTTATAATTATCATCAGGTAAAATGCATATATAAAATATCAGTAGTTTCAGTTATAGCTTTTTAGATAGATGCTAGCCTAAGGTAATGGGAGCGCATCTTCTGGACATACTATTCAATAAGACAAGTGTTACGTCTACATAGTTTAATAGATTTGAAGCTTTTAGATAAATGCTAGCCTAAGGTGTCAAGATCCCATCTCCCAGATAAAAGATTACCTTGAACTATTTTATTTAAGTAAATCTGTCATCACATATATTAGAATAACATTCAGGAATAAGACTCATTAAGGATTAGCCCCCCATACAAGCTCGTCTATAGGGCAATAAGGATTAGCCCCCATACAAGCTCGTCTATAGTGCATTAAGGATTAGCCCCAACACAAGCTCGTCTATAGTGTCACCATAATCTCTTTCAAAGCATCCAGTAAATATGTCAACAAGATTAGTGCCAGTCCAACAGGATTAACAGGATTTAGTATTCCCCTCTGTCTAGTCATCCATTTAGCATAGGGCACAACCAATCGTGTATCAACCAATCCTATTCCTTTTTATTGTTCTAATTTTTGTTAAATACATAGAGGTTATCACGCGAGTGTGTTTGGGGATTGTAAATATCCTGCATTAGGAATAAACATTGTATTTAGCGAGCCTTGGCGAGCTAAATACATAGTGTTTATTCCTAATACAGGATATTTACCATCCCCGAACACACAAGCGTGATAACCTCTTTATCATATAATGTCATTCTTTAATTCTGTGCTTGAAAATAGCTCTCCCTCTCTCACAAACATTACCGAAACATTGCGATTTTTTCTGGAATGCGCGCATTAATATTTATTAGGTCACAGGGTAAGTGATGTGTCAGTCGGACTGTGACAGTAGCCAATATAGCTCCAACTAAAATCTGTTTCTTATACAGTGGCGAAGCAACATATACGCAAAACAACAACTGTTTTCACTTGCATTTCACGGCAATCCATCGGTCTGTCCGCTAGAGTAACTGCCCTTTGTCAAAGGGAAGCTACTCAAACCCTAGTCTTTGAGACGTCACGGCCACGTTCAGACTTTGTTGACAGTCGGTCTGTCCTATCATAACGTCAAGTACAGTAAGATGAACACAGAGCGACAAAACGAAACAAGGTAACAATTCAAACATATTTCGGCCTAATCCAACTATTTCAATTTGTGGAAAAGGTTTAAAGCCGCAGAGGTTGACAAGCACAGATATGGTTACTGATCCCGCTTGGCTGGGCCTAGTGCCCTCGCAAAATTGTTTCGAAATTTATATCTCCAAAGTTGCCAAAAGTTATAAAATGCCTTAGCTACATCACAGTTAGACACTGATTTTCAGTATATTAGACTGTTCTTTTAATAAAGATAGCAATTATCCCTTTAGTTTATCCAGATTCCCGATGGTTAATTCTGACTCGATCGCCGAATGACAAGGGCGACGCCATGTTGTTTGTAAACAGTGAAAGTAGTCCCTACTTGACCTTTGATATTTGCATCTCTATCCGCATATGACCCCAACGGATATCGTTTTTATCCGTTGGCTTTATCCTGCCGAGAAACCTACCCATTATATGATAAATACAGATACCTCTTGTTAGGGCAGAAAAGGGGTTGGACTCTCTTACCAAGCAGACCTCTCTCCCACTGCCCAGAGTGTGTATCGACTCTCTGTGGCACCCTCAGTTATTTTCTAAGTATAATGTAAATTGTTAATTGTTCTTGTAAATAAAATTGTGATTAGTCTCCTGTGACTCCGGCTCTTTGCTGACTAATTCCCCAAGAAAACCAGCACGTCATTTGGAAGGTATTGTTCACCCAGAACAGTTCCATGATAGTAAGATTGTACGAAGTGTTTTTATGGAGTCTACTAACGTTGACATCACTTAAATCTCTTAGATTACCTGTGAATGCAACTTCTTTCCGCTTGTATACATTATCTTGCATATAACTTGCCATCAGTGCCGGGTTAACCGAATCCTTCTGTCTCCTAGATCGGAAAGCGCAATTGTATGACATTATCTGAGCATTCCACGGCCCGATGAATCAACCATTATTAATAATATGGAGTGTTACACTCAAGTATCCTATATGCACAGGTTGATGTTTTACAGCTAATACAGAAATTTTGAAATCTGAAATAATACCACGCTTTAATTTTTAAAATTGTAATGATGAGAAAGATTCCGTTCTACCACTATTATATTTGTCTTCTTTGACTGGAATAGCTCTCAGCAGAGTTGAAGGACTTTCTAGTTGAATATTATACATCATGCTTATCTGATCAAGATGGATGCACAACTCTTTATAGGGAACTAAATCAGGCAATTTATCTCCATGCCGTGTTAAGGTGGAACTTATAAATGGGTTGTCCCAATAAAATCCAAGTGTTTCTGCTGTATACGGGAGAAGAAATATTTGCTTTTCTGCTTATAATCAGCATCCCATTCTACTCATTTTGTGTGATACTAATTCATTAGGCTTAAAAATTTCATCATTGAGTGAGCATAAGCTGTAATACCCATCAGGTATAATTATTGGAGTGCTTTCTCTACCATCAATATCAATTAGCTGTATCTTATTTTTATCTCTCGCAGCACTTATATTGGCCCACCGTGGGTAATACGTTACATCACATAGAGCAACTACAATTGACCATCGATAGTATGAAGCAGTTCAATAGACTGACCATTTGTTATTCCTGGGAGTGTGACATACATATTAAATATACAATGATACTATATCATAACTTAAATATGAAATCGACTTACATTACTAATCAGTCGATTTTAGTAAGTGCCTCTGGTGCTAAGTTTTTTTGTAAAATTCCCTGATATCTTTGAAAAATATAGGGTGACGATAAAATGGTGCATGATTGGTTTCACAATCCAATGCAATTTTGGCAGAACCAGTTAAACTTTGCCATATGGTGTGCCACAACAGAAAGTGGTGTATCTCTTAATGCCCCACGATTTGAACTAAATAAGTCTGTTTTATTATTTCATGTGTACTATCAGATTAGACGTATAATTAAAGAAATAAGTGCCCCATTACCGCAGCATCGATCATGGAATTCCTCAAATATCCGTACAATACGTTCATGTATGAACATATTTGTAATGAATTTAATGTTTCTACAGGAACAGATTGGCGTATTAAAGGAGCTAGCCATGGTCTAGGTGTTCCATACAGTGGACAAAAACTGTTAAGGAAGAAAGTGATATTTTA
The DNA here is from genome assembly GCF_022045235.1 of Haliotis cracherodii. Classification (NCBI taxonomy): domain Eukaryota; kingdom Metazoa; phylum Mollusca; class Gastropoda; order Lepetellida; family Haliotidae; genus Haliotis; species Haliotis cracherodii. The sequence goes on from NW_027266264.1 coordinate 39,608,074, forward strand.
GCTAAAGAAATGGTAAAAGACCCAGCAGATCCATTTAGGTGGTCGCATAGAAGCAAACTTTATGTAAGATTACATAATATTTTCTTAAAAACTCATAATTGGTATCACTACTGGCAACTTTTTAATAATGATTGGAGGGAAGATATTATGAGTTTTAAGAGTGGCTTGCCTTATATTGTTACAAAGTTTGTGCATCCAAACGATACAAGTAACGCTTAGAATGAATTTCTTAATGATAAAACAGAAAATAGTTTTACTAACCCAGGATTTGAAAGAGTTAATGAATCAATAAGAACTTATGTATGGGTAATTCTCGGTGCACAATCGAAAACACGAACGTCCATTATCGGTTCTGGGACGGCGCTCGATGCACAAAAACAGTTTGTCGCATACGTGGAGGATGCTATTAATTCACCATTTGACATACCATCTTCTATAAAGAATTATCAAGATGTATTACAGTATGCCCAATCCAAAGTAGACTACGTTTATGCGCCGGGACTATACATGTCTCCGAGTAATATGGAACTTAAGATCGGACAAGTGATAGGTTATAATAATAAAATTGTTATTGCTACCGATCAACAAAAAACAGGTATAAATTCAGACATTAACACAGAATTAATAACGCAAAACAAACACAGGCGAAACGGGAATAGTCAAGCCACAGATATCTACTAACGCTCAACCATCTACTGACGCACAGTCACAAGTGTCACCACATATTGCAGCTAAAAATCAACAACATATCGATGAAAAAACAGCGCTTGTAGTAGGTGGAGTCGCGGTTGGTTTACTCATGATTTGGTTAAATAGTTCTTAATGAACTGATTTGGTTAAATAGTTCTTAACGAACTGATTTGAATAAATAGTTCTTAACGGACACGTACAACAGCCCGGCAATTGCTACGATCAGTGCCCACAAGTTTTGACTAAGCCAAGTGGTGGTCTTAGCTAATAAATTCAAGAGCCAGGAAACAATACTCCCTATTATACCTGGAAGTGCAGACGCACTGAACAATGTTTTAATTTTATCGGCCAGTGTAGTATCATCGTTGAGGACTTGATCAATAGTTTCTCGAATTCAACTGATTTGTGAACGAAGTGCCTTTCTATTACTGGAAGCAGCTTCGAGGCGGGCCGATCTTTCGTCTACTAAGTTAGGCAATCTTTCTGCAACTCAACGTCTACTGAATTCATCACCCGCCTGATCAAGTTTTATTTTCTCATAAGATATATGCTTGTCGATTTCGGATAGCTTGGCTATATCATTGATGAGTTCTCCACGCATTGTTCGCATTGCCTTGTCAAGACCTCGTAATTCCCTAATACTGAACTCTGAATATGATGATACACTGACCATGGAATTATTGTAGTAGGTATCCAAGATTTCTCCGAGCCCGTCCCAGGCCAGCTTCAAGCTTTCTTCCAAATTAACTATGTAGCCGAGTTCAGCACGCACAGTCCGAAGAACCTTAGTAGTCTTCGAGGAAAGTTTTCCTCATGAGTAGTCCACAAAACCTAATTCATCATGAACAAATTTGATGCCGTGTTTAGCAGCTATCGTAGATAAGGCTTGGGGCTTACGAATACGAGAATTCATAAGATCAATATCTGGAGCGCCATGCAGTCGCAATATTCCTTTACTATCTTTTCTATCTATCATAAACTTTGAATAGTCACGAACAACAGGACTAACATCTTTAAAGGCATCGTAATAATCATTAACTGTTGATTGTAAAAGTTCATCGCTAAGATTCATGCCACCAAAGCTGGTTTAATCAGTACCCTCTTCGATTGTACTAGGGTTATCAAAGTTATCCAGATTAAAATCATCCATTTTTATATTAAACATAAGGTTACATAATTTCAATATAACAATGTCTTCACAATATGGACGCAAGTTAAACCCACAACATAGACTTCGGGATCCATTAAGGGTCAAAGCAATTCACCAGTCTGTAACTATAACTACCCGAGTTCCATTGATCAGAATCAAACACTTCTGGTTCGCTTTTCTAATCTCGGCGCACACGATGTGTTAGTTCTGTGAACTGTCCGACAGGGAGCCCGTTCAGAACATAGCCGTGCTATCGTTAAGAAAATCGCGGTTAAAATTAGTGGTAATGAGGTTTTGAATATTGATGATAGCGATGTATATTTCTGTTACATGGATCTCTGGAGAACGGATAAAGAGCGGGAAAACTTACAGTACCAAGGTATCAATAATCGGAACACATTGAGACTGCGTGTGGGTGTTGATAATGGTGATAATACAGTCGTAAAAGATCTCGCTGTTGCCGGCGCATTAGGTAACCGATTCTATATTCCGCTCGACTTTGAATCACTAGATAGTCACCTGCCCTTTTATCAAGCATCCCTAGGCGATAGGTTAGAATACAAACTCACTTTTAATGACTACAGCAGAGTAATCAGAGCTGCTGAAGATGCTAGCTATTCCATTGACAATATCTCACTGGAGTAGGATATGATAACGGATCCTGAATTAGCCAGACAAATTCGTAACCAGTATACCGGAAGTTTAGCTATTTTGTACGATTGCGTGCTTCGACACCGAAAGATTATAAGGAGCAAAAAAGATACGACGTGGAATATCAATCTAAACGACCCCACAAGATCATTGAAGGGCATTTAAATGTTGCTCGAGGACCCCTCCGATGCATTTAAAAGAAATACCAAGAAGTTCTACAATCACAAGATTACAAAAGTAGAATTGAGTATTGAGGGTGTGCGTAATCAACTATTTAGTCAAGGAATGCTAGCGTATCAACAATGGGATGAGATTAAAAAACTCCCTTCTATAAAACAAAGCCCTGAAGTTAACGCAGGCGTGAAAGATCTGTCTTTCTGGGATGTATCGATGGGTGAATACCTCACCATGAAGTATGCGCTATGGCTCGACATGCGAACCACGGATGATGACCAACTACACGGTAGTGGGCGGAGAATAGAAAATGCTAGCGAGGGTGTCACTATACAGATAACGAAGCTCCAGGAATCGGCTGGTAAATTAAACATATATTTGTACGTGATTATAGATGCGCAACTTAATATACAGAATGGAAGATTCGTGCAGGCGATCAATTAATAATCTTTTACCTAAAGAACCGCACTGCGCTATCATCTGCGGGCAAACAGGTTGCGGAAAAACAGCTTTTATTCTCGATATTTTAGAAAGTCATTATCGGGGTGTTTTAGACCATATTATTATTTTGTGTCCGACTATTTAAGCGTTAATAAAACATACCTATCGAGAGATTGGGTAATGAATGACGATGGGGTGTACAAAGTTGATCTGGGCAATCGTTTACGAGACTGTTTACGAGTACGTCACGAAAAATACAAAGGCGAATCAACCCTTTTCATAATAGACGACTGCAGTGCAAGTAAAGAACTTACCAGAAAGAAAGATATGCTTTCGTATGTAGCATTCTCCAGTAGACATACTCAGCATAGTGTTTGGGTACTTACTCAAAAATACAACTCTGTCCTGAAAGATCTCAGAGAGCAGACCAAATGGGTAGCCCTGTTTCATTGCAAAGACCGAGATTCATTCGAGGAATGTCTACGCAAAAATGATGTTATTTATACCAAGTCCGAGCGAGATAAAGTCAGAAAACTGTTAGCTTCAACAAAGCACTGTAAACTCGTATTAAAAACCGATCAACCAGCTGCTTATGCAATTGCTTAGCAAAATGTAGCAAATATAGCAAAAATATAGTAAATTGAACATTAGCGGTTGTGATGTAATAATGTGGTTCGAAATCCTCATTCTTTTTCAACAGTTTTTTATTTCGGGCTGTATTGGATATGTCATATTCAATTATGTTAGACTTAAATATCTCCTTAGGTATTACATTATGGAAAGCGACGAACTCATCGAACAAATGCTCAAAGAACATGATCAACATGCAGATCAACATACAGATAAACATAGAGAAAGATTCTCGGCTTTGGTAGCCGGTGGAAAATGTTCCCAATATTTTGGTAAAATTATACCACCGAAAAAATTGATAACATGACCGATGAAGAAATTACAAAACTGTACGCACGTTACGAGTCTGCCCTGGGAGCTGCCATGACTTAAACAATAGGTTCGGCTATGTTACAACTTTACACAGTTGTAGCTAGTACGTTTCTTCCTATCCCGGCAGAAAATCGCCCGTATTTATGTGAATCTCTCGAGAAAGACCCATTCATCGAACACGCCTTAAGCTCAGTAAGCTGTGAGTTTTATCATAGATATGGAATGTTCTTAGCTCCACTCACCACCGCTTTAATAACGGCTAGATATTGTCATTTTAAACATACATGCCCACTTAATAATAATGGAGACTCAAGTACAAACCCCGATTGTATCACAACAAGTGAACGAGGAATCACAACAAGTGAATGAGGAAAAACCAGCGATTGCTTCACAAGTGAATGAGGAAATACCACCACAACAAGTCAGAGTGACTAAGAATCCATGAAAGGTTGCAGCTGGTAGGAAGGGCAGGCTAGCGAGGAAGGCAAAACGGCATACTGAACATCCGATTAAAACTTGGGCTCCCTATGCACTAGGAGTTGTTGCTATAACGGCGGTATGGTTATTTCATAAGACCGGAGAAGAGAAAACGACACAAGTTCAAAAATAAGATGAGGTTCAATTAGAGGTAAGTCCCCATATAATGTTATAATGACTACTCCAGTCACAGACGGTAAAATGTTGGTAAACGCAACGTATCATTCAGCAGTGGTTACCGGCTTGGCCATTGGCTATTCCCGTATGGCTAAAATGATTACTAAAGCCACACCTCCCAAGCTAGATTTTAATGGTTATGATATCAGTATGATGATTCTTGATTCTTGGATTGGCAATGGCTACAAAAGATATGCTCATCAAACAAGGACTTATCCCAGAAGACATAATGAAGTAATTAAACATTTGAATATTCTATATTATTGAACATTTGAATATTTTATATTCATTTAATATGGCATCAATTGCGATGATGGCCGGTGGAGCTATTGTTAATGCTCTAGCTTTTTCGGGGAGTAATTATTTATTTTCTAGTATGAGGGAATCAAACGCTAAAGAAGTTGAAAAGGAGCGTAAAAGACATAATAAACCAGTAGAACAACTCCAAGCAGCCCAGTCACAATGGGCCAGGCGCAGAATGAAGAGATTAGATTTTATCAATAAAGAACTGCGTTAGCAAGGACATTCAATTCAAACGTTTAAGGATGCTGAATCTGCCATGCACGAATACTTCCTCGTTTATGGGAAGAAACTTGATCCAATACAGAGACCAACACTCTCTCAGTTTTATACACCGTCAGAGGCTAAGAAAGACCGCGAGATAGCGTTTATAGTGTTTGGGTTATCAGTCATTGCTATTTTTAGCTACACAAAAACTACACATAAACCATGACTACTCGCATTTAGACAAATGATACTAGAAGTGTATATTTATCACAATGGCGAGAGGCACATCAAGATGTAAATTCATACGCATGGGCCAATCACAAATTTGTGGAAAAAGCTGCATGACTGATTTTTGTGGAATCCATTCCATTGCAATTAGAAAAGGGCATATTAATTATTCGTGTTCTGTATATGGGATTGGGGTCAAAGGTAGTTACTGTTTATGTAAGAGTCACGGTGCTGAAAAGAAACAGTTTCAATTTATTTATGAGAGGAAAAAGGCTTACCGAAATGAGAAAAAAAGATTGGGTAGAATTCAAACCAATTAGAGATTAGTCCACCTGTAGTTATATATCACAATGACTTACGTTGTCAGCTCGCTGAAAGCTTTGGCAAAGCAATTGGTCTGCGTGGATATTCTCGAATGAGAAAAGCTGAACTGATTGATTTACTCGGTTTGGAATACAACAAACCCCAGACTGTTGGAGAACTCAAAGCTCAAGCAAAAAACAGTGGGCTGAGAGGTTATTCTCGAATGAGAAAAGCTGAATTGATCGCTTTACTGGATAATAGTAAATCAGTTGGCGATGATGATAAAATCAACAAGTTGTTGATAATAATGAGTTAAAATTTGTACCCACAGCTGGCATTGGTAAATATCTAAGAGGTTGGAAGATGGATATTAATTCCAACATGGATGTTAATGATGTTAAGCCCATCATATCGAGCAAAATTAACAAGGAATTAGATGATTTAAATAGTATAAAATACCAGCTGACGGTTAAAATGTCATTGAGTAAAAGTAACGCAGACGATAGCACTGAATATACCGAACCATATTTCCGAAGCAATCAAGAAGTTTTAACCGAATCCGATACTTTAAACGCATCATTAAATACATCAATTCAGAGGATACAGGAAAATTTAGAACATTGGACTAATAGAGGTTCTGGTTGGGGTGTGGATAAAATCGATAGTTTATATTTAGATATAGCAAATTATATGCCTTTCAAAGGTGGATCTTATATAGATTTACCCCCGTATTATAAAAAGAAAAAAGCCATAATTAATGTAAAAAATAAATTCGATGACTGTTTCAGAGTGATGATAAGATCTGCATTGTTCCCCGTAGACAAAAATCCAGATAGACCTTCGAACTATCCCCAAAACGACAGACTCAACCTTGATGGTTTAGAGGAAACCTACACCAATCTCCCAAATTGATAAGGCGGAAATACAAAATAATTTAGCTATAAATATTTTCGGACATTCTTCTACAGGAATTGCTATACACAGGATAAGCTCCGCTCCTGAACATATTTCCAGAATCAATTCATTTCTGATCGAAAAAGATGGAAAATATCATTATACATGGATAAAGAGTTTAAACAGGCTATTATACGATCAAACAAAATATAAGGGAAAGAAATATTTCTGCGAAAGATGCCTGCATGGGTACAGCAGACAAGATCTATTAGAAGCGCATAAAGAAGACTGCAGAGGTGTTGGACAGACTGTTATCAGGATCGATATGCCTAAAGAGGGATAAAATATACTAAAATTTGAACATTATTGTAATCAAATGCCAAATGACTCCGAAGCACTTATCAAACCTATAGAAAATACCGAACACAATAATCAAGATAGTTTTACATACAAAACTCAAGAACATATTCCTTGTGGGTTTGGATATATAGTTGTAAGGTATGATGGGAAAACAAACCGGCATGTGGTTTACAGAGGTCCCGATGCAGCGAGAAAGTTCCTAGAATATCTACAAAATGAAGAGAGAATAATCAGGGAAAATTTATCACATAAGAAACCCATGTGTATGACGAGTGATATTTGGAGGGTCTATAAGAAGTCAAAGAGTTGTCATGTTTGTAATAAACCCCTGAATGGGGATTCTGTAAGAGATCATTGCCATGTCACAGGTAATTATCGGGGAGCATAACGAGTGTAACTTGAAACTAAAAATGAATTCTCAAACAATACCCATCCCCGTTGTGTTTCACAACCTTAGAGGATATGTTTCACATCTCATCATGCAAGCTATCTCAAAGACCGACGGCGGTTTAACGTGTATTCCTAATAATATGGAAAAATACATATCATTCTCGTTGACTAAAACTATACATTATAGGGACAAGGATGGGAAAGCCAGAATAAAGCACAGTAATGGGCTTAGATTCATAGACTCCGTACAGTTTCTGTTATCTTCCCTGGACAATCTAGCTAATGCGAACAATCACGATGACTTTGCAATAACAAATCAATATACCGATCGGTTAACTCGTCATTTGTTGTTGAGAAAAGGTGTATATCCTTACGAATATATGGATGATTGGTCTAGATTCGACGAAACTAAATTACCACCTCTTGAATCATTCTATAGTAACTTAACAGAATCTAAAATAACTGATGCCGATTATGAACACGCTCTGACAGTTTGGGATAAATTAGGTTGTAAGAATTTAGGCGATTATCACGATCTGTACTTAAAAACCGATGTACTGTTACTCGCCGATATATTCGGGATATTTAGAAAGACATGTTTAAAACAATACGGCTTGGACCCGGCATGGTACTATTCCAGTCCAGGACTATTATGGGATGCATTGTTGAAGAAGACCGGTGTAGAACTAAAACTACTCAATGATGACGATATGCACTTGTTTATTGAGAAAGGATTAAGAGGTGGTATATCGATGGAGGCTAAAAGGTATTCTAAGGCTAATAATAAATTAGTGGAAGGATATGATCCGAGTAAACCCGACATGCACATATTATATCTCGACGCCAACAATTTGTGCGGATGGGCTATGAGTCAACCTTTACCCACGGGTGGTTTTGAGTGGGTCGATGATATCGAAGTGAATAATATCCCCTCAGATTCCGATAAAGGGTACATACTAGAAGTTGACTTGGAATATCCAAATTTGTTACATAAAGACCCTAACAGTTATCCGCTAGCCCCCGAAAGATTAATGGTTAATAAAGATTGGATGTCAGAATAGCAACACTCCTTGATGGGTAATACTAGGTTAGCTAACGTAGAAAAACTCGTATCAAATTTGATGGATAAGACAAAATATATAGCTCACTACAGAAATCTCCAGTTATATCTATCGTTAGGTATGTAACTAAATAAAATACAGAGTTCTAAAGTTTGATCAAAGCCCTTGGATGGAGCCCTATATAAGACTGAACACAGATTTAAGAAAGATGGCTACCAGCGATTTTGAAAAAAATCTATATAAGCTTATGAATAACTCAGTATTTGGTATATAAACTATGGAGAATCTGAGGAAGCGTGTTTATGTTAAATCAGACAGGTCTAATGAGGAAGAAAGACTCAGGAGCCAGTCTGGCTTTTAACAGAAGCAAGATATTTGATAACGACTTAGCCGCGTTGCATATGAAGAAGAGTAATATAAAATTTAACGTTGGTATGAGTATTCTCGACTTGTCAAAACACTTAATGTATGACTTTTATTACAACGAACTTAAGAAGCAATACGGTGAGAGATGCGAGGTGTTCATAAAAAATAGATATGTATGACACGAGCGATTACCCAAAAGATAATCCACTGCACAGCGTAGTAAATAAAAAGGTGTTAGATAAGATGAAGGATGAATGTGCTGGGACCCCTATAGGGGCGTATGTTGGATTAAGACCTAAGATGTATTCTATAAAGAAGTGCGATAATGGAGAGACAAGAAAAGCTAAAGGTGTTAAGAAGTATGTGGTAAAAAAGCATATCAAACACGAACAGTATAAAGAAGCATTATTCAATGGTAGAACGTTCAAACACCAGATGAACTCTTTAAGAAGTTACAATCACAGGATATATGGATTAAGAATAAACAAGACATCATTATCCCCCTTAGATACAAAGAGATGGATTGATAAGGATGGTGTAACTACCTATGCTTATGGTTATGGTGGTAATACTGTATCGTTGGGAACTATGAGCAACTCTTCTCGTACAAATGCCCTGCCCGGTCCATCTTTAAGATAATAAAGAATAGGCTCTCCTTCTTTCATAACCAATCGACTAATGTTATGTATATTAAGGGACCAAATCGGATCTGTTGCGCGACGTAGGCCTCCTTCGAGTTCACAGGGCTGGTATAAATATCTTACGCTTACTCTATCCGGAAGATTTTGTTCTTTGCCTCTCCTCGGTGCTGAAGATTCGGAAGTCACAGATTTCATCTTAATCGCATCAGATGGTTTCTTCCTGATTAATCTCATTACTTCATTATTCAGCGCTGATACAACAGCTGATAAACGTGTCACCTATTCGGCTGATCTTAATCGATCTGATTTCATTTCGATCCCATACTGATAGCCAAACAAACGTTCTGCTAATGTCCGGTTAAATCTTTCAACGATAGCTTGACTACGGTGGGCCTCTTTTTCACCACGCCTGATTTCGACATCGTGCTTTGTTAATAGTTTAGTTACTGATCCCATAAACTCACGAACGGGATCTACTTGAAATAGCTTAGGACATTTTAGTGGTCCGCGTTTATATATATGGCTCAGTGCATTAGCTACTTCTGTTGAATCTTTCGAGGTTAATGGCTCAGCCTCTTTGTATCGACTAACCACATCCACTACGGTTAAAGCGTATTTATACATTTTGCGTTTTACCTTATCATGGGGAAGAAACAAGAGGTCAGCCTGATGAACTTCATTCGTTGTAAAAATATCAAACTTCTTCCTCGGTATATAACGCGGTGCCGGTAAGTATATTTGCCACATCGCTTGTTTCTTTAACCAATCCTTGGCTACATCTTTAGATACCTTAGCCGCAGTGGCTAATTTCTTTATTGCTCCTATACCTTTCCAATATCTTCGTGGGCTAAAGTAAATTTTATCCATTATTAATTAATATTGAGGTTTCTTTAAATACGAATCATGACGATCGTTGAATCGCATCAGCGTTTACACATAAAAAATTTCCCCTGTAGTAGCAGTATAGGTATATAATTCTGGCTCCAGTGGAAGTGAGCCAGAACCCCTATTACCTATACTACTATTTTCACTAACATGTCAGTTGATTTTCTGGGGACATTTTTACAAGGGGCTGGGGCTATATTCCATTTTCAATAATGTCGGCATAGGCTATGGCAGTCAAAATGTGTTTCAAGAAGAAAAACAAAATTAAACAATATCTTAAACAGTTAGATTTTATAATGGTGCAGTCAGCAATATTCCACCTTATCATGCCAGACTGTAAATAATTGAGTAGGGAATGTAGTTTGCGAATTGAGGTGTGATCACAAATGAAAAACATAGGGCTGCAGTAGTCATGATGCTAATCCCTATATGCATTTACCAATATGTCATCTCGACAACAACATCTCACCACTGGAGAGCTAATAATTAAATAAACATATTTCAGAAATACCCAAATTTTATTCTTCAACATAACAACTAACAATAACCCAACTGTTTCAGTTGAATATCAGCCATTTGACGTAAGAGAGCTGGCAGGCACCCCTGTCAGATGCACATTGTCAAAATACTTGCTGTCTCAATACACTCAAGTCCTAACTGCTTAAATATAAACAGATCTACTAGCACATGAAATAGTGAATAATATAGTTTTTGTATACGTCTCATATCATTTTCATGTACAATTTCAACTGCTCATTTGCTGACAGGTAAGACCCATGTGACATGAATTGCAGAGAAAATGTTAACATTATATTTTTGAAAGTCTATTTTTACAAATAATCATTTTGTAAGAATTATTTTTATCCTGTGAGTGTCCAGCAAGACTACTATGGAGACATCCAGACCTCCAGTAACTTGCCTGTCATCTGTGTGTCCAGCAAGACTGCTATGGAGACATCCAGACCTCCAGTAACTGGCCTGTCATCTGTGTGTGTCCAGCAAGACTACTATGGAGACTCCAGACCTCCAGTAACTTGCCTGTCATCTGTGTGTGTCCAGCAAGACTACTATGGAGACTCCAGACCTCCAATAACTGGCCTGTCATCTGTGTGTGTCCAGCATGACTACTATGGAGACTCCAGACCTCCACTTACCGGCCTGACACCATGTGTGTCCAGCAAGACTATGATAGAGCCATCCTGAATTCTGGCAGTATTTATGAAAGTGGTTTACAGGATGAAATAAATATAAACAATTCAGCAGCAGTAAAATGTTTCCTGTTTATTGACATTAAGTGACAAGGCACAGGTTAAATAAACATATACTTGAGACTGCGTGATGTTTTCAAGAAGTCACTGTCTTAGGTCACTTCTGATTCAAATTCAATTCCTAAGTCTTTTTGACAAACCAACATTTGGAAGGATTTGAATATAGAACTCGAACTCTCACAGTTCTTACAATAGTTTGAGATAGTTGCTGGCTTATTACTGATTTATGGCCTTATCTTCTGCAACACAGAACATGTTCAATGGAATGCACATACCGTACAATGGTTAAGAAAGCTTAACTGTTGTAAACAAGTATGTTTCAGTGTTAATCATCATTGTGGATTAATTCACTTGCTTGGTGTATGAAAATGCATTTAAAATCCAGGCACATTCTTCTTTTTTTTGGTTGGTGTAGGGCTATCTGAATCTTCTCTTGCTCTGGAGAGGACTTTGTTGGAGTCATGCACTGGTCTGGGAGCATGAGGATTTGTTTGTCTAACTGAGGCGAGATGGGAAGATGAGGTGCTAGGGCTAAACATCACCAGACTTTGTTGTATTTCTTGGGAGAAAAATTCATCATCATCATTATCACCATAATCATTATCATCTATGTTACAAGTAACATGGGTTGTGGCAGTGGGAGTAGATTGCCCCGTGTCCTGGGCCGCTGGACAGAATCTGGAGGGGGTGCAAGAGAAGCCAGGAAGAGAGGTTACATGAGAGAGCTGAGAGCTACTGCTTCTGTCATTGACAGATTGTGGAGATGTGCCTGTCTGTGGGAGTGTTGACATCAGAGGAGTCTGACCGTGAGGTCCCAGATGTCCCTCACGGCCAAACACTGGCTGTCCTTTCAGCCTTGACTCACCAATATGTGTTCCTACCTGGGATATTTTCACATTTTCCATGCTGGTCTCAATATCCAAGTTCTCACTACTCTCCGTTTCAATCTCTGAGGCCATTTCTGACAATCCATACAAATCGTCAAGCCCATCATTCTCCTCGCTTCGTATCTTCGGCTGATTAGTTGACAGAATTTGATCCACAAGGCTTGTTTCCATCTTCTTAGTTCTCAAAGATATTTGTATGGCAGCTCTCATTTCTCGTTGCTTTTTTTCCAGTGCTTGTCTTTCTTGCTCCTGTAATGTGCAGACAATCCTTGTAACAGATACACTATTTGTAAAGATACCTCTGTCATGTGTAATAGCTCTTGTCATGTGTAATACCTCTTGCCATGTGTAATAGCTCTTGTCATGTGTAATACTTCTTGTCACATGTAATACCTCTTACCATGTGAAATACCTCTGTCATGTGTAATAGTTCTTGTTATGTGTAATACCTGTCATGTGTAATAGCTCTTGTTATGTGTAATACCTCTGCCATGTGTAATAGCTCTTGTCAAGTGTAAAACCTCTTGCAACATGTAATACCTCTTACAATGTGTAATACCTCTTGCAATGTGTAATACCTCTTACCATGTGTAATACCTCTTGCAACGTGTAATACCTCTTACAATTTGAAATACCTCTTGCAACATGTAATACCTCTTCAACGTGTAATACCTCTTCCCATGTGTAATACTTCTTACCATGTGTAAAACCTCATACCATGTGTAATACCTCTTGCAATGTGTAATACCTCATGCAATGTGTAATACCTCTTATCATGTGTAATACCTCTTACCATGTGAAATACCTCTTGCAATGTGTAATACCTCTTGTCATGTGTAATACCTCTATGTGTAATACCTCTTGCCATGTGTAATACCTCTTATCATGTGTAATACCTCTTGCAACATGTAATACCTCTTATCATGTGTAATACCTCTTACCATGTGTAATACCTCTCGTCATATGTAATACCTCTATGTGTAATACCTCTTTTAATGTGTAATACCTCTTGTCATGTGTAATACGTCTTGTCATGTGCAATACCTCTTGTCACATGTAATACCTCTTGCAACGTGTAATACCTCTTGCAACATGTAATACCTCTTACCATGTGTAATACCTCTTGCAACATGTAATACCTCTTATCATGTGTAATACCTCTTGCAACATGTAATACCTCTTATCATGTGTAATACCTCTTTTAATGTGTAATACCTCTTGTCATATGTAATACCTCTATGTGTAATACCTCTTTTAATGTGTAATACCTCTTGTCATGTGTAATACGTCTTGTCATGTGCAATACCTCTTGTCACATGTAATACCTCTTGCAACGTGTAATACCTCTTGCAACATGTAATACCTCTTACCATGTGTAATACCTCTTGCAACATGTAATACCTCTTGTCATGTGTAATACCTCTATCTATGTGTAATACCTCTTCCCATATCTAATACCTCTTGCCATGTGTAATACCTCTTGCCATGTGTAATACCTCTTGTCATGTGTTATACCTCTTGCCATGTGTAATACCTCTTACCATGTGTAATACCTCTTGCCATGTGTAATATCTCTTACCATGTGTAATACCTCTTACCATGTATAATGCCTCTTACCATGTGTAATACCTCTTGTAATGTGTAATACCTCTTGCAACGTGTTATACCTCATGTACTGTGTAATAATTCTTGTCATGTGTAATACCTCTTACCATGTGTAATACCTCTTCCAACATGTAATACCTCTTGTACTGTGTAATACTTCTTGTCATGTGTAATACCTCTTGTCACGTGTAATACCTCTTGAAACATGTAATACCTCTTACCATGTATAATACCTCTTACAATGTGTAATACCTGTTACCATGTGTAATACCTCTTGTCACATGTAATACCTCTTGCAACATGTTATACCTCTTACCATGTGTAATACCTCTGTCATGTGTAATACCTCTTACAATGTGTAATACCTCTTGCAATGTGTAATACCTCTTGTCATGTGCAATACCTCTTGTCACATGTAATACCTCTTGCAACATGTAATACATCTTACCACATGTGTAATACCTCTTGCAACATGTAATACCTCTTATCATGTGTAATACCTCTATGTGTAATACCTCTATGTGTAATATCTCTTTTAATGTGTAATACCTCTTGTCATGTGTAATATGTCTTGTCATGTGCAATACCTCTTGTCACATGTAATACCTCTTGCAACGTGTAATACCTCTTGCAAAATGTAATACCTCTTACCATATGTCATACCTCTTGCAACATGTAATACCTCTTGTCATGTGTAATTCTTCTTGCAACATTTAATACCTCTTATCATGTGTAATACCTCTTATCATGTGTAATACCTCTTCTCATGTGTAATACCTCTATGTGTAATACCTCTTGTCATGTGTAATACGTCTTGTCATGTGCAATACCTCTTGCAACGTGTAATGCCTCTTGCAACATGTAATACCTCTTACCATATGTAATACCTCTTGCAACATGTAATACCTCTTGTCATGTGTAATACCTCTATCTATGTGTAATACCTCTTGCCATGTCTAATACCTCTTGCCATGTGTAATACCTCTTGCCATGTGTAATACCTCTTGCCATGTGTAATGCCTCTTACCATATGTAATACCTCTTGCCATGTGTAATACCTCTTACCATGTGTAATACCTCTTACCATGTATAATGCCTCTTACCATGTGTAATACCTCTTGCAACGTGTTATACCTCTTGTACTGTGTAATAATTCTTGTCATGTGTAATACCTCTTACCATGTGTAATACCTCTTGCAACATGTAATACCTCTTGTACTGTGTAATACTTCTTGTCATGTGTAATACCTCTTGTCACGTGTAATACCTCTTGAAACATGTAATACCTCTTACCATGTGTAATACCTCTTACCATGTGAAATACCTCTTGCAATGTGTAATACCTCTTATCATGTGTAATGCCTCTTACCATGTGTAATACCTCTTGTCATGTGCAATACCTCTTGTTACATGTAATACCTCTTCCAACATGTAATACCTCTTATCATGTGTAATACCTCTTACCATGTGAAATACCTCTTACCATGTAAAATACCTAGAGCTGTCATGTGTAATAACTATGTGCAATACCTCTTGCCATGTGTAATACCTCTTGTCATGTGTAATACGTCTTGTCATGTGCAATACCTCTTGTCACATGTAATACCTCTTGCAACGTGTAATACCTCTTGCAACATGTAATACCTCTTACCATATGTAATACCTCTTGCAACATGTAATACCCTATTGTCATGTGTAATACCTCTATCTATGTGTAATACCTCTTGCCATGTCTAATACCTCTTGCCATGTCTAATACCTCTTGCCATGTGTAATACCTCTGTCATGTGTAATACCTCTTGCAATGTGTAATACCTCATACCATGTGTAATACCTCTTGCCATGTGTAATACCTCTTACAATGTGTAATACCTCTTACCATGTGTAATACCTCTTACCATGTGAAATACCTCTTGCAATGTGTAATACCTCTTATCATGTGTAATGCCTCTTACCATGTGAAATACCTCTAACCATGTGAAATACCTCTGTCATGTGAAATACCTCTATCTATGTGCAATACCTCTTGCCATGTGTAATACCTCTTAGCACATGTAATACCTCTTGTCATGTGTAATATCTCTTAGCACATGTAATACCTCTTGTTATGTGTAATACCTCTATCTATGTGTAATACCTCTTAGCACATGTAATGCCTGTTGTCATGTGTAATACCTCTATCTATGTGTAATACCTCTTGTCATGTGTAATACCTCTTATCATGTGTAATACCTCTTAGCACATGTAATAACATTGTCATGTGTAATACCTCTTAGCATATGTAATACCTCTTGTTATGTGTAATACCTCTATGTGTAATACGTCTTGTCATGTGTAATACGTCTTGTCATGTGCAATACCTCTTGCAACGTGGAATACCTCTTGCAACATGTAATACCTCTTACCATATGTAATACCTCTTGCAACATGTAATACCTCTTGCAACATGTAATACCTCTATCTATGTGTAATACCTCTTGCCATGTCTAATACCTCTTGCCATGTGTAATACCTCTTGCCATGTGTAATACCTCTTGCCATGTGTAATGCCTCTTACCATATGTAATACCTCTTGCCATGTGTAATACCTCTTACCATGTGTAATACCTCTTACCATGTATAATGCCTCTTACCATGTGTAATACCTCTTGTAATGTGTAATACCTCTTGCAACGTGTTATACCTCTTGTACTGTGTAATAATTCTTGTCATGTGTAATACCTCTTACCATGTGTAATACCTCTTGCAACATGTAATACCTCTTGTACTGTGTAATACTTCTTGTCATGTGTAATACCTCTTGTCACGTGTAATACCTCTTGAAACATGTAATACCTCTTACCATGTGTAATACCTCTTACAATGTGTAATACCTCTTACCATGTGAAATACCTCTTGCAATGTGTAATACCTCTTATCATGTGTAATGCCTCTTACCATGTGTAATACCTCTTGTCATGTGCAATACCTCTTGTTACATGTAATACCTCTTGCAACATGTAATACCTCTTATCATGTGTAATACCTCTTACCATGTGAAATACCTCTTACCATGTAAAATACCTAGAGCTGTCATGTGTAATAACTATGTGCAATACCTCTTGCCATGTGTAATACCTCTTGTCATGTGTAATACGTCTTGTCATGTGCAATACCTCTTGTCACATGTAATACCTCTTGCAACGTGTAATACCTCTTGCAACATGTAATACCTCTTACCATATGTAATACCTCTTGCAACATATTATACCTCTTGTCATGTGTAATACCTCTATCTATGTGTAATACCTCTTGCCATGTCTAATACCTCTTGCCATGTCTAATACCTCTTGCCATGTGTAATACCTCTGTCATGTGTAATACGTCTTGCAATGTGTAATACCTCATACCATGTGTAATACCTCTTGCCATGTGTAATACCTCTTACAATGTGTAATACCTCTTACCATGTGTAATACCTCTTACCATGTGAAATACCTCTTGCAATGTGTAATACCTCTTATCATGTGTAATGCCTCTTACCATGTGAAATACCTCTAACCATGTGAAATACCTCTGTCATGTGAAATACCTCTATCTATGTGCAATACCTCTTAACATGTGTAATACCTCTTAGCACATGTAATACCTCTTGTCATGTGTAATATCTCTTAGCACATGTAATACCTCTTGTTATGTGTAATACCTCTATCTATGTGTAATACCTCTTAGCACATGTAATGCCTGTTGTCATGTGTAATACCTCTATCTATGTGTAATACCTCTTGCCATGTGTAATACCTCTTATCATGTGTAATACCTCTTAGCACATGTAATAACATTGTCATGTGTAATACCTCTTAGCATATGTAATACCTCTTGTTATGTGTAATACCTCTATCTATGTGCAATACCTCTTAACATGTGTAATACCTCTTAGCACATGTAATACCTCTTGTCATGTGTAATATCTCTTAGCACATGTAATACCTCTTGTTATGTGTAATACCTCTATCTATGTGTAATACTTCTTAGCACATGTAATGCCTGTTGTCATGTGTAATACCTCTATCTATGTGTAATACCTCTTGCCATGTGTAATACCTCTTATCATGTGTAATACCTCTTAGCACATGTAATAACATTGTCATGTGTAATACCTCTTAGCATATGTAATACCTCTTGTTATGTGTAATACCTCTATCTATGTGTAATACCTCTTAGCACATGTAATGCCTGTTGTCATGTGTAATACCTCTATGTGTAATACCTTCCAGCACACGTAATTCGCTATGAACGGTATGTGTAATACCTCTTAGAACTATTTGTAAAGATACCTCTGTCATGTGTAATACCTCTTACCATGTGAAATAACTCTTACCATGTGTAATACCTCTTCAACATGTAATACCTCTTGCCATGTGTAATACCTCTTACCATGTGTAATACCTCTTACTATGTGAATACGTCTTGCAATGTGTGATACCTCTTACCATGTGTAATACCTCTTACCATGTGAAATACCTCTGTCATGTGTAATACCTCTATCTATGTGCAATACCTCTTGCCATGTGTAATACCTCTTATCATGTGTAATACCTCTTGGCACATGTAATACCTCTTGTCATGTGTAATACCTCTTAGCACATGTAATACCTCTTGCAACATGTAATACCTCTTGTCATGTGTAATACCTCTTGCAACATGTAATACCTCTTATCATGTGTAATACCTCTTACCATGTGTAATACCTCTTGTCATGTGTAATACCCCTTGTCATGTGTAATACGTCTTGTCATGTGCAATACCTCTTGTCACATGTAATACCTCTTGTAAAGTGTAATACCTCTTGCCATATGTAATACCTCTTGCAACATGTAATACCTCTTGCCATGTCTAATACCTCTGTCATGTGTAATACCTCTTGCCATGTGTTATACCTCTTGCCATGTTTAATACCTCTGTCATGTGTAATACCTCTTGCCATGTGTAATACCTCATACCATGTGTAATACCTCTTGCCATGTGTAATACCTCTTACCATGTGTAATACCTCTTGCAATGTGTAATACCTCTTACCATGTGTAATACCTCTTACCATGTGAAAAAAACCTCTTGCAACGTGTAATACCTCTTACCATGTGTAATACCTCTTACCATGTGAAATAGCTCTTGCGATGTGTAATACCTCTTACCATGTAAAATACCTAGAGCTGTCATGTTTAATAACTCTATCTATGTGCAATACCTCTTGCCATGTGTAATACCTCTTATCATGTGTAATACCTCTTGTTATGTGTAATACCTCTATCTATGTGTAATACCTCTTAACACATGTAATGCCTGTTGTCATGTGTAATACCTCTATGTGTAATACCTTCCAGCACACGTAATTCGCTATGTACCGTATGTGTAATACCTCTTAGCACTATTTGTAAAGATACCTCTGTCATGTGTAATACCTCTTACCATGTGAAATACCTTTTACCATGTGTAATACCTCTCCAACGTGTAATACCTCTTGTCATGTGTAATACCTCTTACCATGTGTAATACCTCTTGCCATGTCTAATACCTCTTACCATGTGTAATACCTCTTACCATGTGAAATACCTCTTGCAATGTGTAATACCTCTTACCATGTGTAATACCTCTTACCATGTGAAATACCTCTTGCAATGTGTTATACCTCTTATCATGTGTAATGCCTCTTACCATGTGAAATACCTCTTACCATGTGAAATACCTCTGTCATGTGTAATACCTCTATCTATGTGCAATACCTCTTGCCATGTGTAATACCTCTTAGCACATGTAATACCTCTTGTCATGTGTAATATCTCATAGCACATGTAATACCTCTTGCAACATGTAATACCTCTTGCAACATGTAATACCTCTTGTCATGTGTAATACCTCTATCTATGTGTAATACCTCTTGCCATGTGTAATACCTCTTATCATGTGTAATACCTCTTAGCACATGTAATACCTCTTGTTATGTGTAATATCTCTATCTATGTGTAATACCTCTTAGCACATGTAATACATGTTGTCATGTGTAATACCCCTATGTGTAATACCTTCCAGCACACGTAATTCGCTATGTACGGTATGTGTAATACCTCTTAGCACTATTTGTAAAGATACCTCTGTCATGTGTAATACCTCTTACCATGTGTAATACCTCTTCAACGTGTAATACCTCTTGCCATGTGTAATACCTCTTACCATGTGAAATACCTCTTACCATGTAAAATACCTAGAGCTGTCATGTGTAATAACTATGTGCAATACCTCTTGCCATGTGTAATACCTCTTATCATGTGTAATACCTCTTAGCACATGTAATACCTCTTGCAACATGTAATACCTCTTGTCATGTGTAATACCTCTGTCTATGTGTAATACCTCTTAGCACATGTAATGCCTGTTGTCATGTGTAATACCTCTATGTGTAACACCTTCCAGCACACGTAATTCGCTATGTACGGTATGTGTAATACCTCTTAGCACTATTTGTAAAGATACCTCTGTCATGTGTAATACCTCTTACCATGTGAAATACCTTTTACCATGTGTAATACCTCTTCAACGTGTAATACCTCTTGCCATGTGTAATACCTCTTACCATGTGTAATACCTCTTACCATGTGAATACCTCTTGCAATGTGTAATACCTCTTACCATGTGTAATACCTCTTACCATGTGAAATACCTCTCACCATGTGAAATACCTCTGTCATGTGTAATAACTCTATCTATGTGCAATACCTCTTGCCATGTGTAATACCTCTTAGCACATGTCATACCTCTTGTCATGTGTAATACCTCTTAGCACATGTAATACCTCTTGCAACATGTAATACCTCTTGTCATGTGTAATACCTCTATGTCTAATACCTCTTACCATGTGTAATACCTCTTATCATGTGTAATACCTCTATCTATGTGCAATACCTCTTGTCATGTGTAATACCTCTTAGCATATGTAATACCTCTTGTCATGTGTAACATCTCTTAGCACATGTAATACTTCTTGCAACATGTAATACCTCTTGTCACGTGTAATACCTCTATCTATGTGTAATACCTCTTGCCATGTGTAATACCTCTTATCATGTGTAATACCTCTTAGCACATGTAATACCATTGTCATGTGTAATACCTCTTAGCACATGTAATACCTCTTGTTATGTGTAATACCTCTATCTATGTGTAATACCTCTTAGCACATGTAATACATGTTGTCATGTGTAATACCTCTATGTGTAATACCTTCCAGCACACGTAATTCGCTATGTACGGTATGTGTAATACCTCTTAGCACTATTTGTAAAGATACCTCTGTCATGTGTAATACCTCTTACCATGTGAAATACCTTTTACCATGTGTAATACCTCTTCAACGTGTAATACCTCTTGCCATGTGTAATACCTCTTACCATGTGTAATACCTCTTACCATGTGAATACCTCTTGCAATGTGTAATACCTCTTACCATGTGTAATACCTCTTACCATGTGAAATACCTCTCACCATGTGAAATACCTCTGTCATGTGTAATAACTCTATCTATGTGCAATACCTCTTGCCATGTGTAATACCTCTTATCATGTGTAATACCTCTTAGCACATGTCATACCTCTTGTCATGTGTAATACCTCTTAGCACATGTAATACCTCTTGCAACATGTAATACCTCTTGTCATGTGTAATACCTCTATGTGTAATACCTCTTACCATGTGTAATACCTCTTATCATGTGTAATACCTCTATCTATGTGCAATACCTCTTGCCATGTGTAATACCTCTTAGCACATGTGATACCTCTTGTCATGTGTAATATCTCTTAGCACATGTAATACTTCTTGCAACATGTAATACCTCTTGTCATGTGTAATACCTCTATCTATGTGTAATACCTCTTGCCATGTGTAATACCTCTTATCATGTGTAATACCTCTTAGCACATGTAATACCATTGTCATGTGTAATACCTCTTAGCACATGTAATACCTCTTGTTATGTGTAATACCTCTATCTATGTGTAATACCTCTTAGCACATGTAATGCCTGTTGTCATGTGTAATACCTCTATGTGTAATACCTTCCAGTACACGTAATTCGCTATGTACGGTATGTGTAATACCTCTTAACACTATTTGTAAAGATACCTCTGTCATGTGTAATACCTCTTACCATGTGAAATACCTTTTACCATGTGTAATACCTCTTCAACGTGTAATACCTCTTGCCATGTGTAATACCTCTTACCATGTGTAATACCTCTTACCATGTGAATACCTCTTGCAATGTGTAATACCTCTTACCATGTGTAATACCTCTTACCATGTGAAATACCTCTGTCATGTGTAATAACTCTATCTATGTGCAATACCTCTTGCCATGTGTAATACCTCTTATCATGTGTAATACCTCTTAGCACATGTCATACCTCTTGTCAAGTGTAATACCTCTTAGCACATGTAATACCTCTTGCAACATGTAATACCTCTTGTCATGTGTAATACCTCTATGTGTAATACCTCTTACCATGTGTAATACCTCTTATCATGTGTAATACCTCTTAGTACATGTAATACCACTGTCATGTGTATTACCTCTTAGCATATGTAATACCTCTTGTTATGTGTAATATCTCTATCTATGTGTAATACCTCTTAGCACATGTAATACATGTTGTCATGTGTAATACCTCTATGTGTAATACCTTCCAGCACACGTAATTCGCTATGTAAGGTATGTGTAATACCTCTTAGCACTATTTGTAAAGATACCTCTGTCATGTGTAATACCTCTTGTCATGTGTAATACCTCTTACCATGTGAAATACCTCTTACCATGTGTAATACCTCTTCAACGTGTAATACCTCTTGCCATGTGTAATACCTCTTACCATGTGAAATACCTCTTACCATGTAAAATACCTAGAGCTGTCATGTGTAATAACTATGTGCAATACCTCTTGCCATGTGTAATACCTCTTATCATGTGTAATACCTCTTAGCACATGTAATACCTCTTGCAACATGTAATACCTCTTGTCATGTGTAATACCTCTATTTATGTGTAATACCTCTTAGCACATGTTATGCCTGTTGTCATGTGTAATACCTCTATGTGTAATACCTTCCAGCACACGTAATTCGCTATGTACGGTATGTGTAATACCTCTTAGCACTATTTGTAAAGATACTTCTGTCATGTGTAATACCTCTTACCATGTGAAATACCTTTTACCATGTGTAATACCTCTTCAACGTGTAATACCTCTTGCCATGTGTAATACCTCTTACCATGTGTAATACCTCTTACCATGTGAATACCTCTTGCAATGTGTAATACCTCTTACCATGTGTAATACCTCTTACCATGTGAAATACCTCTCACCATGTGAAATACCTCTGTCATGTGTAATACCTCTTATCATGTGTAATACCTCTTAGCACATGTCATACCTCTTGTCATGTGTAATACCTCTTAGCACATGTAATACCTCTTGCAACATGTAATACCTCTTGTCATGTGTAATACCCCTATGTGTAATACCTCTTACCATGTGTAATACCTCTTATCATGTGTAATACCTCTTAGTACATGTAATACCACTGTCATGTGTATTACCTCTTAGCATATGTAATACCTCTTGTTATGTGTAATATCTCTATCTATGTGTAATACCTCTTAGCACATGTAATACATGTTGTCATGTGTAATACCTCTATGTGTAATACCTTCCAGCACACGTAATTCGCTATGTACGGTATGTGTAATACTTCTTAGCACTATTTGTAAAGATACCTCTGTCATGTGTAATACCTCTT
Source organism: Haliotis cracherodii (assembly GCF_022045235.1). NCBI lineage: Eukaryota > Metazoa > Mollusca > Gastropoda > Lepetellida > Haliotidae > Haliotis > Haliotis cracherodii. The sequence continues at coordinate 39,631,999 of NW_027266264.1, forward strand.
GTCATGTGTAATACCTCTTGTCATGTGTAATACCTCTTACCATGTGAAATACCTCTTACCATGTGTAATACCTCTTCAACGTGTAATACCTCTTGCCATGTGTAATACCTCTTACCATGTGAAATACCTCTTACCATGTAAAATACCTAGAGCTGTCATGTGTAATAACTCTATCTATGTGCAATACCTCTTGCCATGTGTAATACCTCTTATCGTGTGTAATACCTCTTAGCACATGTAATACCTCTTGCAACATGTAATACCTCTTGTCATGTGTAATACCTCTATCTATGTGTAATACCTCTTGCCATGTGTAATACCTCTTATCATGTGTAATACCTCTTAGCACATGTAATAACATTGTCATGTGTAATACCTCTTAGCACATGTAATACCTCTTGTTATGTGTAATATCTCTATCTATGTGTAATACCTCTTAGCACATGTAATACCTGTTGTCATGTGTAATACCTCTATGTGTAATACCTTCCAGCACACGTAATTCGCTATGTACGGTATGTGTAATACCTCTTAGCACTATTTGTAAAGATACCTCTGTCATGTGTAATACCTCTTACCATGTGTAATACCTCTGCCATGTGTAATACCTCTGTCATGTGTAATACCTCTTACCATGTGTAATACCTCTTGCAATGTGTAATACCTCTTGCCATGTGTAATACCTCTTAGCACATGTAATACCTCTTGTCATGTGTAATACCTCTATCTATGTGTAATACGTCTTAGCACATGTTATGCCTGTTGTCATGTGTAATACCTCTATGTGCAATACCTTTCAGCACAAGTAATACTGCTATGTACGGTATGTGTAATACCTCTTAGCACATGTAATACCTCTTGCCAGGTGTAATACCTCTATGTGTAATACCTTTCAGCACATGTAATACCTCTTACCATGTGTAATACCTCTGTCATGTGTAATACCTCGTACCATGTGTAATACCTCTTGCAAGTGTAATACCTCTTACCATGTGTAATACCTCTTACCATGTGTAATACCTCTGTCATGTGTAATACCTCTTATCATGTGTAATACCTCTTGCAATGTGTAATACCTCTTGTCATGTGTAATACCTCTTACCATGTGAAATAACTCTTGTAACGTGTAATACCTCTATCTATGCGTCATACCTCTTAGCACATGTAATACCTGTTGTCATGTGTAATACCTCTGTCATGTGTAATTCCTCTTGCCATATCATGTGTTTGTTATTTACTTACACGCCTCTGGACACATTCGTCTATGCCTTCTTGTCCCTGCCACATCTTCAGGAGGAGCTGTGTGTTGCTGCTGGCTTGTGGCATTTGCTCTAACTGAGGAACACTGGCATTGAAGACATCCTCTTTAACATTGTCTTCCCGTAATAGATCACTCTGAAATTGTACAAAGTTTATATTATGACATTAAATTGTCCAAAAAGATCTCTATTCATCAATGTATCAATATCAGTATCTGATATAATGCTGCCAGTAACACTGCAGCACCAGTCTGGCCAGGTGACATGCTTCAGCTGAAGGGCCAGTTACACTGCAGCAGCAATCTGGCTTGGTGACATGCTTCAGCTGAAGGGCCAGTAACACTACAGCAGCAGTCTGGCTAAGTGACACGCTTCAGCTGAAGGGCCAGTAACACTACAGCAGCATCAGTTGAAGCGTGTCACTTAGCCAGACTGCTGCTGTATTGTTACTGGCCCTGCAGCTGAAGCATGTCACCTAGCCAGACTGCTTCTGTAGTGTTACTAGCCCATCAGTTGAAGCGTGTCACTTAGCCAGACTCCTGCTGTAGTGTTACTAGCCAATCAGTTGAAGCGTGTCACTTAGCCAGACTCCTGCTGTAGTGTTACTGGCCCTGCAGCTGAAGCGTGTCACTTAGCCAGACTGCTGCTGTAGTGTTACTGGCCCTGCAGCTGAAGCATGTCACTTAGCCAGACTGCTGCTGTAGTGTTACTGGCCCTGCAGCTGAAGCATGTCACCTAGCCAGACTGCTGCTGTAGTGTTACTGGCCCTTCAGCTGAAGCATGTCACCTAGCTAGACTGCCGCTGTAGTGTTACTGGCCCTAGCTGAAGGGCCAGTAACACGACAGCAGCAGTCTGGGTCTGGCTAAGTCTGGCTTCAGCTTAATGCATCTGAATCCCAAGGATCGGTGGAGGGAATACCTTCAGAAGTGATCGTCAATAAAAATCCTCAGTCAATCAATGAAATCGAAGTCTGGCATCAAGGGACCATTCCTGTTGACAGGGAGGGAGAAAATTAGGTATGTGTGAAATCCAGTAACACTACAGTCATAGAAGACAAATGACATTAATGACATTAAAATCTAAAACTGACGTACCGAGCCTGATGCTTGTAGCATGTACCCTTTTAGTCAGAGGTGACACGCACTGGCGAGGTCGCAAGGGCGGGATATGTGGAGGTGTCAATGGCGCGTAGTAGCAGTGATCTTTTGGACCACCACTAAAGGGCCAAAGCTGTGTATGGCTTCCACATCTTCTGACGTGACATCTCGCAGAAAGTGACTGCTGAAGATGGTGTCTGAACACCAGAAACAGCCATCCATAATGGTGCATTTGGAGCAGATGCTGTTGAGCGCCATGGTGGCAGTGACTGCCTGGATTTCGTACGGGTTGCTGTCACTTGGAGGATCCAGTCCCGTGGCCTCGTATGCCTGGGATGATTGCTCACCTCAGGGGGTGATGGTGTTGCGGCTGTCTTACAGCTGCAGTGTTGTTAATACTGGTATGAAGTGAGTGAGTTTGGTTTAACGTCACTTTTAGCAACATTCTAGCAATATCACGGCAGGGGACACCAGAAATGGGCTTCACACACTGTACCCATGTCAGGAATAGAACCCAGGTGTTTGGCGATCAATATGAAGAGACGGCGTTGTCTACACCGATCTTTGGAGCAACAAATGAAACACCACAGAGCTCTCATAGGACACAGTAGAAGTTCCTGCTTGTCTTTAGCTCCCACTATCGAGGAGAGGGGTGGGATGAGGAAAGATCTGTTGGGCTGTCATGGGAGCTGGTTCTTTGAAATAAAGTCTGAGCACAGTCCAAGGTGAACCCCTCCTTGCACTCCTTGCTCAAACCTGACACCCGTAACATCTAGTGCGCATATCTCGCTTACACATGCCACTGTAGTGAGAGCCAGGAGGAAGATCGTCTTCTAAGCCAGGTTGTAGAACGACGTCTAGTCAAGTGGTTCAAAGGGCACTCCTCTCAGTAGGGTGAGGACTAAACTTTATCTTCAAGTCAGAAGGAGTGAAGTAAGGTTTGGAGTTCTGGGATGTTTGTCTTCTGGGACTGCCAAAACAGAATTGAGGGCTACAAGGTATGTCGTGATAGTCCTTTCCTTCAGACGATGCTTGTGATGCAGGAAAAGGAGGAACTCCGCCAGAATTTGAGAAGGTGCAAGGATGGGGTCCTGGTGATTTTCCTTACTAAAGCCTTCAAAGGAGCAACTTGTCATCGTATAGACTTCTGGTAGACGGTCGATGTGCAAATGTGATAGCTCTCGTCACCCTAGCCGAGTAGCCCTTGGCACTTAAGGATCTTTGTAGATGGACCAGACGTGCAGTTGTAACCTGTCTGGTCCAGGGTGTGGTCGTTTGGTGTGTGGGTGAATCAGTAAATTCGGCAAGTCTGGCAGCTGAAGAGGGTCGGTGGCAGCTATCTCCCGGGCAGCTATCTCCCGGACATCGATGAACCAAACCCTCGCTGACCACAAGAGTGCGACCAAAGTCAGATCGAGGCTCTGCATTGTCCTGATCTTAGGAATGACCCTGGGAAAGAGTACTGAAGCCGGAAAGGCATACACATTTAGTCCCACCAAGGGGACCCTGAAGGCATCAACTGCCCAAGCCTGAGGGTCCAGTACCTGTGATATGACGGTCGGGATCTGGTAGTTCTGGCTGGTGGCAAATAGATTTTGTTATGTTGGGATGGCCAAGGCACAGACAAACAAGAGCAAAGGCGTCCGGTTGGAGCTTCCACTCCTAGGAAGCGACTCTGTCTGGCCTGGAGAGGGTGTCTGCCAGGATACATGTGACAACCCGAGATGTGTTGGACCTGGAACTGGAGTTCCAATTGATCATCCAGGATGAAGAAGCAGAAAGTTTGTTGTAGGAGTGAGTGGGAAAGGGTCGTTCCCTGATTCCAGAGGCTTCAGATGACAGTGATGTGTGGCGGACCACAGCCCTTGGCTTGACCCTCCAGCTGTGCTCCCCATCCTTGAAGAGAGGCATAGACAAATTGGTGTAGTGAGGCCATAAGCTAGATTCCGCTATCCACCACCTGAGATGAAGCGAGTTCCGCCTGGGTTGATAGTTGCCCGACCTGGATGGTGGCGGAGTATGACACGTGAGCCAGGGCCTTGAGGGTGGTTTTGTCTCTGGTAAAGGCTGGTCACAGATTGGGTCCTTGAAACGTGCAGTTTAAAGAGGGAAGGAGACGACCAGGATTGACGGAGGAGGTCCATCTAAAATTCCGGGTCCCAGTCTGAGAGTGCCAAATAGCTGAGTGGTCTGCATTTCCACATATGAGTGTGCATGTGTTCAACTGGGCGCTGTGAGTAGGTCAAGACTGTGGTAAGATGGTCTAGTTGATTGGGGTTATCCTTCGATAGGTCCTGGATTATAGCCCTGGAGGCCGTGACCCAGAGAGGCTTGAGGTGGCATCTGAACTCAGTTTCCACAAACGTAAGCTTGTTGTCAGGGATGTGTATAGTGCTGGAGCGATTCAAGCCCGTAATCCACTAGAGCGCTGAACTGTAGTGCGGCTCCAAGAACGGCATCTAGAATGCGACAACTTGCTCCCACTGCACAGCCTGTAGAGATACCTGTAAAGGCACTTGTAGAAACACTAGGTAGAGATGCCTGGGAAGACGCCAGGAGAGGCGGTTGTAGAGGCGCTAGTATAGGCACTTGGAGAGACACAGTTTGAGCTGGAGGCGCTGAAACCATGGCAGGGACTGTTGCAGCAGTTGCAGGTAGTGGAGGCATGGTGAGTCCAGGTAAGAAGTCTGAGGAGGTGTCTGTTGGTTGGCAGGAAGCCTGAAGCCTGGAGGCGCTGGTAGTAGCGCTGACTGCATATGCGCTGTGGAGAGATGATACGTCTGCGGGAGAGGCTTGGACTGGTCCATAGACGCAGTGCCAGGCGTCATCATAACGGCCATAGATGTGTAGATTGACGTTGTGGTAGAGACCATTGGTGCCTGGGAAGAGAAGACTATGGAGGTGGTGGTAGATAGGGCTGATGATGACACCGGGTGTTGGCAGACATGGTGACAGGCGGGACGGGCTATGTAGGCGGGGGTGGGCAAGGTTCAGTGGTAAGGTGAGGTGAAATGGGGTTTAACATTGTGTCCAAGTTTATTGCACTTATACAGCGACGTGCATGTACGTGTGTGTGTTTGTGTGGCTGCTTGTACTAGTCCAGACTGATGCCGATTTATAGTGCTAGCTCCAAGAGATATCATGCCAAAGTTTAACATGAATACCCCACTCAGACACAGTATACTGACTCCGAAAAGACCAGTCCTTGTTTTAGCCCCTTAGTGCCGAGTGCCAGTCAGGGTAACAACAAGTACCACCTTTTAACGTCTTTTGGTATGACGCGGCCGGGGATCGAACCCCGGACCTTCCGCTCTCCGGGCGGACGTTCTACCACAAGACCACAGAGACGGTCGGGCAGGTTAAAAAAACACTAACAGACAATAAATAATTATGATATGGCGTAAATCATATGAAATATATGAAAACACAAACCGAAGACACAATATAGCTCACAAGGAAAATCACTAGAGTTATCAATACAGAAAGGATTCAATGAAACACATAGAGAGTTCAACACATAGGTCTTCCTTCTGTGAGTTGACAGCAATAAAGTACTGATCTGTAACTTCATCACTTTACTTTAAGAAATGAAGATGTTGATTTCAAGTCCCACTTTTATACAGACCACTGCCACTGTCATGTGACCTTGATTACATGTAAAGTCACCTTCTTCACATCACTGCCTGTCGCCCAAGCTCTTAGAAAAACATACTTTTGAGGTTTCTGAAGCCAAAGTGGGGAGGCAAGTCTGCGACGGGTGGGTCCTTAAACATAGTAATGCAGGAAAAGTACACAAATGTGAAAAATATTTAGATTTTACTAAATTGTTTACTTATCCTGCATCACTCCTTAATGCCTCCGTATTGGACAGTTTAGAGGTAAGTAAACCTTCAGAAATACAGAAACCTCAATAATTCACACCCTGAAAAAACAACACAAGTTAATAACAGTTAAGAAAAACGCCATTACGGTAGGGTAGTTCAAATATCAGATTGAACATAAGAATTAAAGAGTAGTTCCACTGACCGATATCTCAGCAACTTGCGCAGGGGTGTAGACTGGCTCTGTATAGGACGAGTAGAACAGTTGCTGTGTAATGCCATGATAGAGGCTAGTGCCCTGATCTTGGGAGGGTTATTTGCTCTCAGGGGATCCAGTTTCACAATCTCATAAGCCTGAAGGATGATTGCCTGTAACCATAGGGCTATGGTGTTGCGACTAACTTTGGTCGGGGACATAGGAGACACGGGTATAAATAACCGTTTCCTCGAACCACGCCTAGTTTTGGAGCGGCGGATGAAAACTCGAAGTGATCGTACCGGGCACAGGAGAAGTTCTTTCTCCTACAATAGTCGGTATTGGTGGGATGGTGAAAGAACGACTGGCTTGGCCTGGTAATTCGATTTTTTACTATAAAATCCCAGCACATCCTGAGATGCACCGCTCCGTGCGTCCCATGCTCAAAGCGTACCTGGGTGATGTCGATCCCATGTAACTCGCTCACCCGTGCTGCTATGGCTAAAGCTCGATACAATGCTATTGTTTTCTTGGTGAGGTAATAAAATGAGGATTCATAGAGGGGCTCGAAGGGGGGCCCTCACAAACCTCTAACTACCAAGTTCAAATCCCAAGCAGGTGAGCGGAACTTGGCTTTCTGATCCTCAAGCCTGAATGAGCTTAGTAGGGCCTGTAGTTCTGAGACCTTAGTCATCTTGCAATTTTCCGGAGCGGCCAACACTGAATAAAATGCACCCAAATACGCAGTAATGGTGCTACCTTTCAAGTGTCTATGGGTACGCAGATGTAGGAGGTATTCTGCTAGGAATTGTGGTGACACAGACGTAGGGTCTTGATTGTTTGCCTTGCAAAAAGTCTCAAATCATCCCCATTTGTCATCGTGTAGTTCTCTGGTAGAGGGACGATGAGCTTAAGCTATAGCTTTTGCTGCCCCTGCCACCTTTGCACTTAACATCTTTTTAAGATGAACTAAGCATGCAGATGAAATCTGCCTGGCATTGGGTGAGGAAATTTGCTGTGAGGGTGGATGAGTAGGTTGGACCACTGTGGGAGGGGTAGTGGATCATCTTCTGCTATACTTCTGAGCTCGACTTACCATGCTCTCGTCTGCCACCAGGGCGTGACCAAAGTCAGAGCAAGATTCCTTGTCTCCTTGATATTTTGTATCACCTTGGGAAGTAGAACTGGCGGCGGAAAAGTGTCCGCTTATAGCCCCTCCCAAGGGATGCTGAACGCGTTCACCGCCAAAGCCTGCGGATGTCATGTGTTGGTGGTTGGTTGTTGGTGGTTTTGGCACGTAGCAAACAGAACTTCTGAAGCAGTAACTGGAATGCTTCTGTGTGAAGTTTCCATTCGGTAGGAGCCACCCTGTCTGGATGCAATAACATATCAGCCAGTATGTTTCAACATCTGGGGATGTGCTGAACTTTAAATTTAGGTTCCAGACGATCCATCAGATGGAAAAACCTGAATGTCTGTTGAAGCAGGCAGTGGGAGTGCGTTGTTCCCTGATTGCGCAGGCACCACACTACATATTGCGAGTTGGTCGGACTGTAGCTGATTCCGCCAATGGGATATGGCCAGAATTAACGCTTCCAACTCAAAGTTGTTTATGTGCCACTTTCGATGAGCGCCTGACTATAGCCCCAAGGCTGTCTGGCCTTGCAGGAGAGCACCCAACCCCTGAAGGGAGGTGTCTAAGAACAGGTGTAGACTCAGGGATAACCCAGATAAAGAGATTCCTAAGTGACTGTCATTCAACTTTAACGTCCACCACTTGAGGTAAGGTGTAAGTTGCCACGGTAGAGTGATAGCCTGGATCCTGATGCCTGATGTAAGGGTTGAGGAATTTTTAAATTGGGTGCAGTTGTAAGCGGCCTCTGCTGGTTAAGTACTGTGCCGAGGTGAGTAACCCTAGCAACACCATTGGCGAAGCGTGCGTGCTTGGTGTAGCACAGGTGACAAGAGGCGTAGGATTTTGTGCCATCTGTCCCTCAGTACTGATAGGAGATACTGGTCACTCTGGAACAGGCCTCCTATGAACTGGAGCCGATAGGATGGAGTGAAATCCAACTTTGCCTCGTTGATCATCCATCCCAGTTGATACAGTAGCCGTCTGTTGAAATCCCGGTGGCGTACTAACGTCTGTGTGTATTGATGACACAGGAATCAGTCGTCTATGTGTAGATACGCAGTTATTGGCTTCATTACTTGTGTAAATAGCCACAGCGCCACTGAAATGCCACTGCTTACTGGTAGTGAACTCCATTGAACTGGAACCTATGGAACATGCGGTCGGAGGGATGGATCGGTATATGCAGGTAGGCATCCTGCAGGTTGAGACTGATCAAGGAATTGAACGCCTTTATGATGGTTCTGAGCAGTCTCAACGTAGTGAGACAGAAGTAAGGTAGACGCTTCAGGTAACGTTCATTGAACACAGAGATTGTGAATCATTATCGTCATGTCTGAGTCCTTCTTGGGTGCCAGGAAGATGTGAGAATAGATTGTAAGCTGGGGTGCTTACAATCTCTACAGCTCCCCCTACCAACAGTATGTCTATGTTGGCCTTTAATAGCAGATATTGCTTTCTTGGACAATACCAAGGAAGTGGAGCTGTGGTAAACGGTGGAAGTACCTTTACACCCAGATGATAACCGTGACATATTACGTTGAGAACGTAATCATTCTTGAGGATGCTCCAGTTTTTTCCAGAGCCGATTCAATCTCCTGCCTATGGGGGTGTCAACAATTTGGACGGCTGGGGGCGGGAGTTCCCAGTAGTGACTGTCAAACACTTCAGTGTTTACCCCTCTTATCACCTCCCCTGCCCTGGTATTTACTACGACGGGACTGATAAGATAAGTTTTTCCGCTGCCACGCCCTTTCCCACGAAAGGAATCCTGGTCCTGGCCTTCGTTGAGATGAGCATCTACGCCTCTAGTTGCCTGACTTGCTGGCTTGCTGGGATAGACTATGAGAGACATGCTCCAGAGCCTTAAGCGTAACTGTCTCATCCCGAGCATAACTGGAAACTTTGACGTGCATGTCTGTGATCTGTTCAGAGAATTGGATGACCAGGGTTGCCTTTGCAGTCTGCGCTTGAACTCAGAGTCCAAGTCTGCGTGTGACAGTAATCTCCGCCAGCGCAGCTTTTAGGTGATTCCTCATGTGGTCAATCTGACGCTGTTAGAAATCCACTATAGTATGGGGATAATCTAATCAGTTAGGGTTGTCCTCTGATAGATCCTGCTTGATCACACGTGTTTATTATCATCTGTATGTCCTCATTCAAACTATGAGCTTGGTCTGCTACTGCAAATGCATGGATAGGAAACTCATCCTTCCTTACCTTGGGTGGCCTAAATGACGGCGCAAGCGATAGCTTGGAGAAGTCTTCATCCAATGATCTAGTCATATCTGTCAGCATAGGGTCAGCTAGAATCGATGTAAGATGGGACCATATGGTGTCGTTTTTATCCACCCCCTTGCCAGGTGAAAGCACTGATACGAGATCAGGTAAGCGCTAAGCCGAGATGTGTATTCCATTCTAACGAGGAATCGCCATTTTCTCCATTTCAAGAGTCTGAACAATCAGAATGGTGTTGACGTGTTCGCCTAGACAACGATCGGCTTCTGCACTGATGCGTAGCGCTTTCTCTGACAGGGGGCTTGGATGATCCGCCTGGTGATAGGGATTCATGCGTGATGTCCATGTACGTGCAGGCGTACTAGCGCTGCCCAGCGATGAATGTGCTGTACCATGACTCACAATAGGCATACTGTAGACGTAAGCTGTAAGAGTAGGCGCTAAGCCTTGTGCCATAGTTGTAACTGACACAGGCGTCTGATACATAGGCATTGGTGAGGGCGCAGGATACAGGTGTGCCACAGACTACCGCCACATGGACTGCATGAAGTTTTGCATCCAATTACTGTTCTGGAATGTTGACGACTGAGCTTACATCTGCTGCTTTGGATAAGTTGTTGGAACAGCGCTAAGCTGAACATTGTACGCTGTAAGCCCGGGGCTGATGTCTTTGTAGAGGCGCTTGGGTAGTAGGTAGTTGCTGCGCTAGGCGCAGGTCCCTGAGACACAATGCTCATTGGTGCTAACTGGATCATGGCTTGCGTCTGAGCTACTCCCATATGAGCGTCATGAGACGCTGGCGCCGGTTTCGCCGATGTAGCAGAGTTGGATGTCTCAGATGGCTGAAAATTAGGAGCAGTTACCATACTCACAAAATCCTCCGATATTGTTGAATTCGCCCTATTACCCATCGATGATAACAGCTGCCTGGTAATGACAGAACCATGTCCATTGCTATCGAGCGATTGTGACATCTTTCTCACCATGCGATGGGATTGCTGGAGAGAGATTTACACAAAATTTACATTTAGAGTTTGGCGTGCAAATCTGCGTGCAAGCCGAACGTGGATGAGGATCTTTGGATGATTTTTTTCCACAACAATTAGTACAACATGCAAGCATAAGTTACACAATTAAAAAATTGTTGATGAAACAGGACTGGAAAAGTGCCAAATAATTTAACAATATTCTATCGGCAAAAACGTTTTCACGAGTTGAAAGTGTATACAATATTGATTCACACAACTCAGTGTAACAACAAAGCTACTAGTACTTAAACACACATGAATATGTTATACATAAGTAGCTGAGAATTGTAAACAATTTGACTACCTTGGCAGGAAATCAATTGTATCACAAATTCAAAATGGCGGACAACAACAAAAACTAGGCGTGAAAAAAGACACACATCTTTTTACGCCTAAATAATCCACATAAAACTACACAACATGGTGAAAGGAATACATCATCCATCGCAAATCAATTTTAGAATTACAGCCCAAAACCGAAGGTCTAATTAATTCAATTAGAAGAGCTCTGCTGGGACACGTTCTTGCAGTAGCGCGACAAGCAGTAATGTGTATAAGGTGACCTTACATGTCATCAGGGTCACATGACAGCAGCGATGGTCCATATAAAAGTGGGACTTGAAATCAACAACATCTTTATTTCTTCACCCAAACACATCGTCATTTTGTTGTCATGGGCTCAATGTTTAAAATTGAATCAGGTTTTTAGAGACACCATAGCTGTGATTATCCAGTTTCATAGGCACTGTAGTTTCAGAGGAATCAGCTCAAGTGAGTATATATTACCCAGGTAGTCTGCACAGGTCGTAACACAGCTTCTCCTTTCCAGTATCCTTGAGGACTTTAGTACATTTTATTCATTATACATATCTGTTTAGCCAGGTTTCAATAGGAGTTTTACTTATAGCTGAATTTCACATTGGAGATAAAAAATGTTATAGCGTATATATAATGCCTACTTAAACTGAAAATGTTAATGGTGGACAAAGAAACAAAACACAAGCTCAAATCAACCTTCAGATCAGATGAGCTTAAAATTGGCTTAATAAAAATGTGCTGTTAGAGATATTGACTTCCTTTCATCACAAGATTTAGCGGAACTTGTGAAAGTTGGAGGTCACAGCATTGTTAAAAAGCAATTCTACTATCATGGAACTGTTCTATGAGAACAATACCTTCCAAATGGCATGCTGGATTTCTTGGGGAATTAGTCAGCAAAGAGCCGGAATCACAGGAGACTAATCACAATTTTATTTAAAAGAACAATTAACAATTTACAATATACTTAGAAAATAACTGAGGGTGCCACAGAGAGTCGGTACAACACTCTGGGCTGTGGGAGAGAGGTCTGCTTGGTAAGAGAGTCAAACCCCTTCTCTCTGCCTAAAACCTGGCTACAGTATGTATTTAACAAAAAATTGAACAATAAAAAGGAATAGGATTGGTTGATACACGATTGGTTGTGCCCTATGCTAAATGGATGGCTAGACAGAGGGGAATACTAAATCCTGTTAATCCTGTTGGACTGGCACTAATCTTGTTGACATATTTACTGGATGCTTTGAAAGAGATTATGGTGTCACTATAGATGAGCTTGTGTTGGGGCTAATCCTTAATGCACTATAGACGAGCTTGTACAGGGGCTAATCCTTAATGAGTCTTAATTGAAGTAATTGCTGAAATGTTATTCTAATATACCCCGGTAGGTGATGACAGATATACTTAAATAAAACAGTTCAATGTAATCTATAAGACTAAAAGACATATCCTTTGTCTGGGAGATGGGATCTTGATACCTTAGGCTAGCATTTATCTAAAAGCTTCAAATCAATTAAACTATGTAGACGTAACTCTTGTCTTATTGAATAGTATGTCAGGAAGATGCGCTCCCATTACCTTAGGCTAGCAACCATCTAAAAAGCTATAACTGAAACTACTGATATTTTATATATGCATTTTACCTAATGATAATTATTACTTGCTAAACTATAATTATATGAAATGATGTATAAATATTACACCATGATAACTCATAAAAGCACTTGATGTAGATCTAATTATTATAAGATAACTTAGTATAAATGTTAACCATGATAACTTCCCCTCCGTCTGAAAAAGTTTGGACTCCAAACGTGTAAAATAAAAATAATTAAGGCTTAGATGGTCAATGTATAAAGTTAAACTGGTAGTAGTGAATAATCATTATTACAGAGTCTCTTTGGTATAACAAAACATGATGTAAATGATCTTTCTGCTGTCATCAGGGAATCAGGATGTGGAGCTGGCTTGTCTTGGCACTCTGTACTGGTGGTTTTATGGGCGATGTATGAGGCCTTGAGTTCCACATCCTGGATTGGGGTTTGAGGATAGTTGGCTGTGTCCATTAGAGGTTTTACATGGAAACAAAGAAAAGAGAGTTAACATGTTAAAAAAAATATGGCATATATATATACTTCCTCCGTTTGTCTGTAATAACTAGAAAATAAAACAAATATGATAAGTATGATGTAAAAGATCAGTACATAATTATTACTAAATGGTGTCATGACCAGGAAGAATGTATAGGCGGCAAATTACAAAAGTGTATCATGGAAAAAATATCCTATTTTTGGATACTATCATTAGATGCTTTATACATATATGTGCGTGTGCATATAACAAGTGCAGTGACTAATTACACTAATAAGGTATACAATTACTAAAGTGTTAGAAGTTATGTATATCCTTTTTAGAATTATTTGTAAGTTTTCATAACTTTTTGGTTTGCCTTTTTTTTGTTTTGGTTCATCTCAGTTGTTAGGTTTGGTTTATTTCAATTTGGTTTGATTCACTTCGCTTCGTTTCGCTTCATTTCGCTTCGATTTTCGTTTGGTTCAATTCGGTTCAATGCGACACGGTTCGGTTTCATTCGGTTTGCTATATAGTTTGATTTGCTTCGGTACGATTCGCAGTATGGGTTGCTTTGGTTTGGTTCATTTCATTTCAATTCGCGATACGGTTCGGTTTCCTTTTGATTCTCGGTATGGTTTGGTTTGGTTCACTTCATTTCGATTTGCGATACAGTTCGTTTCAATTCGGTTTGATTCGCTTTTAGTTTTCAGTTCAATTCGCGATAAGGTTTTCTTTGCTTTGGTTCGTTTCTTGTTTTCATTTTGATTCGCCATAAGGTTTTCTTTGGTTTGGTTCGTTTCAATTCGCTTTTGAGATTGGTTGATCAGGTCAATACTTAAAATTTGTTGTGATACAAATAACTCAGATGATCAGGCTGATGCCATTTGTTCCCAACTTGAGAAACTGGTGACCCAAAGTGAAAAGACTTGACATAAATAGACATAACAAGATACAGCTAATAGCTGTTTTGTGTTTTGCACCGTTTATTCAGGAGATTTTGTATTTTGGTCAAGAATATTTTCATTTGGCATCTACAGGTATATATGGTGAGTTGATTCTGGTATGGTAGATGGGGCCTATGGTATGTGGTTGTAGCACGGTAGTAAAAGGTGTTGATGTTTCCCAAGTCTTTGTGTAGAAAAATAACCCTTTTGGATTTATAAATTGGTAGTTCATCTGGATCATATGGAGGATTGTCTTCTCCACAGGACCACTCAGATATCCTTCCAGCTATCATCAAGGTAGCGCTGTATGAGGTGGGAAGGAACACTTTCAAAATATTTTGTTTGGTAATCATGATTATCTTTGTTGTTGGTATGTGAGGTCTTGACATAGCAGTCTCCTTGAATGATTTCAATGCCCATAACTCTCTTTATTAAATGACTCTGTACTTTTCGTAGGTGTTTTGGAATAAACGGATATGGTTTGATATCTAATTCTATGCATGGTTTGGTGTTCCCTTTCTCAACATTCCCTGACAGAACATTGACTGATTTATTGTCTTGTGTCGATTCCTTTTGGTCGAAAAACTTATGATTCTTCAGTGGACGTTTTCGTCGTTTTCCTGACATACTTCTTTTGAGGTGAAATTCTCTCCGAATGGAGTCTGGAATGCTGCTGCCATACTCCCATGTGTTTCCTCTTTCTGGATCCTTCCATTTCACTCTGTAGTAGATTTTGCCATTTGCTCTCTTGGAACTAACAATTGAGTGGATGTCCTCTGGATTGAAAACCTGAGGGATATCCTGGGTTTGATTACCTGATGTTGGACTGTTGGACTTAGAGTTGTACATGGCTGTCGTCAAGTTGTTTTCTGGATTTTGGCTGGTGATACTTACTATTCACTCCTCTTTTCCCTTCGTTTACTTTTTCATTTAGCTTGGTTGGAGCATGATTTTCCTTCGTCATTGTTGTACTGGGACTGGCAGGATTTTCTGTTGTACTTGGAGCAGGGTTTTTCTTCTTTGTTTGGGTCTTGTTGCTGGAAGTACCTGTCTTTGTTTTGGAATTGACCTTCTTACCTTTCTGTTGTGGAGGTGATTGATCAGTAGCCTGGTAAGTTGAACTTGTTGATGGGGAATTGTTGCTGTCAAGCTGAGTATCATTGACTGGTTCCTCGTTGTCATCCATGACTCCTGAATCTATGTTACTTGTGTCATTGAGGTATGGTTCTGGAGGATACTGTGGATGATCAGCAGGATCAAAATATGGCTTCAGACGGTTGGCATGGACCAGTGGTTTGTGTATTTTGTCGTCAGAACTTCGGCGTAGTTTGTAGGTCAAATTTGGACCTGTATGGACTTTTGACCTGGGGTGAATTCATGTTCTTTAGCCTTTCGATTATATTGTTCTGAATACACCTCCTTAGCCCGAGCAGTGTTTTCAGCTGCAATTGTTCTAGTGATTTCAAGCTCATCTAGCAAATTTGAAAGATAACTTTTGTTATTGTGGCCTAAATTTTCTTTTGGAATTAATGCTACATCTTGTGGAGCTCTCATTTCTCGGCCAAAAAGCATAACATATGGGGATTTTTGTGTTGATGAATTTGGGGCCGTCCGATAGGCCATCATGATGCCAGGAATAAAACGGGGCCAAACATTTTGAGACTTGTTACAATAGGCTCTTAGTGATTGATTGATGTAGGAATTGAGCCTTTCTACACAGCTGTTAGTTTGAGGATGGTATGGGCTGGTATGGGTAAATTTAATTGCCAAAAGTTCACAAATTGCTTTGATAAGTTTGGACATGAAGTTCTGACATGTCTGAAATTAAGGTCCCTGGAGCGCCATACCGACAAAATATTTCTCTGACGAGAACATCTGCTACTTCTTTGGCTTCTTGGGTCCGAAGTGGAAAGGCTTCACACCATCTGGATGATGCATCTGTGATGACCAAAATGTACTTGTACTTGTCTGGTGTTGTTGGCAGAAGACCGAGAATGTCAACGTGCCATTGGGTAGTGCCTCTTGGTCTGTTGACATACCTCACATGTCTGGACATAAGTAGCAATATCGCTGTACATTTTGGGCTAGTAGTACTAGTAGTACTTAGGTTGTGCATCCTTTCTTTCCCATGGTGGCAACCGCCAAACTCTGAGTCATGATAGGATTGCAGGACTTGATTTCTGAGGGTTCTTGGGACTGCCAGCTGTTTAATGAACTTATCTGCATGGCCTTTCTGTCTTTGTGGAACGAATCTGTATAGGATGCCTTCATCAATTTCAAAAGTATTGGCTTCGATAAGAATCTTTTGACGATCCTTTTCATTTTGTGGAAGGACATCCTCCTCTTTGTAGTCAAAGATTTGGATGAAATCTGGACAAATCCTTTGTAGGTGACGTAAATTTGGATGTTCTTTTATACTTACTTCAACCAATGTGTCTTGGGTAACATCAGCATTTGTAGCATGTAAGGCTGCAACAACATTAACTGGTACTGACTGATAATCCTCTTCATATTCAAAGGTGACTGACCAATGTGTTGTCTGTGTGTCTGATTCTAAGTGATTGACAATAGGTGTGCAAATATCTTCAGTCTGAGTTGTCTGTGTGACCTGTGTGGATGAATGGGTGTTTGGCAAGATTGTACTGCTAGTTGATTTGCTTTGCTGAGTTGAAGTTACTGAGAAGACTGTTTTCTCAGCATCTTCTTCTGTCTGATCATTACAGTTAATATTTTTCTCATATTCCCTACGTGAGAGAGCATCGGCATTTCCATTGGCTTTGCCGCTGCGGTGAACAATGTCAAAAATGTAGGTAGAAAGTTCCAAAGATCATCGCCCTAGCCTACCTGTGGCATCCTTGATGGATTTCAGCCATTTCAATGCTATATGATCAGTGTAGACTGTGAATTTGGAATTTGCAAGGTATGGATGAAAGGATCTAATGGCTTCAACTAGAGCTAAGCCTTCCTTTTCTGTAATGCTCCAGTTCTTTTTGCTGCCATGAAGAACTCTACCACCAAAAGCTATTGGATGTTCATTATTTTTCTCATCTTTTTGACTCAAAACAAAACCTATGCTCATATCACTGGCTTCAGTTGCGAGATGAAATTCTTTGTCAAAATTTGGATAAGCCAGAACAGGTGTATTACTCATAGCATGTTTGAGTGTGTTGAAGGCCTGATCACACTCAAGTGACCTTTGGAACTTTGGTTTCTTTCCTACTTCTGCCTCTGAATGCTTCTTTAGCAAGGCATTTAGTGGAAGTGCTATGTGAGCGTAATTTTTCACATACTTCCTGTAGAAGTTTGTGAGACCTAAGAAGGCGCGAATCTGCTCTTGTGATTTGGGCACTGGAAAGGTTCTAATTGCTTCAATCTTTTTGTCATCAACTTGAACACCTCCACATGATAAAATATGACCCAGAAAAGAAACTTTGTCCGTTGCAAAATTGCATTTGGATGGCTTTAGTGTCAATTTTGCCTGTTTCAGATAGTAAAATACTTGCTCCAAATGTTGGAGATGCTCTTCAAAGTTTTTTCTGTAAATTATCATCAATGTAAATCAGCGCAACCTTAAAAAGCAATTTTCTTAGCACTTTGCTCATGAGCTGTTGAAAACAAAGTGGAGAATTTGTCAAGCCTTGGGGCAAACGTTTGAATTGATAAAGGCCTTGATGGGTGACGAAAGCAGTTTTATGCTTTGAATCTTCATGTAATGGCACTTGGAAGAAGCCATTAGCAAGGTCTAAAGTTGAGAAGATCTTAGCTTGGGCATTGGCGATGTGATCAACAACATCATCAAAAACAGGAAGAGGCCATGACATTGGTAAAGAGACAGAATTCAACTTTCTGTAGTCACAAACAAATCTAAATGAGCCATCACGTTTCTTGACTAGGATAATGGGAGCTGAATACATAGAAGCAGACTCCTCGATCAAATCATACTTCAGAAAATCATCTATAAGTTCTTCAGTGACTTTTTGGAGATGAGGAGATTGGCGATATGGTCTACTCTTAACGGGTGGGTGGTTGCCAGTGTCAATGATATGTTGGTGCATGTCAGTCTTACCTAAATCTGCAAGACTCGTTGAAAACATGTTTCTATTTTGTCCCAAAAATCTAAGTAGTCTGTGTCGTTGGTCTGGAGTCAGTTGTGTATTGGTCAAATCAAATCCTAACTCTTGTGCAATTTTAACATAATCCCTGGTGTCATTGTCTCTCTTCTCATTATTGTGTTAATGGTACTGATGAATGGTTGGTCAGAGTCGATTTCAAAAACAGAGTCTTTGTCAATGTAACTAAATTTGCCTACAACTGTACCCTTGTTAAGAACCTTTTCTTCTTGGGAGGGATTCATAAGCCTAAATGTAGCAGTTTTGCTTTTCACTTTGGAAAGAGTTCTACCACCTGCTACTTCAGAATGAGCAGTGAGGGAAGCAATGGGTTCAATGAGGATGAGGGAATCCTCTTTGGTCTCTGATAATCTAACCTTGAAATGAATTTCACTCTGAGGGGGGATGTAAATCTGATCTATTGTTTTTGCTAATCCACTAATCTCTTGCACTGAATTGGCTATGAAATTGATATATTGCCTATCTGAGGTGTTGTTGTTAAGTATCAAGGAATGACAGCTATAATCTAAGACTGTATCATTGTCATTAAGGAAGTTCTCACCTAGTATCACTGCCTCTGGAAGTGTAGGCAGAATATGGAATCTTTGAGAAAATTCCTGATCCTCAATGACAAAATCTAACACAACTGAACCTAACACTTTATGCAATTCGCCGCCAACACCTTTAACCTGTGGAAAGGGTGAGTTTCCAAGAGTAAGGTTTTCAAAAGCTGTGTTCAGAAAAGCAGACGAAATACAACAAATGGATGCCCCTGTATCTACTAAACAATTTGCCTGAATGAAACTTTTGGCAAGGGGCGTAACTAAAGACACTGTTGGAATTTCACTTTCAAAGTTACTTTCCATTCCAGACTCCATATTTGCAATGACACCTATTAGTATGTACCGTACTAAATTAAAGGAAGACAAGTGTTCAACAATGTAGTACTTACAATATTTGAAGACTTTTTCTTCCTTTGTTGGTGTCTTTGGAGGAGTTGGTTGTCTTTAATCTAGTGTTGAGGTCAGAGGTGGATGCAGCTTGCTTGTTATTCCATCAGATGATCATGGTTGGACATGTCCTCCAATGGGTTCTTGTAGCTGGTTGTAGTTAGTTCCTGGGCTCCGTGGTTCCGAAAACGATGATTCTCCGCCAAATTATCATGGAACTGTTCTGTGAGAACAATACCTTCCAAATGGCGTGCTGGATTTCTTGGGGAATTAGTCAGCAAAGAGCCGGAGTCACAGGAGACTAATCACAATTTTATTTAAAAGAACAATTAACAATTTACAATATACTTAGAAAATAACTGAGGGTGCCACAGAGAGTCGGTACAACACTCTGGGCTGTGGGAGAGAGGTCTGCTTGGTAAGAGAGTCCAACCCCTTCTCTGTCTAAAACCTGGCTACAGTATGTATTTAACAAAAAATTGAACAATAAAAAAGAATAGGATTTGTTGATACACGATTGGTTGTGCCCTATGCTAAATAGATGGCTAGACAGAGGGGAATACTAAATCCTGTTAATCCTGTTGGACTGGCACTAATCTTGTTGACATATTTACTGGATGCTTTGAAAGAGATTATGGTGTCACTATAGATGAGCTTGTGTTGGGGCTAATCCTTAATGCACTATAGACAAGCTTGTATTGGGGCTAATTCTTAATGCCCTATATACGAGCTTGTATGGGGGCTAATCCTTAATGAGTCTTAATTGAAGTAATTGCTGAAATGTTATTCTAATATACCCCGGTAGGTGATGACAGATATACTTAAATAAAATAGTTCAATGTAATCTATAAGACTAAAAGACATATCCTTTGTCTGGGAGATGGGATCTTGATACCTTAGGCTAGCATTTATCTAAAAGCTTCAAATCAATTTAACTATGTAGACGTAACCCTTGTCTTATTGAATAGTATGTCTAGAAGATGCGCTCCCATTACCTTAGGCTAGCAACGATCTAAAAAGCTATAACTGAAACTACTGATATTTTATATATGCATTTTACCTAATGATAATTATTACTTGCTAAACTATAATTATATGAAATGATGTATAAATATTACACCATGATAACTCATAAAAGCACTTGATGTAGATCTAATTATTATAAGATACATTAGTATAAATGTTAACCATGATACTACCATGAATTTGGAAATTACTCGTTTCTGATTGGTCGATCAGAGGTATCAAATCACAATAATAACTCTGATTTTGCAATCTGTGCATTCAGTTCCAAATTCACTTCAGCATGGTTTCATCTACAGGTAACCTAGCTCTAAAACTGAAAACACAGTAAAACGTTTTCGTGAGTAAACAAAAAAACATAATATTTGTTTTGTGCACACTACCCGGTACATTGTAACTCCACATCCAAATTTTAAAGATATAAAGAAATAGTTGATGACATTTTCAACATGGCCACAGTGGAAAAGAACGTGAACCTTCAGGTAAAAGATTCAGTGTTTCCTTCTTGGAGTTTAGTCACTGGAACAAACTCACCATTCCTGAGTGCTGTAATATACTGTGAGCAGTGTCCAGGTCATGACCACAGCTGCTGCAGGTGCTGCCCTTTTTGGTGCTGTTACTGTCCATGCTCACACTGTAGCAAACCAAGGAGCAGGTGGCTGGCATACAGAGGGGACACAGCACATGGGGGATTACTGCAGCTACCTCTGCAACACAACACATTATGGCTACAACTCACCACTTGGAGTAGCACATGGGGGAAAGAATGGTGGCTCCTGATTCCTCACAGTAACATATGGGAATAGTGTCTT
Organism: Haliotis cracherodii; assembly: GCF_022045235.1. Classification (NCBI taxonomy): domain Eukaryota; kingdom Metazoa; phylum Mollusca; class Gastropoda; order Lepetellida; family Haliotidae; genus Haliotis; species Haliotis cracherodii. The sequence goes on from NW_027266264.1 coordinate 39,653,000, forward strand.
CTGAAGCCTCACAGTAACATATGGGGGTAGTGTGTCTTCTGATGCCTCACAGTAACATATGGGGGTAGTGTGTCTTCTGATGCCTCACAGTAACATATGGGGGTAGTGTGTCTTCTGATGCCTCACAGTAACATATGGGGGTAGTGTGTCTTCTGATGCCTCAAAGTAACATATGGGGGTGGTGTGTCTTCTGATGCCTCACAGTAACATATTGGGGGGGGGGGGGGGGGGGGGGGGGGGGTAGGTTGTCTTCTGATGCCTCACAGTAACATATGGGGGTAGTGTGTCTTCTGATGCCTCACAGTAAAATATGGGGGAAGTGTGTCTTCTGATGCCTCACAGTAACATATGGGGGTAGTGTGTCTTCTGATGCCTCACAGTAATATATGGGGGTTGTGTGTCTTCTGATGCCTCACAGTAACATATGGGGTACTGTGTCTTCTGATGCCTCACAGTAAAATATTGGGGGAAGTGTGTCTTCTGATGCCTCACAGTAACATATGGGGGTAGTGTGTCTTCTGATGCCTCACAGTAACATATGGGGGGTAGTTTGTCTTCTGATGCCTCACAGTAACATATGGGGGTAGTGTGTCTTCTGATGCCTCACAGTAACATATGGGAATAGTGTCTTCTGATGCTTCACAGTAACGTATGGGGGTAATTGTGTCTTCTGGTGCTTCACAGTAACATATGGGGGCAGTGTGTCTCCTGATGCCCGACAGTAACGTATGGGGGTAATTGTGTCTTCTAATGCTTCACAGTAACATATGGGGATAGTGTCTTGTGATGCCTCACAGTAACGTATGGGGGTAATTGTGTCTTCTGATGCTTCACAGTAACTTATGGGGATAGTGTCTTGTGATGCTTCACAGTAACATATGGGGATAGTGTCTTGTGATGCTTCACAGTAACATATGCGGGAAGTGTGTCTTCTGATGCCTCACAGTAACATATTGGAATAGTGTCTTGTGATGCCTCACAGTAACGTATGGGGGTAATTGTGTCTTCTGATGCTTCACAGTAACATATGTGGATAGTGTCTTGTGATGCTTCACAGTAACATATGGGGATAGTGTCTTGTGATGCTTCACAGTAACATATGCGGGAAGTGTGTCTTCTGATGCCTCACAGTAACATATTGGAATAGTTTCTTCTGATGCCTCACAGTATCATATTGGGGTAGTATCTCTTCTGATGCCTCACAGTATTATCAGAGGTATAGTCCTGTTCCTCAGGGGTGGCCACACTTATCAACTTACTGAGGGAATAATTGGAGACGTCAGAGGTATAGAACTGTTCCTCGAGTCTGCCACACTTATCAACTTACTGAGGGAATAATTGGAGACGTCAGAGGTATAGTACTTGTCCTCAGGGGTTGTCTCACTTATCAACTTACTGAGGAGATAATGGGAGACGTCAGAGGTATACTACTGTTCCTCTTTGGTTCCCACACTTATCAATTTACTGAGGAGATAATGGGAGATGTCAGAGGTATTTTACTGTTCCTCGAGTTTTCCACACTTATCCAGTTACTGTGGAGATAATGGGAGACGTCAGAGGTATAGTGCGGTTCCTCTGAGGTTGTCACACATATCAACTTACTGAGGAGATAATGGGAGATGTCAGAGGTATAGTACTGTTCCTCAGGGGTTGTCACACTTATCAGCTTACTGAGGAGATAATGGGAGATGTTAGAGGTATAGTACTGTTCCTCTGGGGTTCCAACACTTATCAACTTACTGAGGAGATAATGGGAGATGTCAGAGGTTTAGTACTGTTCCTCTCAAGTTGTCACACTTATCAACTTACTGAGGAGATAATGGGAGATGTCAGAGGTATAGAGCTGTTCCTCGAGTTTGCCAAACTTATCAAGTTACTCAGGAGATAATGGGAGACGTCAGAGGTAAAGTACTGTTCCTCGAGTTTGCCACACTTATCAAGTTACTGAGGAGATAATGGGAGATGTAAGAGGTACAGTACTGTTCCTCTGAGGTTGTCACACTTATCAAGTTACTGAGGAGATAATGGGAGACATCAGAGGTATAGTACTGTTCCTCTGGGGTTGTCACACTTATCAACTTACTGAGGAGATAATGGGAGACATCAGAGGTAAAGTACTGTTCCTCAGGCGTTGTCACACTTATCAACTTACTAAGGAGATAATGGGGGATGTCAGAGGTATAGTAATGTTCCTCTGGGGTTCCCACACTTATCAACTTACTGAGAAGATAATGGGAGATGTCAGAGGTATAGTACTGTTCCTCAAGGGTTGTCACACTTATCAACTCACTGAGGAGATAATGGGAGATGTCAGAGGTATAGTACTGTTCCTCAGGCGTTGTCACACTTATCAACTTACTGAGGAGATAATGGGGGACGTCAGAGGTATAGTACTATTCCTTGAGTTTGTCACACTTATCAACTTACTGAGGAGATAATGGGAGGCATCAGAGGTAAAGAACTGTTCCTCAGGCGTTGTCAATTTTATCAACTTATTAAGGAGATAATGGGGGATGTCAGAGGTATAGTACTGTTCCTCTGGGGTTCCCACACTTATCAACTTACTGAGGAGATAAAGGGAGATGTGGGAGGTATAGTACTGTTCCTCGAGTTTGCCACACTTATCAAGTTACTGAGGAGATAATGGGAGACGTCAGAGGTATAGCACCGTTCTTCTAGGGTTCCCACACTTATCAACTTACTGAGGAGATAATGGGAGACATCAGAGGTATGGTACTGCTCCTCGAGTTTGCCACACTTATCAAGTTACTGTGGAGATAATGGGAGATGTCAGAGGTATAGTACTATTCCTCGAGTTTGCCGCACTTATCAACTTACTGAGGAGATAATGGGAGATGTCAGAGGTATAGTACTGTTCTTCTAGGATTCTCACACTTATCAAGTTACTGTGGAGATAATGGGAGATGTCAGAGGTATAGTACTATTCCTCGAGTTTGACGCACTTATCAACTTACTGAGGAGATAATGGGAGATGTCAGAGGTATAGTACTGTTCTTCTAGGATTCTCACACTTATCAACTTATTGAGGAGATAATGGGAGACATAAGAGGTATGGTACTGCTCCTCTGGGTTGACACACTTATCAAGTTACTCAGGAGATAATGGGAGACGTCAGAGGTATAGCACCGTTCCTCTGAGGTTGTCACACATATCAACTTACTGAGGAGATAATGGGAGATGTCAGAGGTATAGTACTGTTCCTCAGGGGTTGTCACACTTATCAGCTTACTGAGGAGATAATGGGAGATGTTAGAGGTATAGGACTGTTCCTCTGGGGTTCCAACACTTATCAACTTACTGAGGAGATAATGGGAGATGTCAGAGGTTTAGTACTGTTCCTCTCAAGTTGTCACACTTATCAACTTACTGAGGAGATAATGGGAGATGTCAGAGGTATAGAACTGCTCCTCGAGTTTGACGCACTTATCAACTTACTGAGGAGATAATGGGAGATGTCAGAGGTATAGTACTGTTCTTCTAGGATTCTCACACTTATCAACTTATTGAGGAGATAATGGGAGACATAAGAGGTATGGTACTGCTCCTCTGGGTTGACACACTTATCAAGTTACTCAGGAGATAATGGGAGACGTCAGAGGTATAGCACCGTTCTTCTAGGGTTCCCACACTTATCAACTTACTGAGGAGATAATGGGAGACATCAGAGGTATGGTACTGCTCCTCGAGTTTGCCACACTTATCAAGTTACTGTGGAGATAATGGGAGATGTCAGAGGTATAGTACTATTCCTCGAGTTTGCCGCACTTACCAACTTACTGAGGAGTTAATGGGAGATGTCAGAGGTATAGTACTGTTCTTCTAGGATTCTCACACTTATCAACTTATTGAGGAGATAATGGGAGACATAAGAGGTATGGTACTGCTCCTCTGGGTTGACACACTTATCAAGTTACTCAGGAGATAATGGGAGACGTCAGAGGTATAGCACCGTTCTTCTAGGGTTCCCACACTTATCAACTTACTGAGGAGATAATGGGAGACATCAGAGGTAAAGTACTGTTCCTCAGGCGTTGTCAAACTTATCAACTTACTAAGGAGATAATGGGAGACGTCAGAGGTATAGTACGGTTCCTCTTGGGTTCCCACACTTATCAACTTACTGAGGAGATAATGGGAGATGTCAGAGGTATAGTACTGTTCCTCAGGGGTTGTCACACTTATCAACTTACTGAGAAGATAATGGGAGATGTCAGAGGTACACTACTGCCTAGAAGTTCATTCCCCTTACACGCATGGACAACGCGTTACGCAACCAGTGTGCATCGGGTTGGTCACGCGTGTGATACCCGTGTGCAACGCGTGACACACTCATTAGAGGGGGAACAAACTTTTGACCAAAGGAGGACCCGTCTTAAGCTGAACCTGGAGGTGGTAAGAAGGAGAGAAAATTTTGTTATCCTGACGAAAAATGATAATACACATGAATTTGCTAATGTCTCCTTTCTTTATGTGATTTTGTGGGAATAACATGAATACTGTTGTGATTAAATAGATCTGTTTTGTTTTATACGACCATTGCTTCTAAATCTGATGGTGTTAAGAGAATACATGGTCCTGGAACATGTTATTGCAATTGAAATGCTTTTATTGTGATTTGACATTAACCGTCTGTAGTACAACTTTCAGTGATAATATGTATGAGGTTTGGCGGCGCATTGTTTTTATTGGACCCTAATTACTTTATGATGACTTGGACTCTTTATCACAGCTCCATAGCCGTGAGGCTGGAAAAGAGCAGCATGTAATTAATGAGGGTGGGTTATATCATTGAGGATACACTTGAGGGAGAGAATACTAATTATCGTACTACAGGAAGAGACCTGTAGACGTAAGCGCGGGGTTGTGTTTTAGCTGGCCGTTCGATAATGGCCGCCAGGAGAAGTGAGCTTTGACTGCGTCATCTAAAATAAATAATCAGATACAGCAGTGTTATTTTCACGGTCTGTTGAATAAACTCCCAGTGCAACGGTCAATGTATCTTCTACTTGATCCTTGATACATCATTTTGGCATTCACAATATATAGTATTTCAACGTACAAAAGAGCACTGATCTAAAGCAATTCCGCGGGAGTAGTTGTTACCTGTGCATTACTGTATTTTCCCAGTGAGTACCCGGATGATATAGCAGAAATCTAGACTTGTTCGCGACCTGTGCTCGCCATTCGTAAGCGCATTTTTATTGAAAGTAGAAGGACGTATGGTCACACGGATCAACAAAAATGAAATACAGTTTTGGAAATGTAGGTATATTTGTGGGGAGCATCGGTAATGGTGATGCAGTTTTGATAAGTCACGTGCTTGGTAATTGTGCGATCTTCGTGTAAACTATTTTGACTTGCAACACAAAGTAAATATTTCATCTGAACATTGCTTATTATACCGTGTGTATATGTTTACATTCAAAATGTAAACAGATTTCACTAAGGAAATGTATTAAACGCCTAAATATTCAGTTTAATTTACAAATTAACTGAAAAATATGTCCATCCTTATAATGAATATGATAACGAATTCCAAATATTTGTTTATGTTTAATATCATCACCAAGTACAGTTCTGTATTGTTTGGCTTCTTTTCTTAGCATAATTAATATATTGTGATGTGTTTAAGCTCTTTTGGTCGTCTTTATCATTTTTAGTCAGTCGGTTAAATAAATGAATGAATTAATCAGTCAATTTGTAAAATGACTGAAATATTTAGATAGTTAATAAATTGCCTGAGTGAATCATATTTTACACATTGACTGTAACATATACAAGCTTACAAAAGAAAATACTTGTGAAAACAACGTCTATCGCGCATCGAAAAACTTCCCAACCAAACGGAAAGGAACAATAATGATTCTGTTCAAAGCTGCAACGAATGAATGAAAACAAAATGCAAATATCATTATTACAACCTACCAAAGTTATAATGTATCCGGGAATATCAACATAAAGCAACAATATCCATTGCGTCTGCAGCTGTACAAAAATACTTATTCGATGTCAAATGTCTCTGTGAGAATCAAATACTTTAATAATAATTATTTGGAAATAATATTTGGAATATATATGAAATATACTAAAATATTTAAATATATCGTTTTTAAACGTTATCTAAATGTATCGAATATTATAACCCGTGTTTGTTTCTTAACTGATCACTTAGTTTGTTTCAATTGTTTCACATGTGCCAAGTTAGCTGAGAAAGCCCACGTGACAACTATTTTTATAATGTCCACGGTTCTTAAAAACATACATTGAGTTAGATAACAATGAACAACCAGTCAGTGTATTATCGGTTACACTTTGAACAAAGTATGTTGTTTTTACATCTGTACTTCACGCCATGATATGAGTGTATTCCCTAGGTTTAGTAACCCTACCTTCACATGTAAACACTTACTTTTGACATATCCACTGTGCAAGATAACAGTAATTAATCAATCAACGCATTTCCTGTTGATCCTTTGATGTCTGGGAATGATCAGTTGATTTACAAAAAAAGTAAAGCAACTGATCATACATCTCTTGCTGGGCTGCCACGTGCATAACTCACATTCCACCTCACTTCAAACCTGGATTTAGATTAAATAATTACCCCAGGTACAAGAAAGACCAAATTTGAACCTTTATCGGGTAATCTGAGTGGTGCTACAACTAAGTATACATGTTATAAATTCATTAACTGAGCAGCAAGTGAATTACGACAAATACACAAGTGTAGGGTTATACCAGAAAATGTGGATGACAACAAGGGAGTAGTAATTGTATCATCCACGCAATCCGAAATCCGCAAATGCTTTCACTCAGGGATACTTTTTTATTATCAAACTGTAACAATCAGGGGTATTTCCAAATAACGACATCCGATGAGCTTTCGCCGTTATTTGTCTGTTTGTTTAGGCTGAAGAAATTAATTACCATGCGCCCTTTGTTGAAATCTTCATAGATCACGGGTAACCAATCAGTTTTCAAAAATGCGTAAGTTTATTTAGCTGTCCTTGCAGACTGGTAGCCCAGTCTCTTGTCACGCTCGGTTGCGTTAACGAGCAAATTGACTCACAGCAGCTAGTAAGCCCGAGCGGAAATCCAAAGGTCGTATTACCTGAAGAATCAACCTTCATTTGCGAAATATCTACTGCTCTCAAAATCAATATTTCTCCCAATACTAAAAGTCAGAACTTTCTAACCAAGGATTACCAGTTGAAACTGGTCGATGGCTGAACATTCCCAGGGAAGACAGCCAGTGTCCACTCTGTGATTCTATCGCTGTGGGAGATGAATTGCATTATTCATTCCGATGTGAAGCTTTACACCAACGGCGATATGAACTCTTAAATAAGCAATATCTTAAGTTTCCAAACATTTAAGAAAATTATGACCACTAACAGTGTAAGAAATCTAAAAGGCCTATCGAAATTCCTTAACAATGTGTACAATACAATTGGTAAATTGTATTAGTATCCACGTATCCTATTTTTATTATTTTTGTTAAATTGTCCAAAATAAAAATTGTAGATAATTGTATGTCATGTTATTCTAAGAATAAATGAGTTTGAGTTTGAGTCCGAAACCCGAGAAGAAGCCAGAGATTAGTGCTCCTTTTTGAATAGTTTACAATCATGTGTTTTAGGGTTAGCTGTGTTGGCTTAAACATATTTTTATTTCAAAAGAAATCTGGATCGGTAAACAAGCAAAACTTGCTTATGTAATACCTCTCCAGGTAACAACTTAACAACAGCTGGATATATATATAAGAGAGTGATGAACATAAACATACAAAATGCACAAATGAAATACACGAAGCCAATACACTGAAGCAAGTGGTGTCTGTGAAATAAGGTAATGCAGTTTTCCTTTACTACATGCATAAAATTAAGCTACTCAAACCTTTTGCTTTTGACAATGATGTCATGAACTGATTTAAGAAGAGTCATGTTTGTAGAACTGCTTAACTACTGCCATGTAATATCATGTTTAGACCATACCCATGTGTGTAGAAATACACAGTATTTCTGATATTATCGTATTTTTTAACAGTTATAAAAAAAGTGAATTGCATCTTCAAGGTGATATACACAAGTGCAGTCTGGTATGTCTGATACATGTCGTCTAAACTTATCAGTGTTTAAGTCACTGCAGCCGAGCCTAAGGCGACAGTGGACAATTTGGCATGATCTATGAAAATATTTGAAGTCAAAATTATTAATAATTGCATCAGAACGATTAATTAAGGATTTGATTTCTTTTAATGAGCGAGCATTAGTTACTTCATAGAGGGTTCCGCAGATTGATCATATCCAGAAGAAATGATAATAAGCATAGGTCTGTGTTCTACATTTGATTGTTTGTATGTTGAATCTTTTTCTAAGGTTATATTTGCTGTTATCAGAGAATATACACTTTTCAAATATTTTGGCTAAGCAACTTGTGAGTGCTACAGGTCTATGATTTGAGCATTCATGTTCATCGCTGACACTGACACCGCATCAGCCCGGCAGTGGACTTGACACAGTTATTTGCGCACCGATTATATAACTCCTACAGACAGGTGGGGTGGTTGTTCAAAGCGAAACGGACGACCCCGTCTGTTATCTAATAAATGCTGTGCGGCGCCTTTGATCTTGCCTCCAACCACACACCTTATAGTAGTAAACGACGATCGTGATGGCCTGGAAATAAACACAATTCTGTCTGCCCCAGTGTATCCACAATTAACTAGAATGCTTCATATCTACAAATATGTATAGAAAATAGATATTTGCCCACAGCAAATATTCATTTGCTTAATTGCATCAGTGTGGTTTATCAGAACATGTACAATGCATTCTTACACTTGGTGAGGCAGACTGAAATTGAACATTAGGATAACGTCAGCAGGGATAAGAGGTCATACCAAAGAACTTTATTTACTAGTGGAAAAATCAGACATTCCGATCAACCACTACAAGCCCCGGCCGGATCTCAAGATTGACTGCACTTCTTTATTTAATCATTACGCTTTTTTACCCTAATAGTATAAGTGCTTCCCCGTGTGCCAGATAGGCTTAAGTCGGAGAGCGCACGTTAAATCTCCGAGGTACCTATCTACCAGAACTTTATTTGCTGTTCTGGTCATACATAAATATATGTAAGTTACGTACATGGGGAGGCTAGATTATTTACAGCTTACAGCAATATAGTGCAAATATTATGTTCAATAAAAGAAAACGTTGATAGATCTATAACACACTTTTTGTTCTTTTAAACAAACTGTGGACTTTTAAGACATTTTCGCTTATTGTAATAACATCTAGCTAACCAATCATGTCTATCTCTGAAATCCACAAGCATAGCCAAACCTAAAAAACATATTCAGGGAGGTAAGTTTTGACTTGCAAAGCACCTTAAGGTGAGTTTATTTTTAAACTGTCAAAAGCGATTGTCCCTTCAATACTAGTATATGTCTGGAAGCTGTCTCTCGGACTGTTATGAGTTATGATGTATTTTATGATATAACTGGGGAATGTTCAAATTAGTTACTGTCATTTAATCCAACGTTCTAACTGTTAACTGTCTCAACAGGATCATAGGTTTGGTTATATATCTCCTCCCTGTCTCTTTGTCTTAAGTTGTTAATCTGTAACTGCGGTCCAAATGTATCAATTTACTCATCTATTGTTGCAAACTTGACTGATTTAAACATATCTTATTGATCATGAACTACTCAGTCAGTCAAGCACCTGTATCAGAAATGTAAAACCAGCCATGTTTCATGTAGTCCCAATATCACTGAAAAATGCCGATGTAACGTCACATATAAATTTACTCACAGACAATATATTTTTCGTGAGAGTGAAGCACAATTTTATTAAAGTTTTATTAACAATTTCATAAACTATGATAATATTAATATTAAAATTCATCATCACTTGCCAAGTTTATGAAAATGTCCCCATTTGGGAGATGTCACATATAAACAAGGATTCGAACTAAGTTCGATCGTCTTTGAAACTGCAGAAGATTAACAGTGAGTGAGTGAGCATCGTTTCTATGTTTATACAAGAAAAGATGTCATGCCAAAAACGCTCACAGTAGTTAGTGAGTAAACTCACGACCTGTCATGACCTGGTTGAGTGACTTCCTCCAATCAACGTGAAAGGATTACCCACAGAGAAAGAAAGGATTAAAGTCACCCATAAATCTTCTAACGTAGTACTCCAACTTCTAAATGCCTCTCAAAGAAGGATTAAAATCCTAAAGATATCCTATCTACGTGGTATAGGTACTCACAACCTCTAATAATAAACTGTTACGTTTGGTATCCCCAGCAATACTCACTATGGTCATTGGGCAATGTAAAAATCACAAACCCTAACGAGATTCTGTCTACATGATCACACCCGGTGATTGTGAAGATCTCAAATTCTATCAACTGTCAGACAGCATGGCTGTTCATATTCATTTACAACATCCTCTTATAATTAGTATAAAAGTGTCCCACACAAAACCTTCTTTTATTTATTCTTTCAAAATACAACACAGAAAGTGGGGTGTGGGGAAATGGGACATATTCCTACGTGAAATAAAGAGACATTAGTAGTGGTGACGGCTATATCATAATTGTACTGTCTAAAGCATAAATTTGGCGAACGAAAAACGTTATATTTGCAATCAAATGGAATGACTCGTGTGGGCAAATGAATATGTTCGCAATCCACAAACAATCATTTTATTAATGGCGAACATTTACCAACCCGCGACAATCGTGTCAACACGGGGGTTCCCCTAGCAATAAACTCGCATCTAAATTCACTACTGTTCTACTGTCGGCTAGCCACAATGGCTAGACTGGACCCTAGTGGAATAGTTCATGCCATAAAAGTCTAGAAACCGAACACTAATTAAGATGGGCCGACCTTGTATTTACGGTCTGGTGAACACAGCTCAATGGCCGCTCATTAACTCAAATTTCACATCTCACTGTTTTGTTTTATCTCACTATTCATTTGATAAATTTGTCAACTTCAACTGGAACCCGGTACCGTGTTACACTCGTGGCACACGAGTCCAACCCCGTGTGCAACCCGTTGAGCACCCGTGTCGCACCCGTGTCGCACCCGTGTCGCACCCGTGTCACATGCGTGTTACACGCGTTCTCAACGCGTGTTAGGGGAATGAACTTTTAGGCAGTAGTGTATAGTACTGTTCCTCAGGGGTTGTCACACTTATCAACTTACTGAGGAGATAATGGGAGATGTCAGAAGTATAGTACTGTTACTCTGGGGTTCCCACACTTATCAACTTACTGATGAGATAATGGGAGATGTCAGAGGTATAGTACTGTTCCTCAGGGGTTGTCACACTTATCAACTAACTGAGGAGATAATGGGAGACGTCAGAGGTATAGGACTGTTCCTCAGGGGTGGTCACACTTATCAACTTACTGAGGAGATAATGGGAGACGTCAGAGGTATATTACGGCTCCTCAGGGGTTCCCACACTCATCAACTTACTGAGGAGATAATGGGAGATGTCAGAGGTATAGTTCTGCTCCTCGAGTTTGACACACTTATCAACTTACTGAGGAAATAATGGGAGATGTCAGAGGTATAGTTCTGCTCCTCGAGTTTGCCACACTTATCAAGTTACTGAGGAGATAATGGGAGATGTCAGAGGTATAGTACTGTTCTTCTAGGGTTGTCACACTTATCAACTTACTGAGGAGATAATGGGAGATGTCAGAAGTATAGTACTGTTACTCTGGGGTTCCCACACTTATCATCTTACTAAGGAGATAATGGGGGATGTCAGAGGTATAGTACTGTTCCTCTGGGGTTCCCACACTTATCATCTTACTAAGGAGATAATGGGGGATGTCAGAGGTATAGTACTGTTCCTCTGGGGTTCCCACACATATCAACTTACTGATGAGATAATGGGAGATGTCAGAGGTATAGTACTGTTCCTCAGGGGTTGTCACACTTATCAACTAACTGAGGAGATAATGGGAGATGTCAGAGGTATAGGACTGTTCCTCAGGGGTGGTCACACTTATCAACTTACTGAGGAGATAATGGGAGATGTCAGAGGTATAGTTCTGCTCCTCGAGTTTGCCACACTTATCAACTTACTGAGGAGATAATGGGAGATTTCAGAGGTATAGTTCTGCTCCTCGAGTTTGCCACACTTATCAAGTTACTGAGGATATAATGGGAGATGTCAGAGGTATAGTACTGTTCTTCTAGGGTTGTCACACTTATCAACTTACTGAGGAGATAATGGGAGATGTCAGATGGATGGTACTGCTCCTTTGGGGTTGTCACACTTATCAACTTACTGAGGAGATAATGGGAGACGTCAGAGGTATAGTAGTGTTCCTCAGGGGTTGTCACACTTATCAACTTACTGAGGAGATAATGGGAGACATCAGAGGTATAGTACTGCTCCTCTGGAGTTGCCACACTTATGAAGTTACTGAGGAGATAATGGGAGACGTCAGATGTATGGTACTGCTCCTTTGGGGTTGTCACACTTATCAACTTACTGAGGAGATAATGGGAGACGTCAGAGGTATAGTACTGCTCCTCGAGTTTGCCACACTTATCAAGTTACTGAGGAGATAATGGGAGATGTCAGAGGTATAGTACTGTTCTTCTAGGGTTGTCACACTTATCAACTTACTGAGGAGATAATGGGAAACGTCAGAGGTATAGTACTGCTCCTCTGAGGTTGCCACATTAGCAAGTTACTGAGGAGTAATGGGAGACGTCAGAGGTATAGTACTGCTCCTCGAGTTCCCACACTTATCAACTTACTGAGGAGATAATGGGAGACATCAGAGGTATAGTACTGTTCCTCAGGGGTTGTCACACTTATCAACTTACAGAGGAGATAATGGGGGATGTCAGAGGTATAGAACTGTTCCTCAGGGGTTTCCATACTTATCAACTTACTGAGGAGATAATGGGAGATGTCAGAGGTATAGTTCTGCTCCTGGAGTTTGCCACACTTATCAAGTTACTGAGGAGATAATGGGAGATGTCAGAGGTATAGCACTGTTCCTCGAGTTTGCCACACTTATCAACTTACTGAGGAGATAATGGGAGACGTCAGAGGTATAGTACTGTTCCTCTGGGGTTGTCACACTTATCAACTTACTGAGGAGATAATGGGAGACGTCAGAGGGATAGTACTGTTCCTATGGGGTTGCCACACTTATCAACTTACTGCGGAGATAATGGGAGACGTCAGAGGTATAGTACTGCTCCTCTGGGGTTGTCACACTGTCCAGCTGGTCTTGCAAACCCGCTAGCCACTTCCGAGTGACCTCCTTGACTACTGCACTGACCTCATGTGTGCTGAGGGTAGATCTGCAGGTTTTTTCTGAGGAGTTTCCAGTGTTGCTGTACACCTGATAGAACACCTCCCCATGGCTGGTCAGCTGAATTTAAAAAGGCATTTAAGAAAGCATATCTCAAAACTTTCAAAGCAGATGAAACTTCACATGCTACTTACAAGACCAACTGTTTACAATATATATTGTACACAGCAATTAGCAATTAGATTTTTTCATCTCTGTTTATGTAATCATAATGTGGGAATATTAAAGCAGCGAGTGAACAATCTTATTAAAATCAGATCTTAGTCCTCACTATCGCTAAACAAAGATCAATCAATCAAAGCGTTGCTTACCTGATCATGAAAGTGACAGTCGGAATGTGTTTTCTAATCATGCAACCTCGAAAATATTAACAGGGGGTATTCGGAACGACAATTACAACACATATGACTGATTCCATCAAACTTATCGTCTATCTCTCGCTTCCATGGGATAAACATTTGAACGGAGGAGGCATTGCAAAGTAAGTACTAAGCACTGCCATTCAATCTAAACCATATATTAGACATTCTTGAATGTTTGTTTGTTCAGTTTTCAAGAGAACTGTGTCAACATATTTTTCAAGCATAGGCTGAAATGGAAGTTGACAGGTTGAAACGAGTGCCGTAAAGCTTGAGAAAGTTGCTTTCTAAATGGCTGATGTCGACTTCTTTTTAGTCATTTCAGTGGTCAGTGAAAGTCCGCGAAAGGTCATTCTGACGTGACCCGTAATGTCATGTCCTCAGATCTTTGTTTAGTGGTAGCGAGAACTTAGGTCTGATTTTAAGATTGGCGAGTGAAAGATATATTTGTAAAAACAGGCTTGAATCTGTTTCATAGTCATAATATCTTAGCAATTACAGCAAAAATTAAAGTCACAACTTATTGTACATTTCAATGCCTAATTTCTATGTAAATATGTGCCATAAATCTACTACTCCAGACAGCATGGAGTGCCAACACACAAAGTACTTATTGAAGTTTACCTGGTACATGTGTACATTGTTTCCAGTGTGACTGACTGCTACTCCAGCTAGTGAGGTGTCCAGTCTTCGTTGAATCACTTGCCCCATCAGGCTTCTCTTACACTCTCTTGTCATCACAGCACTGAAATGATGCCGAAAGAAACCTACGTTACGTACTGATCAATGACAATGTCTGAACTGGGCCTAAAGTAATAATGTTTGAGATGATGAACATTGTCTGTCAGGACTTGATTATTACCAGCGATAGCATTATATGAGCAGCATTAAAGGTCAGTGTTCTTTTCATTGTATCCACTTTATTACTCATATCAGTTAATAATAGACAGAAATAATGTCTGAATAAACTTATGAGCACAATCAGTTGTTGATGTGAGAGAGGTGGTGGAGACCTGATGGTAGACAGCCTCCATGGCTGGTACTGGGAGCGCACTGGCTTGGTGTCACCGTACTTAACATGGAAGCAGTGAGTCTCTGGTGGGGACTGACTGGCTGTCAGCACTAGTGAGTCGCTGGAGGTGGTGTTGGCCACTGCTAGATACTGAGGGGCACTAGGTAGTGTGTGAGGCCACACCATCACCTGCAACATAGAGGAGCATAAGGAGACCATTACACATGCTCACATCCACAACAAGGTGCCTTAAATGCCATACTGAGAGACAGCTTGGAGAAATCGTCATCCAACGCATGGATCGTAGGAGAGGATCAAATTGTGTCCTTTTTTATCAAAATCCGGGCAAGGGGAGAGAGCAACAAAAGCCAACCGGTCCGCCATCCAGTTCGCAACTTCGTTAAGCCCCAGGTTAACTCCAAGGTGGTCCACTGAAAGGACAAACCAACTGGGCTTGTTGAAGAGTCTGTGTGCCAACAGGACCGATGTCTGGAGCCAAGGACAGATGTGAGGTAGTCGTAGTTAGTGGCAACAGAGACATATTGATATGATGCACAAGAGGTGCCACTAGCACAGGCGCGGGAGCCGGCGGTATACTGATCAATGGTTGACACCTCGGAGGCGTAGCTGGCGCCAGAGTAGCAGAGGGTGCCGCGGTTGCCGGAGGCGCCAGTATGTGAACAGTGTAGACTGGGGTGCTTGAAGGCGCAATAGGAGATGCCTGAGCCACAGAAGATGGAAACATGGATTGTATCCATTGAACCCAAACAGAATCCAAATATGGTGGGCGTGCCGGCGCTGATGACAAAAAGATAGTCAAGGGTGCAGACATGGTTGGCGTGAACGCTGTGGTGACGACGGTTGGGAGGAGAGGCACTGCTCCAATAGTGAAGATTGTGTGAAGACATGGTTGACGTGATCGGCAATCTCCGTAGTCCAAGACGTGTCCCTGTGGGGTTTTCTGCGAGCACGTTGGGTGTCGTTTTCTCAAAATCCTGAGGTATTCAAGTCACAAGGGGAGACAGAGTGGCAAAGATCGCACCGTGCAATAGGCGCACAAGAGGCGGGGATCCCTGGCTGATTTATGACAGTGTGAGCAACGCAGGATATTATTTCAATAAAAAAGACAAACGTTGCAAACAGAGGACACTTATGTCAACAAAGAGTGACAGGCTTGTAATCATAACTCACACCTTTAGAAAGTTTATGAGAGAAAATTACGATATAAAGAGTATAATCATACACTAAGAAGGCCCAGAATAGGAACATAAATAGCACATGAACAAGACCTTAGATAAGCATATTGAAATATCAAGACATGCAAGCATGACAACATAGCAAAAACAAGATGACAGATGGAACACAATCATGTGTAAATTACGTAAAAATGAAAGAACCACCCTATTACACCCAACAATAATATATACAATTCAGATATATTGGTTATCAAAGGACAAGTGAAGGACAAGCCAAGGATGCTATCTAGTTGTTAAAAACTGGGGAGCTTTATTCTCAAACGTCTGAACAGACCGATGACTTGCAGTAATGTGATTATACGTGACTTCACCACTTGGTAGCTGTGGGAGAGCATATGCCACACAACTGGTTGGGACAACAACTTCTGCACACAGCTCCATCTTCCTAGTCAGAAACAGCAGTAAAAGCATTAAGGTAGTAATGCCAGATAAGATAAAAAATATATAAGATATCATTTGTAAGATTGTGTAAAGTTATCACATAAAATAATGACACATAAGACTGACTCTTTGGACACTGAAAAGATGCACAATGGCTAACATGAGTGAGTGAGTGAAAATGGTTTGACAATGCTTTAAGCAATATTCCAGCGATATCACAGTGAGGGACACCTGAAATTGGCTTCAATAGGGCTAAGATGATTAAGGAAGAACAAAAAAAAACCACAAGGATACATTGAACGTCCTCCTTAGGGTTAAAAAAAGAGAGTCTTGGTTCTCAGGCACTGCTGCATCATCATCACAAAGGCCACCGCATGTTTTGTTTTTATTTCAATCTAAAAAAAAATCCTTTAACATTCCATGTCTCGTACATACGACCCTAGCAGTGAAATGCTACAACACTTAAAAACAATACGATCCAATACAGCGTGTAGTTACTTCCCTTTTCATGTGCACTGTTTTACTGCGCATCTCGTGTGTTATGGTCTTGGCAGCAATAGGAGTTTGTGTGCCTGTTTTGTTGTTTGCAAATTTGGTCATTGAAAACATGAAATTTACGATAAAACATCATTAGACATGATGATTTACAAATTTAATGGTATTTGTGTACTGTATGCCGGACAATGTTTCATACGCAGAGGTTAAGATTACATGTGTATGTGTCTCATAAAATAAGCTGGAAATAGCAGCCAGCTGTTTACAGATTTCCTCCTCAATCTATGGGATTTAGGTTAAAAATACTTAATGTCATGGCCAATACCATAATTGACAAGAAATTCCATTGGAATCGATAGCAAGACCGAAGACTTTGTATCGCCAACAACTAAGGTTTGTTTCAAGGCGAGCTAGCCTGTGGTAAATTGATGTGATTTACGATCAGATCATACATGATTTTATTGTATTGTAATTTTAATGTGCAGAATCTAATGCAATCAAAATTGAATAAAATCTTCAAGAATAGTAATATAATTGATGACAAAAGTCCAGATACACAATGAACACTTTTATAATGAACTTGCATACTTCAGTACGGGATTTGTTGACATGCTTCTTCTGTTGCTCACGATAACATTTTCGCATTGTGAAATAAAATCAAAGCTCATTGTACACGTGTATTATGCACTCACTGGTAGACCAACAGTAGTCAAATACTGTATTACAGGATTTTACTCATCAAGGAATACATTTATGCAGGGAGGCCCTTTCCAAGGTTGATTTGCACAACTGTCTATTTGGACTCTGTCTAGTTTGAACAAAAAACCCGAAAAAAAAACGCTGCCCGCCCACCTGCCCGAAATTTTCCAAAGCCATTACCTGAGAACCAGTTCTTTTACTTTCTTAAACCTTATTGACGTCACATCATATCACCTCTTTTTCATCATTGCCAAAAGTCCTGTCTTCAGCTTGCATCACACTATAAAATCTTCAGATTTTCAACAGAAGTCTTATTCACTGTCAACTATCTAGCCCTTGGCCACCCTACGGCCATGGTATAATCATAATATTTACAGACATCTACAGTGATATTTAAAAGATATTGAATGTTGACGCATTGGATACTGACAAACCGTTATTAACACATGTCAAAGTCACGATGTTTGTTTACAAATCAATGTGAATAGATCACTTGATTTCCAAATGATTTTAGATTGGCTGCAAGTATACAACTTTTCCCTTGAAAACAGTACAAGTCCTATTTCATACAGCTCACATTGATTTGGCTTCATACGTCAAAGGTTGGATCAACCTGCAGCTTCACATGGAGATGTTCAAGATGGCAGGCAATTCCAAGACCATAGCACAAAAAGGATAGTTTGATCTTGTTCTCCAGGAAGCTTGTGTTGTGTCTGAGTAAGCACAGAAACTGATGACAAGACAGGAGGCAGCAACGGGAAAATGCTCCACATCCATGATAAGCCATGGCAGCTACAAACACTACAGTAGCAGACATAAGTGCCACAGGAGACAGACTAGCCACAACAGCTACAAACACTACAGTAGCATACACAAGCGCCACAGGAGACAGACTAGCCACAACAGCTACAAACACTACAGTAGCAGACACAAGCGCCACAGGAGACAGACTAGCCACAACAGCTACAAACACTACAGTAGCAGACATAAGTGCCACAGGAGACAGACTAGCCACAACAGCTACAAACACTACAGTAGCAGACACAAGCGCCACAGGAGACAGACTAGCCACAACAGCTACAAACACTACAGAAGCAGACACAAGCGCCACAGCAGACTAGCCATGGCAGCTACAAACACTACAGTAGCAGACATAAGTGCCACAGGAGACAGACTAGCCACAACAGCTACAAACACTACAGTAGCAGACACAAGCGCCACAGGAGACAGACTAGCCACAACAGCTACAAACACTACAGTAGCAGACACAAGCGCCACAGGAGACAGACTAGCCACAACAGCTACAAACACTACAGTAGCAGACATAAGTGCTACAGGAGACAGACTAGCCACAACAGCTACAAACACTACAGTAGCAGACACAAGCGCCACAGGAGACAGACTAGCCACAACAGCTACAAACACTACAGAAGCAGACACAAGCGCCACAGCAGACTAGCCATGACAGCTACAAACACTACAGTAGCAAACACAAGCGCCACAGCAGACAGATTGCCACAACAGCTATAAACACTACCAAACACTACAGTATCAGACACAAGTGCCACAGCAGACAGACTAGCCACAACAGCTACAAACACCAGAGTAGCAGACACAAGCGCCACAGGAGACAGACTAGCTACAACAGCTACAAACACCACAGTAGCTGACACAAGCGCCACAGCAGACTAGCCACAACAGCTACAAACACTACAGTAGCAGACACAAGCGCCACAGCAGACAGACTGGCCACAACAGCTACAAACACTACAGTAGCAGACACAAGCGCCACAGCAGACAGACTAGCCACAACAGCTACAAACACTACAGTAGCAGACACAAGCGCCACAGCAGACTAGCCACAACAGCTACAAACACTACAGTAGCAGACACAAGCGCCACAGCAGACTAGCCACAACAGCTACAAACACTACAGTAGCAGACACAAGCACCACAGCAGACAGACTAGCCACAACAGCTACAAACACTACAGTAGCAGACACAAGCGCCACAGCAGACTAGCCACAACAGCTACAAACACTACAGTAGCAGACACAAGCGCCACAGCAGACTAGCCACAACAGCTACAAACACCACAGTAGCAGACACAAGCACCACAGCAGACAGACTAGCCACAAAAGCTATAAACACTACCAAACACTACAGTATCAGACACAAGTGCCACAGCAGACAGACTAGCCACAACAGCTACAAACACTACAGTAGCAGACACAAGCACCACAGCAGACTAGCCACAACAGCTACAAACACCACAGTAGCAGACACAAGCGCCACAGCAGACAGACTAGCCACAACAGCTACAAACACCAGAGTAGCAGACACAAGCACCACAGCAGACAGACTAGCCACAACAGCTATAAACACCACAGTAGCCGACACAAGCACCACAGCAGACTAACCACAACAGCTACAAACACTACAGTAGCAGACACAAGCGCCACAGAAGACAGACTTGCCACAACAGCTATAAACACCACAGTAGAGGACACAAGCACCACAGCAGACTAGCCACAACAGCTACAAACACCACAGTAGCAGACACAAGCCCCACAGCAGACTAGCCACAACAGCTACAAACACTACAGTAGCAGACACAAGCGCCACAGCAGACAGACTTGCCACAACAGCTACAAACACCACAGTAGCAGACACAAGCACCACAGTAGACAGACTAGCCACAACAGCTACAAACACTACAGTAGCATACACAAGCGCCACAGCAGACTAGCCACGGCAGCTACAAACACCACAGTAGCAGACACAAGCGCCACAGCAGACTAGCCACGGCAGCTACAAACACTACAATAGCAAACACAAGCGCCACAGCAGACAGACTTGCCACAACAGCTACAAACACTACAGTTGCAGACACAAGCACCACAGCAGACAGACTAGCCACAACAGCTACAAACACTACAGTAGCAGACACAAGTGCCACAGCAGACTAGTCACGGCAGCTACAAACACTACAGTAGCAAACACAAGCCCCAAAGCAGACAGACTAGCCACAGCAGCTACAAACACTACAGTAGCAGACACAAGCACCACAGCAGACAGACTAGCCACAACAGCTACAAACACTACAGTAGCAGACACAAGCGCCACAGCAGACTAGCCACAACAGCTACAAACACTACAGTAGCAGAAACAAGCACCACAGCAGACAGACTAGCTACAAACACTACAGTAGCAGACACAAGCACCACAGCAGACAGACTAGCCACAGCAGCTACAAACACTACAGTAGCAGACACAAGTGCCACAGCAGACAGACTAGCCACAACAGCTACAAACACTACAGTAGCAGACACAAGCGCCACAGCAGACTAGCCACAGCAGCTACAAACACCACAGTAGCAGACACAAGCACCACAGCAGGCTGAAACATCACAGCTAACCGACCCTATACACTAAACAGACCAGCAGTAGAACAACTGCAAAAAGAAACTGGAACAATGCCTCTCCCGTGGGAGTCATGGAACTGCTGATGATGCCATAGAAACAGAAACACATGGTGATGTAGAGTCTACTGGTGTAGTCGTTGTAACTGCCCCGATGAAGACGGCCTTGAAGAAGTTGTTGGCAATTAGGGATGCCAGACAGACAACTAAAGATCACAAAGTGACAACGGTAAGGCATCAAACATTGTTTGGGGTGAAGCCACCTGGTGTGGAACAGTGCAAACTGCCCCACCCTGCACTACGTATGGAGAAGCTGTCTGGACTGCCCCCTACAACAGATCGTGGGGAGTTAAACTACACACTGTCATAGCAGGATAGTAAGAATGTATTTTAACAGGGCTTGAAGTTGCGAGTGATTTTAGTCGCATTTGCGAGTGAAGTTTGAGAAATGCAAAAAAATATTTTAAAACACTTGTCACGTGGCGAGTACGGAAAAATCATGAATTTAACTCTTTCAACATTGTAGGCTGGTACACCCACTGGCCAAGAAGCCTCGAGTCCCCCAGACACCGCAGGCCAGTAGACTGACCAAGCCGTAATCATGTCAAAACAGTATAAAATTTTATGAACCTACCAGTCATATCATTCGTTTATTAAATCTCTAGCATTTCACAATGTAGGAAATACATATTCCATTTCAATTTATCCTTTTCTATCGCAAAATTTAAAAATAATTCAGTATTTCCTGCAATGTTATTGAAAATAAAAATTTTGGACACACACTTCACATCGGACATGTCAAAGAGCAAAATAAATATGTTTCAAGCAAATGTTTAAATATACTATACAAGTTATTCATAAAACCAACAAAAATATATCTAAAACTTGTCAAACTTACATCTTTTCAAGCGATCGCGTGTAATGTAAGTCAAACAACATCTCACCTTTCTTCGCCTCGAATTCTTGGCTTGGACACAATGTTTATGCCAAAATATATGCCTGAAAAAAAATCTTTGTCACAGCTCGTAACCTAGCATGATACATCTATGAAGTTCCATATTTTTAATATAGATCGCGATTTCATGCTTAAAACATTGAGAATAACACGATTTAACAAAAATCTTTCTCATACACAAGGACAGTACCAATGCTGTTTTTTGAATGGCTGCCTTAGGTCACATGCTCAAATTTGATGAATTACGAACCTTGTAGTAGATTTCGTCAAGAAAGCGTCATTAGAAACCAATTTTTATCCCATATATTTGTATGTTACAGCAACGAAAATACTCCGGGTGAGGTTACTGTCATGTAGATGTAACAATAAGCATTCTAATGGTGTGTCACTTGGCAGTCTTCGACGTTCGTGTTATTCTTGAGGAGCTTAAATGGAGGTATTATTTCATGTTACCTAGCGGACAGCCGCTGTTGTCGGGAAACGGGTAAAGATGGATACTTTTTTAATTTCTTTTTAAAATAATTTATCTAAACAATGAAAATACAAAAGAAATAGGTAAGTGTATTTTATGAAATCTTATATTTGCCGCAAATTGTCAAATTTTCTCTTCCTTGGTCCATAATCTGGACGTTATGAATGTGTAAGCTTACATTTTTTTTCTTTTACAACGAACTTGTTTAAATTGTAAATGCATTATTTAAATAATGTAATAAACATACCTTTCATATGTTTGAACAGTAGGATAAGACCTTTTAAATGGTGTATAACATGTCGTAGCAAAGATGTTTTACAAGCAGATATTTTCCTTGATAAATGTTGGCTTGAGCCTTCATCTATCACCCAAGAGTCTCTGGGAACTTTCAATTGACATGAATCAGTGCAAAGTTAAATAAAGCCAGTTTCACTGACTTTTTGATTTTTTCAATATTTCAAGACTTTGTTTCAGGTTAACCTCAGGTTGAAATTGATTATCCATGTCTACTCATCAGGCATTCAGCACTATGTACAAAGTTGAGATTGAAGTATCTTTTTAAAGTGACTATCCATGATCATGTCATCATATCATGTTTGACAGTACTCAAAACAAACATCCATTTGAGAGCCAGCTAATATATAAATGCTCAAACATTTAACATTGTTACAATTGCAACATTGTGTTCAAATTTGACGTCTTTTACTGTTATCAATTATAATAAATAACAAACAACTTCAAATAAACATTATCTTTTAATTATCACGATTGTAATAAGTAAAGTTGCATGGCCACTTGCATTTCATTTTGGCTACTGATTAAAAATATTTACTTCACTATCAACAAGTAAGTCAAAAAGTGAACGTTGAACCCTGTTTTATGAGTGTACATTCATTCAAAAAGTGTTCGCACACTGAACATGTTCAAAGGCAGGGCGGTTCCTTCCAAAGAACATGAATATCTTTCTGTGATCAGTAACAGATGAACGACAGATGGTATTTCTCTTGTACAAACTGGTATGTGTACCTTGTACCTGGTCATATTATTTGCAGTTTTAGTGGGCAGTATGTGGACATAGGCCTGTGGTTCCAATTCAGTATGAATGTTATGGCCAAAGTGTTAACACGTGAAGGAGATGACTACCTACAATGGTGGGTATATATATCAGTTGACGCCTGCTGATATCTCCCGCACATACATGTGGAGACACTGGAAACATACTTACAGGGTAGTTGGGAAGACGCTGGTCCATCATCAGAAGAGAGAAGTCTGTTGCTATGAAGTGGTAGTATGGACAGTGTGGATGGGGCTGGGTTACCATGATTCTTTCCTGTTGATGTAGCAGCTTGGTGGGCTGAGCTAGCAGGTCAAGCCCCTCACTGTACTGGGTCTGAAACACACACATTCTTCATGGAGGAACTAGCTGCCTATGAACTTGTAGCACTGACTCATTTTATCTTTGGGTGGCATTGAGAAGTTGGAAATATTGCCTTACTTAATTCTTGAGTACCATTAAGAAGTTGGATATACATGGATAGAATCACTCCATCATGTCTACGTTCATTCATCAAGTGTGATACATGTACTACCTGTGTGGCTTCATTTCACAATGTCCCAGTAAGTTACAAAACCTTTTGGTTCCTTACCCTGCTGTCAAAGAGCTGCACACTAGTTCGGTCTGCTAATATGACTTGGCGTGGATGTGCCCCCCAGTGGCACTGGCGCCATTGGTCTGTGGATTGGAATCGGAGGAGTTGCTTGGATACTAGGGTCTGCAAACTAAAACCCCACACATTGGCCTGTTGGTACCCAGCATCAGCAGTCAGCTGTAGTCCTTGTGTTGCCGTTTACCAACAAACAACTGAATTACTACAGCTTCACAAAAATCTCATTATAACTAAATAAAGTCCTATAAACTGTGCATGTGTGCCACCTGGGATTTGTTGAGCAATACACAGCTGATTCCAGAATAAACTAAGCAGTTATGGCATAAAGTGATTTTGTATGAGAATTTAAAGCTTTCAAGCCAAAAGAATAAAAGGAAAATGTAATTTGTTACTGTGTATGCCACACAATTACTGTCATACTTCTGTCTAATGTCAGAAAGAGTCATGGGCAGAAATAACATTTTCATTTCTTGTTTTTTCATCTTTGCTGAGATCATAAACACAATGTTCCAGAGCCAGTAGCCATACTCTAAGTGAAAGTGAAGCATTTTGAACATAGGCATTTTACCTGTACCCAGGAACAGAGAGGTGAACGCTGCCAGTGTCAGTTGAAACAAGAATCTCACCACAGATGTAGGGGCTGAAACACACATGTTCTGTTTTACATCCACATAATAATTATCAAAACCAGTCTTTTTAATGTATTATCAGAAGCTATTTGGGAACCCTCTTACTAATAGTTCTTATTCACTGTTATCAAAAAATTCAAGAAATCACTGCAATCACTTGCTTCACAATGTTCGTCACTGCACAGCTGTGATGACTATGGGGTCACTTTCCGGTTGTTGAATTTATACAATCTGTAGTGTCAGATTCACTGTGGAGACTAAGAACTGGAACATTACTGGTAAAAATAATCTTAAATATCATTTTGATCCGATGGCACTTCATAGTATTGTTTGGAAAGAAATGAGTGCAATGTATGGACTACTGCACACTACTCGAGACAGACAGATGTTGGTGCTTGCCTGACATGTGCCCCAGTTCTACATGTCTACACAGTCTACTACTGCACACTACTCGAGACAGACAGATGCTGGCGTTTGCCTGACATGTGCCCCAGTTCTACATGTCTACACAGTCTACTACTGCACACTACTCGAGACAGACAGATGTTGGCGTTTGCCTGACATGTGCCCCAGTTCTACATCTACACAGTCTACTACTGCACACTACTCAAACAGACAAATCATGGTGCTTGCCTGACATGTGCCCCAGTTCTACATCTACACAGTCTACTACTGCACACTACTCGAGACAGACAAATGATGGTGCTTGCCTGACATGTGCCCCAGGTCTACATGTCTACACAGTCTACTACTGCACACTACTCGAGACAGACAAATGATGGTGCTTGCCTGACATGTGCCCCAGGTCTACATGTCTACACAGTCTACTACTGCACACTACTCGAGACAGACAAATGATGGTGCTTGCCTGACATGTGCCCCAGTTCTACATCTGCACAGTCAACTACTGCACACTACTCGAGACAGACAAATCATGGTGCTTGCCTGACATGTGCCCCAGGTTTACATCTACACAGTCTACTACTGCACACTACTCGAGACAGACAAATCATGGTGCTTGCCTTACATGTGCCCCAGGTCTACATCTACACAGTCTACTACTGCACACTACCTGAGACAGACAGATGTTGGTGTTTCCCCAAACATATGCCTGTTTTCCAAAAGAATAGGCTCCAAAATAGTTCCTGCCTCAGCAACACGGTACACACTGTAGTCAGTGTCTCCACGCATGCAGCACAAACCTGTAAAAGTGAGAAGGTAGAGACACAGACTGTCATCCCATGTCATATTAAATAGTGCTTTATTTTTTATAATACTTAGCAGATGCACTTGCAAACTGGACAGACACAGTATAGTGCAGTAATACCTCTGTGTGGGTACTGGTGCAGAATACATCCAAAGAAACCCATTTTTGTCATACACTACTGCCTAAAAGTTCATTCCCCTAACACGCGTTGAGAACGCGTGTAACACGCATGTGACACGGGTGCTCAACGGGTTGCACACGGGGTGAGCACCCGTTGGACACGGGTGTGCAACGGGTGTGCAGCGCGTGTGCAACCCGTTGCACACGCGTGTGCCACGAGTGTAACACGGGACCGGGTTCCAGTTGAAGTTGACAAATTTATCAAATGAATAGTGAGATAAAACAAAACAGTGAGATGTGAAATTTGTGTTAATGAGCGACCATTGAGCTGTGTTCACCAGACCGTAAATACAAGGTCGGCCTGTCTTAATTAGTGCTTGGTTGCTAGACTTTTATGGCATGAACCATTCCACTAGGGTCCAGTCTAGCCATTGTGGCTAGCCGACAGTAGAACAGTAGTGAATTTAGATGCTAGGGGATTGTTTATTGCTAGGGGAACCCCGGTGTTGACACGATTGTCGCGGGTTGGTAAATGTTCGCCATTAAGGAATATGTCCCATTTCCCCACACCCCACTTTCTGTTTTGTATTTTGAAAGAATAAATAAAGGAAGGTTTTGTGTGGGACACTTTTATACTAATTATAAGAGGATGTTGTAAATGAATATCAACAGCCATGCTGTCTGACTGTTGATAGAATTGGAGATCTTCACAATCACCGGGTGTGACCATGTAGACAGAATTTTGTGATTGTGATTTTTACATTTGCCCAATGACCATAGTGAGTATTGCTGGGGATACCAAACGTAACAGTTTATTATTAGAGGTTGTGAGTACCTATACCACGAAGATAGGATATCTTAAGGATTTTAATCCTTCTTTGAGAGGCATTTAGAAGTTGGAGTACTAGGTTAGGATAAGATTTATGGGTGACTTTAATAGTTTCTTTCTCTGTGGGTAATCCTTTCATGTTGATTGGAAGAAGTCACTCAACCAGGTCATGACGGGTCGTGAGTTTACTCACTAGCTACTGTGAGCGTTTTTGGCATGACATCTTTTCTTGTATAAACATATAAACGATGCTCACTCACTCACTGTTAATCTTCTTCAATTAGATATGTTTAAATCAGTCAAGTTTGCAACAATAGATGAATAAGTTCATACATTTGGACCGAAGTTACCGATTAACAAATTAAGACATAGAGACAGGGAGGAGATATATAACCAAACCTATGGTCCTGTTGAGACTTAGAGGACTTAGAGGAGAAATGCCACTAAGTCTACGCAGGGAACAGCTAAGCTTAAATTTCTGGGCCGCGTCCCAATCAAACCCTCTCATCCAAAACATAATAAACCAAAACATCAGCCCTAAAAACCAAGCTCTAGCTCGTAAACACCCCTTACTCACCCCAATATCCCAAAGAATAACAAACTACCTAAATGAACACCAAATTAAAAATCTTAAACAAAACTGCAAACAATCAAATATCTTCACCCCTAAACTTAAAATACCCAAAATAGACACAACACTAGCTAGCCAAATAAATAAACAAACCGACCCAAACATAGCTAAAACTACCACACTAGCATACATACACAAAAATTGGCCAAATTGGTGTCACATTTACACGGACGGATGCTCAGATCCGACCTCCAAACACACGGGTTTCGGAGTCCATACCACACAACCAACTAAAACCACACAATCCTTCCGACTCCCAAATAACCAATCAATATTCACGGCCGAACTAATGGGCATGGCCTTAGCCCTCCACAATCAAGAATCCAAAAACCACCAAAAAATCCTAATACTTACTGACTCCCTAAGTGGACTACAAGCCCTCCAAAACAAAAATACCAAAAACCGGCCTAAATTAATAAATCAAATACTTAAAAGCTCCCACGACCTAACAAAAGCAGGCAAACAAATAACCTTCTTGTTGATACCCGCCCACGTAGGAATATACGGTAATGAAAACGCCGATAAAGCAGCTAAACTATCCCTCAAAATCCCAGAAATAAGCTTAAACTTACCCATCTCAAAATCAGAAATTAAAAGTGTAAACAAACAAAAAATCACAAAAAAATGGCATAACCTATATCTAAACTCAAATAGCCAAATCAAAAGAGTGCTCAGCAAACCACTAACCAAACCAAAAATTCTCCATCCATCAAAAAAAATCGACAGAGTAATCACTAAACTCCAAACAGGACACACCAACCTAAATAACCACCTAAAAAAAATTAAAAAACACACTACAGGTAACTGCCCACACTGCAAACAACCAGAAACCCCAGAACACGCACTCATCCACTGCACACACTACCTAACACATCGAACCGCATTACAAACCACCCTCAATCTAAACAAGGCTCTCACTCTAGAAGCAATACTAAACCCACAAAATAAACTAGAAAACTTCAAGGCCTTAGGCGTATTCTTAATAAAAACGGAACTAATAAAACGCATCTAAAACCATAATAACCTACCAAATCAAAATCACATAAACAAACAATCATCCACCATACCCAGCTCCCTTAGTTCTCCTCCCCAACCCCATCGGCATCTATTCCAAATCTCAAAATTCCCAAATTCTATATAAGCAACCCCTAAAGCCCCCTCTTGGGTTGCACAGACCACCCTCGCCCCTTTCGGAAACACATTAAATGGCCTGGCCGGGCCCGTGTGCGAAATACGCATCAGTCGGAAAGCGCACGTTAAATCTCCAAAGTAAGTAAGTAAGTAAGTACCTGTTGAGACAGTTGACAGTTAGAACGTTGGATTAAATGACAGTGACTAATTTGAACATTCCCCAGTAATATCATAAAATACATCATAACTCATAACAGTCCGAGAGATAGCTTCCAGCCATATACTAGTATTGAAGGGACAATCGCTTTTGACAGTTTAAAAATAAACTCACCTTAAGGTGCTT
This sequence comes from Haliotis cracherodii, assembly GCF_022045235.1. NCBI lineage: Eukaryota > Metazoa > Mollusca > Gastropoda > Lepetellida > Haliotidae > Haliotis > Haliotis cracherodii. The sequence goes on from NW_027266264.1 coordinate 39,681,998, forward strand.
GGCAAGTCAAAACTGACCTCCCTGAATATGTTTTTTAGGTTTGACAGCAACTATGCGTGTGGATTTCAGATTTGTTAGCTAGATGTTTTTTACAATAAGCGAAAATGTCTTAAACGTTCAGTTTGTTTAATAGTAAAAAAAAGTGTGTTATAGATCTATCAACGTTTTCTTTTATTGAACATAATATTTGCACTATATTGCTGTAAGCTGTAAATAATCTAGCCTCCCCATGTACGTAACTTACATATATTTATGTATGACCAGAACAGCAAATAAAGTTCTGGTAGATAGGTATCTCGGACATTTAACGTGCGCTTTCCGACTAAAGCCTATCTCGCACACGGGGAAGCACTTATACTATTAGAGTAAAAAAGCGTAATGATTAAATAAAGAAGTGCAAGCCAAATTGTCCACTGTCGCCTTAGGCTCGGCTGCAGTGACTTAAACGCTGATAAGTTTAGACGACATGTATCAGACATACCAGACTGCACTTATGGATATCACCTTGAAGATGCAATTCACTTTTTCTATAACTGTTAAAAAATACGATAATATCAGAAATACTGTGTATTTCTACACACATGGGTATGGTCTAAACATGATATTACATGGCAGTAGTTAAGCAGTTCTACAAACATGACTCTTCTTAAATCAGTTCACGACATCATTGTCAAAAGCAAAAGGTTTGAGTAGCTTAATTTTATGCATGTAGTAAAGGAAAACTGCATTATCTTATTTCACAGACACCACTTGCTTCAGTGTATTGGCTTCGTGTATTTCATTTGTGCATTTTGTATGTTTATGTTCATCACTCTCTTATATATATCCAGCTGTTGTTAAGTTGTTACCTGGAGAGGTATTACATAAGCAAGTTTTGCTTGTTTACTGATCCAGATTTCTTTTGAAATAAAAATATGTTTAAGCCAACACAGCTAACCCTAAAACACATGATTGTAAACTATTCAAATAGGGGCACTAATCTCTGGCTTCTTCTCGGGTGTCGGACTCAAACTCAAACTCATTTATTCTTAGAATTACATGACATACAATTATCTACAATTTTTATTATGTACAATTTAACAAAAATAATAATAATAGGATATGTGGATACTAATACAATTTACCAATTGTATTGTACACATTGTTAAGGAATTTCGATAGGCCTTTTAGATTTCTTACACTGTTAGTGGTCATAATTTTCTTAAATGTTTGGAAACTTAAGATATTGCTTATCTAAGAGTTCATATCGCCGTTGGTGAAAAGCTTCACATCGGAATAAATAATGCAATTCATTTCCCACAGCGATAGAATCACAGAGTGGACACTGGCTGTCTTCCCTGGGAATGTTCAGCCATCGACCAGTTTCAACTGGTAATCCTTGGTTAGAAAGTTCTGACTTTTAGTATTGGGAGAAATATTGATTTTGAGATATTTCTCAAATGAAGGTTGATTCTTCAGGTAATACGACCTTTGGATTTCCGCTTGGGCTTACTAGCTGCCGTGAGTCAATTTGCTCGTTAACGCAACTGAGCGTGACAAGAGACTGGGCTACCAGTCTGCAAGGACAGCTAAATAAACTTACGCATTTTTGAAAACTGAGTGGTTACCCGTGATCTATGAAGATTTCAACAAAGGGCGCATGGTAATTAATTTCTTCAGCCTAAACAAACAGACAAATAACGGCGAAAGCTCATCGGATGTCGTTATTTGGAAATACCCCTGATGGTTACAGTTTAATGGTTACAGTTTAATAATAAAAAAGTATCCCTGAGTGAAAGCATTTGCGGATTTCGGATTGCGTGGATGATACAATTACTACTCCCTTGTTGTCATCCACATTTTCTGGTATAACCCTACACTTGTGTATTTGTCGTAATTCACTTGCTGCTCAGTTAATGAATTTATAACATGTATACTTAGTTGTAGCACCACTCAGATTACCCGATAAAGGTTCAAATTTGGTCTTTCTTGTACCTGGGGTAATTATTCAATCTAAATCCAGGTTTGAAGTGAGGTGGAATGTGAATTATGTGATATGCACGTGGCAGCCCAGCAAGAGATGTATGATCAGTTGCTTTACTTTTTTTTGTAAATCAACTGATCATTCCCAGACATCAAAGGATCAACAGGAAATACGTTGATTGATTAATTACTGTTATCTTGCACAGTGGATATGTCAAAAGTAAGTGTTTACATGTGAAGGTAGGTTTACTAAACCTAGGGAATACACTCATATCATGGCGTGAAGTACAAATGTAAAAACAACATACTTTGTTCAAAGGGTAACCGATAATACATTGACTGGTTGTTCATTGTTATCTAACTCAATGTATGTTTTTAAGAACCGTGGACATTATAAAAATAGTTGTCACATGGGCTTTCTCAGCTAACTTGGCACCTATGTGAAACAATTGAAACAAACTAAGTGATCAGTTAAGAAACAAACACGGGTTTTAATATTCGATACATTTAAATAACGTTTAAAAACGATATATTTAAATATTTTAATATATTTCATATATATTCCAAATATTGTTTCCAAATAATTATTATTAAAGTATTTGATTCTCACAGAGACATTTGACATCGAATAAGTATTTTTGTACAGCTGCAGACGCAATGGATATCATTCCTTTATGTTGATATTCCCGGATACATTATAACTTTGGTAGGTTGTAAAAATGATATTTGCATTTTGTTTTCATTCATTCGTTGCAGCTTTGAACAGAATCATTCTTGTTCCTTTCCGTTTGGTTGGGAAGTTTTTTCGATGCGCGATAGACGTTGTTTTCACAAGTATTTTCTTTTGTAAGCGTGTATATGTTACAGTCAATGTGTAAAATATGATTCACTCAGGCACTTTATTAAATATCTAAATATTTCAGTCATCTTACAAATTGACTGAATAATCCATTCATTTATTTAACCGACTGACTAAAAATGATAAAGACGATCAAAAGAGCTTAAACACTTCACAATATACTAATTATGCTAAGAAAAGAAGCCAAACAATACAGAACTGTACTTGGTGATGATATTAAACATAAACAAATATTTGGAATTCGCTATCATATCAATAAAGATGGGCATATTTTTCAGTTAATTTGTAAAATAAACTGAATATTTAGGTGTTTAATACATTTCCTTAGTGAAATCTGTTTACATTTTGAATGTAAACATATACAGACGGTAAAATAAGCAATGTTCAGATGAAATATTTACTTTGTGTTGCAAGTCAAAATAGTGTACGTGAAGATCGCACAATTACCAAGCACGTGACTTATCAAAACAGCATCACCATTACCGATGCTCCCCACTAATATACCTACATTTCCAAAACTGTATTTCATTTTTGTTGATCAATGTGACCATACGTCCTTCTACTATCAATAAAAATGCGCTTACAAATGGCGAGAACAGGTCGCGAACAAGTCTAGATTTCTGCAATATTATCCGGGTACTCACTGGGAAAATACAGTAATGCACAGGTAACAACTACTCCCGCGGAATTGCTTTAGATCGGTGCTCCTTTGTACGTTGAACTACTATATATTATGAATGCCAAAATGATGTATCAAGGATCAAGTAGAAGATACATTGACCGTAGCGCTGGGAGTTTATTCAACAGACCCGTGAAAATAACACTGCTGTGTCTTATTATTTATTTTAGATGACGCAGTCAAAGCTCACTTCTCCTGACCGCCATTATCGATCGGCCAGCTAAAACACAACCCCGCGCTTACGTCTACAGGTCTCTTCCTGTAGTACGATAATTAGTATTCTCTCCCTCAAGTGTATCCTCAATGATATAACCCACCTTCATTAATTACATGCTGCTCTTTTTCCAGCCTCACGAGCTGAGATAAAGAGTCCAAGTCATCATAAAGGAATTAGGGTCCAATAAAAACAATGCGCCGCCAAACCTCATACATATTATCACTGAAAGTCGTACTACAGACGGTTAATGTCAAATCACAATAAAAGCATTTCAATTGTAATAACATGTTCCAGGACTATGTATTCTCTTAACACCATCGGATTTAGAGGCAATGGTTGTATAAAACAAGACAGATCTATTTAATCACAACAGTATTCATGTTATTCCCACAAAATCACATAAAGAAAGGAGACATTAGCAAATACATGTGTATTATCATTTTTCGTCAGGATAACAAAATCTTCTCTGCTTGTTACCACCTCCAGGTTCTGCTTAACACGGGTCCTCCTTTGGTCAAAAGTTAGTTCCCCCTCTAATGAATGTGTCACGCGTTGCACACCAGTGGCGGACGGGGTGCATACCCGTGTGCAACGCGTTGCACACGGGTCTCACACGCGTGACCAACCCGATGCACACTGGTTGCGTAACGCGTTGCCCATGCGTGTAAGGGGAATGAACTTCTAGGCAGTATTGTAAGTGCCAACTTGAGTTAAAGATGGGCGGGTTACGTGTCCCAGATGTTCTTTCATTGTGCCCCATTGGCATGGATCATGCCGTCAACCACCAAACCAACTGGCCAGACTTGATTATATATATAGGCCACCATGATATAGCGAGAATATTGCTAACTCCAGAGTAAAACAATAGACACTCACACCGTAACTCAGCACACTTACTTTACCTATGTTATTCACATAAGAAGTTCTCATTTCCAGCACAGAGGAACTGGTTTGTTCTTCATACAAGACTGTGTTTTCCAACTTGAATCCTTGGTAACCAGCATTCAAAACCTCAGTAACATCTTCATAATTGTCAAGGCATTTAAAAAATAAAGTACAAAGGCTGACAAACCATTACTAAGAAACTAACTTAATAAAAATGGCAGAAAGTATCCTGAAAAAAGAATTCTTGTCAATAAGCTGGAGAAAAGATTTTTCGGTTCATTGAGGTATGAATCGAAAAACCAATTTGCAAACTTTTGTAAGAATCCGCTATGTGGATTCATACCATTTGCACATGCATGAATGTCGCTAAATGCCCTGTGCATGACAATACATGTGAGCAGCAAGGGAATTCCCTTGACTGTAGTATTGGGATTCCACAACATTCCATGGTAATAAAAGCAGTCCGCTTTAGTGGGCATTTGCCACGACAGGTGACTGTTTTCGCTAGGATTACTTTGGGGTAAAAATCTGGGATATTTTTGCATTACATTAGGCAATCTTGTAACTTACTGATTGTGAACGACATCCTATTTATCATGTCTATCAGTGACATCAAATGTTGCCACTGTAAGATAGGAATGATTCCAAACAGTTACAGCACTTTCTGTGAACATGTCATACTACCTAGAAAGGTGTTTGCACTGCCCCAAAACGATCCCATGTCTCTAGCTAACCTAATAACAAACTTATTAGCACTTACTTACGCTTACATGGAACATGCAAAATTTGCATATATGGACAACCCAATGAGAAAGCATCCCCTCTCAAGGGAATATTATCTGTTGATTTTGACTTGACAGAATGAACAAAACCTTCTGATTTCAGTTGAACATCTGACTGGGTTTATGTTTATGATGACCATCAGTCTGATCACGTTTATGCCATTCTCCAGCTTGCGAAGGATACTGATCCTGTTGAAGAGTTCCCCCGATGGGTGCAGCATATACGTGCTATCGGACAGGGACAGGAGGCACAGGCAACCCCCAGTGTAGGCCGAGTTTACCCGCTGAAACAGACAAGAGTCCGGAGTGAGACCAAACATCAAACACATCATAATCCAAATTGTGAACAACACTTTCATGGAATGATTTATTGTTGGCGGTCCCCAGCCGCTAGTGTTCCAAAACCCTATGCTCAAAAACCTATTCCTTAGCTGTCACTAGGCATTTCCCATAAAATCTGAAGTTACTCGACTTGCCGAATTCTTTGATTACTGCCTGAGTGTTCGATGTATTAATCAACTCTTCTTGAGTGAGAGCTGAATCAATGTAGACACGGGAAAAGTCTTTAATTTTCTTCAGATCCTTTTTACACTTCAAAAGTTTTTTCTTCTGGGCTGCAGTCTCTAAACTGAAAATGACAAAATCCGGCTTATCATCCGAGGACTTTTTCCTGACTGCAAGCGCTGTACAGACGTTGGCAAGCTTCAAACCATCATGGATCACTCTGTTTACAATATTACATGTGACATTATTGTCTTTGGCCACACGCGCATCAAATTGTAGGTTCCGCATTACACATTCAATATTACAACATCTGCAAACTTTACTCCTAAACATCTGACCTTTTCGGCATGTTTTCCACAGCTTTTGCGCACAAGCACTCTCTACCGCTTTCAGTTTCAGATATTTTAGCTTTAAATCTTGTCGCAGCTTTAAATCTTTTCGCAACTTCAAAGTCTCACCTTGTAGAATATCAGTGAGTTTTTGAGTCACTCTAACTTCGATCCCGTCTAGCTGCTTAGCCATAAAGTTTCTCATATCATTGATAGCAGATAGACGTTTGCTGTTACTAGCCATCGAGATTGACACTGACATGTCAGGGGTATGTTCACAGTCAACAGAGACCGTATTGCACGACTGTGATTCTTGTAAATTATCAAAAGTTTTCATCTTTTTAGCTGCTTACTGAGCACAGGAATGGTCTCTTCACATATGACTTGTTCATTAAAGATTTCCCCTAAACAACTTAGGGTTATCATATTTGGTTGAAATTTCACATGTGTAATGATACATGTATCTATGGGTTATGTCTGAATTTGCAGCACCGAACTATTAATCTTACCACTTTTACAAGTGTTATGATCGAGTAGGGTGTGACAATGGAGCCACTAGAATACCGAGCAGTGATTAGGTTTTTATATTTGAAAGGTCGCACACCAAAAGAAACTTTCGATGAAATGAAAGTAACTTATGGCGAAGATGCCCCATCATATGACGTTGTTAAACACTGGCATCGCCAGTTCAAGTGTGGTCGGACATCTGTGGAAACAGCTGCCATTCCGGGTGCCCCCATTCAGCCATTGATGAGGACACTATCCATCAAGTGGAAACCGCCATTTTGGCAGACTGACATATAACTGTTCGCCAGTTAGCACAAGATGTCAAGATCAGTGTAGGGTCTGTGGAAAAAATCATCCATGACAATTTGAACATGCATAAGGTGTCTGCATGATTGATTCCCAGCTTGCTCACACCTTTCCAAAAGCAGGAACGAGTCAATTGCTCAAAGGATCTTTTGGACATGTGCCAAAAAAACAGGCAAACTTTTTAGACAGACTTATCACACAGGATGAAACATGGGTCCATCACTATGATCCTGAGACTAAAGTTCAGTCGATGCAATGGAAGCATGTGGAGTCACCACCCCCAAAGAAGGCACGTGTCCAACCCTCTGCAGGCAAGGTCATGCTCACAGTGTTTTGGGACCAGCACGGAGTAGTGATGATGGATTTCTTGGCAAAGGGTACCACAATTACAGGAGCTTATTATGCTTCACTGCTGCGGAAATTGCGGGACGCTATCAAGCTTAAGAGGCGTGGCATGCTGACCAAGGGTGTCAGTCTCCTGCAAGACAATGCTCCAGTACACAACTCTCATGTTGCCCAGACAGAAGCGCGGTCCTGTGGCTATGAAATCCTTCCACATCCTCCTTACTCTCCTGACCTTGCACCATCTGACTTCCACCTCTTTCCAACTATGAAGTCATTTTTGAAATGAAAACGTTTCACAGATGATGAAACACTGATTTCTGAAGTCAAGTCCTGGTTTGAGACGCAAAATGAGGGCTTTTACAAGCGAGGTCTCCATAGTTGCATAAAACGATGGGAGAAGTGTGTAACTCTTGGTGGTTCCTATGTGGAGAAAGACTGATATCTATGCCAAGTTTCATTCCACTAGGTCCATCGGAAGTGGGTCAGGGGAAATCTTTAATGAACACCCCTCGTATATCTCAGTATATTTTTGCCAATCTCGTTTTCACGATGTTTTGAAGCCCGTTTTGGTAAGAAATCTATCAGAGGATCATAGCACACTGTTATCTCTTAAAAAAATAATCATATGTCCATGCCATCATGTTACACATATTTTTTAGGATATGTCAGTACCTCATAAGCATTGATGTCAACAACGTGCCTGTCAAAACGATCGTGTTTACTTTTTCAAGAGTTTTTGCATTGACCGTAACTTTTGAAGAATTCATCGTTCTAAGCACACAGTTACGCAAATTAACCATCAGATACAGATTAATCATACCTTCATTCTTCATCAAACAGATCACAATCCCTGAGCAGCTCGATATTTATCCATATTTGTGTGAATTTGTGATCAGGGCTGAGCTTCGCTGATGTATTCATGCGCAGTATTTAGCGTCACTATTTATGAACATGTTTCTCATAAATATGACATCCAGTGCTTCTGTCAAAGCATACCAGTAGCCAATTCGTGTTATTAACCGTCTAATGTGTCAGATAAATTCCAATTGCCTCCTGACATTTGTAATCTTCCTCTTTGAATTGTCCATCGTAGTTCCCAGTCGATGTTGCTTGTTGTTATTACGTCCTCTCGGCAGGCAGCAAGGACGTAGCTTCGACGTAGCAGGACGTAATTGTTTATCTTGTGATATTGTAAGGCAATTACAGAATCAATTAGACAGAATTAATTGATTGGTATAAATACTCATTTTTTATGCCAAATTACCTCCTGAGATGGTTTGACTTCCTCTTTATTTCAGTGATTTTACATTGTGAAAGTAGATCCCTCAGAGGAATAAGGACATAAAGAGATGAAATTTCTCGTAATTTGATTGGTCAAAAACAGACATGTGACCATTTTCTCACACCTATAAATACGATGAGATCCATTCTGGGTCATTCTGACTTTGGCAGTCTAAAGGTCAGTTTCAATCAAAGGGGAGATAATTCAGCCCAAAAGTTCCCCTTGTCCTTACGTAATCATTTCTATAAATAGACTGCATTTTTGAAAACAGACTGTTATAACCTAGCCCTCAGACTAGAGACAAAAACCAGAGGCGTTGGGGAGAGACTTTTATTTTTTTGCCGCCAACATGGCCGGTCCATACGTCATAGCCCAGTGACAGCACGTGCGGACTACCTTCACAGGCACGTGAGGTATCCATACGCGTTACTCTCACAGTACATAGCTCTAGGGCACATCAGGTAATATAGTACTCATAAAGATATTACATTCCTCCCTCTTTAGATGGAAACATTTATAAACCAAACATATCTACATTAAAAGTGCCAAGGTGCTTCTCAACATTTGTACACAAAGAAAGCCATCTACAAAAATCATTCTCTAGATTTAGTAGGTATCTGCCATAAGAGAAATATGTTAACTTCTACTGTTCAAGTAAACTTTACCTTAACCCAAAATAACATATGAGTTCAATCTTCAATCTCATTAACCAATTACTTCCTGACAAAGTCCTCAAAATATCTTGGTTCACGTCGAGTCCTCTTAGAAGATCTACTCAGAACGGGAGATTTAACATTGCTATTGTCTGTTGATAGTACAATCTCTGAAGCAGGATCTTGTATCGCCTCTGACACGTGATCCTTCTCTGGATAGTCATTGATAGCAGGTATCTCGACACCACGCGTCTCTGGTAGAGCAGATTCTACCTGTTGATCTGAATGAGAGTCAGTATTGCCTCCGGGTAGTTGGGTTTCTCGAGTACTCACATGATCCTGATGGCGCCTCACATTTCTACCATCAGACAGTTCTACCTCAAACAATACTGGCCCTGTCCTGTTCGAGACTGTACCAGGTAACCATTTCAGTCCATTTCCAAAGTCCTTAACATACACAGTGTCATGTTCCTTCATACTTCTGTCCTTCACATGTAGGTCATGTTGAATCTTCTGTCTCCATTGACTCTTCTTTACTGTCTGCTGTACAGAAGGATGCGTCAAGTCTAGATGTCTCCGGTTCATCAGAAGTTCGGCTGGTGTTTGTCCAGTAGTTGTCTGGGGTGTTGTTCTATATCGGAACAAGAATCTGTCGAGACGAGTCTGAATATCCGGACCTTGTACCTTCTTTATCCCCTCCTTGAATGTCCTCACTGACCTTTCAGCGAGACCGTTGGACGATGGGTGATATGGAGCTGTCTGCACATGGTGAATACCATTCTTATCCATGAATGCTTTGAATTCCTCACTAGTGAAACAGGTACCGTTGTCACTCACTAACATCTCGGGTAATCAATGGGTTGTGAACACTCTACGAAGAACTGCCACTGTAGCTGAAGATGTAGCTGAGCGCACAACAACAACATCTATCCATTTACTATATGCATCCACAATCACCAAGAACATTTGACCAAGGAATGGTCCGGCATAATCAATATGCACACGAGACCATGGTCGCTCAGGCCACTCCCACGGGTGTAGGGGTGCCTTAGCTGGTATCTGCTGCATTTGCTGACACACCTCACACTTTTTCACTGTTGACTCCAGAATTGAATCCATGCTAGGCCACCACACATAGATACGAGCAAGTGCCTTCATCCTACTGATTCCAGGATGTGCCTCATGAAGTTCACAAATAATCCTATCCCGACCTGGCGGGGGAATCACTACACGGTTCCCCAACAACACACAGCCATCCTGCACTGTCAGCTCATCACGGCGACAGTAGTATGCCTTAATTTCTGTTTTTTCACAGAAATTAGGCCATCCACACTGCACATATCTCAACACTGTTGACAACACAGGATCCTGGCGCGTCCATGAACGAATATGTTTGGAGGTCACAGGTGTAGTATCCATCAGTTCCAGAAGCATGATGTATTCCGGAGGTACAGATGTTTCTTGAATACTTGGTTTTTCTTTCGCAGGAAGTCGGCTCAGACAATCCGCATTGGCGATCTGTGATCCTGGTCTGTAAACAAGTTCATACTCATAAGCAGACAATGTTAGTGCCCACCTCTGAATCCGTGCTGATGCCATCATTGGTATCGCTTTGGTCTCAGCAAATAATCCCAACAATGGTTTGTGATCAGTCTCTATAGTGAAATGATTTCCTGCCAGGTACTGATGAAATTTCTTCACACCAAAAAGCATTGCTAAGCCTTCTTTTTCCAGTTGCGAATAGTTTTTTTCAGCGGAGTTTAGGGAGCGTGATGAATATCCAATGGGACGATCGCCTCCCTCTTCAGTACGATGAGACAGTACCGCACCAACTCCGTAGGGCGATGCATCACAACAGAGAATCAGTTCCTTCTTCGCATCATAATGAACGAGAACTTTATCAGAACACAGCAGTGACTTGGATTTCTCAAAAGTTCACTGTTGTCGGCTTGTCCACTTCCATGGTACTTCTTTCTGTAACAGTTTGTGTAAGGGTGCCAGAGCAGTGGAAAGGTTTGGCATGAACCTTCCATAATAGTTCAGCATACCCAAATAGCTTTTCAGTTCTGTCACATTCCGCGGAGGTGACGCTTCCTTGATGGCCTCGACCTTTTTAGCGACTGGATGGGTTCCCTCTCTATCCAGACGGTATCCAAGATACACAACTTCTGTTGCCATGAAGCTGCACTTGTCCTTACGAACTCTCAGACCTGCTGCCGCTAGTCTCCTCAGAACTTCATCTAAGAGTGTCAAGTGTTCATGCCTCGAACGACCACCAATCAGAATATCATCAATCTTGACCAGAACTTGTTCAAGACCTTGTAGGGTATTCTCCATGATGCGCTGAAATATACCAGGAGCTGACGACACACCAAATGGCAGACGGTTATACCGAAAGAGTCCTTTATGTGTATTTATTGTGACGTACTGCTTGGAATGTTCGTCCAACAAGACCTGCTGGTAAGCTTGACTTAGGTCCAACTTAGAATAGAACTTTGCTCCTCCTAATGTTGCGAACAGGTCATCTGTCTTTGGAATTGGGTATTTATCCAACTTGGACACTTTGTTCACAGTCACTTTATAGTCACCACAGACTCTAATACTCGAGTCGGACTTCACCACAGGTACTATTGGTGCTGCCCATTCAGAAAACTCTACAGCTTCTATTGTACCATTACTCTGTAGGCGATCAAGCTCCTGTTCAATCTTCTGCTTCAATGCATATGGGACTGGTCTTGCTTTATGGAAGATCGGTTGGGCATTCTTGTCAACATATATCTTTGCTTTCGTTCCTTTGAACGTACCCAAACCATCCTTAAATACTTCAGGATGCTTATCCAACACAGTTCTCAAACTGCTTTGCGAATCCTCGGCAGTCACATGTCTGATTATATTCCAATCAACATCAAACACATCAATCCAGTTACGTCCAAACAGACTAGCACGGTTCCCTCGGGCGACTAATAGGGGTAGACTCGCAGTCACTCCTTGAAAATCAACCTCCACCATCACCTGTCCCGCAAGATCAAGCTTATTTCCGGTGTATCCAAGGTATGATTTAGTCGTAGGTGTCACAGTCAAGTTCTCTACACCCTGTTGAAGATGTGACAAAGTCTTTTCACTCACAATGGATACCGCAGCCCCAGTGTCAAATTCCATCTTCAACTCCTGACCGTTGACTTGTACTGGTACATAAACTGGTTTGTTCACTGAACCAGAAACCATGAACATCTCATATGCTTCACTCACATCCACAAATCCCTCAGAATCCTCCTGTGAATCATGTTCTTGAATGTAGTTCGCTCTATTTCCGTACTGTCTGTGATGTCTACCTCGGCGACCTCGACTCTGTCTCCCACCTCGATGTGAGGCTCTCCTCTGACCATTTCCCCTCCTGTTGAGACATTTCTGTGATAAATGTCCAACAAGTCCACACGAGTAACACTCCTGATCTTTAAAACGGCATGTTGAAGGGTCATGTCTTCCGCCACAACGAAAACATGAAGAACTGTAGTTACCTCCCCTGGCTGGTTTCTTCGTAATAAAGTTGACGATACCAGAGTCAATGGATGTTGCAGTTTGTTTCTGAAGATCAGCAGAATTTTTGTCAGCCGCTTCCATTGATGTTGCTATGGCAATGGCTTTGGTGAATGCCAAATTATCTTCTGACAGTAACCTGGATAACATTTTCGGTTTGTTTATACCGCAATTGAATCTGTCCCTCAGCATGTCGTCAAGGAATGCTCCATAATCACAAAATTCAGTCAGTTTTCTCAATACAGCAACAAACTCACTGATGGTCTCGTTGGGCTTCCGTACTCTCGTGTTGAAGTTGTAGCGGTGCACAATCTTCGACGGTTGGGGGTTGTAATGGTCTTTCAACAATTTCACAAGTTCCTTGAAACTTTTTGACGTCGGCTTTTCGGGGCGAAGTAAGTCTCTTATTAATCCATAAGTTTTACCTCCCACGGAACTCAGCAAGGTCTGAGTTTTGCGTTCAGTTATGGAATTCGCCTCGAAGAAGATCTCGGCTCGCTCCGCATATTGGCTCCAATCTTCAAATGTTTCGTTAAACTCGCCAAGATTCCCGTATACAGACGATGCCATCTCGACTGCGCTTCCAAACTTCGCAAAACTTCAGGTTTATACCTCGTCGCCAATTGTTATAACCTAGCCCTCAGACTAGAGACAAAAACCAGAGGCGTTGGGGAGAGACTTTTATTTTTTTGCCGCCAACATGGCCGGTCCATACGTCATAGCCCAGTGACAACACGTGCGGACTACCTTCACGGGCACGTGAGGTATCCATACGCGTTACTCTCACAGTACATAGCTCTATGGCACGTCAGGTAATATAGTACTCATAAAGATATTACACAGACACAAATTGCTATCTTAGTAACTGTAAAGTTATTCAGATAAAGAGGCCATCTATATATATTTATAGCAGTAAACTACCATTATAGTTACAGGCAATAATTATTTTGCCCTGACACTGGTCCTTACAGATAAACCTTAAAACTCAGTGGGATCTACTTATTTGGAAGTATTGTGTTGTCCATATAAGGCATTGTTATACCCACATGAATAAAAACTATTCATTCATTGAAAAGAAGTGTTTTGACTCTCAGTTACATCCAGACTTCAAGGTTTATCAGAATTTCGGGTCTGGGCCGCTACAATATAACTGCTTGTTCTTGACAGAGAAAAGAGCTGTATGAGGGTCTTTGCTTGAAGAAGTTGCTCCAACTAGCTGAGAGGCCAGCCCATCACGCAGCTCCCACGTGACCAAAGGAAGTGACGTCACAGATCATCACATTACTCTGTAGTTCGAAACATCGGAAGGCATCGTTGGGAGGTAGATCTGCGATGGGCAGGTCCCTTTAGATGCAGTAATGCAGGATAAGCATACAAATATAAAAACTATCTAGGATTTTACAAGATTTTTTACTTATCCTGAATTACTCCTTAATGCATCCTTATCGGACGGAACTGGAAGTGGGCATACCCTCAGATGTGGACTTTCATCTGTTATTTCCAGACTCTGTTCCCTAGCCAATCCTTGGCTGTGTGGTCGGCATCGGGTGACCACTCCATGTGTGGGAACCTCCCATTCCCTCAGCCTGTCCTCGGCTGTGTGGTCGGCATCGGTGACCACTCCATGAATAGGAAACTCCATTACATGGAAGGGAAGAGTCAGGTATGCGTTGTGTCAGATTGTAGAATGATGATGTGAGAATGACGTTCAAGTCCCAGGCCAGGGTACGGAACTTCGCCCTTTGGTCTTCCAGTCTGAATGAGCGGAGCAGTGCCTGGAGTTCCGGGATTTTTGTCATGCGTCTATCTTTTGGAACTGCCAGGACGGAGTTGAGCGCCACAGGTAGGTCATGATGGTACTGCCCTTGAGCTTACGCTTGTGTCGCAGATGGAGCATGAACTCGGCCAGGAATTGAGGCGATGCAGATGTGGGGTCTTGGTGCTTACTCCTGCAAAAGCTCTCAAAGGATTGCCACTTGTCATCATAAAGGCTCTTGGTGGTTGGGCGATGTGCCATCGTGATGGCCTTAGCCTCTCTGGCCGAGTAGCCCTTGGCGCTCAAAGCTCTCTGTAAATGGACCAGATGTGAAGATGTCACCTGTCTGGACCTGGGTGTGTCTGTCTACTTTGAGGGTGGATCAGCAGATTTGGCCAATCTGGGAGTGGCAGGGGGTTGACGTCGGACAGCTCTCTGAGGTTGATGAACAAAGCACTCGCTGACCAAAGTCAGATCGAGGTTCTGTGTCAACTGATCTTCTGGACAACTTTGGGAAGGAGTACAGGTGGCGGAAAAGCGTACACTTTTAGTCCTTCCCAGAGGACATTGAAAGCGCCGACTGCCCAAGCCAGTGGATCAGGCACCGGAGATATGTATGTCGGGATCTGGTAGTTCTGGCTGGTGGCGAATAGGTTTATGGTCGGGAGACTGTGGTCTCAACAAACAAGAGTGAAGGCGTCTGGGTGAAGTTTCCACTCTATGGGAGCCACTTTGCCTGGCCGAGACTGGGCATCCGCTAGGATGTTTTGACAGCCCGGGATGTGGTGGACCTGGAACTGGATTCCCAGATGATCCACCAGGTGAAACAATCAGAATGTCTGTTGAAGGAGCGAAGTCGAATGAGTCGTTCCTTGGTTCCGGAGACACCATACGACAGTGATGGTGTCTGTCGAGATGGAGAGCCGGGCGTGTCTGAGCGCCTGCTTCCAGTGAGTGATGGCCAAGATAAACGCTTCCAGTTTGAGGTTGGTGATGAGCCATAGGCGCTGATCGGCAGACCACAGCCCTGAGGCGACCTGTCCCTCCAGGTGTGCGCCCCATCCCTGTAGGAGGGCTTCTACAAAGAGGCGTAGAGAGGTCGTAAGCCCTGTCAAGGAGATGCCGCCTAAGACATTCGATTCCACCGTCCACCACTGGAGGTGCTGCTTGAGATGATCCGTGAGGACGATGGATATGGAGAGGTCCTGGCGTCAGATGTAGGGCACAGTTGGAGCCTTCCTCTGTAGGTCAAGTCCTGCGCTGAGATGAGGTCGAGGTCCGCCTGGAAGAGGCCCCCGATAAACTGAAGGCGCTTGGAGGGTGTCAACTCTGACTTCCTGAGGTTGATCTTCCACCCCAACTGGTATAGGAGTCGAAGGGTGAAGTCCCTGTGGCGGAGTAGAGTGACAGGGTCCTGATGGTCCAACAGACAGTTGTCTATGTATGGATGTCCCGGAGATGGGGGTACGAGGCTATCGGCTTGGTAAGCCGTGTGAATAGCCACGGGGCCAAAGAAATTCCTAACGGGAGGATTGCCCATTGATAATGGACTCCCATGAAGATGAAGCGGAGGAATTTCCGGTTGTCGGGATGTATAGGGACATGTAGGTAGGCGTCCTCGATATCCAGGGTGATAAGCGACTCCTGAGCCTGGATCCGGGATCGCAGTAGCCTGAAGTGAGGTGGACGCGCCAGGTAGTGTTTGTTGAAGACAGCGAGGTTGTGGATCATCCTGTGCTTGTCCGAGTCCTTCTTGGGGACCAGGAAGTCAAGTGAATAGAAGCCCGGTGTTATGGCTGGGGCGTGTACGACCTCTATAGCTTTCTATAGCTCAGAAGCTGCTGTTGGGTTGGGGGCATGTGTCCACTATGGTTAACGACGTCAGTGACGGGTCGGTGGAGGTGGGAGGTCCCAGTCGTGCCTGTCCGGCGGTTCACGGGAGGTCCCTGCGGTTGGCGGGACTGGTATGAACCTGAGGGCTTGCCTCTGCCCCGTCTGCTAACCGGGGATCTCCTAGATCTATAACCTTGTCTAGAAGATCTGCTGTCACTCCGCCGTGAGGACGTACTTGGCAAGGGCACGGGTGCGGGCGTCTGTATGGACGCTGTGCGGATAGGTGCCATCTGAAAGGCCGCTTGAGGAGGCGTCTGCGGAGGCGCTATAAGAGGCGATTGTAAAAGCGTCTGAAAAGGCGCTGGCATCGGTGGCTTTCTCGCCTGTTAGTACTGAATGTACTGGAGGAGGGAGGCCTCTATTATGGGCGTCTCCCTGGGGGCGCCTGTGGAAGACCGAGCGTCTTTGCCGTGGGCGGGGGCACCTGTGGGAGAGCGAGCGTCTGTCCGGAGGATGGTATAGGCGCTGTCTGGTACGTGAGCACCACGCCGGGCGTCACAGTGGTGATCGCCGTAAAGATAGATGCTGTCGTGGTTGTCAAAGTGCTCTGGGTAGAGACTACAACCCTGGGGTCCGACATCAAGGTAGCAGTTGAGGTCGGGGGGTGGTCATCTAAGATGGCCGATCTGGAAGGCGAAACCTCGGAGTGGTCTGACATTGTGCGCCGGTATTTCCTGGCCTGCTCTGTTCTGCGTTTATTACACACAAGGAGTTACTGTCTGAAAGCTGTGGGTGAAAGCAGTAAACAGTCTTTACATCAGTGACCTTGGAGGCATTGGGATATACAATTAAGGCACAGGGGGTGAGGATCCCACGCCGACATATTACGCCGGCACTTTGAGCAGGAGGCATGATATCTGCAACAAAGCAGTGTAAAATCACAATGCGTCCCCGCCTGATTATGTATGCTATAATTTGTTTATCCCACTGTGTGGGTTTATGAAACAAATATTACGACAAACGTAAGACAACATTAAAAAAAAAAACAATACTTGCGAGGATACGCCAATCGTGGGGTACCAAGCAAAAGAATATAGAACACAAACCAATTCACTAGCTGCTGGCTACGCAAAATATTCAAGATGGCTACTTGGAGCAACAAGACACCTGGCCTTATGTTTTCTTTTGAGAAAACGCCAGTAAGTGTCCAATAAAATTATGCACATGTTTATCAAACATAGAATGTACAAAATACAAACCATAAGCACAACACAAAGACAAAACAACATTAACTCAGATAGCAAACGCTTGAGGGTTTGAATCAGTTTTATGTTACAGCAAAGAAAAATAGGTCTTCTCTCATCAAGTGACAAGAGTAATGTGAGGATCCGTGACGTCACTTCCTTTGGTCACGTGGAAGGTGCGTGATGGGCTGGCCTCTCAGCTAGTTGGAGCAACTTCTTCAAGCAAAGACCCTCACACAGCTCTTTTCTCTGTCAAGAACAAGCAGTAATATGCATTAAGGAGTAATGCAGGATAAGTAAAAAATATCTTCATTAATCGTGTTAGATGGTAGTATTGAACACTTTTAGGGTTGTATTTACCATGAATAGTCAATGATGCTTTTGGTTTTGTTGGATTTTCAGATAAATTTTTCAGAGCTCCTTCCAATCACGTCCATCTTATTGTGTGAAATCATCAATAACCTTACAGATTAGATTGCAGGCAATGATTTTTTACTGAGAGGAACTTTGTTACAAAGCTTCAAAGTAAGTGTGCCAAGTGCTGAACCAGGCTGTTCTTGTGATTCAACTAATTGGTAAAGCTATCTACACCTAGTATACATATATGTTGGACAATTGACACAAAATATTTGTCAGGTGAGCTAAAAATGATAGTTTCAGTATGGTAATTTTGAAATGTTTTATTAAAGACAGAAGGATCCTTGCAGTAATGTAAAATATATTGAATGACAGAAAACCAGATGAACGGACTGACAGATATCAGACAACACTCCACAACACAAACCTGCTTGACATTCAGTTAGGAGAGCTAAAGACTGAACTAGGAAACAGTAGATGGGTACATGGGTAGTAAATTTGGACTCTTCCCAGCCCTACTTTACACAAAGTTTTAACTCTGTCCCTTTTATATTTTTTATGAACAAACTTCAATCACACTAACATAAATTTTCAGAATTTCAACAGACATCCTCTTCACTGTCAATTAGTTGTCGCCAAGTAGTCTCGTAACTACCCACGCCGTGATGTCACAATGGCAGCCATATGACTTTTTTTCCTCATCTCCTACTAGAGGAGGATGAATTGGGGAGGTGGGAGGAAGTAATTCGGATGTAATAGAGGCAGTCTCTATTACATATCTGCCAGAATATGCCAGAGGGACCCGGTGGGATCTGCCTCCAGTAAATCCTCTTCTGGAAACCATAATGTACTGATTCTAATCCAACTGAGATTTCCTCTGAAATTCCCCTTGAGGACTTGAAAATCAGGAACTATGTCAATAATCAGTCAAATATGTGATACCATCACTAGATTTACCGTTATATTTGCTGATTTTGACCATAATAAACCTGGATTAGTGACCTATGATACCAGCGATTACATCACTTCTGGTTCTGTTATCACTATCAGTTCTGACGTCATTTCCGGTTCTGATGTCACTTCTGTATGTCACTTCTCCTTTTTGGTAATGACTTCTCTTTAGGTCTATTTCTACCCCAAAGACGTCATTTCCTGGTAAGAAGGGTTTTGTTCAGCTATTTTCAGTGCTGACATCACTTCCAGTTAATGGTGACAGATGACATGTAAGGTGCTTCTGATCCATCCTACACCTAATAAGCAGAGTAATCAAGGGTGTACTTACCCTCTGATGCTGCTGGTGTCGCCCCCCCCAGACCCCTTTTTTTCGATAGAAGGGGTGAAACTATTGTTGGACCATAGTTGTTTGCACCGTGACCACCGGACCAACGGAATACATGCCCTGTAGGCCCAGCTGTACGTCACGGAAATAAAAGCTGGTGAAGGTGTTTTGTGAGGCCCACTGAGAGCTGGAAACTACTTGTTCTACTGAAACTGTAGTCCATGACGTGAGACTCATAGCTTGGGCTCTTATTTCGTAAGCTGAGCAGGGTCCGGGGCGTGGCGTTGAATTCTGAGCCTGTGTACTGCTTTGTGCAACTGTGGCATTCATCCATCCTACTAAAGTAGCCTTTGTGTTATCCTTGTTCGAGTTGGTCTTACAGGATAGAAAGAGTATCCTTCGGAGGCATCTAAGGGATATGACGAAACATGAAAATGTGTTGCCAAATCCCTGATAGACATATAGGCACACCCATTTTGTATCGAGGAGCAGTCGTGGGAAGAAATCAACAATGTATCATGTAGGACAGGTTGAATATAAAAAATTACTTGGTCTGAAAGATTGTACCGTAGGAATCATTTCCATCTCTTGGGCTTTGCATAAGCGTTCCCGTTGTTATATCGGGGGACGATGGTGCGTGGTGTCTCGTTCACCGTGCCTGAAGGCATCGGGCGTCCGCTGTAGTTATGAATCGGCTACATGATGTACAGCAGCAGGCATCTGGTCGAGTGGTTGTAATGTTACGCATAAGCGATCATGTAAGTCAGTCTGTACAAATATACTGCACGGATCCAACTAATTCAGTTGACCTGACGGTAAAAATGTTTACAATCAGTCAAGACATGTGACATGTAATTCTTCCTGTGAAGTAAACTGTAATCTCGTTTATTGAGTCGACTGGTTTCAAGCTCCTCCCACGGCAGACCAGTGGTGTGTCCAAGTTCTGAATAGGAACTGTGATGTTGCAGGAGCAAGTTGATCCCCATGAAAAAAATTACAGCTGGTCTGGTGATGTGAACTAAGACCCAGTTGAGTGTTTTTAGGTTGATTCTCCTTCTCATGTTGGTAGTATACTACTTCGGAACTAGGAATAAAAAAAACCTTGGTCTTATTGGTCTCCGCTGGTCTCCGAATGGCTTGCTTCTTCAGTAGCTTCCTGACCAACAGATCTGCTGCCGCTAGATTGGCACCGACTAGATGAAATCTGCGTCCGATGGCTTGAGATTTCAAGATAGGATGTTTCTTGAAATGCTGATGATTCCTGAAAAGACTGGCGCTTGTGGTATCCCTGACTCAGTTGGAACAAA
Source organism: Haliotis cracherodii (assembly GCF_022045235.1). Lineage (NCBI taxonomy): Eukaryota > Metazoa > Mollusca > Gastropoda > Lepetellida > Haliotidae > Haliotis > Haliotis cracherodii. Next base: position 39,702,621 of record NW_027266264.1, read on the forward strand.
TCCTACCCGGGGGCAGATGACTTATGGTCCCTTATGGTCCCTTATGGTCGCTTGTGAGAATGTGATGACTCATGAGCTCAAGGCCTATGGTTGAAGTCTGAAAACGCTCTGCTGTATCTTGTTTCACTTCATCTATCACATTTTCCGTTGAAAGTTTTGCTCACTGATATTGGTTGCGACATCAGTGAACTTCCTGGTCTGTCTAGATACGGCCCTTGACCTAATCTGGGATAGGAGCTGTTATTGCTGTAGTCTCAGTCAGTAACTGTGAGGAAGTCCAGACTTGGGATGCTAGTAAATCTTCCTGCATCTTGATGTTGAGTCAAGGAGGCTGTGAATTAGTCCGACTTGATCCGTCCTAAAATTTATGGGTGTTTCTGGCGCAATTCCTTCATAGGATGGTTGTAGTGGTGGTATGGTGTGTGTGATTCTGGCGACGAACCAATATATATTTAAGCCCCACGATATCCATGGAGTATCTGGCAACCGATGCTAGTCCTTGAAACATGATGCTGATAATGTAACCTTCATGTCGGGATTGTAATTTGTAGCAATCTTCATTCAAGTGTTGAAACTCCAGATTGTGCATCTTGTATAACTTCCGTTTCATAGGTGGAAGAGGTAGACGTTCATCATGCTTGAGTCTATGGATGCTATCCCTCGATTTGTCTATGACCTTGCCCGCGTAGCTGGGCCAAGGTAAAATATGATGATTAGATGAGATGGAGCAGGCGCATGACATCCCCCGTATTCCGGCATCCGGAGTGGTGAATCCTCTGTCACATGCGGCTGAAGTGTAGGCATAGGGTGGTAAAGATCTTCAGCTTATCCATCATATGGAATGCCATCTGGCTGGTATAACTGGTTGCTTATGGACGGCCTGTCCCTTGATACTGTGTGGTTCCTGTACACTATTGTTCTCTGGTCTAGTGGTGGCTGGCCAGGTAGCGTGCTGTGACTGGTCCATGGGTTGGTAACGTGGATCCATGCCGTGGCCCATGGCCTGGCCGTGCTTCGTTGGCTGGCCGTGCGGTTCAGCAAGAAGATCTTGTGCATGGTCATGGACAAAGATCTGGTAGTCTTTGCCAGAGCTACCGTCGTGATCTTAGCGTCAATATCTGCCAGCTTAGCATCAAGCATGTCTTTCATCATCTCCTGCTGTTCTCTCAGAAGTTGTTTGATGAGGCTCAGGGTGAGAGCAGATGATTGGGTCGATGGAGAGGGAGGTGCTAGAGTAGAAACTGATTTCTTAGTGATGATTTTATAAACTTTTTTCTTCGCCGCCTCTCTCCTCTTGGCCTCTGACATCTTGGAGAATATCTCTTTGGATGTGTGGGTGCCTTTCTCACATCTCTTCTCCAATTTGCAGGTCTTCCCTCTACACTTCGTGCTGTTCACATGAGGATCTTCCGTGATCATAAATCGACCATACTTCTTACACCTGGGGGTGATGGGAGACTGCATGGTGACCTCACAAACCCAACACTGTACGCTGTACTCACATGCGTGTAATCTCTTTCAGCAGCACTATTACTTTAAAAATATATTTATTTATATGTCCGTTATTATAGCAATCTTATTAGAATAATCTTAGGTTAATGTGATCTACTACCAGGTGCTAGATTGTCACTACTACTATAGTAGGTGTTGACTCTAGCTTACACAGGAAAAAAGTGATCTGGCCACCATTGTGACGTCACGGCATGGGTAGTTACGAGACTACTTGGCGGCAACTAATTGTGAGTAATTGACAGTGAAGAGGATGTCTGTTGAAAATCTGAAAATTTTAGTTTGTGTGATTGAAGCCAAAATACAGGCTTTATGGCAGATAGAGGTAGAAGTAAGAATTATAACAGATTTCATTACATTTTGACAAAAAAACTAACTGAATAATGGCCATAAACAGTTATTTGAATAATGGCTGTCGTACCAATATTGAAAATTAGATTCAAACCTTTTGAACAAATTAAGATGTCATTATTGGTGAGATGAAGCATGTTAAGTTTCAGCTTCATTGTTCCAGTGGTTTATGAGGAGATGATGTTTATTGTGCAAGAAAAATTTAGGATCACTGTGTTTAGTGTTACGGTCAGATCACGGTCAAACTTGAAGAGAAAAACAGAACATAGTCATCTTAACATAAATTTCTTGAACAAATTAAGGTGCCATCATTGGTGATGTGAAGCATGCAATGTTTCAGCTTCGCTGGTCCAGTAGCTTCTGAGTAGATGCACGCAGTATACTGACTCTGAGCTCACCAGTATCTCATTAAAGACAAGCGCGAGGTAGGGAAGCAAGTTCCATCTTTTAACTTCTTTGGTATGAAATATCTAGGGATTGAACCCCCGAGCTTCCGCTCTCTGTGCAGACATTCTATCCACTAGACCTTAGGAGGTGGTCCCTTACAAGCAGGTCAAGATTTAAGCTCATATGACTCTCAGTCAGGTGAGCTAAACATGAAAAACATCTCTGTCTGCATGAAATTCTGATAATTGTTCAATAGAAAAGTTATGACAACAATATTAAAAATATTGAGGAATAGAAATGTCACCAGCTGCTTAAATTTTTAGATCACTGGATCAATTTACACAAAAGTGCAACTAGATGATTGTACTCACCAAGTACTTGTTGTATTTGATGAGGTGTTGGTAGTCTCTCCACATGACAGCAAGCCGGGGCACAGAGCTGCAAATCTTGTCAACAGGGGGCCAATCTGCCTGGCCAAGCATGGACACAGTACGTCCTACTTGGATTATGTTCTGATGGAATCGGCTCATCTGGGGAAAACACAGTTTACTGACAACATTTCAATTTGTTAAGTTGTATGTAGGCAAAAAGTGAACGTCTCCGAAGTTAACAAAATAAGGTTAACAAAATACAAAAGAAATGGTCCACAAGCAATCATTCAGAGGGGCAATCAATTTTCAAGTGAGCGAAAAATTGGGAATTTAAGTATTTCCCTTATTTAAATACTCATGAAGATACAACAGTATGAGTAGTTATAGATGACAGGGGTACCGGCTCACCCCATGTGGACCAGGTCCAGCTCCTTAAAATGCTTACATGGGGGTCTTAAGTTTTATTAATCATGTGATGACCATCTAATAATTGTCACATATCAAGATGCCATTCTATATAGAGGAAATAATTCATTCTTAATCTCTGGTTTTGGCACAGAATGCTTGGTGTGCTTGTTCTATGAACTTGTTTTTTTTCATCTTCATTAATGCCACTTGTCTTACGAGTGTTTGATTGAATCTCTTGCTTCATTGTGTTGAATTACCAAGAGTTCTCACAACACTAAACAAAATTTTTCCTCAGATATCTTGCAATCAGCTAGTGCTGCTGAGATATGACGCTCAATGTCATTTACCTTTGCTTCAGCCAGCACACAAATACTATCATGTTTTAATGCTTTCTTTTGCATCTGGCGAGAAATAAATTTAAGAGCTATTCCTGCCACTCCAGAGATAGAATATGTAGATAATGGAATGGGACGAGTGTGCCAATGGCTTCAGGATAACTAGTAAATGTACTAGACTAAAGTCACGAGACACCATGCCTACCCGTAACCTATTTGACCCTTTTCGTTCAGTTCCGTAACGGTGTAGGCATGACTAGGTATATTTGCACTAAGTTTCACAGTGTGGACGTAGCTCAGTCCGTTCGCTGTCGGGCTCACAATCCTAAGGTGGCGAGTTCGTATCCGACGGATTCTCACAAAAACTGGTTGCTTGTCTTTGAGACAGAGATCGTCCTCACGAGAAGTTGTTGTACTAAAGGGGCTCCGAAAGATTATGTTCTCCAACCATAGTATTTTTCATAGGAGTTTCATGTTGGATATTATCTGTTGTACTAATCTGGTCAAGATGGTTGCACAGCTCTTGATAGGGAACTAAATTGGGTAATCTATCTCCATTCTTGTTTGTGCTGGGTCCCACTTCTTTTCCGGCAAAAAGTGTATTTGCTAATTCACCAGCCAGTTTTATACTATTGTGTCCACTGTTTACAGTCAGTGTTCCATTTGACTCAGTCAGTGTGATACTAGAACAATGAGGCTTAAAAACTTTGGTAATGAGTGCACATACACTGTAATATATATTGGGTATAGGTTTATGTTCTTTGCCTATTACTATCCTCAAACAGCATTTATATTGGTCCACTTAGGGTAATATGATATATCGCAGAGGACAACTTAAAGTTGCCCCATTGAGTAATCAATAGAATAAAACAGTTGAATAGACTGGCCATTTGTTATTCCCGGGAATGTAACATACTTAATAAATATATAAAGACACTAAATTATAATTTCAATATGACAAGCATTTATAATAGGAATGGCTGTACGTCACGGAAATAAAAGCTGGTGAAGGTGTTTTGTGAGGCCCACTGAGAGCTGGAAACTACTTGTTCTACTGAAACTGTAGTCCATGACGTGAGACTCATAGCTTGGGCTCTTATTTCGTAAGCTGAGCAGGGTCCGGGGCGTGGCGTTGAATTCTGAGCCTGTGTACTGCTTTGTGCAACTGTGGCATTCATCCATCCTACTAAAGTAGCCTTTGTGTTACCCTTGTTCGAGTTGGTCTTACAGGATAGAAAGAGTATCCTTCGGAGGCATCTAAGGGATATGACGAAACATGAAAATGTGTTGTCAGCGAACCAATGCCAAATCCCTGATAGACATATAGGCACACACATTTTGTATCGAGGAGCAGTCGTGGGAAGAAATCAACAATGTATCATGTAGGACAGGTTGAATATAAAAAATTACTTGGTCTGAAAGATTGTACCGTAGGAATCATTTCCATCTCTTGGGCTTTGCATAAGCGTTCCCATTGTTATATCGGGGGACGATGGTGCGTGGTGTCTCGTTCACCGTGCCTGAAGGCATCGGACGTCCGCTGTAGTTATGAATCGGCTACATGATGTACAGCAGCAGGTGTCTGGTCGAGTGGTTGTAATGTTACGCATAAGCGATCATGTAAGTCAGTCTGTACAAATATACTGCACGGATCCAACTAATTCAGTTGACCTGACGGTAAAAATGTTTACAATCAGTCTAGACATGTGACATGTAATTCTTCCTGCGAAGTAAACTGTACAAGACTGGAATACAGGCTGCAGAAAATCCAAAACACTGCTGCAAGAATCATCTCCTGGACTAAAGGAAGATATCATATTATGCCAGTTCTGAAGTCTCTACATTGGCTGCAAGTTCATGAAAGAACTGCATATCAACCAGTACACTGAACAGCCCCTCAATACCTTCAAGATCTCACAAGGCACTATGTCCTTCCAAGAACTCTAAGGTCAAATCAACAATTAGAGCTGCAAGTACCAACATCGAAGTTAAAGACTTTTGGCTCCAGATCTTTCAGAGTTGCTGTCGCCTTTTTGTGAAATTTTCTCCCTATCACACTGAAATCAAAAGCAACTCTCCAGTCTTTTCCAAAGCTACTCTAAGTGACATTCATTCAGATTCTTGAATAAATGTCGTTATTGTTATCATTAGTAGTAGTAGTAGTAGTAGTAGTAGTGGTAGTAGTGGTATAGGTGTTTAGACTGATTGCAGTTGGACTGATCCCGCAGAGTTAATGGCAACATGGAGGTGCGATGAGTTGTTGAGCGATGACGGGAGGACTCAGCTGGCTGACTCCATTGAAGTCTCCAACAGAGAGATCCCTGAGGTAGAAGTTCAATGTACAGATGATGTCTGAGACGTCGCCAAAGCAGGTTCTGTATCATGATGTAGGCAGTAATTCTAAAGAATGAGAAGATGCGATCCAGGAGATTCTGCGAGGGGGTGGATCCCTGTCGGTTGATGTATTTAGCGACTGAGGTGTTGTCCGTGGTTATCATGAGACGCCTGCGGCGAATAAAGTCCTGAACTGAAGTGAGCAGGCTGTGTGACTATCAGACCTGCTGAAGGATGTAGAGAGTGAAGCAGATTTGTTAGCGAAGGAGCTGTGAAGCTGGATAGCCCATCAGAGTAATGTAAGAGTTGAGGGAGAGTCCTCTCCAGTGTAGGAACAACACGAGGGGTTTACTCATCTATCACTCACTAGGGTGAGATTTGAGTGGAATGAACATTGTTTTTGTAAATTTTACAATAAATTGTATATTTATAATACTTATCCTATCTCACTCTATGGATTTCATTCTTCTTCTTCTGATCCCTTTTGTGGAAACGTCCTTGAACAAAGTTTCAAGTTTCAAGCTTCACAGCTCTATTCGTCCAAACACCCCTGGCATCACCATGACGACCACCCCAACAATTAGGTCATGCACCTGAATCTTGTGCAGCCTGCTGTACTTGACCTGGTCACCTGACACCCTCTACCTCATCATTCTCTTTCTTGGAGCTGACAGGCTCAGTAATTGGGATGCGGGGTAAGATGGGCTGGCATAGATCGTGTGAGATAGGATATCTTATTGTATCATAAATATACATTTTATTGTAAAATGGGCAGGCGACTTAGTGATGACTTCGTACATTAATAAACAAAGGGAGTGGCTCTCAATTATTTATTCATGATGTACATGATAAGATTTACGAGACTGCAGTCAGTGGTACTCGCATCTTTATCTGCGTTGACGGGCTGTTGTTAACTGTTGAGCAAGGACAAGCGGACTGAAGTGGTGAAGCCCTTGGACATCAGTTACGGAGATAACTCATAAGTAGTGGGAGGCGAAGACCTCGTCAGACTTCCAGAAACATCCTTCCATGATAGTCTTTGGATGTAGATGCCATTCTGTTGAGGATGGTCGATCCGAACAGTACAGAGAGTCTGCTATGACATTGCTTACTCTCGGAATGTGTTGAGCTCGAGCGTTGATGCCTAATGCATCGATCAGTTGAAAAAAGTCCATCAGTAGTATAGGTAATGGGGGCTCTGGACCACTTCCACTGGAGCTGGATTTATATACCTATACTGCTACTACAGGTGGCATTTTTTATGTCAAAATGATTATGCGATTCAACGATAGTCATGAGATTAAGTTAAATTGACTCAAGCTCACCACCACCTGGAGCCATTCAATGCTTCAGATGAGCCTAAATGGTAATGAAAATATTCTTTATTATTTTTATAAATAAAGCGATATTCAACATTTTTATTAAGTTCTTCGTTCATTTTACTAGGAGACCGGACTATATAACTACACTCTTCTTGGAAATTGATAAGAAACAATTGATAACCGTATTTGGTTGGTTTGACATCACTGATATAATAAAAACCTTGTGGTAATTCTCTCCATTTAATAGCTTTTTCTATTGTTGTCTCCATTATTATATATTTATGTAAGCATTTGTCTAAATGTGATCTAATGATAGTAAGCAATCTATTTTTAATCTCCAACCAGTTCTTTGGTTTTGGCACGGAATATTTGACACGCTTGTTGCCTCCCCTGTTCTATGAACTTTTTTTTCTTGTCTTCGCTAATACCACTGGTCTTACGAGAATTGGATCGAATCTCCTGCTTCATTGCGTTGTATTTGGTGAGTTCCGACAGCACTAAACGAAACTCATCCTCGGATATCTTACAATCGACCATTGCTGTCGAAATATGATCCTCAATGCTGTTCAACTTTGCTTCGGCGAGCATTCGAATACTATCGTGTTTTAATGCTTTCTTTTGCAACCTATGAGAAATGAATTTTATTGCTATTCCTGCCAGTCCTGAGACTCCGGCCGCTATTTCCATGCCGAGCACGATGGGCGCGGCGTTTATAGTTGATAATAAACCAACACCTGCTACACCGAGTCCCATGCCAGCTGCTACAAGCGCAGTGTCAACTCTGTCCAGAGCATTCACGGCTCTGCGATACTTTTTATACAATCCAAGTCTCAACTCCCTATCCTTCTCTATTCGATGTTTTGTCGCTTATTTGATATAATCGAAATCCATCAACAGTTTCCATCTTTTCAAATGCCTCATCGGGCGCCGGATATAAACTCATAGTGTATATTACGATCATACAATAGTCTTTAATTGGTCTTGCTTAAATGTTTTGAGAGTATACATCAACCTTATCAAATGTATATTATACGGCAAGAATATCTTAGTAAGAGAAATACTACCACTTTTAATAATTTGGAACCCTTGAGGGTTGCAACGGGTGATGCTCCGATATGAATAATACTGCAACGTCGACGCTCGTGTTTCTTGAGCCATTTAATCGATAGACCTGGTAATATTTCGAAGGCATCTACCGGTGCATCTCCGAACAAGACTTCAATAATAAGCGTAGAAATATTAGGTATTGCACTCAAGTTAACTTTAATATCACTGAATTCTGTAACCAAATTTAAACTAACATTTTTTACGCCCGGACGACTATATAACATATGACCTGGGTTTTCTGGCAGGGGAGAGACTAACACACTTTTTCATTTTGATGGGATATAAGCCGCGAGTACGATGCCACTATTTATTATCTTAGTTAAATTATGCGCCTTACCCACCATCACATACGGTGGGGTAATGACGATATTCAATGCCCACTCGATGTTTGCTTCGACCATAGTCCATTTATCGTCACCGTTGAGAATAATATTGTACTAAGTGTTTTTAATGAGTCTACTAACGTTGACATAGCTTAAATCTTCTAGATTACCCGTGAATGTAACTTCTTTCCGCTTGTATACATTATCGTGTAAGTGTAAAGCGTATAACTTACCATCGGTACCGGGTTTACCGAATCCTTCTGTGTCTCCGAGATCGGAAAGAGCAATTGTATTACATTGTCTGAGCGTTCCAGGGCCTGATGTATCAACCATTATTTATAATATGGAGTGTTACACTTAAGTATCCTATATGTACAGGTTGGTGTTTTACATCTAATACAGAAATTTTGAGGTCTGAAATAATACCCCGCTTTAATTTTTTATATTGTAATGATGAGAAAGATTCCGTTCTACCACTATTATATTTTTCATTTTTCACTGGAATAGATCTGAGCAGAGTTGAAGGACTTTCTAGTTGAATATTATCCGTCGTGCTTATTTGATCAAGATGGATGCACAACTCTTTATAGGGAATTAAATCGGGCAAATTAACCCCCTGACCTGATGTCTTGTATATTGTGCCAATTAAGCGTGCAAATCCAAGTGTAATTGATAAGTCCAATAAAATCATTGCCGCCTTTTCTCCAGTGTTTAATTTCAGTAACCCATTCGAATCATTTTGTGTTAGACTAAGTCCATTAGGCTTAAAAATTTCATCATTGAGTGAGCATACACTGTAATACGCATCAGGTATAGTAATTATTTCGGCAAAACTAACTCCATCAGCTATATGTATCTTATTATTTTCTTTCGCAGCACTTACATTGGTCCACCGCGGGTAATACGTTACATCGCATAGAGCTACTTCGAGTTGTCCATCCGAGTTATCGATAGTATGAAGCAGTTCAATAGACTGACCATTTGTTATTCCCGGGAGTGTAACATACAAATTAAATATACAATGATACTATATCATAACTTAAATATGGAATCAACCATTATTTATAATATGGAGTGTTACACTTAAGTATCCTATATGTACAGGTTGGTGTTTTACACTAATACAGAAATTTTGAGGTCTGAAATAATACCCCGTTTTAATTTTTTATATTGTAATGTTGAGAAAGATTCCGTTCTACCGCTGTTATATTTTTCATTTTTCACTGGAATAGATCTGAGCAGAGTTGAAGGACTTTCTAGTTGAATATTATCCGTCGTACTGATTTGATCAAGATGGATGCACAACTCTTTATAGGGAACTAAATCGGGCAATGTATCTCCATGTATTGTTATGTTGAGTTCTATATGTTCGGGGAGTGGTGTAATTCCAAGTGTAATTGCTAAGGCATCATAAAGAAATACATTTTTTTCTCCAGTTTCTATTTTCACTGTCCCATTCGACTCATTTTGTGTGAGACTAGCTCCCAAAGGCTTAAAAAATTCATCATTGAGTGAGCATACACTGTAATACCCATCAGGTATAAAAATGGTGTCGCCAATAATTCTATAGTATTTTCACCTAATACATTTACCCTATTATTTCTTTTCGCAGCACTTATATTGGTCCACCGCGGGTAATACGTTACGTCACAGATAGCGACTTCGAGTTGTCCATCCAAGTTATCTTTAGTATGAAGCAGTTGAATAGACTGACCATTTGTTATTCCCGGGAGTGTAACATACATATTAAATATACAATGATACTATATCATAACTTAAATATGAAATCAACTTACATTACTAATCAATCGATTATAGTAACTGCCTCTGGTGCTGATTTTACCGTTAAATTCCACGATATCTTTGAAAAGTAAAGGTTCACGGCAACTAACGATAAAATGGTTGACGATAGGTTTCACAAGCCGATGCAATTTTGTCAGAATCAGTTAAACTTTGCCGTATGGTGTGCCACAATGGGATGTGGCGTATCTGTTAATGTCCCAGGATTTAAACTATATAAGTCTGTTATATTATTTCACGTGTACTAACAACGGGTGTGGGTCCGGCGTTGATTAATGAACAATTTGCATACTCGTATATGCACGTATATGCATGGTTCTCAGTAGGAAGTGACAACTTGGAGACAATGGCTTGCGGTATATACAGTTCTACTTTATACAAGTTGATATATACACACAAAAGACACTATGTGCCAGGTCAGCACATAGTGGTTGTGGTTGTTGTCTAGGTGCCCCGGAGCACCCAGCCTAACCCTAGCTAGGCTAAGGGTAAGACCTTTCTTTTCTCCTCTCCTCTCTGGACCAAGGCTTATATAGCCAAGGTCACCTGACATTTAGTAAGTAATAAATATACATGTAAACAGTAAATCATCAGTGACATACTTGCACATCCTGTTCAGGATGGCAGACGGTCGATGTACACAAAAATGGGATTAACAAATAGGATTAGCATCTTATAAATAACAGCAATTAAGTGTTTCAAGGCATATAGATGTCATGGCTCCAGGGTAATGAGCCTTTGCAATCAAATGTTCTTCAGACAATGGATGTCGTAAATCAGTCGCTATGACAACTTCCCTCCGTTACGTTAAGCTTGGACCCCAAGCTTACATGAGCCCAAATTGATATGTGTGAACAACCATGCAAATGTGATCAAGATCAGTTATATGAAATCCTTATGCAACAAATATATCTATGCAATGACGGTATGAAAGTGATCATCTAGCCAATTTGAATTAGTGCCAGTTTGAAAACTAACCAAGTGATCTTTGTAATGTGCAATTTCACTACAAGTTAATTACCGCTTTGCACAGATTCAATAAATATATCACTGAAGGTTCTTTGAATTCAGGAGTCTGGCTTGGCGGTGCGACTCAGTACCGAATAATGATAATGATTAATGTCATAAAAAGTACAAATTAAACATCTCAGCTAATATTTCGCATAAAGAAATTTGAAACCAGGAGTCTAGCTTTACCGCGTGACTCAAACGGTACTTGTGGGTACTATTGCCCTTTTAAGTACAATGGGTGCTCTTCCCGTGTCTTTGACGGAGCTTGCCCAGATATTGGGGGTGCGATGCCCAAGAAAAAAAAATCCTTAATTCCAACATCAAAACTCTGAAATGCTGAATACTGCTGTGCTGTTAACTACTTAATACTGACATACAATAAACATACGTGTGGGGGTGGCTCCCCCAAGAATATCCCTAATCTGAATTCAAAGTCCTAGACCATACATTCAGTTTTGTACCAAACTGTGCACATTAATTACTTGTAACAAATGACAAAGTTTGTCGTTTAGATCTTTGAATTTACGAGTCGAGCTTAGAGGTGTGACTCGATAACCCTACAGCTTAGGTTTGTCTGGGCCCTAGCTGCAACTATATGTCTGGCGTGGCCTGGAGACATTTCAAAGATTCCCTACAAAATAACTTCAAAGATCTAGCATGACTAAAGATGTAATTTGGAGTATATTGCACACATACAAAACTGAATTTTGGAAAGACACATTTTGGCATTAATATACTGGCTTTGATTAAACATACCTGGTTGCACTATTCAACAGTCACACAATACATATCCTTGATTGAGTCCATGTAAGTAAACACAAATTAGTAAGTCCCAATGAGATATCTTGTACACAGTGTCCATCTTGTAGGTGCCCGTGAGGCGGTTTCTGTATTGTGCAGGGTCTGCATGAAGATGGCTGTGGTTGGGTCTCTGTGGGATAGGCGTGTATACTTCTTTTCTTAGGTCATGTGCAGAAACATCATCTTGAAGGGGAAGTCTTAGTCTTAGTCTTAGTGTTGCTAAGATATTCGAGCAGGGAAGTTTTGGGATCGGAGAACTTGTTCTTGATTGGAGAGGTTCTTGTTCTTTCTTCAATCTTGTTAAAGGCCATTTCTTCGTTCTTGGTGATTGGCCCCCAGGAAGGTAGTATACCCTTTTAATAAGAGACAGTCACTTCCTACAGTTTTGTGAACCATATGCCATGCTGCAAAGAGGTACAGGAAAGGCCAGACTAAGAAGTCTGTCATACCCGATAGCTCCACCATATCAACAACGGGTGTGGGTCCGGCGTTGATTAATGAACAATTTGCATACTCGTATATGCAAGAGGCCGACGTATGGTTCTCAGTAGGAAGTGACAACTTGGAGACGATGGCTTGCGGTATATACAGTTCTACTTTATACAAGTTGATATATACATACAAAAGACACTATGCGCCTGGTCAGCACATAGTGGTAGTGGTTGTTGTCTAGGTGCCCCGGAGCACCCAGCCTAACCCTAGCTAGGCTAAGGGTAAGACCTTTCTTTTCTCCTCTCCTCTCTGGACCAAGGCTTATATAGCCAAGGTCACCTGACATTTAGTAAGTAATAAATATACATGTAAACAGTAAATCATCAGTGACATACTTGCACATCCTGTTCAGGATGGCAGACGGTCGATGTACACAAAAATGGGATTAACAAATAGGATTAGCATCTTATAAATAACAGCAATTAAGTGTTTCAAGGCATATAGATGTCATGGCTCCAGGGTAATGAGCCTTTGCAATCAAATGTTCTTCAGACAATGGATGTCGTAAATCAGTCGCTATGACAGTACTATCAGATTAGACGTATACTTAAAGAAATTAGTGCTCCATTACCGCTGGATCCAGCGTAGAATTCCACAAATAATCATAATGATAAGAGGGCCTTCGAACGTATTTGTAATGAATTTAATGTTTTTATGAGTAAAGATTGGCGCATTAAAGGACCTAGCCATGGTCTAGGTATTCCGTACTCTGGACAAAAATCTATTAAAGAAAAAAGCAATTATTTAATTAAAAAGGGTATGATCCCTTCAAGCTTTGCTCTCTCGAGTAAAGAGTTTAATGCAGATTGTATGAACTTTGAGAGTGGCATTCCTTATATTATAACAAAGTTTGTGCATCCAAACGATACAACAGACGGTTGGAATGAATTTCTTAATGATAAAACGGAAAATAATTTTAGTAACCCAGGATTTGAAAGAGTTAATGAATCGATAAGAACTTATGTATGGGCAATTCTTGGTGCACAATCGCAAACACGAACGTCCATAATCGGTACTGGGACGGCGTTCGATGCACAAAAACAATTTGTCGCAAACGTGGAGGACGCCATTAATTCACTTGTTGACATCACATCGTCTATAAAGTGTTTTCAAGATGTATTACAGTACGCTCAATCCAAAGTGGACTACGTTTATGCACCGGGATTATACATGTCTCCGAGTAATATGGAACTAAAGATCGGTCAAGTGATAGGCTATAATAATAAAATTGTTATTGCTACCGATCAACAAAAACCCGGTATAAATTCAGATATTAACGTCGAATTAATAACGCAAACAATCACAGGCGAAAAGGGAATAGTCAAGCCACAAACACCAACTGTCGCTCAACCATCTACTAACGCACAACCATCTACTGACGCACAAGTGTCACCTCATATTGCGGCTAAAAATCAACAACAGATCGATGAAAAAACAGCGCTTGTATTAGGCGGAGTCGTGGCTGGTTTACTCATGATTTGGTTAAATAGTTCTTAGCGGATACGTACAACAGCCCTGCGATTGCTACGATCAGTGCCCACAAGTTTTGACTAAGCCAAGTGGTGGTCTTAGCTAATAAATTCAAGAGCCAGGAAACTACACTCCCTATTATACCGGGATTTACGTCCGCGGCTTTCTCAGCGAGCTTTCCCAGTGCTGAACCTAATGCTTTTAAATGCTTTTTTATCCACTCTGTTATACCATCCGACGTAGGCGGTGTGGGCGGTGTACTACCACCTGTACCACCTGTGCCACCGGTTAACGCGAGAGTCAAAGTCAATATAATAAATCCCAACGCGGTTAAAATACTGGCAATTGTTATTCCCTGTTCTCTGAACAATGTTTTAATTTTATCGGCCAGTGTAGTGTCATCGTTGAGGACTCGATCGATAGTTTCTCGAATTCGACTGATTTGCGAACGAAGTGCCTCTCTATTAGTGGAAGCAGCCTCGATGGGGGCCGATCTTTCGTCTTCTAAGTTACGCAATCTTTCCGCTACGCGGCGTCTACTGAATTCATCGCCGGCCTGTTCAAGTTTTGTTTTCTCATAAACTATATGCTTGTCGATATCGGATATCTTGGCCATATTATTGGTGAGTTCTCCCCGCATTGTTCGCATTGCCTTGTCAAGACCTCGTAATTCCCTAATACTGAACTCCGAATATGGTGATACACTGACCATGGAATTATCGTAGAAGGTATCCAAGATTTCTTCGACACCGTCCAGGGCCACCATCGAGGAAGCTTCCAAATTATCTGTGTTGTTAACGAGTTCAGTACGCACAGTCCGAAGAGCCTTAGTAGTCTTCGCGGAAAGTCGTGAATAGTCTACAAAACCTAATTCATCACGAACAGTGCCGATACCGTGTTAAGTGGCTATCGTAGACAAGGCTAGGGGCTTACGAGTACGAGAATGCATAAGGTCAATATCCGGAGAGCCACGCAGTCGCAATATTCCTTTACTATCTATCTCAAACTTTGAATAGTCACGAACAATAGGACTATCATCTTTAAAGGTATCGTAATAATCATCAACGGTTGGGTTCAAAAGTTCATCGTTAAGATTCATAAAGCTGGTTTCATCAGTACCCTCTTTGATTGGATTCGGGTTATCGTAATTATCTAGATCAAAATCATCCATTTTTATATTAAACATATGGTTATATAATTTCAATATAACAATATAGCAAGTTAAACCCACAACGTAGACTTCGAGATCCAATAGGGGTCGTCAGTCTGTAACTATAACTAATAACCCTTACCATCGATCAGAATCAAACGCTTCTGGTTCGCTTTCCTAATCTCGGCACACACGATGTGTTAGTTCCCGGAACTGTCCGACTAGCATTTACGATTATTTTGACTTCTACCGACGTTAACAGGGAGCCCGTTCAGAACATAGGTCGTGCTATCGTTAAGAAAATCACCATTAAAATTAGCGGTAATGAGGTTTTGAGTATCGATGATAGCGACGTATACTATTGTTACATGGATCTCTGGAGAACGGATAAAGAGCGGGAAAACTTACAGTACCAAGGTATTTGTAATAAGAACACATTGAGACTGCGCGTGGGCGCTGATAATGGTGATAGTACCGTCATAAAAGATAAGGCCGTTGCCGACGCATTAGGTAACCGATTCTATATTCCCCTAGATTTTGAATTACTAGATTCCCACATGCCCTTTTATCAAGCATCCCTAGGCGAAGAATTGGCGATAGGTTAGAATACCGGAAGTTTAGCCATTTTGTATGATCGCGTGCTTCGACACCGAAAGATCACGAGGGACAAAAAAGATCTGATGTGGAATATGAATCTAAACGTCCCCACGAGGTCGTTGAAGGGTATTTTAATGTTGTTCAAGGACCCCTCTGATGCATTTAAAAGAAATACCGAGAAGTTCTACAATCCCAAGATTACAAAAGTAGAATTGATTATCGAGGGCGTTCCTAATCAACTATATAGCCAAGGAATGCTAGCGTATCACCAGTGGGATGAGATTAAAAAACTTCCTCCTATAAAACGAAGCCCGGAAGTTATCGTGGTCGTGAAAGATCTGTCTCTCGGGAGTGTATCGATGGGTGAATACCTCACCACGAAGTACGCGCTATGGCTTGACACGCGAACAATGGACGATGACCAACTTCACGGCAGTGGGAGGAGAATAGAAAATGCTAGCGAGGGTGTCACTATACAGATAACGAAGCTCCAGAAAACGGCTGGTAAATTAAACATATATTTGTACGTGATTATGGATGCGCAACTTAATATACAGAATGGGAGATTCGTGCAAGCAATCTATTAAAAATCTTTTACCTAAAGATCCGCACTGCGCTATCATATGCGGGCAAACGGGCTGCGGAAAAACAGCTTTTATTCTAGATATTTTACAAAGTCATTATTGGGACGTTTTCGATCATATTATTATTGGGTAATGAATGACGACAGGGTACACAGAGTCGATCGGGGCGATCGTTTACAAGACTGTTTACAAGTATGTCACGAAAAATACAAAGGAAATTCAACCCTTTTCGTAATAGACGATTGTAGCGTGAGTAAAGAACTCACAAAAAAGAAAGATATGCTTTTGTATTTAGCATTCTCCGATCGGCATACTCAACATAGCGTTTGGGTACTTACTCAAAAATACAACTCTGTCCTGAAAGATCTCAGAGAGCAGACCAAACGGGTAGCACTCTTTCATTGCAAAGATCGAGATTCATTCGAGGAATGTTTACGCGAAAATGATGTTATTTATACCAAGCTCAAACGAGATATAGTCAGAAAACTGTTATCGGCAACGAAGCACTGTAAACTCGTATTAAAAACCGATCAACCAGCTGCTTATGCAATTGCTTAGCAAAATGTAGCAAAAATGTAGCAAAATGTGGCAAAATTATAGCAAATATATAGCAAAATTATAGCAAATTGAACATTAGCGGTTAATATGACATAAAATGTGGTTCGAAATCCTCATTCTTTCGCAACAGTTCATTATTACGGGATGTATTGGATATGCCATATTATATTATGTTAGACTTAAATATCCCCTTAGGTATTACATTATGGAATGCGACGAACTCATCGAACAAATGCTCAAAGATGAGCCTGATCAACATGTTGATAAATCTTTAGATAAACATAGAGAAAGACTCGCGGCTTTGGTAGCCGGTGGAAAATGTTCCCAATATTTGGGGGAAAATTATACCATCGAAAAAATTGATAACATGACCGACGAAGAAATAAAAAAACTGTACGCGCGTTACGAGTCTCAACTTGGAGCTACCATGACTAAAACGATAGGGTCGGCTATATTACACCTATACACAGTCGTAGCTAGTACGTTTCTCCCTATCCCGGCAGAACATCACATGTATTTATGCGAATCTCTAGAGAAAGACTCATTCATCGAACACGCTATAAGCTCAGTGAGCTGTGAGTTTTATCATAGATACGGAATGTTTTTAGCTCCGTTCACCACAGCTTTAATAACGGCTAGGTATTGTCAATTTAAACATACGTGCCCACTTAATAAAAATGGAGACTCAACAGGTGACACCACAACAGATTGCGAACAAAACTGCACAACCATAACAGATTGCGGAAACGCAACAACAGATAGTGAATGAGAAAATACTGAAAGCCAGAGTGACAAAGAATCCTTTGAAAATAGCCGCAGGAAGAAAGGGAGGGCTGGCGAGGAAAGCGAAATTAATAAATAATTCAAATATTAATCAGATTAAAACATGGGCACTAGTAGGAGTTGCTGGTATAGCAGCTGTATGGTTCTTCTATAAGACCGGAGAAGAGAAAACATCACCCCCAATGCAACAAAAAGTTCAATTTGAGGTTAGCCCCAATATAATGCTATAAGAAGCATGACTACTCCAGTTACAGACGGTAAAATGTTGGTAAACGCAACGTATCATTCAGCAGTGGTCACCGGCTTGGCCATTAGCTGTGCCCGTATAGCTAAAATGATTACTAAAGCCACACCTCCCAAGCTAGATTTTAATGGTTATAATATAGGTATGATGATTCTGGATATTGGATTGGCTATGGCTACAAAAGATATGCTCATCAAACAAAAACTTATCTCGGAAGACATAATGAAGTAATTAATTAAACATTTGAATATTTTATATTATTGAACATTTGAATATTTTATATTCATATAAACATGGCAACAATTGCGATGATGGTCGGTGGAGCTATTGTTAATGCTCTAGCTTTTTCGGGGAGTAATTTTTCATTTTCTAGTATGAGGGAATCAAACGCTAAAGAAGTTGAAGAGGAGCGTAAACGACATAACAAAGCTTTAGAACAACTCCAAGCAGCTCAGTCACAATATACACGGCAGAGAATGAAGAGATTAGACTTTATTCATGAAGAAATGCGTAAGGAAGGACATTCAATTCAAACGTTTAAGGATTTCGAATACTTCCTGGTTTATGGGAAAAAACTTGACCCAATACCGAGACCAACAATGAGTCAGTTTTATACACCGTCAGAGGCTCAGAAACACCGCGAGGTCGCATTTGTGATAATGGGGTTATCAGCTGTTGCAATTGTCAGCTATACCATGACCTAGTTAGGGGAGTCAGAGTGACAGCTAATCAATAAATCACCATGACAGCTAATCTATAAATAGCGTTGGCTGACTGCCTAATCAATAGTGTAGATGTGATTTACCTTTTAGACAAATGATATGATATGTGTATAACCATGAACCTGTGCAAATATACACTCATGGGGAAATCAATTCAATGTCAGAAGCCATCTGTGGGTATTTACTGTGGCACTCACCCTTATAACATCAGAAAGGGTTTTAAAAATTACGTTTTGTTCTGTATGTGGGATTGGAGTCAAATGTAGTTACAGTTTATGTAAGAGTCACGGTGCTGATAAGGTCAGAAAGCAGATTATTTATGCTAGGAAGAGAGATTACATCAATGAGAGGAATAGGTTGGGGAGAATACGTATTTAGATATATGAAAAATAACCATTTAGACAAATGAATCATTTTGTATATACCATGGTCAGAATGGTTTTTGTCAGAGAGTTGAAGGCTATGGCAAAACAACGTGGTCTACATGGATATTCTCGAATGAGAAAAGCTGAATTGATTACCTTACTCGGTTTGGAATACAACAAACCCCAGACTGTTAGAGAACTCAAAGCTCAAGCGAGAAACAGTGGGCTGAGAGGTTATTCTCGAATGAGAAGAGCTGAATTGATCGCTTTACTAGATGATAATGATGATGTTGAGAATAAACAACAAGAATTAATATTTGTACCCACATCCGCCGGCATTGGTAAATATCTAAGAGGTTGGAAGATGGATATTAATTCCAACATGGATGTTAACGATATTAAGCCCATCACATCGAGTAAAATTAACGAGGAGTTAGATGATTTACATAGTATAAAATACCAGTTGACGATTAAAATGTTATTGAGTAAAAGTAACACAGACGATAGCACCGAATATACCGAACCATATTTCCATAGCAATCAAGAAGTTATAACCGAATCCGATACTATAAACGCATCATTAGATACATCAATTCAGAGGATACAGGAAACTTTAGAACGCTGGACTAATAGAGGTTCGGGTTGGGGTGTGGATAAAATCGATAGTTTATATTTAGATATAGCAAATTATATGCCTTTCAAAGGTGGATCTTATATGGATTTACCCCCGTATTATAAGAAGAAAAAAGCCATAATTAACGTAAAAAATAAATCTGATGACTGTTTAAGAATGATGATAAGATCTGCATTGTTCCCCATAGACAAGCATCCGGATAGACCTTCTAGCTATCCCCAAAACGATGGACTCAACTTCGATGGTATTGACCTTTTTCACACTTTCGCCATCTTGGATCGAAAACGAGGCTTGGAGAGCATTCGGTGCTTCCGTGTCAAGGAATCAGTATCGAAATGGCTTCCACCAATTTGAGCGCGAAGACTGTGTGGACCAAAAATTTAAACTGTGTCCCGGTCATAAGACCCGGTTTTGTTGAAACTTGGGTAAACCAAATTGCAAAAGTCCCCAGAAAAGTATTAAAAAGAGCCTATGGCAATTTTTGCGAGGGATACATATTCGATGTTGAAGGTAGGGGCTTGGTTGTGTCGGCAACCCGGAAGTGATTTTTCCGTTAAATATTATCTTATCAAAATCCTCCAAAAACACACATCTTGCGGTTTTTATAAAACATGTGACACCTAGTAGTGTTGATGGGATAATCATTACATCATATTGTTTAGTAAACAATAAACAACACTTTTATTTGGCTGTGAAGTTGTTTCGATTTGTTTTCTTATTGATATGAGTCCAAATAAGAACAGCTTTTGAAATGAATAATCGGATTTTTTTCATTGTTTACATTCCACCTGAAGTATAAATATTTTCCACAACAAAAAACGTGGTGAATAGCTTGCTACTGTAGTAGCAATGAAAAATCATTAAAAAATATTGGGTGTTGTTTTGAACATGAAATGAGTAATATAACAGTATGTGTAAAACTGAAATTTAAAGAAAAAAAATATATATTGCTGTGTTGATCACTGTATGATTTGTATGACTTTCTCATATGTCACATAACTATTGTTAGGCTGAAGCAGATACCATATTTTATGGTCTCTGGCTGAAATAATACTTTCTTCTGTTATGTGCATTGACCTATCAAAAAATAATTTCTACTCACATTTGTTGTAACTTCAAAGAAAATGTGTTGAACTTGTGAAAAAGTCCCTTCATCATCATAAGCCTAAGAACCAGCAGCAACTCACCTTAAGTAAAGATTCGTTTCACAGTTTTCCATCAATTTTGTTTTTCACTGTACATAGTGTACCATTCATGTTCAGTGTTAAACATTACCAGGGAGCTCAGATAATGTTCTATTGCCCTCCACATTTGAGTAATATGACTGTGTCCATATGATCTGCTGTGTGACCCATCAACATTCACATAAATCCAAAGAAGTATATGTGTAATAACTCACCATTTTATGGTAACATGAGTCAGACTAAAAGTAAACACATACAGGCAAATTAAATACAACAAAGAATGATATAAATTGTATACAAGGGTTTATTTTACAGACCTGTTCTAAATAAATTATATACATTGATATTATCATGATTATAACAGGCAGGATATTCAATTACTTTTATGATTATAGTATCTCCTCAACCTGATGGAGCAGTTTGCAGAGCTCGAAGCTTCAAGTCAATAAAAAAGAATGAAACCCCTTATCACATGAAGGTGAATAAAACCGAAAGGAAATTGTGTTTTTGTACTCAATAAATTGTTTCATATTTTCTCGTTAAGATACATTTAAAACAATTGTGGCTGTGAAAATAAAGTACTTTTTGATGGAAAGATAATTAAAATTCTCATTTATTGAAAACCCACACCTTGAATCAATAGTCTGAAGAACAATCAATTTAGTGAAGAAACCTTTAGTATGCTCAAGGCTTAGAAAAGATAACTGGGTTCCCTGCATAATTATTTTCACGTCATGGTTATAATTGGACAAGGCCTATTAATCCTCATAAGAAAAAAAGTGCTATTACACTGAGCAGATATTACCACATAAAACAATAATAACAATAGACTACCAATGATATTTTTCAGATCTGGATCAATACAACCGATTCAACTCTCATTAAGCAGACTTCATGTAATTGTGAATCTGGCCAGGGCAAATGTAATCACGTGATTGGTTTACTGTATTTGTTACAACACTATCAATCCCTTGACTTAAAAACAGTGCCACCTGCATTGTCAAAAACATCGCTGCCACAGACATGGCATGTTCCACAAAGAAGTAAAGGCCTTTTTGCCAAAAAGGTAGACCAAATCACTGTTCAAAAAATAAAAACACCTGCCAGTGGATCTGTTACATCTAAGTCATCAACAGATACTACCTCTTCTACTGCCCCTACTACATCTGCTGCCTCTACTAACACTTCCTCTGCTTCTCCTACACTTACTCACTCATCATCTTCCAATGCGAAATCTGTCCCTTTAAAAAAGAGACGCCTTGATGGTTTGAGGTCTACTCTATATAATCCCTTGCCCAAAGACATCAACCATAATGAATTTTCTTCCACTCTAAAAAACATTTGTGGACAAAATCCTAAGGCTAATCAGTTCTCATCAATCATTCCGAATATGAATGATATAGTTCTTGTACCATCTGCGTTTGGTCAAGTTCCCAAAGGTTCAACCATTTCACTTCAACAGCCTCATATATCAAACATAAACAAAAGTCATATCATAAACCATTCACACCCCTTTCCCCCACCTTTTGTAACGCCTGATATTAAAAGCAAACTAAATGGCCCACTTACATCAAACAAACAAACATTTCTCGATGGACTGTCAGTTTCATCAACACAGAGTGCTTTATACGAGCAGGAAACACAAGATCAATGTGAGCAAAAGAAGTGGTTTGAACTTAAGGCACATCGCCTATCTTCAAGTAACTTTAAATTTGTGCATACCAGCCAAGATAATTTTGAACATTTGTGTGACTCTCTACTGAAATCCAAAAGACAAACTGAGGCTATGAAGTATGGCATGGAGAATGAGGACTCTGCTGCTGAGGCATATTCAAGGCTGCAGAAGCTTAATGTCCATGCTTGTGGAATTGTTATTAACCATACATGTCCATATCTAGCCACTTCACCAGACAGGCGGGTATATGACCCGTCTGAGAGTGACCCTTGGGGTTTGCTAGAAATCAAATGTTCCACTGCACAATCCATATCAAATATCAACTACCTTAAGTTAACATCTCAAGGTACATACAAGCTCAAAGAAACATTCCAGCATTATCATCAAGTAATGGGTCAAATGTTACTCACTGGGGCCAGGTGGGTCGATTTCTTTGTTTGGTGCAAAGATGATTACCACTTGGAGAGAATATATTTCAATGAAGAATTTTGCAATGAAATGAAAACCAGGTTGGATCTGTTTTACTTCAACTATTTCATAAATTACATCCTTGGTAAAATCTAAACAATATTATCAGTAAGAGGCAAGTTGACTGATGTAATGAATGGAAAGTAATTTGACAAGTAGCTTGTACGGTTGGAAACCAGACAGACTCTAATTACATATCAACCCGTAAATGTCTATTTTTATGGGTAATGCAGTTTTACATTAGTAATCGGGTTATGATGTGATTAATACATCAGCCAAGTGACATTGTAATACATGTGTTTCATGAATGATGAATTTCTTTACTTCTCTGACATGAGACATTGACAATTAATGTGTTAGACATGTAACCATGGTAAGATATGTACACACATATTCATGAATGATCAAATTTTTATGGTATTGAAATTCTTCAGTTTTGAAAACTTTAGTTGCACTGTTTCAGCATGAATGTATTAGTAAGACAAGGAAATAAAGATGTTTCCACTCTCCCATTACCATGCCATTGAACTATGACACAAGAACTTGCAAAACTGATTGCATAATATACCATATTGAAGTAATTTACCAGTAAACAATTATCACATTTCTGTTTAATGAGTATTTATCAAGATGACACACCATGATGGCATGGTTCAAGTAATGGTCCAAAGTCACCAGACTCTCGGTACAGAGGCATTAGCCATGTTATGTTTCATAAGTTTTCTCTTTGCATCACTTAAAAAAGAGAACCCCTGAAATTTGATAATAGACAGCAAACAGTCCAAATTTGATTTACAGATCCTACAATGGTAAATGGAATTATGCCATCAAAAATATGGTATTCCTTCACTCGTCTGATGGCTCTCTCCACATGTATACGTAGTCTGGATATTTCCTGTGTGATTTCTACATCCTTTCTAGAAAACTGATAATCATTTGATTTTGAGAGAAAGGGGGGGGATAATCAAGTGAGCACCAGTAGAATGAAGAAGATCATCGATCAAAAAACCTTTGTCAGCCATAACTCCATCGCCTACCTCTAACAATGACAAGAGACCACTCTGTTTGATTATTTCCTTATCAGAAATACATCCTTCATAAAGGGAACTGATAAAAGTAATTGGCCCATGGGGAGCAATACCAATCAATGCTTTCATAGTGGTGCGGGTTTTATAATGCGAAAACATTTCTGAATTGACAACCCTAGAGGTTGGCGTTTGACATTTCAATTCAGTACAGTCAACAATTACCCGTGTTGCAGCCTAAGAACATTTAAATTCTGGTGGCATTCTTTCATTTATCATTTCTCTAGAGGGCCAAATGCATACACATCCAAGCAAAAAATACAGATAATTGGCCCATGTAATAGTTATTCTACAAATAGTTGAAACACTGACATTAAACAGATGTGCCAAGTGTGTTTCAGGGTAACCTTGTCTTACTCTAATGAGAAACACAAATAATTGGTCAAACAATGACAAAGAACATGGAAATCCACAGTGTAGTTTGTCTACATCAGTGCCTCTCTGAAACTGTGTCCAGGTTTGCATCTTTGAAGCAGTAGGATAGAGCCACTGAAAAAAATGATCTAGCTCATTGAAATCAGCAAAACCTGTATAAAAATTGATGTCCACAGGACTGGTAGCAAAACGCCTTATAGAAAATAATTTTGCAGACTGAACATTTACACAATTTTGTAAGCGTTTTATCTCTGCATGTGCAGAAGCTAATTTTTCTTCAGTTGTGGCGTGTTGTTTCTCATGGTAATCATGATCTGCTGTTGGGTGGGGAGTAGACGTTTGGGTCGGGTCACTGGCCGTAGTCGAAGCCAGATCTGCAGTGTCAGCTGGTGTAGGCATTGTTGGTACACAGTCCATGCTATCCAACCTGAAAAGTGTAAGTCACGGAACATTTCATATTCCCTCGTAAATAAAGCATATCCTAGAATAGTAATTTTGGTACCATAAAATATATTATCAGGGATGTGTGCAGGTTTTCCCTCAAAAAGAGGAAAACTTTTTGGGGGTTCACATAAATATTTTATACTTTTGATTGTATATTAAGCAATTGGGTGCATTTTGGACAACACTCACACAAAGAAATGTAACAAGTCAATGACAATAGTCAAGTCAAATAAACAAAGATGGCGGATGCAGTAAAATTTCTAAGTTAAATCAGTACTTTCAAACAATTGGACATAGCTTCCGCGCACCTGGTTACCAGCCAGGTCTGGGAGCAATACTGCCATTATTATAATAATAATATATTTATACATTATTATAATCATAATACATTTACAGTGTCACACACTGTACAGTACATGCACTGGAATAGAAATGAATGATTAAATAAAATATTAATGTCATGACAAATTATGATTACAACTATTTTAGTGAACTGTATATTATATGTAATAATTGATATGATAATAAGAGATAGTCAAATCAATACCTTCTGTCCTGGACCTTGTTGGTTGGTCTACTCTTGGTGGCACTGTTCCATCTAAAAATACATGGAACAGCTCCTGGAACAAGCCTCTTTTTGTGCCCTCCCAGACCTCTTTTAATTTCACATTGCTTGAAGTGGTCAGAGCATACAAAAGTAATATTGCGACCAATCTGAAACAAAAAAAATTAACATCAATAAACATATTTATCAATGTTATTAAGTTTCTATTATTCAAAATGGTGAAGCTGTTAAAAAAACATACATGTAGATAACCATTATTACAAAATCTATATCCATAAAATGTTAAAAGTAGCATACATAAGGTAGAAGTTACCTGTATATTACCTTAATGTATGAACATTTTCAGTACAAGGATTGCTGAAAATAAACCTGACTTGCAGGATAGCAAAACGACCATAACCATAACATTTCATTAACCAGTAGTATCCTTTAATCAAAATAATATTTACATTTTCAGGCAGCCATAGAGACAGACATGCTTAGTCAATATAGATCTATAAGGCCTAGGGCCCAAACCACAAATATTTATTACATAACTCTTTCTCAAGTATAAGGTTGACTATTGTGTCAGTGTTACTTACTGGCATTGCATTCAAGTAAATCTTTCCCCCGATTATCAACATTTAAATAAATAATACATTTTTTACATAACATTAGGTTTGCCGTCTGTTTATGTCAACCCATTCACTGATCGTGTGATGCAGTTGTCAAGAGCTCATCGGTGACGAATGGCTCGAAATATTGAAGTAAATTTTGAAATTACATGTAAACAATTATTATTTTACCTAGAACACGTTGTTCTTGTCATTTTTTAGTGAAATATAATTTTGTGGTATCATTGTATGCAACAAATTAGGCGGACTTCTTGTGAACTGACGATAAACATTTTTCGTGATTCGACACATGTACCACTACAGACAGACTGCTTACCTGGAAGGAGTTGCTCACATCTCGACGTATGGCTGCGATCCATTTCCTCCTGAGATGATTGTCTTTAGGAAAATTGAAAAAAGACAATTCCGAAGAAACTGCTTTTCTCCGATCGCTCGTACAGAATGGGACCGAACAGTGAGCCATTACTTCCTGTGTGTTGACACTACCTGCAGAAGCAGCGATGCTCTCCAAGCCTCGCTTTCAAACCGGAAGTAGCGAAGTGTGAAAAAGGTCAATAGACGAACCTACACCAATATCACAAATTGATAAGGTGGAAAAGTAAAATAATTTAGCTATAAATGTTTTCGGACATTCTAAAGGAATTGTTGTACACAGGATAAGCTCCGCTCCGGGACATATCCCCAGAATCAATTCTTTTCTGATTGAAAAAGATGGAAAATATCATTATACCTGGATAAAGAGCTTAAACAGGCTATTATACAATCAAACTAAACATAAAGAAAAGAAATATTTCTGCGAAAGATGTCTACATGGGTACAGCAGACAAGATCTATTAGAAGCGCATAAAGAAGACTGTAGAGGTGTTGGACAGACCGCTATCAGAATCGATATGCCTAAAGAGGGAAAAAATATATTCAAATTTGAACACTATTGTAATCAAATGCCAGTACCGTACGTAATTTACGCTGACTTCGAAGCACTTATCAAACCCATAGAAAATACCAACCGTAGCAATCAAGATAATAGTTTTACGTACAAAACTCAAGAACATATTCCTTGTGGGTTTGGATATATAGTTGTAAGGTATGATGGGAAAACAAACCAGCCCGTGATTTACAGAGGTCCGAATGCAGCGGGAAAGTTCCTAGAATATCTACAAAACGAAGAGAGAATAATCAGGGAAAAATTATCGTGTAAGAAACCCATGTGTATGACGAGGGATGATTGGAGGGCTTATAAGAAGTCAACGAGTTGTCATGTTTGTAACAAACCCCTGAATGGGGATTCCGTAAGAGATCATTGCCACGTCACGGGTAATTATCGGGGATCCGCTCATAACGAGTGTAACTTGAAACTAAAAATGAATTCTCAAACAATACCCATCCCCGTTGTGTTTCATAACCTTAGGGAATACGATTCACATCTCATTATGCAAGCTATCTCAAAGACCGACGGCGGTTTAACGTGCATTCCTAACAATATTGAAAAATAAATATCGTTCTCGTTGACTAAACCTATACATTATAAGGACAAGGATGGGAAATCTAGAATAAAGCAAAGTAATGGGCTTAGATTCATAGACTCCGTACAGTTTCTGTTATCTTCCCTGGACAATTTAGCTAATGCCAACAATCCCGATGACTTTGCGACAACAAATCAATATACTGATAAGATAACTCGTCATTTGTTGCTGAGAAAAGGTGTATATCCTTACGAATATATGGATGATTGGTCTAGATTCAAAGAAACTGAATTACCACCCCTTGAATCATTCTATAGTAACTTAACAGAATCTAAAATAACAGATGTCGATTATGAACACGCTCTGACGGTCTGGGATAAATTCGGTTGTAAGAATTTGGGCGATTATTACGATCTGTACTTGAAAACCGATGTACTGTTTCTCGCCGATATATTCGAGATATTTAGAAAGACATGTTTCAATACGGCTTGGACCCGGCATGGTACTATTCCAGTCCTGGACTATCGTGGGATGCATTGTTGAAGAAGACCGGCGTAGAACTAAAACTACTCACAGATTACGATATGCACTTGTTTATTGAGAAAGGATTAAGAGCTGGTATATCGATGGCAGCGAAAAGGTATTCTAATGCTAATAATAAATTAGTGGAAGGATACGATCCGAGTAAACCCGACACGCACATATTATATCTCGACGCCAACAATTTGTACGGATGGGCTATGAGTCAACCTTTACCCACGGGTGGTTTTGAGTGGGTCGATGATATCGCAGTGAATGATGCGAATAAAGGGTACATACTAGAAGTTGACTTGGAATATCCAAGTTCGTTACATAAAGACCATAACAGTTATCCGCTAGCTCCCGAAAGATTAATGGTTAATAAAGATTGGATGTCGGAATATCAACGCTCCTTGATGGGTAATAGTAGGTTAGCTAACGTAGAAAAACTTGTACCAAATTTGATGGATAAGACAAAATATATAGTTCACTACAGAAATCTCCAGTTGTATCTATCGTTAGGTACAAAACTTAAGAAAATACACAGAGTTCTAAAGTTTGATCAAAGCCCTTGGATGAGAGCCCTATATAAGGCTGAACACAGATTTAAGAAAGATAGCTACCAGCGATTTCAAAAAGAATCTATATAAGCTCATGAATAACTCAGTATTTGGTAAAACTATGGAGAATCTAAGGAAGCGTGTTGATGTTAAATTAGTCAGATCTAATGAGGAAGAAAGACTCAGGAAACTTATAACCAGTCCGGCTTTTAACAGAAGCAAGATATTCGATAACGACTTAGCCGCGTTGCATATGAAGAAGAGTAATATAAATTTCAACAGACCATATGAGTATTCTCAACTTGTCAAAAAAATTAATGTATGACTTTTATTGCAACAAACTTAAGAAGCAATACGGCGATAGATGCGAGGTGTTATATACCGACACAGATTCTTTGTTGATGGAAATACAAACCAAGGATGTGTATAAAGATATGGCAGAAAAAATAGATATGTACAACACGAGCGATTACCCAAAAGATAATCCACTGCACAGCGTAGTAAATAAAAAGGTATTAGGTAAGATGAAGGATGAATGTGCTGGGACCCCTATAGCAGAGTATGTAGGATTAAGACCTAAGATGTATTCTATAAAGAAGTCCGATAATGGGGAGATAAGAAAAGCTAAGGGCGTTAAGAAGTATGTGGTAAAAAAGCATATCAAACACGAACAGTATAAAGAATCTTTATTCAACGGTAGAACGTTCAAACACGAGATGAACTCTTTAAGAAGTTACAATCATAGGATATATGGATTAAGAATGAACAAGACATCATTATCTCCCTTAGATACAAAGAGATGGATTGATAATGATGGTGTAACTACCTATGCTAATGGTTATGGTGGTAATACCGTACCGTCGGGAACTATGAACAACTCTTCTTGTACAAATGCCCTACCCGGTCCATCTTGAAGATAATAAAGAATAGGCTCTCCTTCTTTCGTAACCAATCGACTAATGTTATACGTCTTAAGGGACCATACGGGATCGGTTGCGCGACATAGGCCTCCCTCGAGTTCACCGGGCTGGTATAAATATCTTACCCTTACTCTATCTGGAAGTTTTCGGTCTTTGCCCCTCCTCGGTGCTGAAGATTCAGAAGTCACGGATTTCATTTTAATAGCATCGGATGGTTTCTTCCCTATTAATCTTGTTACTTCATTATTCAGCGCTGATACAATGGCTGATAATCGTGTCACCCATTCGGTTGATCTCAATCGCTCGGATTTCATTTCGATCCCATACTGATAGCCAAACAAACGTTCCGCTAATGTCCGGTTTAATCTTTCAATGATAGCTTGACTGCGGTGGGCCTCTTTTTCACCACGCCTGATTTCGACATCGTGCTTTGTTAACAGTTTAGTTATCGATCCCATAAACTCGCGACCGGGATCTACTTGAAATAGCTTAGGCCATTTTAGCGGTCAGCGTTTATATATGCGGCTCAGTGCATTAGCTACTTCTGTTGAATCTTTCGAGGTTAATGGCTCAGCCTCTTTGTATCGACTAGCCACATCCACTACTGTTAAAGCGTATTTATACGTTTTGCGTCTTACCTTATCGTGGGGAAGAAACAAGAGGTCAGCCAGATGAACTTCATTCATTGTAAAAATATCAAACTTCTTCCTCGGTATATAACGCGGTGCCGGCAAATATATTTGCCACATCGCTTGTTTCTTTAACCAATCCTTGGCCACATCTTTAGATACCTTAACCGCGGTGGCTAATTTTTTTATTGCTCCTACACCTTTCCAATATTCTCGTGGGCTATAGTAAATTTTATTCATTATTAATTAATATTGATGTTTCTTTTAATACGACTCATGACTATCGTTGAATCACATAATCATTTTGACATAAAAAATGCCACCTGTAGTAGCAGTATAGGTATATAAATCCAGCTCCAGTGGAAGTGGTCCAGAACCATTACCTGTACTACTCCATCATCAGGGCCAGCATTGAGGCTGACTGGGTGGATCTCATCTTGTTGATATACCAAACGACTGTATCATCAGTTGAGATAATCGAAGCTCTTCCGCTCAAGGAGAAAGAATGACAGCCTTGAATTCGAGATTGTTGATGTGGAGGGTCGAACGTCCTGATGTTTAATGATACTGCAGAGTCACTCCCGGGAATGTGACGGGCGCGTACCTGGCACGGGATACTGTCCACCAACCCACTGTCAATGCATCCACAAACAGGTGGTGCATTGGTAGAAAGGGTTCCAGGGGAACCCCTGAGCAGACTTTCGTTCTAGCGAGCCACCATTGTAGATGGCCGTACAGGTGTAACGGGAGCTAAATCTGGTCATCCGATGAACTGCAGTTGCCAAGAGGGTGTGGTTTCTGACTCTTCTGTGTTGACTAGCCAACCGGGTTGATGGAGCAATTTCTCTGCAAAGGCGAGGTGTCTGACTCGGATGTTTCAGTCGGCATGGGCCTGAAAACAATCGATAAACGACACAAAGACGATCCCTCTGACATGCAGAAACTTCATGCTGGGCTTGCTAAGGTGAGTAAAAAGCCAAGGGGCAGAAAAAATTCCAATTAGGAGCACCTTCCATTGGTAGTGGAAAATAAACCAGATGTAATGCTGGTGTTCATGATGGATGGGCACATGAAGGTAGGTATCTTCTAGATCCAGGCTAACCATGTAGTCCCCTAGAAGCGCGACATACATCATGCGAAAATGAGCTGGTTTCTCTAGGTACCACACGATGAAGAGCTTCATTTTGAAGATCATGCAAAATTTGTAGAATTTTCCTATTCGGAATATTCTATAGTTACCACTTGTTATACCGAGGCTGTTGTCTCCCACAACTGCTCTTATAGGGAAATCTACCACAGAGATCTCAATCTATTACCTCATGCAGCACGGCGTAGCCACCTCAGCTGCCATGTGACACCCTTCACTCTTGACTCTAGCGAGAGCAAGTGCTTGGGGGGGGGGGGGGGGGGGGGGCACATCAGCCAAAGTGGTAACGTATAACTATAGAATATTCCGAATAGGAAAATTTTACAAATTACATTAACAAATATGTTATACCGAGGCTGATTACCACAGTAGGCGGGAGCACCTACAACCCGAACCTGACTGCTCGTGTTCCTTCCGACCAGCGGAAGTAAACAACAAGGCGGAAGCACTCGATGCGCATGCTCACAGCTTGGCGTTACCCTATAGCAATACCAAAGCACTGTCAAGCGCATTACACGGAGTATAGGATTTTGGGTTGATTCTGAAGGCGTGTACAGGGGGGTTGTCTTATATGTGGGGTTGCCTTATACACAGCAATATACGGTACCGTAAGGCTCAATCGTCTTTGCCAAATGATTGGTGACTCCAAACGGCCTCACTGGATAGGTATTTCATCGCCGCAGTGGAGGAGAACGCAGTATCCTTGTGAGCTAAATCTTAGATCAGGTAAAACAGTCGGAAAGAGGGAAATTAATTTTATTCGGACCGTATACCTAGAGCAAGCCTACTTCAAGTATGCATTAGGCGCATGACCTAATTCCAGTATTTGTAAGCATGCATTACAAGGTTGGAATACACGACAGACAATTAAATACATAATTGTCAAAATACAAATAAGGACAAAACACACAAAAAGCCGCCCTCACCTGTGGTGTGAGTGCGCTGGTTTGCAGGACCCGAATAGGTATCCCCCGAGACCAGTCCCCAGATTGATGACAGAACGAAGCCATAATGCAATCGAGTTGCGATTAGGGTTACACGATATGAACAGACGGAACTTAAGGGCCCCAACTGGACACAGTGATCTGTCCTCAGTATCAGCAGGATGTAAGATTTCCTTGAGTGATCTTACAGTGAATTCTCTCTCATTTTGGCCAAATTTCTGATTCTTAGCGACGAAGCCCATGATCAGGCCCAGGCGGACCGCTCCTTCGTCGCCCCTATCGAATCGTACTTTAGTGACATCGAGTGCATGAACCTCAGACACTCGTGTCGCCGTGGCAAAGGAGAGGAGAAATGCTGTTTTCCAAGTCACATACCGAAACGAAGCACTACTCAAGGGTTCATACGGAGCTTCCGTAAGTGATTTCAACACTAAGGAAAGATCCCAGGCGGCCTTTCTTAAGATCTTGCTATTTGAAACCCTTGATAATACCCCGAATCACCAGCTCTTTTGAGAGATGGGTACCCATAGCAACAACTCGTACCGTAGCAACGGAAGAGACATAGTTGGCAATGGAACCCCTGTAGAGTTTCCGGGTCTCTCGTAAGTGAGACATAAAAATGAGCAACGTCCTGCACAGATACCTTATCTGGCGAATGAATGTGATGTTTGCAACACCACTTCATGAAAATAGCCCATAGCATTATACACCTTCCGGGTGGAATCACGATGCATACTAATGTATGCCCGAGAAGACCGACGAGAAAAACCTTTACTCCTCAGTCGCTCGGTGACAACATCCACGCGTGCAGATTGAACTGCCCTGCGTTTGGATGAAGTTGACGGGTGTGAGGGTGGATCAGGAGATCCGGTCTCACAGGCAGTGGAAGTGGCGGCTGCGTGACCTGGGCCAGCAAGTCTGGGTACCACGATCTGTTCGGCCACATGGGCGCGATCAGCAACATTCGACAGCGAACTCCTCGGCGCCGGCTTAGAATGAGTGGTATTAACGCCATCGGTGGGGAAGCATAAGCGTCCATGACCGTCCAGTCTAACGCGAGAGTATTCTGATCGATGGCCCTCAGGTCCGGGACTGGTGATACAAACAACGGGAGTTGATTGTTGAACCTGGTTGCGAACAGGTCGACCATCGGAAGACCCAGACGTTCGCACAGCCACTGAAACACTACTGGATTGAGCATCAACTCCGTGGGGCTCGGATCCCAGGTCCTCGACAAGAGCGTCTGCCAGTACGTTCCACACAGCGGGAATGTGACGGGCGCGTACCTGGCATGGGATACTGTCCACCAGAGCGTACAACTCGAACGTGAGATCGAATAGCAAGTGACAGTGGGTTCTCCCCAGTTTGTTCACATAAGACGCTACCGTCGTGTTGTCGGTCGCCAGCATGAGCCGGGCGTCGACGAGACGATGCTTCCAGTGATTGACTGCGTTGATCACTGCCTTGAACTTGAAGCAATTGATGTGAAGACCTAGTTCGTCTACGCACCACAGCCCCGAGCTCGACTCACCCTCTAGATGGGCGCCCCAACCCACTAGAGAGGCATCTGTATACAGGTTCAACATGGCCTGGAAGGGCCGCATAGAGACTCCTGATAAGACGTTGCACTGTCCACCACATCAGATGCGGTTGGAGCCAATATGGGAGGGCGACGGACGCACTGTTCTCCTCCTGTGATAACAACTGAATTAGAAACCATTGCAACGGGCGGACACAAGTAGCCCTAACAGCTGTTCCCAAAAGTGAACCGTCTGTTGCACAGCTAAGACTTAATCACCTTAATCTTGAGCCACCGGTCTGGCTGGACAAAGAGGCAATGGGTCACCGTGTCGAACCAACCTCTGATGAACTTCAAGTTCTGTGAGGGGGTTAACTCGCTCTTGGGGAGATTGACAATCCACCCCTATTGCTCCAAGAGCCGAAGAGCGAAATCGAGTTGACGAGACAGCACGTCCATCATCCAATTCACCACTAGCGAGTCGTCCAGGTACGCAAAGTACCTGACGCCCCTCTTGTGGAGGAACCCCACTATGGGGGTGGTTAACCGGGTGAACAGCCAGGGAGCGGACGATAGGCAGAATGGGAGTGCTACCCACTCATAATGCCTGCCTTGAAAGACAAACCTGAGATACTTGTGATGGTCCGGATGGATCGGAACATGCAGACAAATAGGGTCCGCGCAGACCAAGGCGGCGAATGGAGCACTTCCTGGTTGGCAGTGTCCAACCCCGAGGCAGCAAGATAAGCATGGCGCCTCAGAAAATGGCACGTGCCGGAAAGAAAGGCCGAAGCCCCGGCAACATACTCAAGGGAAGCATTTAAACCAGGCAAGCAGTTGTAAATGCGCTAGTTTCAGTCCTTGGGAGAACCTTTGACCATACTGGCCACTGCAGCCAAGTACGTGTCTCCGTGAGACATGGCAAGCATGGAGCGCCGAGCGAGGGTGTCCAGCTGCTGCAAGGGAGTCTGCGTTACCGTAGCAGCAGGTGGGGCACGGACACACAACCGCTCAACATGGGCTTCCGTAGTAGGACCAGCCTCGGGAAAGGCAAGGTCATGAACCGAGAATGAACCCTTTCTCCATGACGGGGGAGGCAATGGGAGACCCCGACCGGAGGCTGCCGTGAAAGTTTTCTGCAAGGAAGTCTTGATCCCGCGCAACAAGGTTGATGCGGGGAAAGCCTTGTCGGAAGACTCCTCGAATACCTCGGCGGAACCCACAGAGCCATGGATTCCCCGCGGTACCGGCAGGGGCTTAGGCATGTCCTCAAAACGGTCATATACCATAGCCACGCGGTCCTTAACCGATAGCGGTAGCAACGGTTCGGGGGAAGGACCGGTGACCATGGGAGCCGCCGCCGTACCGGTGGACCCCGCGTCTGAACCCGTGGCCACCAAAGAGGCCGGGGACGGAACAGCCAGCTTGGAGTCCACAAGTTGAGAAAGTAACACTGTGACGGAATCCCCGGACGGAATCCCCGGACAGCCTAAGGGCCACCAAGGGGTGGAAACAGACTTCAGATACAACCTGTAGCGCTCGAATGCCTCAGGCCCGTGACACTTGCACAGGGCGCACCGGGTGTCCCTGCAAGGAACCCTGCACCACGGCAACGATCGTGGGGATCCCGAGGAGAGAGGAATTTACAGCACGCCCCCCAACACCTGGTTGTGGGGGTAGAGGGGGTGGAGGATGTGAGACTTCCATGTCCAACATTGTTTACTATGAACAAAGAGTAAAACATAGTTACAACACATGCACCCCAAATATTCACGGGAAATAAAATAAACGAGCATTGCGAATATAGAACATACACATATAGCACATAGAGAAATACGTGATGTAAGCCCCCAAGACATACTATAACAGGGGAACGTAAGATGCAATGTGCATATGAGAGTATATAGAAAAAAGGGCGGGAAAAAAAATCCTTTTGGCGGGAATTTTTTTTCCCAAGCGTAGTTACAGCAAACGCCCTGAAATGCACAGTTTATATGGCAATAAACAGTAATAAATATCACTACAGGAACGCTTCAGAGCAATCAATATACGTCTTGCTGGAGCAAGCAAAGAGACAAGAGTGAAGGGTGTCACATGGCAGCACGTGGCTACGCACGTGCTGCATGAGGTACTTGAGATCACTGTGGTAGATTTCGCTATAAGAGCAGCTGTGGGAGAAAACAGCCTCGGTATAACAAGTGGTAACGTGTTACTTAATGTAATTTCTTGCTGTCTTTCTTCGTGACCAAAAATATCGGTGAGTAGAACCCAGGGGTTCTGGGACATGGGCCTAAACACTCTAGACCATGCTCTACTGACACTTGGAGATGAGTCTGAGTCTACTTCTTTGGCAATGTCCTGGATCCTGTTGTCAAATAGTTGAGGAGATGACCAGGGCATCTGGAAGAGTCTACTCCCATGGGCAGTAATCAGTTTCATCACTTTCTGGAATTTGCTTTGGATAAAGTTGACAGTCCCTCTAATATAGGCTTCCTCCGAAGTCTTGGCGTCATTAACAGACATGCATATCGCCTCTGGTGCCGACAGTATAGTGGACAATAAAGGTAGGGTCCACCTAATAGTGGAATCAAGATGGGCAAGCTCCTTATCATCTACTACAGATGTAACCCATGTTCATTTCGGGGGGATAGAAGCGATGTTCCCATCCAGTTCCAGGTGAAGCAGCAAGGTTAGTCATTCCATGAGTTCCTGTCTCGGCTATGTTGAACCTGGGCATCGTTAGTTTGTCCTTCTGTCTGCGGAAAGTCCTGAATGCCAGATCTAACTTCTTAGATAGGTCCAAAATAATCACCGCTGGTGGAAAAGTAAAGGGAGAAGCTGCCATCGATGTCATTGCAAACCTTGAGTTAAGGTCATCCTCTGATGTACTCCGAGGAAGGTTGAGAGTATGTGCTATCCAGGTGAGAATTAGGGATGGGTCTACTGGCGAACTCCCCATAGATGAAGGAGTCGAAGTCTGGCTTTCAGGGGTAGCATCCAAAGGAGTAGGTGTGGTACTAGTCCTATCTCTCATCTCTGTGCCTGAAGTCGTCTCTGCCAATGTCGAGGTAGTAGTGTCCCCTGTATTAGTCCCCGACTGTTCAGTGCGTTGTTGTAGAACTATTGATAGGGTTTGTAGAAGAGATCAAATCTGTTCCGATAACTGGTCTCTATGATCCCATGAAGTCAGTAGGGGATTCGACACTGAAGGAGCCGTACTGTTAACAGGGTCCGTCACCGGAGGTTGAGAGGGAAGCGTAACGACCGGGGAGTGCAACTTGTCAGGAGATCACAGGTCTGTATGTATCTTGGTCGGCGACTCAGAACATGAGTTAGAGGAAGGTCGACCTCGCTCTTCCTGTCGATGTCGATCTCGATGTCGATAAGGAGGAGCAGTGTATTGATAATAGTCTGGGATCGAAGGGTATTTGGGGTAGGGCCGATATCGATGGTCTCCGTATCAATCAGGTGTGGGATAAGGGTAGTATCAATCTGTGGAATGTCGACCCTTGGAGTATCGATCTGAGGAATGTCGACCTTTGGAGTATCGATCTGAGGTATGTCGACTTCCTCTAGAATGTTGACCCTTCGAAGTCGACTCTCATCTCGACAATCGTTCTTTGGGTCGAGACCGCTCTCTGCTCTTCCTCTGTCCAGTAGGCAATGGTGATATCTGACTTCTAATTGAGTCGGCTTGGATGTTCAGAGTAGAGATGTGGCTGGTCAAAGTAGAATCGCCTGGTCGAACTGTA
Source organism: Haliotis cracherodii (assembly GCF_022045235.1). Taxonomy (NCBI): domain Eukaryota; kingdom Metazoa; phylum Mollusca; class Gastropoda; order Lepetellida; family Haliotidae; genus Haliotis; species Haliotis cracherodii. The sequence goes on from NW_027266264.1 coordinate 39,740,142, forward strand.
ACCTCAAAAGTCAAAGAATGACTTCCAATAGATAGGATCTGAGAACTTCTTTGAGTGGCATTTAGAAGTTGGAATGGTAACTAAGACAAAGTTGTTATGGATGAGCAACTTCTTTATTACAATTGGACAACGTTTCGGTGTAGATTCTAGGATTTGCTTGATAACGGTGTTAGAATCTACACCGAAACGTCGCCCAATTGTAATAAAGAAGTTGCTCATCCATAACAATTTTGTCTTAGGATCTGAGAAGATGGACATATCTCGCTAGACTGGTCAATATTAACTGCCAGCACCATGTGTCCGATGTATTTGTTGACTGGGAGTTGGTTGTAGTCGGTTGATCACTGATGATTGATTGTGAAGAAAGTGAGTGAGTGAGTGAGTATGGTTTTACGCCGCTTTTAGCAATATTCCAGCAATATCACGGCGGGGGACACCTCAAATGAGCTTCACACATTGTACCCATGTCGGGAATCGAACCCGGGTCTTCGGCATGACGAGCGAACGCTTTAACCACTAGGCTACCCGACCGCCCCTTGTGAAGAAAGGGCGGGAACTTCATCATGCAAGAAACTGTCAGAAACGGCATCCTCTTCCACTGAAAGGGAAGTGATTGGGGCTGATAATGGTTGCTTGACCACTGATTTCACAGCTGGATGACCTGGTCCTTAGGTTTCTTGGACGAAGAGTGTCCACGTTCAGTATCCTTGAATTTTGATCGGTGATCAATCCCTCTCTTCTGGAATTTTTTAAGATAATCTGTGAATGCCTCTTGTGACAGATGAGAGCATTCCTGTGCATGATCAGATTGCTGGGGTTGTCGTCCTGGTGATGCCAGGGGTGTTTGAGTGAATAGAGCTTAGAAGCTGGAGACCTTGTTCAAGGACGTTTCCATACAAGGGATCGGAAGAAGAAGAAGAATGAAATGCATTGAGTGAGATATGATAAGTTTAAAAATTTACCATTTGTGTCATTGTAATGGTCCATTTCTATATTATAAGTTGTAGTAGAATCACAAGGGGTACATAGGGTTTAATGCGTTCCGCGTTAGGTTTTATACCACGAGCCACATGTACCCCAGTGATCCAGTGATACTTATCCTGCATTATTCCTTAATGCATATTACTGCTTTTTCTTGACAGAGAAAAGAGCTGTGTGAGAGCTTGAAGAAGTTGCTCCAACTAGCTGAGAGGCCAGCCCATCACTTACCTTCCACGTGACCAAAGAAAGTGACGTCACGGATCATCACATTACTCTGTAGTCCGAAACATCGGAAGGCATCGTGGGGAGGTAGATCTGCAATGGGCGGGTCCCTTTAGACGCAGTAATGCAGGATAAGCATACAAATATAAAAAAATATCTAGGATTTTACAAGATTTTTTACTTATCCTGCATTACTTCTTAATGCATCTTTATCGGACAGAACTGGAGGTGGGCATATCTTCAGATGTGGACTTTCCATCCGTTATTTATCATGATATAACATTTATACTAAGTTTTCCTATAATAATCAGATCCACATCAAGTGCTTTTATGAGTTATCATGGTGTAATATTTATACATCATTTCATATAATTATAGTTTAGCAAGTAATACTTATCATCAGGTAAAATGCACATATCAGTAGTTTCAGTTATAGCTTTTTAGATAGATGCTAGCCTAAGGTAATGGGAGTGCATCTCCTAGATATAACTCCAAAGCTCTCAATGATGGTGCGTAGAGAGCAATTGCTGTGAAGCGCCATAGTGGAGGCGACCGCCCAGATCTCATGCGAGTTGTTGGAGTGTGGGGGGTCCAATCCCGCGGCGTCATAGGCCTGAAGGATGATGGCTCGTAGCCAGAGGGCAATCGTGTTGCGGCTGACTTCCGCTCGCGAGGTCGCAGATGCTGGTACAAAGAGGCGTTGTCGTCGTCTACAGCGTTCCTCGGATCGTCAGATGTAGCAACGAAGCGCTACAACCAGACATAGTCGGAGCTCTAGTTCGTCTTCCACGCCCACAATCGATGACAGGGGGGGGATGAGGAACGATCTGTCGGGCTGGCCTGGGAGCTGATTCTTTGCCCTGAGGCGATCCGTCCCTCCAGGTGTGCTCCCCATCCCCGTAGGAACGCTTCTACAAAGAGGCATAGAGAGGTCGTAAGCCCTGTCAAGGAGTCGCTGCCTAAGACATTCGATTCCACCGTCCACCACCGGAGATGCTGCTTGAGATGACCCGGGAGGACGATGGATATAGAGGGGTCCTGGCGTCTGATGTAGGGCGCAAGGAACATCTGAACTGGGCGCAGTTGGAGCCTTCCTCTGTAGGTCAAGTCTTGTGCCGAGGTTAGGAGGCCCAGGAGGACTTGCCATTTGTGCAGAGTGCGTAGTAGGTGGAGAGCTGGAATCAGGTGCACCGGTCTCTGGGTACAGAGAGGAGGTCAAGGTCCGTCTGAAAGAGGCCCCCGATGAAGGATGAAGTCCCTGTGGCGGAGTAGATTGACAGGGTCCCGATGGTCCAGCAGGCTGTTGTCTATGTACGCCTCGAACTGGATGTCCCGGCAATGGGGGTATGAGGCTATCGGCTTGGTAAGCCGTGTGAATGGGGCCAAAGAAATTCCAAACGGGAGGACCGCCCATTGATAATGGACTCCCATGAAGATGAAGCGGAGGAATTTCCTGAAGTAAGGTGGACGCGCCAGGTAGCGTTTGTTGAAGGCGGCGAGGTTGTGGATCATCCTGTGCTTTTTCGAGTCCTTCTTGGGGACCAGGAAGACAACTGAATAGAAGCCCGGTGTTATGGCTGGGGCGTGTATGACTTCTATAGCTTTCTTGTATAGCAGCGCTGTGATGTTCCGGCTCACAAGCTGCTGTTGGGTTGGGGGGAATGTGTCCACTATGGGTGACGACGTCAGTGGCGGGTCGTCTACAAGCGTCAGCTTGTACCCGTGTTAAATGATATTGGTGACGTATGGGTCCCCAAGGATCACCCAATTCTGCCAGAAGTGAGCCAGTTTCCCACCTACTGGAGTGTCGACAACTTGGACGACTGGGGATAGGAGGTCCCAGTCGTGCCTGTCCGGTGGTTCACTGGAGGTCCCTGCCGCTGGCGTTACCCCTCTTGGGGTAGCCACAACGGGACTGGTATGAGCCTGAGGACCTTCCTTTGCCCTTGCCTCTGCCTCGAGAGGTTGAGGTGGCGCCCCGCCCCCGAGCCCTGAGAGAGCTGCGACGTTGGTAGGAGCCTGCCTGGGACGCCTCAGCAAAGTCTGGCCGTGACACCCTGGCCAGGGCCTTGTGAACTGTCTCCTCATGGGCGAAGGCTGAGAGCCGGGCAAGTGTCTGGGATATCTGTCCATTAAAGAGATCAGCGCCAGACCAGGGTTGACACAAAAGGTCTCTCTTGAACTCTGGGTCCCGGTTGGACAAGGCAAGGTACCCAAGGCATCTAGTGGTAGTGAGCTTGATCAGAGCGCATCTGTTCCACCTTTTGTTGGAGGTAGGATACGACGGCAATTAGATGGTCAATCCTGTTGCGGTTGTCCTCCGTTAAAGCCTGCAGTATGGCCCTGGAGGACGACGCCATCAGTGAGAGGGGTTTGAGTGTGTGGCGAATCTCAGTCTCCACGTAGGCGAGTTTGATGTCGGAGACTCGGACTAAGGTGGAGCGGTTCAATGTCCTCATCTAAGGAGTGAGCATGGTCTGCAACTTGAAGGGAGTGGACTGGGAAGTCATCTCGTTTATAACGTGGGGCCCTGAAGGAGGGAGTCAGTGACAGCTTACTGAAGTCCTCATCCACAGCTGAAATCATGTCTCTGATCAGTGGGTCAGGAGGGATCGAAGTGGGGTCTGCACGGATGGCTGTCTTGCTATAAACCTCTAGGCCTGGCAAGGGAGCGATAGCCTCCAATCTATCTGCCAACCAGTCTGCGACCTTGTCAAAACCCAGATGGGATCCATCGTCCATAGGGGTGTCATCATAACCAGGGAAGAAGGCGCCCCCAAGGACTCGATCGATAGCCACTGGAGTGCCTGCTAACCGGGGAGCGGCCGTGCAGATAGGCGCCGACTGAAAGGCCGCTATGGGAGGCGCTTGTAGAGGCATCTGTAAAGGCGTTGGCGTCAATGGCTGTCTCGCCTGAAAGTACTGAAAGTACTGGAGGAGGGAGGCGTCTATCATGGGTGTCAGTGCCGTAGGCGGGGGCTCCTGTGGAAGACCGAGCGTCTGTCCGAAGGAAGGTATAGATGCCGTCTGGTACGTGAGCGCCACGCCGGGCGTCACAGAGGTCAACAACATAAAGATAAACGCTGTTGTGGTTGTCAAAGTGCTCTGGGTAGAGACTACAACCCTGGGGACCGACATCAAGGTAGCAGTTGTAGTCGGAGGGGGGCATCCGAGATGGGCGATCTGGAAAGCGAAACCTCGGAGATGTCTGACATCCTGTGCCGGTGTTTCCTGGCCTGCTGTGTTCTGCGTTTATTACACACACGTAGATACTGTCTGAAGCTTTTGGTGAAAGCAGTAAACAGTCTTTACATCTGTGATCTTGGTGGCATTGAGATGTACAATTAAGGCACAGGGGGTGGGGATCCCATGCCGACATATTGCGCCTTTTCAAGCAGGAGGGCATGATATCTGTAACAAAGCAGTGTAAAATCACAATGCGTCCCCGACCGATTAATAATTATGTATGCTATAATTTGTTTATCCCACTGTGTGGGGTTATGAAACAAATATTACGACAAACGTAAGACAATATACAACAAACAAACAATATGTGCGATGATACACCAATCGTGGGGTACCAAGCAAAAGAATATAGAACGCAAACCTGCTCATTCTAACGGCTGGCTACCCAAAATAATCAAGATGGCTACTTGGAGCAACAAGACACCTGGCCATTTATTTTCTTTTGAGAAAACGCCAGTAAGTGTCCAATAAAGTTATGCACATGTTTATCAAACATAGAATGTACAAAATACAAACCGTAGGCACAACACAAAGACAAAACAACATTAACTCAGATAGCAAACACGTGTAGGGTTTGAATCAGTTTTATGTTACAAGGAGAACAGGTCTTCTCTCATCAAGTGACAAGAGTAATGTGAGGATCCATGACGTCACTTCCTTTGGTCACATGGGAGGTGCGTGATGGGCTGGCCTCTCAGCTAGTAAGAGCAACTTCTTCAAGTAAAGACCCTCACACAGCTCTTTTCTCTGTCAAGAACAAGCAGTAATATGCATTAAGGAGTAATGCAGGATATGTAAAATATTTATCTTACCGACATGTTTTAATATGACATTGAAAAACAATTCAAACAAATTCAAAATTGATAGGAAACAGCTGTTCGATTGAGCTGGGGTAAACTTGCATTATGCCACGTGACTTTTCCATTGACTCAGAAAAAGCGTGCAGCTTTTCGCTTTGAAGCGGGGTATAAGGGATTTATTTTGTCTCTCAGAAAGGCATGTGCTGCCTGAATTGTTCATGGCTGGGCATTAGGGATTTATTCCCCTGCTGAGAAATTTATTCCCTTCCAAGGCAGGATGCATTGTATTTTATCAAGATCACTTGGACCCATCAGACCTGGAGGTATGATAAGGTGTTTTATGTTATGTGTCATGTCATGTCTGTCTTGCAACATGCCACAATTTCATGCTTGGCAAACTTTGATGTTCTCCATCCCTTACACATCAGTGCTGCCTGACCTGCATGTATATCAATACTTGTAAGGATGCCTTGGATGTGAGTTTGTGTGATTTAAGTGGAATGTGAAAGATGCTGCTTGTGCGATTTGTTCACAATATACATTAATATGCTTTCTGTGGAACTCAAGTATAAGGCTGTGCTCTAACAGACAGGAGACAGTACCGGGTACTTCATTGCAAACAGACCGCCTCCGTGGTCTTGTGGTAGAGCGTCCGCCCGGAGAGCGGAAGGTCCAGGGTTCGATCCCGGGCCGCGTCATACAAAAAGACGTTAAAAGATTGTACTTGTTGTTACCCTGTCTGGCGCTCGGCATTAAGGGGCTAAAACAAGGACTGGTCGGCTCGGAGTCAGTATACTGTGTCTGAGTGGGGTATTCATGTTAAACTGCGGCATGGTATCTCAGTGGGCTAGCACTATAAATTGGCATCAGTCCGGACTAGTACAAGCAGCCACACACACACATACACGTGCATGCACGTCGCTATATAAGTGCAATAATCTTGGACGCGACGTTAAACCCAATTTCACCTCACATCATTGCAAACATCACATTTCTGCTGAAACTTGAAGCCCCTTTGTTATCACATATATACTGTGTGTTCTTACCGAATTAAGGCGCAGACGCCCTTGATTGTGTCTGATCTTGGCAATAAAGAAATGTGTCTTCTCTTGACAGTCTCGGACAGGATCCCCGATTCCATCAGGAAATGGGAAGGTCACTGGAATGTCAAGAAGACAGTTGTAAAAACATTAAGAACTACAATTTCTGAAACATGTCCCCAAGGCAGTACTGTTCACCAGGTAAATTCAAAGGAAACTCAGTGTGATAGGTCGTGAAATCTTTAGCCATCATCAAGTATTGACTGTTAATTGGCCATATAATGTGGTTTGTTTGATGCGATAGTAGGATGGTCTCAGTGTAACAGTCTCTACACTAGAACTTAGTCATGGTATTCCTGTAAACAATCAACACACATCAGTTGTATGTCATTTTCACAATATTGTTATCAATGGCAAAAGTTGAGTGCAGAGGCTGGGACCTACAAGAAATGTATAGTCATTTAGTTGAATCACTGTGACATTCTAACTTACCGTATTCGACGTAATAAGCGCCCCGCTCTAATAAGCGCCCAAGTCGATATTTGCTAATATATTGGCTGGTGAACAATCAAAAATAGCACCTCTTCCGATTGATCAATGTATACAAGACCTATTTATTCGTGTATAACTCGTGTGTTATATACACCCACAATTGTGGGCAATTAAATTCTGGAAATATATATCTGTCGTATATAAACATTTCAGGCTGTCAGCATAAACCACGAAATTTATCTTTCAAATCTGTTTTTTTCACCAAAATAATATTCTAATAAGAGCCCTTTATTTCTAATTTTGAGAGCGCCCTGGGCGCTTATTACGTCAAATACGGTAATAGATTTTCTTTTGAATTTCAAGAAAAACAGCTTCATTTTAAATTCAATCCTATGATTTAATCTACACAATACTGTAGTGTTAGTTTACTAACAGAGTATATGCTCATTGAGACTTTTGGTTTCTGAGAAGAAACTGAACAAAATATGTTGCTATGTGCATTTACATTAGCGTTGTTAAAATTATTGATTTCATACCTGATTGATTGTTTCAGTTTCCAATCAAGGAATCAATCATAAAATCTGTGAGTGATTACTTTCACATTACATTAGTTCATTTTCAGGAATGTTTTGGTATGATAGAGTTGATTACTACATGATGTAAAAAGTAGTGCAAAGACATCTGAACATGTAGTCAACAGTTTCACTTGCAACTTGCAACCAGCTTTGATATTGAAATAATTTCTTCATAAATACCAAGGAATAAAAACTAATACTAATAGCTATGAAAAAATTATGATATCATCAAACAGAGAAAAATATACATGCCAAAATTAAGCTTCATTAGTCTGGCAATTTCTAAGGGGAAAATGTTTACAGGACCAAAAATACATTTTGACAGAATTAAAGAGCATGGTTGTTCAAAAACACAAAAAAGATCAAACTTGAAAGTATCATCAAAAACTGAACAAATGTGTTGAAGCCCGTTACTACTGACATATACCAAATTACATAACATTTGGCACTTTGGGCTGAATAATGGCCATAAACAGTTTTCCAATATGGCTGCCATGGTGACAATACTGGAAATTGTATTTGAACTTCTGGAACAAATTGAGATGTCATCATTAGAGACATGAAGCATTTGAAGTTTCAGCTTCATTGGTTCAGTCATTTCTCAGGAGATGATGTTTACAGTGGAAGAAAATACATTTTGAGATGATTTAGAAGCATGGTCAAATTCCATTACATTTTGAACAAAATTGGCTGTGCATATGGCTATAAATAGGTTTGCAAATATGTTGCTGCCATGGTGGCCATATTGAGTATTGAATTGGAACCTCTGGACCAAATCTAGGAGTGAAATTTCAAATTCATCAGTTCAGCTGTTTCAGAGAAAAAGCTATTGACACACAACAGACACCAGCAGTGACAGCAACAAATAGTGGACAAAAAGGTCATGACCATTAGCCCAATGGGTTTTTGGTCCACATGAGCTGCCACAACATAGCTAATCAAAATCTCCATGTCATAACATTTTAAGACTAATCAAATCAATTTTAAGACAATACAGGCAGTAATAGAATCAAAATAAATACTGCATAAGATCAGAAAGGCCCTACAGGGCGACAAAGTGAAAACTATTCAAAGAAAAGTTAACAGTTTCTACACAACGAATCTCCTGACTACGTGTATATCATACATGAATAACTGGCTCATTACAGCAATATTACATAGGACAGAGGTTGAAGTTGTGTCAAATACTACAGTAGACAACAAAATGTAACATATTCTTATTCATACAACATACTTATTGCATGTAACAATTTCATTAAAACTATGACTAAGATATGGATAATAGGACATTTCTAATATGAAAGGAATTACTTTGCTGAAGCCAGGTAGGAGAAGACAAGTTTTAAGGGCTAATGGATTGACGGACGGTATCATGGACAGACTGACTGTGGGCAGAGAAAGACAACAACATCACTCTGTCAAGAGGAGAAATTAGGGAAAAGATGGGCTGAAATTTGGGGGACTGTGCTGAGTTAATTGTAGAAGGAAACAATGTAAGATTAATAAATGATTTATACAGCATAAAGATAGAAAGCTCATTTTGAAACATACTGCTCACCAAGAATCATATATTTTTTATATACTGAATAAAATGTAGAAGGCTTGCCTGCAGCTGGATGTGGTGCTAGTGGCAGCGTCGGGAAGATGGCAGACAAGTGTAGGTTCTGCTCCTGGCCAGGGTGACACTTCTGACAGATGGTTTTAAGTCTCCCCTCAGTCAGAAGCTGGTGTGCTTCTATGTCCATGTTCATGTGACTCCCATAGTCCAGGAAGTAGTCCCTGTGTGTGTGCAGACTGCTGTGGTGTTGATAGACGGATGGGAAAAGGGTGAAGGGGATATCCATGGCTTGCAAACACAGTCATACATCAAGCTGATACTGAAACAACAGCAGTGTCATTATTGTATATTCCTGTGTATAATGCGCATGAGTGCCCAATCCCCATTTTCCAGTACAACTTTCAATGAAAACACCCTATTTCGTATAATGAGCGCTATCAAAAAGCACATTGTATGATCAGTTATAGTGAAGTTATATTCCAAATATTTTCAGATATGGGGCCACCCAAAAAAATCCATTATGGCCACCAAATCCAGTATGTCCACCATGGAGGAACGAAATTCTAAAATACTGAACCGCAAAAGAAACGTCACCCCATGTAACACTACATGAAAAGTTGTCATTTATATATCTAGGTAATTTTTGTTTAAAAAACGGATGAAAAATATTTTTCTGCTAACCAAATATGACACTGTAGATGGCAACTCAAGACACCATAACAAATTTTTTTTAGGCCGGATTATCTACACTATTTGGAATCTTTGTCGCACGTCATGTCAAAATGAAAACTTGACACTAACAACGGTATAAACGACAGGACCAGTACATATGTTTTCGATACAACTCTTTAATGTAAACATAAACATTAACCATGGAATATATAATGCACTAAATGTGAACGTTAAAAGTATTATAACTAAAATGGAACTGGTATCCAATATCCAAGGTGTACTGAACTCCGTTTTCAGGTCTACATGTGCTTTGTAATGCTATTATTTCTGGAAGTCATATTATATTTGTTGTCAAAGGCAAGGCCACACAATGACAGGATGTAAACTTGATTCCTTAAAACTTTTGCATTTTGTCATGTGCACTTCTTCCTTTATATTTTGAGTAAAAATGACCTTTAATATTCAAAATATGATATGTTTGGCATCATCTATTAGATGATGTTTAAGCCCTGAATTGTTGCAACATTAGATCATTCTGACTTTCCCCCTTGTGAACCAGCTATACTAGGCACCACAAGAAACTGTGCATGTTATCCTATGCAGTTTGTTTTGGTACCAAGTATATAACAATATGGGGCCTAACTATCATATAATAGTAAACAGATGGTGACTAGATACATCCTGTTTCTAAAACATAGTCGAAACTTGTTGTGTTAAACTTTGATGTGTCAAATTTGCAGTTGTGTCGACTTCACCCTCCGGTTCCTGTTAATTCTATCATGGACTGTTATGGGTGATCAAAACCGTCAAAATGGCGTGCTGGATTTCTTGGGGAATTAGTCAGCAAAGAGCCGGAGTCACAGGAGACTAATCACAATTTTATTTACAAGAACAATTAAAAATGAACAATTTACAATATACTTAGAAAATAACTGAGGGTGCCACAGAGAGTCGGTACAACACTCTGGGCTGTGGGAGAGAGGTCTGCTTGGTAAGAGAGTCAAACCCCTTCTCTGCCCCAACAAGAGGTTTCTGTATGTATTTAACAAAGATTAGAACAATAAAATGGGATATGATTGGTTGATACACGATGGGTTGTGTCCTATGCTAAATGAATGGCTAGACAGAGGGGAATACTTAATCCTGTTAATCCTGTTGGACTGGCACTAATCTTGTTGACATATTTACTGGATGCTTTGAAAAGAGATTATGGTGTCACTATAGACGAGCTTGTGTTGGGGCTAATCCTTAATGCACTATAGACGAGCTTGTATGGGGGCTAATCCTTAATGAGTCTAAATTGAAGTAATTGCTGAATGTGATTCTAATATAGGTGATGACAGATTTACTTAAATAAACTAGTTCAAGGTAATCTATTAGACTATGTAGACATATCTTTTGTCTGGGAGATGGGATCTTGATACCTCAAGCTAGCATTTATCTAAAAGCTTCAAATCTATTAAACTAGGTAGATATAACCCTTGTCTTATTGAATGGTATGTCTAGGAGATGCGCTCCCGTTACCTTAGGCTAGCATTTATCTAAAAAGGTATAACTGAAACTACTGATATATTATATGTGCATTTTACCTGATGATAAGTATTACTTGCTAAACTATAATCATATGAAATGATGTATAAATAATACACCATGATAACTCCTAAAAACACTTGATGTGGATCTAATTATTATAGGATAACTTAGTATAAATGTTATACCATGATAACTCCCTCTCGACTACACCTTCCGGACCCTGTTAATTCCCTCTCGACTTCACCTTCCGGTCCCTGGTAGTTCCCTCTATACTTCACCTTCCAGTCCCTTTTAATTCCCTCTCAACTTCACCTTCCGGCCCCTGGTAATTCCCTCTATATTTCACCTTCCAGTCCCTTTTAATTCCCTCTCAACTTCACCTTCCGGTCCCTGTTAATTCCCTCTCGACTACACCTTCCGGCCCCTGTTAATTCCCTCTTGACTTCACCTTCCAGTCCCTTTTAATTCCCTCTCAACTTCACCTTCCGGTCCCTGGTAATTCCCTCTATATTCAATTCAATTCAATTCGGTTTATTTCGTAAGTGTAGGCCATCGGCCCATAGTTACATTTGTATAACAATGGACGTGATGTACAAAGCTGTTATTGTTGTGACAATAATGTACTACGAAGTGACATCGCTTGATAGATATAGATAGCTAGACGTTCAATTAATTTACAATCTGTTGTAGACATAATGATATTAAATTTTTGTATGGTCAGATATTCATAAAATGTTTGTGGTAAGTGATCCATGCGTAGCTTGTTATAACCGGAGCAAACTAACAAAAAATGATACTCGTCCTCCACATACCCAGCATTACAAACACAACATAGTCTTCTGTTACGTGGGATATCAGCATATCTCAGTTTCAACACACAGCTGATGCGAAAAACATCTAAACCGAGCTAGCGCCACTCTCAATTTACTGACGGTCACACAGCTAAGATACAACTCTGTACCAAACGATACCTTGAATAGAGAATACAAGAAAGATTTACTACCCTTTACCAGAAGACTATGCCTATCCTGTTCATAACTACATTTCAGACGCGACATAAATTCTGTCAAAAACGAATGAGGATGACTTATACACTGGTTTTCCCATACAGAGCCAAAACCAAAACGGAACAATAAAGATTTACATTTTGATACCCAATTAATTTTACAATAACATTTCTTTGGAAAGCAACAATCAGACATACTCAATAACCTTATCCAATAACCAATAACTCTTTTGTATGCATAAATATATAATGGATACCGCCCACATTCACCTCGAACCATGTTGTTGGGTGTTGACGATTTGACACCTAGAAAGCGCTTACATGCCAATGTATGTATAGTTTCCATTTCATCATTCTGGTGTAGACCCAAGACTTCGGAACCATAGAGCAAAATTGGGACTATTTTCATATCAAATATTTTAAAATATAAGTCATATCGAAGAGGATGTATTTTTATCAATGACTTTAAAATTCCAAACATTGCTTTTTTCCCCTGTAGACCAGCATTAGAAAAATGACTTGACCAGGACAGGCTTCTCGTAAAAGTAACGCCCAAATATTTATAGGAGGACACACACTCCAACTTTAGACCTTTATAGTACCAAATCTCTTTTCTTGACAACACTCTGCCTTTCTTAAAAACAACCACCTTGGTTTTATCCAAATTGACATCTAGATCATAATCATTACAATATTTTTCTAGAACATCAATACGCTTCTGAAGTCCACCTATAGTATCTGCGATTAAAATAATATCGTCTCCTCTTGGACACTGAAACATTTCAGAAAATGTATGATTAAATTTAACACTGGCCTTAACAGCTGTATAAATAGACCATATAGCTTTTATCATTTTGCCAGCGACACCTTTATTAGCTAGTACTGACCATAATTTCATCCGGCTTACACTGTCGAAGGCTTTTGCAAAATCGACAAACAAACCATATACTCTACCCTTACGCTTACTAATATATCTCTGGATAATACACTGTAATATAAAGATATTATATATGGTGGAGTAATCATGACAAAAACCAGCCTGGGACTCTGCAATTTTACCATAGACCTCACACCAAGACGTGACCCTTCTGTTCAAAATAGAAACATACAACTTACTCAGTGCACTAAGGACTGATATACCCCTATAGTTAGATGGGGAATGGATGTCTCCTCGCTTATGTATCGGAACAATAATTCCCAAAGACCAAGATTCAGGAAAGTATGCATTATCAAACAACTTATTAAACAGCACTGTAAGATACGGGACAAAAATATCATTCGCATATTTAAAAAATTCTGAAATGAGGTGGTCATTTCCTCCGGATTTATCAATTTTCAAAGAGTTGATGGCACAAAGCAGCTCCTCTTGTGAAATGGGGGGAGTCCAGAATATAGCAACTCATATCATCATGACTATCATTAATAGTCGTGTCGGTGTTAACCATATCTTCATCTCTCGGATTGTCAAACACATCTTTAAAATGATCGACCCATTGTTCTAGTGATATGTTAGGTACACGAGTTGCCGTACTCTGAGATAATCCTCTTATGGTAGACCAGAAACATTTACTATTTGGAAGACTAGATAAAACCTTATTACGCATATATTCATTATAACTTTTCTTTTTATCACATAATAAACTTGCATAAGTATTTCTTGATTTTAAATAACTAAATAAGGTGCTATCATTTTTAAGATGTCTATATATTCTGTGACACCTCTCTCTCTCCCACCTGTAGTACCGACACACGCTATCAAATTCCCTCTCGACTACACCTTCCGGCCCCTGTTAATTCCCTCTCGACTTCACCTTCCGGTCCCTTTTAATTCCCTCTCAACTTCACCTCCCGGTCCCTGGTAATTCCCTCTATACTTCACCTTCCAGTCCCTTTTAATTCCCTCTCAACTTCACCTTCCGGTCCCTGTTAATTCCCTCTCAACCTCACCTTCCAGTCCCTGTTAATTCCCTCTATACTTCACCTTCCGGTCCCTGGTAATTCCCTCTATACTTCACCTTCCGGGTCCCTGGTAATTCCGTCTCAACCTCACCTTCCAGTCCCTGGTAATTCCCTCTATACTTCACCTTCCGGTCCCTGGTAATTCCCTCCATACTTCACCTTCCAGTCCCTGGTAATTCCATCTCGACTTCACCTTCCAGTCCCTGTTAATACCCTCTATACTTCACCTTCCGGTCCCCAGTAATTCCCTCTATACTTCACCTTCCGGTCCCTGGTAATTCCCTCTCAACTTCACCTTCCGGTCCCTGGTAATTCCATCTCAACTTCACCTTCCGGTCCCTAGTAATTCCCTCTATACTTCACCTTCCGGGTCCCTGTTAATTCCGTCTCGACTTCACCTTCCAGTCCCTGTTAATTCCGTCTCGACTACACTTTCCAGTCCCTGTTAATTCCCTCTATACTTCACCTTCCGGTCCCTAGTAATTCCCTCTATACTTCACCTTCCGGTCCCTGGTAATTCCCTCTATACTTCACCTTCCGGTCCCTGGTAACTCCTCTATACTTCACCTTCCGGTCCCTGGTAACTCCTCTATACTTCACCTTCCGGTCCCTGGTAATTCCCTCTATACTTCACCTTCCGGTCCCTGTTAATTCCATCTCGACTACACCTTCCAGTCCCTGTTAATACCCTCTATACTTCACCTTCTGGTCCCCAGTAATTCCCTCTATACTTCACCTTCCGGTCCCTGGTAATTCCATCTCAACTTCACCTTCCGGTCCCTGGTAATTCCATCTCAACTTCACCTTCCGGTCCCTAGTAATTCCCTCTATACTTCACCTTCCGGGTCCCTGTTAATTCCGTCTCGACTTCACCTTCCAGTCCCTGTTAATTCCGTCTCGACTACACCTTCCAGTCCCTGTTAATTCCCTCTATACTTCACCTTCCGGTCCCTAGTAATTCCCTCTATACTTCACCTTCCGGTCCCTGGTAATTCCCTCTATACTTCACCTTCCGGTCCCTGGTAATTCCCTCTATACTTCACCTTTCGGGTCCCTGGTAATTCCATCTCGACTTCGCCTTCCGGGTCCCTGTTAATTCCCTCTCGACTACACCTTCCAGTCCCTGTTAATTCCCTCTATACTTATCATCATTTATTCTTTATTGCCAAACTTTCTTCACTTCACACACAATTGACTGACCTCACTGTGATTGCTGCAATTAAATAAAAGGCATGATGCTCTCTAACAACATACCAATATCCAATCAAGGCTAATTATCAAGCACACCTTAAAACAATGGTCCAATCTGATTACTGTATACACATTCTCAGAAAGGTACATTGACTGTCAATGGCATGTGAAAATTGAGAAATGAGTAAAACAAATTAAGATTATGTTAGTGATTCTGTTATTTCAGATAAGACTTAAACAATTATGCCAATCCAGATGGCGATGATACGGCTGAGTTGCCGCCCCAGTCACAACCAGCAGCCTGGGCAATGAAATTTACATACGCCTTGAAATCTAATGTTGCATTCGGACCTGGTTATAATCTCTAATAACATGATGTTTGTTTTTCTGAAAAATCATTTTCTTAATTGTCTTGAAGGAAAGCTAAAACTTTTTTCAAACACAACAATGTTCAACTGTATATAAAATATGAGTTATGGCAGTACCACTCAGTGGTATGTGGTTTTATGCATCCTGTGTTAGGTTTTATCCTGTCGACATGTTTCAACCTGCCATTGTAAAAGAATGAAAACAAACTGAAACTGAAACAGCTGTTCAATGTGCTGAGGTAAACTTGTGCTGTGTCACATGACTTTTATTGACACATAAACATGGAGCTTTTTGCTTCTTGTGAGCAAGAGATTTATTCTCCTGCTTAGAAATCAATATGCAGCCTGTTTTCTTTGTGGCAGGGTATAAGGGATTTATTCATTCTCCCCCCAGGCGGGATACATTAGAAATGGTCAACCGATGTTGAGGGGTATATGATGTGATGTACCCTGTGTGTGAGCCTGTGTACCTCGAGCTGACAGGCCTGAAAGAGCCCTTACTTCGTCCTTTAGTCTCAAAGTTGTTGTAGGCCTTAACAAACATCAGGCGAATAATCCTAAAAATAGTTACAACATTACATACAAAATAACCTGCTGGAGCTGTAACATAAAATGTGTTACAGACAGAAGCCACACCTGAAACTACAAACATGCAAGCTAAAAAAAATATACATCCCCGGCGGGATTCGAACCCGCGGCCTCTGGATTAGAAGTCCAGCGCGCTATCCGCTGCGCTACGGGGACCTACAACATTATAAGAGAATATATCACTATACTATAATGTTTGTCCATGTGTCACACTTTGTGGTTATTCAATCAATAAACCTTTTAAGTAGCAGTCTAATGTCTGCTGTGCCAGATGTTAATTCTCTTCACTGTGCTCAAGTCAGATGTACCACAACACTTCCAACATGGAGCTAGTTGCAACACAGCGACTTGAACTCACTATACAAAAACACTGAATTTATATTTTAAAAAAGCATGCAAATTTACAGATATCTTAAGAAATCAATATTTTACTCTATAGGTTTGTTATTGATAGAGTAATGGTCAACCGATGTTGAAGGGTATATGATGTGATGTACCCTGTGTGTGAGCCTGTGTACCTCAAGCTGACAGGCCTAAAAGAGCCCTTACTTCGTCCTTAAGTCTCAAAGTTGTTGTAGGCCTTAACAAACATCAGGCGAATAATCCTAAAAATAGTTACAACATTAGATAAAAAATAACCTGCTGGAGCTGTAACATAAAATGTGTTACAGACAGAAGGACGATGCATGATGATATTGAATTGAAAAAAAACAACCACCTGAAACTACAAACATGCAAGCTAAAAAAAAATATACATCCCCGGCGAGATTCGAACCCGCGGCCTCTGGATTAGAAGTCCAGCGTGCTATCCGCTGCACTACGGGGACCTACAACATTATAAGAGAATATATCACTATACTATAATGTTTGTCCATGTGTCACACTTTGTGGTTTTTCGATCAATAAACCTTTTATGTTGCAGCCTAATGTCTGCTGTGCCAGATGTTAATTCTCTTCACTGTGCTCAAGTCAGATGTACCACAACACTTCCAACATGGATCTAGTTGCAACACAGCGACTTGAACTCACTATACAAAAACACTGAATTTATATTTTAAAAAAGTATGCAAATTTACAGATATTTTAAGAAATCAATATTTTACTCTATAGGTTTGTTATTGAATCAATAAATCATGGATTATTTACACCACAAAAACAAATTTTGTATATTAAAATATCATTCAAGTTTGATTCACAGGTAAACATGACAAAATATAATAATTTGTTGTGTATCTAAAATTGGGATAGAATTAGAAATGTCAATACTCAAATTCCTGATACCTTCAATTTATCTTCTTTATGTCATAAATAAAACAAAGATTATACAAACTGATACTCAAAAATATAGTTCTGTCGGAAATGCTAGAAAAATGCTTTCCTGGCTTAATTTAATAAATATGCATCAAAGTGCTATGAAAATAGCATATCAAAATAACACAAATCTACACTATCCTAACTGACAAAGTAATTAGCCTGAAAAGGCACTTTTACATGTAAGATGATGTTTAACTTGTATGCTGTCTTGCATGTATGATTGGTTGGTTGGTTGGATGGTTGGTTGGTTGGCTGGTTGGTTGGTGTGTTGTTTTACGCCGCACTCAGTAATATTTTCAGCTATATGATGGCGGTCTATAAATAATCGAGTCTGGACCAGACAAACCAGTGATTAACATCATGAACATCGATCCACGCAATTGGAATCGATGACTTACATCAATCAAGTCAGCGAGCCAGACCACCCAATCCTGTTACTCACCTTTTACGACAAACATAGTCGCCTTTTACGGCAAGCATGGGTTGCTGAAGACCTATTCTACCCCAGATCTTCACTGCAAGGGCATGTATGAAATGGCCTATAGCCTGACGTAATTACCTATAACCTATCCTGAGGTGATGACCTCACACTGGCCCAGGAACCTGTTCCACAAAGCAATCTTAGCACTAAGTTGGTTGTAACTCCCATACTTTATCATAGGCCTACGATCAACGTAGCACTAAGATCGCTTTGAGGAACAGGGCCTAGGCATTCTCATCGATGCAAATGTCACCTGAGATGGGGGTGGTCTCAAAATATTGCTGTTATTGTACTTTATTCATATATGCATTGACAGGTAGCAATTAAGATATGTACAGCATCATATATTCTTGGGAAAATCATGGAACAGTTAAAAACTATGAAACAGGATGAGTATTGGAAGGTTTGGGTTTTTCAATCAAGAAGTGTTTCTTTTTCTACAGATGATTTCTTCAGCCAGCATCTGACTTAGCTGATGACGTATCTGTACTATCACCTAAAAGGTATGATAACTGGTGCAACAAGGCCGATATCTACGCCATTACATTGGTGGTACTGAATTTCTATTTCAAGAGCATGATCTTCAGCCTTCTGCCATACCTCTGGTGTGCTTCTAGCAAAAGCTGCATAGATCATCTCTTTGACAGTTTACAGTTAGCCCAGATAAGTTCAATTGGGATAAGCTCATAATGTCTGACTGGCGTATGTAAGATAACGTGAACATGTTGTGCCACCAGGACATCTGCCTTGTACTTTACTGGTTTCTTATTCTGGTGAATTTTCTCCATGGGTTGAACATTTCTTTCAGATGGTCTGAAGTCAACACTGCAAGATGTCAGATATTCCTGCATGGTTGCCTTCAGACTACTCATGGTTGGTGCAACCGTTCTACTTCCCAGAAGTTATGATAATTGGTGTTATCCATGACTATGACACTGGGGTTGTCTAGACTGGGAAGTAGCTGATGTTCCAACCAGTCTATGAACACATTACCATTCAATTCCTTATGATAATTTTCTTTTTTGCATCAAAAACTAGCTCACTTCTATCATTAAGCTCCATATCATGGGTTCCGGCGTTAAAAACACTGACACGATTACCTTTAGTTGATTGTATCATGGGTGCATTTCGTCCATCTGATGGTAGCCACATGAAGTCAGTGGAATGATTCTTATTCACCCAGGTTTCATCAAGGTAGAAGCCCTGACTGTGATAGTCATGATTGATGAAGAGATAAAGTGACCTCAAAGACAGGATGGAATATTTTTTCCATGAAAACATGTGCAATGTATCAAATTCCCTCAAGTGGAGAGCAAAAATTAATATAGTCTGGAAACATTAATTGTGTCTTTAATTTCCTCCCGCATACTCATGTCAGGAGTACCTTCTGCTCATGAAGCTTGTGTACACTGTACTCCTAATGACCCCTTTATCTAAACTGCCTTATATCAGCGGTAGAAACTAACAGTTTGGTCAACTAGTCCTTATAATGATAACATATAGTAAAACCCTTAAAAAGGACAAATGTCTACTGGTCCTTATGATTCATTAACTATTGGACAGTTTGGGAAGGACTACAGGACTAGTGCCAATTTCTAACGCTGCTTATATCCTTTTGCTTTTAAGATGTCCTGTATGTTCTTTCTTTTATTTTGCATACCATAGCTTGTTTTTATGCATGACATGTTTTATGAAGACTGCATTTTTGTATTTTTATAACAGAATCACATATTTCAATAGTCCATTTCAGACTTCAACCATTGGACTCTGAATAAATCTGAACCTGCTGTTGTTGTTTGAAAACTGTCGATAGGTCTCCTTGTGACTGACATCCTTCAAAACACAGGTACTTAGATCAGTAGTAACTAAATAGTTCAATCGCAACAGTCTGTGAAACTGGATTTGTCATTCACAAATAACTGCATGATACACAAAGAAATCATCGTTTAACTTTGCTGATTAAACTTACCAAGAGGGATTACTACACAGATGAGCACAACACTGCATCAAGTGTGAAAGATATTTCTAGAGTTTCAAAGGAGCTCCTTTTCAAGAAAAAGGCTAGGTTGTTACCAGCTTATGAATGTCTACAGGCACTCGCTAATACTTTCTCCAGCTACTTCTACAAGTGCTAATGATACTGAAGCATGGAAAATGATCGAGCATAGCCCAGGCAAATCCTGTGCCCTTGACCAAATGCCTACATGGTTTTTCAAGAAATGCCTCGATCCCATTGTTTCTTTTTTAACACATTCCATAAACATTTCCCGCTCCGGGGGGACTGTGCCACCATCAATGAAGGAAGCATTTGTCACTCCACTTATAAAGAAGGCACATCTTGATCCAAGGGAAATGAACAATTAAAGACCAGTCTCAAATTTGTCTTATTTTTTGAAGCTCCTCGATTGGATTGTGACTTCAAGTGGATCACATGAAGTTATGCAATCCAATTACAGAAAAAGTCACAGCACTGAAACTGCCCTCATTCGCATGCAGAATGACATACTATGTGCTATTGACACAGAGTGTCTGTTAGTTTTGCTTGCCTTACCTGCTCCATTTGACACTGTAGATCACAAAGTCCTACTTAATACCCTCTAAAGAGGACTGGAGTTGTTGATAACGCATTACAGTGGATCAAATCTTATATATCAGACCGACACCAGTCTGTGTATATAGATAGAACAGCCTCAGAGAACGTAGAACTTCAGTATGGGGTTCCTCAAGGATCGGTTTTGGGTTCCATTCTGTTTGTGATATACACGTCACCTCTGAGTAATATTGCTAGATCACACAACCTTAATTTCCATCTGTATGCTGATGACACACAGATCTACTGGGGTTTTAAACCCCTGGATCCTTCATCTTCGATTTCTGCTTGCAAAAGCAGTCTCACACTGCACAAGTGAAATCAATCTATGGATGACTGCTCATTTCCTAAAGTTAAGACATGATAATACGGAATTTCTTATCTTGTGTTCACAAACAACAAGGCACAAAGTCCCACCCTTACATCTGGAAATAGATGACTGTATTATCTGCTCAAGTGATGATGCCCACAACGTCAGAGTCATATTTGACTCAACAATGAGCCTGGAGAAACACATCAATAACTTCTGTAAAAAGTGCTTATTATCATATAAGAAACATCAGCCATATCAGGAAGTATATCAACAAATCAACTACAGCAACTCTAATCCAAGCATATCTGACCTCTAGAGTAAACTACTGCAATGCTTTGCTCTACGGACTTCGAGAATATCTTTTAAACAAGCACCAGAGATCTGAACTTGGGCAGCAAGGGTAATCACACATACTAGAAAGTATGATCACATGACTCCTGTTCTCAAGACATTACACTGGCTTCCAGTCTGTCAGAGAATCAACTATAAAATACTAGTTTTAATGTTCAAGGCATACAACAACGCAGCTCCAGCATATCTGTCCAATCTTGTACAGAAGTACCTGCCATCACATCCCCTCAAGTTCAGGTTCTCGCTACCACTAAACAAAGATCTGAGGACATTCCATTAGGAGTCTCCTTTCATTCAACCAATCAGAGCGCTGCTTACCAGATCATGAAAGTGACATTTGGAATGTGATTTCTAATCATGCAACCTCGAAAACTTTAACACAGGGTATTCCGGGGTATACCCACATAGTTACGGGTTTAACAACTAAATCCATACAATCTAGACCATCTATTAGCCATTCCAGAATGTTCTTCTGTTCAGGTTTCAAATTTTTAATCGAGAATTTGTCAAAATATTTTTTAGTCGCCCATCTGTAATTAGTGCCCCAAAGCCCGAAAAAAGCTGCCTTCTGATTGGCTAATGTTGACTTCTTGTCAGTCCTTCTATTTGTTGGTCAAAGTTCGCACAAGGTCAGCCTGACATGACCTGTAATCATGGTAATGAGATGTTCTCAGATCTTTATTTAGCGGTAGCGAGAACTAAGATCTGATTTTAATGAGATTACTCAGGTCATCAGATCAACTCATGGCAACGCCGAAGACCCAGGTTCAATTCCCGACATGAGTACAATGTGTGAAGCTTTGGAACAATTGAGCTCCCACTTTGTGTGAGATCAGCTGCAGAACTATGTACTTTGAAATCCAGATTGAAGACACATCTATTCAATGAAGCTTTCAACATGTCCACATAAGTGTTTTTCAGCAGTTGTATGTACCTGGATACTAGAGCTATATAAATCCATATATATAGTGATTTAATGTGCAAAAAGCATTTTTCTATCATTTCAGACAATACTTTAGTAATACAGCATCACCTAACACTGTTCCAACCTTGTCAAGATCTTAAAAACCAAGATGATAAAAGGCCAAACAATTATTCCATGATGTACATTACCGTTACAGTCTTGCTAATGTTCATATCATGTTCGGACTTAAAGGGGCACTGATCTAACGCAATTCCCCGGGACTGGTTGTTGCCTTTGTTATTGTTTTTCCCCAGTGAGTACCCGGATGTATAGCAGAAATCTAGACTAGTTCGTGACCTCTGCTGCGCCATTCGTAAGCGCATTACTCACTTTTATGGGTAGTAATAAGGGCGTATGGTCACATTGACGAAGTTTTGATAAGTCACTGGCTTGCAAATTTTGCGATTTTCGTTTACACTATTTCGTCTTGTAACACAAAGTAAATATTTCACCTGAGCATTGCTTTTTATATAGTGTGTATAATTTTTAACTGTCAAAATGTGTAACAAATTTATTAAACGTCTAAATATTCAGTTATTTAACAAAGTGACTGAAAAACATTTCAATCTGTATTATTATGACAACGAATTCCAAACATTTTGATGTTTAATGTCATCACCAAGAGACTGAAAATGTTACGTTGAAAAATACATTTCTATGTTGTTTGGCTTCTAATCCTACATAATAATCTTTTGTGATGTTTGTAGGCCCTTTTGATCGTCTTAATTAATCTAGACAATTTATTTAGTCAAAATGACTGAAATATTCACACATTTTATAAATTGCCTGAGAGAATCACATTTTACAAGTTGACGGTGATATACACAGGCTTACAAAGGAAAAGACTTGTGAAAACAACGTCTATCGCGCATTGAAGAATTTCCCAACCAAGACGTAGAGAAACAAGAAAGAATCGGTTCAAATGAAGGAAAACAAAATGCAAATACCGTAATTAGAACCTACCAAATTTATGTGTATAAATTTTAGGCAGCTTCCCTGTTCGAGGAATGTATCCGTGAATATCCACACAAAGGAACAATATCCCACTCGTCTGCAGCTGTACAAAGAAACATATTTGATGTCACGTGTCTCTGTAACAATCAAATATTTATCGTTTCGGGATATTATAACCCGTGTTCGTTTCTCAACTGATCACTTAGATTATTTCAGGTGTTTCACATAGGTGTCAAGACTCAAAGGTCGGCTGAGAAAGCCCACGTGACAACTATTTTCATAACGTCCACGGTTCCTAAAAAATCCATTGAGTGATTGATAACAACGATCAACCAATCAACGTATTATTAGTTAACCCTTTGAACAAAGTATATGTTGTTTTTACATCGGCACTTCACGCCATATGAGTGTATTCCCTTTGTTTTAGTAAACCTAGACATGTAAACACTCTCACTTTTGACATATCCCCTGTGCAAGATAACAGTGATTAATCAATCAACATATTTTCTGTTAATCCTTTGATGACTAGGAATGATCCGTTGATTAACAAAAAAAAGTAAATCAACTGATCATTCATCTCTTGCCGGGCTGCCACGTGCATATTACATAACACACATTTCACCTCACTTCATGCCTTGATTTAGATTTAATAATTACCCCAGACACAATAAATGCCAAATGGGAACCTTTGTCAGGTAATCTAACTGGTGCTACCACTAATTGTACCTGTAATAAATTCATTAACTGAGCATCAAGTGAATGACGACAAATACACATTTGTAGGGTTATACCAGAAAACGTGGATGAAAACAAGGGAGTAGTAATTGTATTATCGATGCAATCCGAAATCTGAAAATGCTTTCACTGCATGGATACCTTTTTAGTATTAAACTATAACCATCTGGGGTATTTCCAAATGACGCTTCCGATGAGCTCCGCTGTTCTGTTCTTTCTGTCTGTTTGTTTAGGCTGAAGAAATTAAATAACATGCGCCCTTTGTCGAAATCTTTATAGATCACAGTTAACCAATCAGTGTTTATGCAAAAATGCGTAAAACAAATATTGCCTCCGGCCTCCAAGTTTATTTAGCTGTCCTTGCAGACGGTAGCCCAGTCTCTGGTCACGCTCAGTTGCGTTGCGTATCATCCGGATACTCACGGGGAAAAAACAATAACAAAGGCAACAACCAGTCCGGGGAATTGCGTTAGATAAGTGCCCCTTTAAGGGGGGTCGCTTAATTAGGCAGGTAGAAGAAGAGACATCTAGTAAGATATACACAGATGTATTTACATGAACATTATACTTAGTAAATATACAAAACAATTGTAAGCAATGTTTCTGGGAAGGCGAGAGACAGGAATTCATCTGGTTCTAAATATAATGCACAGTGACAATTCAACTTCACACTATACGATCAGTGCATCATACTATAAAAAAAGGAATAGATCTCTCTCTCTATATATATATATATTATTTACAAACAACTGGAGTGAAATTATTTCACAAGTTATATTAACATTTCAGTGTAGTATATATATATATATATATATATATATATATGTCAATCTATTTTGATTTTAAACAACCGCATTGCAATAGCCTACCCATCACATTTCCTTTTTCACCGGCTTGCATCAGGTTCTAAAAATGGGTGATATCAGATGACGAGAAAACCGATTTTTTTACCTATTATCAATATTCTTGGTGTTGATTAGTCACAGGTCTATGTAACGCGTACAATTAAGATATTTCAGTGCGTCTGACTTTCTTTTAACGATTCGCAATGGACGCTGACATTTTGAAAGAGTGAATAATTATTTCAATATTCATTACCCTTAAATTGTTTGCCTTTTTTTCAATCTTGTCGAAACACTTATATACAATTAATCATTTTACAATAATGTTTATGTTTAAAAATATTTTCAAAGTGAAGTAATATTTTGATGCTAGAATACGCGATGCAATTGATCTGTTTGCATACAACATCGATTTCTCCCTAACCTTCAGGGAGAATACATTTAATTAATATGCGTACAGATAAGACGTTGAAACAAACTTACAAATCAGATACCTTACGTACTAACAAATATTTATACCTGAGTCTATTTACTTCTTATATCCATTTACACGGTAACTTGGCAATTTTTCGAAATCTCGTTCAAATATATTTCGGTGTAAAACTATAAAATTGGAAGCCCCCCATCCGTTCTTCTGCAAAGCGAGCGCCATAAGATGAAGGTGAAGATTAAAAGTAGGTAAACTTTTAAGTCTGTGATAATCAAGCATGTTGGTAACACACTTTTATACAAGTCGTAGATATTTGGACTATTAAAAACTATAGAAATCACAGTCAACTTGTAGAAAATCATTGATTAAAATACAAATGTCCACATTCATTACCGATGAACCCTGGTAATGTCTGGTCGTGAGACGGATGCATTGAATTCGTAGACACATTTTACAGTGAATTCGTAGAAAAACCGGGGATGAATTCGTAGACACATTTGCTACATTGCAGTTGAATGATAATTAGTATCCTGGGCCGTGTCTTTCACTTACCTCAACAACAGTTTAAGAATTGAATGACAATAGGCTAATTACTCTCCTCTTTTGCTTAGTTCAACTGTTTTATTGTTACCAAATCTAAAAAAAATATGCACTGCCTAGCCATCGATGAAAGTACTAGTTTTCTTAGTTTGCTACTTTTCTACATTACTTGTAAAGATGCATCGGAATGTGTCAAGTCGGCGCCCTTATCTTTAAAGGGGCACTGATCTAACGCAATTCCCCGGGACTGGTTGTTGCCTTTGTTATTGTTTTTTCCCAGTGAGTACCCGGATGTATAGCAGAAATCTAGACTAGTTCGCGACCTCTGCTGCGCCATTCGTAAGCGCATTAGTCACTTTTATGGGTAGTAATAAGGTCGTATGGTCACATTGATCAACAAAATGTAATACAGTTTTCGAGATAATATTGAAATGTAGGTAGCATCGGTAATGGTGACGAAGTTTTGATAAGTTACTTGCTTGGTAATTTTGCGATTTTCGTGTACACTATTTTGACTTGCAACACAAAGTAAATATTTCACCTGAGCATTGCTTTTTTTAATAGTGTGTATATTTTTTTACTGTCAAAATGTGTAACATTTTCAAATTTATTAAACGCCTAAATATTCAGTTATTTTACAAAGTGACTGAAAAACATTTCCATCTGTATTATTATGATAACGAATTCCAAACATTTTGATGTTTAATGTCATCACCAAGAGACTGAAAATGTTACGTTGAAAAGTACATTTCTATGTTGTTTGGCGTCTAATCCTACATAATAATCTGTTGTGATGATTTTAGGCCCTTTTGATCGTCTTAATCAATATTAGTCAATCTGAAGAATTTCCCAACCAAGAAGTAGAGGAACAAGAACGAATCGGTTCAATGCTACAGCGAATGAAGGAAAACAAAATGCAAATACCATAATTACAACCTACCAAATTTATGTGTATAAATTTTAGGCAGCTTCCTTGTTCGAGGAATGTATCCGTGAATGTCCACACAAAGGAACAATATCCCACTCGTCTGCAGCTGTACAAAGAAACTTATTCGATGTCACGTGTCTCTGTAACAATCAAATATTTGTTAAGATATATATCGTTTCGGGATATTATATCCCCTGTTCGTTTCTCAACTGATCACTTATATTGTTTCAGGTGTTTCACATAGGTGTCAAGTCTCAAGGGTCGGCGAAAAAAACACGTGACAACTATTTCATAACGTCCACGGTTCCTAAACAATCCATTGAGTGATAGATAACAATGAGCAAACAATCAACGTATTATTAGTTAACCCTTTGAACAAAGTATGTTGTTTTTACATCGACACTTCACGCCATGATATGAGTGTATTCCCTTTGTTTTAGTAAACCTAGACATGTAAACACTCACTTTTGACATATCCAATGTGCAAGATAACAGTGATTAATCAATCAACGTATTTTCTGTTAATCCTTTGATGACTAGGAACGATCCGTTGATTTACAAAAAAAGTAAATCAACTGATCATTCACCTCTTGCTGGGCTGCCACGTGCATATTACATAACACACATTTCACCTCACTTCAAACCTGGATTTAGATTGAATAATTACCCCAGACACAATAAATGCCAAATGGGAACCTTTGTCAGGTAATCTAAGCGGTGCTACCACTAATTGTACCTGTAATAAATTCATTAACTGAGCATCAAGTGAATGACACAAATACATAGGTGTAGGGTTATACCAGCAAACGTGGATGACAACAAGTGAGTAGTAATCGTATTATCGACGCAGTCCGAAATCCGAAAATGCTTTCACTGCATGGATACTTTTTTTTATTATTAAACTATAACCATCTGGGGTATTTCCAAATGACGACATACGATGAGCTCCGCCGTTCTTTTTGTCTGTTTCTTTAGGCTGAAGAAATTAATTAACATGCGCCCTTTGTCGAAATCTTTATAGATCACGGTTAACCAATCAGTGTTTAAAAATGCGTAAAACAAATATTGCCTCCAGCCTCCAAGTTTATTTAGCTGGCCTTGCAGACGGTAGCCCAGTCTCTGGTCACGCTCAGTTGCGTTGCGTATCTTCCGGGTACTCACGGGGGAAAAAACAATAACAAAGGCAACAACCAGTCCGGGGAATTGCGTTAGATCAGTGCCCCTTTAATCTAGATGTCCAATAATTCATATCATTGGAGGGTTCCCATTGGAGAGAGCGGCCTACCTTTAGAATACAGTACCACAAACATTTCAAACTCGTGACAATACCCTATGACGTAATTTGTAGTATTTTGTTGTCAGTCACAATGCCCTGTGACGTCAGCCCGCCAGGGGTCATCGAGTGTGCATAAGCTCCTTCCAGTGATCTATCATCTCTACGTGAAATGTCATTGAATACGCCAAGCAGTGTGGAGAATTTTGAATGTTTATTTACTAAATATATCCTGCGACGGCGCATTTTATAGCAAGCGCTAGTTTACGAAAGCACTTTTATTTTTAGTAGTATAGGTAATGGGGGTTCTGGCTCACTTCCACTGGAGCAGGATTCATATACCTATACTGCTACTACAGGTAGCATTTTTTATGTGTAAATGACTATGCGATTCAGCGATAGTCATGATATTAAACTAGATTGACTCTAGCTCACCAATACCTGGGGCCAATCATTGCTTTAGATGAGCCTAAATGGTAATAAAAATATTCTTCATTATTTTTATCGATAAAGCGATATCCAACATTTTTATTAAGTTCTTCGTTCATTTTACTAGGAGACCAGACTATATAACTACACTCTTTTTGTAAATTGATAAGAAACAATTGATTACAGTATTTGGTTGGTTTGACATCACTGATATAATAAAACCCTTGTGGTAATTCTCTCCATTTAATAGTTTTTTCCATTATTATATATTTATGTAAGCATTTGTCTAAATGTAATCACACGATAGTAAGCAATTTATTTTTAATCTCCAACCAGTTCTTTGGTTTTGGCACGGAATAATTGACGCGCTTGTTGCCTCCCCTGTTCTATGAACTTTTTTTTATCGTCTTCGCTAATACCACTGGTCTTACGAGAATTTGATCGAATCTCCTGCTTCATTTCATTGTATTTGGTGAGTTCCGACAGCACTAAACGAAACTCATCCTCGGATATCTTACAATCGGTCACTGCTGTCGAAATATGATCCTCAATGCTGTTCAACTTTGCTTCAGCGAGTGTCCGAATACTATCGTGTTTTAATGCTTTCTTTTGCAACCTACGAGAAATGAATTTTATCGCTATTCCTGCCAGTCCCAAGACTCCGGCGGTTATTTCCATGCCGAGCACGATAGGCGCGGCGATTATAGTTGATAGTAAACCGACACCGGCTACACCGAGTCCCATGCCAGCTGCTACAAGCGCGGTGTCAACTCCGTCCAGAGCATTCACGGCTCTGCGATACTTTTTATACAATCCAAGTCTCAACTCCCTATCCTTTTCTATTCGATGTTTTATGTCGCTTATTTGATGTAATCGAAATCCATCAACAGTTTCCATCTTTTCATCGAGCGCTAGATATAAACTCATAGTGTATATTACGAATATATAATAGTCTTTAATTGGTCTTGCTTAAATGTTTTGAGAGTATACATCAACCTTATCAAATGTATATTA
Organism: Haliotis cracherodii; assembly: GCF_022045235.1. Taxonomy (NCBI): domain Eukaryota; kingdom Metazoa; phylum Mollusca; class Gastropoda; order Lepetellida; family Haliotidae; genus Haliotis; species Haliotis cracherodii. The sequence goes on from NW_027266264.1 coordinate 39,769,531, forward strand.
TACGGCAAGAATATCTTAGAAAGAGAAATACTACCACTTTTAATAATTTGAACCCCCTCGAGGGTTGTAACGGGTGATGCACCGACATGAATAATACTGCAACGTTGACGCTCGTGTTTCTTGAGCCATTTAATCGATAGACCTGGTAATATTTCGAAGGCATCTACCGGTGCATCTCCGAACAAGACTTCAATAATAAGCGTAGAAATATTAGGCATTGCACTCAAGTTTTAATATTATCAAATTCTGTAACCAAATTTAAACTAACATTTTGGATTGCCGGACGACTATATTACATATGACCTGGTTTTTCTGGCAGGGGAGTGACTAACACACTTTTTCGTTTTGACGGGATATAGGCCGCGAGTACGATGCCACTATTTATTATCTTAGTTAAATTATGTCCCTTACCCATCATCGCATAAGGTGGGGTAATGAAGATATTCAGTAGCCACTTGATGTTTGCCTCGACCATAGTCCATTTATTCTCACTGTTGTAAATAATATTGTACGGAGTGGTTTTAAGGAGTCTACTAACGTCGACATCGCTTAAATCTTCTAGATTACCCGCGAATGTAACTTCTTTCCGCTTGTATACATTATCGTGTAAGTGTAAAGCGTATAACTTACCATTGGTACCGGGTTTACCGAATCCTTCTGTGTCTCCGAGATCGGAAAGCGCAATTGTATTACATTGTCTTATCGTTCCAGGGCCTGATGCATCAACCATTATTTATAATATGGAGTGTTACACTTAAGTATCCTATATGTACAGGTTGGTGTTTTACATCTAATACAGAAATTTTAAGGCATGAAATAATACCCCGCTTTAATTTTTTATATTGTAATGTTGAAAAAGATTCCGTTCTACCGCTATTGTATTTTTCATCTTTCACTGGAACACTTCTGAGTAGAGTTGAAGGACTTTCTTGTTGAATATTATCCGTCGTGCTTATTTCATCAAGATGGATGCACAGCTCTTTATAGGGAACTAAATCGGGTAAATTGAGTCCCTGATCTGATGTCTTGATTACTGTTATTTCTCCTCTCCATCCAAGTGTGTATGCTAAGTTCCTGTAAAGCTTTACATCTTTTTTTCCAGAGTTTAAAATCAGTAACCCATTTGACTCATTTTGTGTTAGACTAATTCCATTAGGCTTAAAAAATTCATCATTGAGTGAGCATACGCTGTAATACCCATCAGGTATAATGTATTTTTGACCATTTATTTCTGTCTCATTATTATAACCTCTCGTAGCATTTATATTGGTCCACCGTGGGTAATACGTTACATCGCATAGAGCGACTTCGAGTTGTCCATCCGAGTTATCGATAGTACGAAGCAGTTGAATAGACTGACTATTTGTTATTCCCAGGAGTGTAACATACATATTAAATATACAATGATACTATATCATAACTTAAATATGGAATCAACCATTATTTATAATATGGAGTGTTACACTTAAGTATCCTATATGTACAGGTTGGTGATTTACATCTAATACAGAAATTTTGAGGTCTGAAATAATACCACGCTTCAATTTTTTATATTGTAATAACGAGAAAGATTCCGTTCTACCACTATTATATTTTTCATCTTTCACTGGAACACTTCTGAGCAGAGTTGAAGGACTTTCTAATTGAATATTATCCGTCGTGCTTATTTGATCAAGATGAATGAACAAATCTTTATAGGGAACTAAATCAGGTACTTCCTTAATACTTGCAATCAATGTTGAGCCGCGTGGTAATGGTGTTGCATGATTAAATCCAAGTGTGTATGATAAGTTCTCACCAATAAGTATATCTGTGTTTCCATTGATGATTTTCACTGCCCCAGTGGCCTCATTTTGTGTGATACTAATTCCATAAGGCTTATAAAATTCCTCATCAGACTTAAAATATTCATCATTGAGTGAGCTTATGCTGTAATACCCATCAGGTATAGTAGTAATTCTATTAATTCTACCTTGGTCATCTATTATTAATATCTCATTATTTCCTCTCGCAGCACTTATATTGGTCCACCGTTGGTAATACGTTACATCGCATAGAGCGACTTCGAGTTGTCCATCCGAGTTATCGATAGTTTGAAGCAGTTCAATAGACTGGCCATTTGTTATTCCCGGGAGTGTAACATACATATTAAATATACAATGATACTATATCATAACTTAAATATGAAATCGAGATACATTACTAATCAATCGATTATAGTAACTGCCTCTGGTGCTGAATTTTTAGTTAAATTCCACGATATCTTTGAAAAATACAGTTTCACGGCAACTAACGATAAAATGGTGAACGATTGGTTTCACAATCCGATGCAATTTTGGCAGAATCAGTTAAACTTTGCCGTATGGTGTGCCACAACGGGATGTGGCGTATCTGTTAATGCCCCAGGATTTAAACTGTATAAGTCTGTTATATTATTTCACGTGTACTATCAGATTAGACGTATACTTAAAGAAATTAATGCTCCATTACCGCTGGATCCAGCATGGAATCACGCCAATAATATTTATGATAAGAGGGCCTTCGAACGTATTTGTAATGAATTTAATGTTTCTACGAGTAAAGATTGGCGCATTAAAGGACCTAGCCATGGTCTAGGTATTCCGTACTCTGGACAAAGAACTATTAAAGATAAAAGCGATTATTTAATTAAAGAGGGTGTGATCCCGTCAAGCTTTGCTCTCTCGGATAAACAGTTTAGAGCAGATCGTATGAACTTTGAGAGTGGCATTCCTTATATTATAACAAAGTTTATGCATCCAAACGATACAACAGACGCTTGAAATGAATTTCTTAATGATAAAACGGAAAATAATTTTACTAACCCAGGATTTGAAAGAGTTAATGAATCGATAAGAACTTATGTATGGGCAATTCTCGGTGCGCAATCGCAAACACGAACGTCCATTATCGGTACTGGGACGGCGTTCCATGCGCAAAAACAGTTTGTCGCAAACGTGGAGGACCCCATTAATTCACCAGTTGACATACCATCGTCTATAAAGCGTTTTCAAGATGCATTACAGTACGCTTTGTTTATGCGCCGGGACTATACATGTCTCCGAGTAATATGGAACTTAAGATCGGTCAAGTGATAGGCTATAATAATAAAATTGTTATCGCTACCGATCAACAAAAACCAGGTATAAATTCAGATATGAACGTCGAATTAATAACGCAAACGATCACGGGTGAAAAGGGAATAGTCAAACCACAAACACCAACTATCGCGCAACCATCTACTGATGCGCAAGTGTCACCACATATTGCGGCTAAAAATCAACAACATATCGATGAAAAAACAGCGCTTGTAGTGGGTGGAGTCTCGGTTGGCTTACTCATGATTTGGTGGTTAAATAGTTCTTAGCGAATACGTACAACAGCCCTGCAATTGGCGATTATCACGATCTGTACTTAAAAACCGATGTACTGTTACTCGCCGATATATTCGAGATATTTAGAAAGACGTGTTTAAAACAATACGGCTTGGACCCGGCATGGTACTATTCCAGTCCCGGACAATCGTGGGATGCATTGTTGAAGAAGACCGGCGTAGAACTAAAATTACTCACAGATTACGATATGCACTTGTTTATTGAGAAAGGATTAAGAGGGGGTATATCGATGGCAGCGAAAAGGTATTCCAAGGCTAATAATAAATTAGTGGAAGGATACGATCCGAGTAAACCCGACATGCATATATTATATCTCAACGCTAACAATTTGTACGGATGGGCTATGAGTCAACCTTTACCCACGGGTGGTTTTGAGTGGTTCGATGATATCGATAATAATGATGAGAATAAAGGGTACATACTAGAAGTTGACCTAGAATATCCGAGTTCGTTACATAAAGATCATAACAGTTATCCGCTAGCTCCCGAAAGATTAATGGTTAATAAAGACTGGATGTCGGAATATCAACGCTCCTTGATGGGTAATAGTAGGTTAGCTAACGTAGAAAAACTCGTACCAAATTTGATGGATAAGACAAAATATATAGTTCACTACAGAAATCTCCAGTTATATCTATCGTTAGGTATGAAACTTAAGAAAATACACAGAGTTCTAAAGTTTGATCAAAGCCCTTGGATGGAGCCCTATATAAGGCTGAACACAGATTTAAGAAAGATAGCTACCAGCGATTTCGAAAAGAATCTGTATAAGCTCATGAATAACTCGGTATTTGGTAAAACTATGGAGAATCTAAGGAAGCGTGTTGATGTTAAATTAGTCAGATCTAATGAGGAAGAAAGACTCAGGAAACTTATAGCCAGTCCGGCTTTTAACAGAAGCAAGATATTCGATAACGACTTAGCCGCGTTGCATATGCAGAAAAGTAATATAAAATTCAACAGACCGGTGTACGTCGGTATGAGTATTCTCGACTTGTCAAAACACTTAATGTATGACTTTAATTACAACGAACTTAAGAAGCAATACGGCGATAGATGCTAGGTGTTATATACCGACACAGATTCTTTGTTGATGGAAATACAAACCAAGGATGTGTATAAAGATATGGCAGAAAAAATAGATATGTACGACACGAGCGATTACCCAAAAGATAATCCACTGCACAGCGTAGTAAATAAAAAGGTGTTAGGTAAGATGAAGGATGAATGTGCTGGGACCCCTATAGCGGAGTATGTAGGATTAAGACCTAAGATGTATTCTATAAAAAAGTCCGATAATGGAGAGATAAGAAAAGCCAAGGGTGTTAAGAAGTATGTTGTAAAAAGCATATCAAACACGAACAGTATAAAGAATCATTATTCAACGGTAGAACGTTCAAACACGAGATGAACTCTTTAAGAAGTTACGATCATAGGATATATGGATTAAGAATGAACAAGACATCATTATCCCCCTTAGATACAAAGAGATGGATTGATAATGATGGTGTAACTACCTATGCTTATGGTTATGGTGGTAATACCGTACCGTCGGGAACTATGAACAACTCTTCTCGTACAAATGCCCTACCCGGTCCATCTTGAAGATAATAAAGAATAGGCTCTCCTTCTTTCATAACCAATCGACTAATGTTATACGTCTTAAGGGACCATATGGGATCGGTTGCGCGACGTAGGCCTCCTTCGAGTTCACCGGGCTGGTATAAATATCTTACCCTTACTCTATCCGGAAGTTTTCGTTCTTTGCCTCTCCTCGGTGCTGAAGATTCGGAAGTCACGGATTTCATTTTAATAGCATCGGATGGTTTCTTCCCTATTAATCTTATTACTTCATTATTCAGCGCTGATACAACAGCTGATAATCGTGTCACCCATTCGGTTGATCTCAATCGCTCAGATTTCATTTCGATCCCATACTGATAGCCAAACAAACGTTCTGCTAATGTCCTGTTAAATCTTTCAACGATAGCTTGACTGCGGTGGGCCTCTCTTTCACCACGGACGATTTTGACATCGTGCTTTGTTAACAGTTTAGTTATCGATCCTATAAACTCGCGACCGGGATCTACTTGAAATAGCTTAGGCCATTTTAGCGGTCCGCGTTTATATATGCGGCTCAGTGCATTAGCTACTTCTGTTGATTCTTTCGATGTTAATGGCTCAGCCTCTTTGTATCGACTAGCCACATCCACTACTGTTAAAGCGTATTTATACGTTTTGCGTTTTACCTTATCGTGGGGAAGAAACAAGAGGTCAGCCTGATGAACTTCATTCGTCGTAGAAATATCAAACTTCTTCCTCCGTATATACTGCGGTGCCGGTAAATATATTTGTCACAACTCTTGTTTCTTTAACCAATCCTTGGCCACATCTTTAGATACCTTAGCCGCAGTGGCTAATTTTTTATTTGCTCCTACACCTTTCCAATATCCTCGTGGGCTATAGTAAATTTTATTCATTATTAATTAATATTGATGTTTCGTTTAATACAAATCATGACTATCGTTGAATCGCATAGTCATTTACACATAAAAAATGCTACCTGTAGTAGCAGTATAGGTATATGAATCCGGCTCCAGTGGAAGTGAGCCAGAACCCCCATTATCTATACTACTTTTTTTATATATTTTTTATTTAGTTTTTCTCGTAATTCAAGTGGCTAAAATGGTTATAAATGGGAACTAATATACATATAATATTTTTTCAGTTCATTAATTTTCATTATTATGTCCAAGAATGCAGTTTATTAGGGATATTATATTGGCGCTGGACACATCCTTAATATCACTAGTGTTAGGGTAGGTTACCCCGAACTCTATCCTTTAGCCCTTGGATCCCCTTTACGATCAATCGCCCCTTTACGATCTTTAGGGTTAGGTACCCGTTTAGTGGCTATTAGATTACCCTAACTCTGTCCTTAGCCCTTTGGATCACCTTTACGGTCAATCATCCCTTTACGATCATTAGGGTTAGGTAAATCTACCCGTTTAGTGGCTATTATCTATTCTATAGCGGCTCCTAATATTCTTCACACAAAAACGTCGAGTAAAAAGGATGAAATGGTTTTGTGTCGAATACTTTGGCAACTGGAAACTGTCCTGGAACATTCACACAAGCCACTTTCACTGGCTACATTTTTTCAGTACTGATTCAAAAGCGAACTCACCGTTGTGTCGTCACTCATGCACATGCCTCCCTGGTTCCTTACTATTATCCACATCATCCTTACAGTGTTCCCTACAACACTTTTCTGTCACAAAATCCACCTGGCGAATGATTAAATACCATGTCATTCATGCGTACTCACGAGTTCGACGTCTGACGCCTGTAGCGGTTTTCAGTTCGCACCATATCGGATCATTCCTCGATACACGGTATCTTGTAGATTACGGAATGGGATGAGTGTGCTAAATGGCATCGGGATAATTTGTAAGTGTCCGTAGACTAAAGTCACGAGACACCATGCCTACCCGTAACCTATGCAAGTGTCCGTCACCTATTCGACCCTTTTCGTTCACTTCCGTAACGTCGTTAGCATGACTTGGTAAATTTGCACTTTGTTTCAAAGTGTGGACGTAGCTGAGTCGGTTAACTGTCGGGCTAACAATCCAAAGGTCGCGAGTTCGCGTCCGACGGATTCTCACAAAAACTTGTTGCTTGTCTTTGAGACATGTGACCTATGACAGAGACCGTCCTCACGAGAAGATGTGGTACTGTATTCTAAAGGTGCACCAAGAGAACATATCACAATGATGAAATGATATTTATGTCAAAGTATACATTCGTTGAGAATTGTCTGTACTGGTTACTGAGACATACGCATGCTATATTGTTTTCATTGACTGAAATACTCAGGGTTTCATAATATCACCAAATATAGATAGATAGATAGATAGATAGATAGATAGATAGATAGATAGATAGATAGATGTAAATGTAAATAAAATCAAAAGGGACAATTTGTTTTCTCAGGGGCAATACTAGTTGCTGGTCCAAGATGAGCTGTAAACTAACCATCTTCCTGACGCAAGAGAGTTAAATGACTATAAACGTCCAGTTTCCACCTTTGCCGAACTAGGCTGGTATTATGGACTTACATTTTGACTGGGCTAAACGAGTCTATGCATAGTCCAATCAAAATCGCTCACCAAAATTGAAATCCGGTTTAGTAAACTGTCAAGCAGAGTTAAGTCGATTGCAGGATTTGCACAGCATCTGCACCGCCAAGTCATCAACAGATATTTTCCAAATCTTTTCAAGTTTTTAATCAAGGTGCTCACTGGATTTGATGCAAGACCCGTTTTATCACAATATAGATCTTGATTGTTCATCAGATCATCTTGACTGGGTGGCGCAATTTTGTTTGAAGCAAATGCAAGTGATAGGAGAGGTGGAATCTGATTGGTCCATAGGAGAGGCATAGAGGGGACATAACTCGTAACAGCCACTGGTGGCGCTATGATCAAGCCCAGGAATTCCAGCCTAGTTCGGCAAGGGTGGAAACTAGACTTTTAAAGTCAGTTAACTCTCTTGCCTCAGGAAGATGTAAACTAGCTGGATCTGAGTAATTGTGTTGAAATATAAATAATAAATAGATTAAAGCATTATAAATAAGCATTAAACTCACTGACATATTAACTCAATTGCTTGCTACTCCTCAAATGAACTTGACTGCTTTCTATTTAGCTTATCTATATGTGTCCTTTTTTTCATATGCCACACCTCAATGATCTCATATAATTTGGGTGATCTGAACAGGGTAAGTACTGTTTGAATTCCTCCTATCTTACATCAAAGCCCCTGACCTTTAACTTGCTCACCGGAAAAAGGTTGAAGTGAGCTTATGGCATTGGGTGTTTTCCTTTGCCTGTCAGTCCTTGGTAAACATGACATCTCTTATGAAACAATAAACAGGACTCCAGAGGTTTTTGTTGAGCCACTGAGTATTTACTCATTAGTTATCATTCACTTTGGTATCTATAGATAGTTTTTTTGTATCCCCTGCTCATACAAATCTGTGTTCAAACATAATGTCCGACCATAATGCTAGCAGTAGAAACTTACAGTTTAGTCAACTAGTCCTTATAATGATAACATATCATGATATAGCAAAACCCTTAAAATTGGCATATTTCTGCTAGTCGTTGTGATACCTTAACTGTTGGGCAGTTTGGCAAGGACTTCAGGACTAGTTCCAATGCATTAGGGGCTGGTCATGTGACCCTTTTTGGAAACCATACAATGTGTTATAGATATATGGAAAGCTCTTGGAAATCTGCAACAACAGTATCGCTAAAATAAATCAAATTACCAAAATAATGACTTCATGGCCATTTGAAGTTTAGCAAAAATAAAAATTTTCGCTGATTTTCTTACTGCCTATCATTAACTCCTTACACATCAGGACTAATGTCAAAAAACCCCAACAGTATTGTATCTGCGGAAAGAGCAGACCTTCGTCAGTAATCTCAATACAGACAAAGAAATGGCAGACAAAGAAATGTGCATACATTTTAGATATTTGTTGTAACTCCCGTCTGTCCTAAGGATATACTATTACTCCTCTGAAGTCTAGTCTGTTGGGTATATTTTTTAACTTATCCTGCATTACTCCTTAATGCATTTATTTACTGAAATGAAGCTGTGCGGAAGTGGTGATGTCACCGAATCTTCATGTTACTGCTTGTCACCAGACAGACGTGTTAATAATTGGTCTCAAACTTGTGGCTTTAGTTCTGTGGTTGTGCTCTGCTCCCACCTAAATTTCATCTGTGATGGAGGGAGTATATGTTTCTATATTGTCATTATGCTTGTATTTGTGTAAAAGAATATATAAATTGTACATTAAGAGACTTTGTCTTTCTCCTTTACATTTTTGTTGTTCTAATTCACCATCTTGAATTTGATAATGTGTCTCGTTTCTCGAGGCAGTCAGGTTTTTTCAGTTACTGGCTTGGTAGTTAAAATAATAACCTTTAGCTGCAAATTGGCTTAGCGAGTGGTTTACGCCTGTTAAAATAAGTGTTATTTGTTATAATAAAATTATTTTTTTTATTTAAACTTTGGTTTGTCATGTTTATTTCTCAGTCTTTGCAAGTTATTTTTTCAATACAACATTTACCTTTTTGTGTTTATATTATGCTTGCATTTTGTATTATTTGCTGTTGTAAAATGTCTGCTAAAAATCTTTATCCACGGTGTCTGTATTGTTCTCAAGTTTGTACATCAGAGTTGAAATGTAACTTTTGCTCCATTCTCTGCCTGTCAAGCTTTGATAGGTACAGCCATAAGGCTTGGCTCTGTAATTCAATTTCTAGACTTAAGCGCACACTGATTTCTTCTACTGTTTTTCATCTTGACGTCCTCAGACATGTCAAACTCTAGTTTTGCTTTTTATGGACATGATTGAGCGAGTAGTACTGATCTGCGCAGATGTTGCGCTATACAATTTCCTCGACCTTGTGTCATCAGGGTTTATCTAAATTGAGAACTACATCTGAAGGTATGCCCACCACCGTAGTGTCTGATACAGATGCAATAAGGTGTACCATATATCGCTGTGTATGAGGCAAGTTTTTCGTACCTAGAATTAGGGGGCTTATACACAGGGTAGAAGAGTTTTGATGTTTTTTTCCCCCAACACAAAGATATTACTGTGAGCACGTAACATCGGAAATACAATGTCAACAAATCCATACTGAAGTACAGTGGATAACGAACTTCAGTGGATTGAGAATGGATTTATATATCATAATAAATGCCATACACTGACTCGCTGAAAAGTCATATTTGTTGTAGTTTGACTATTATATGTCAACATAAATTGTCAACATAAATTTTCACTATCGCGAGTGCGGGAGCATCGACGGTGATAGGTCAAATTGGACCATAAAAATATCCGGCAATAGCGATCAGCTGTACCAAAGTGCTATGCTTATGGGTAATAATTTATTTCAAATATATGTATAAAATATCTGTAAACTGGCTATTTATGTCCGTTATGATGACACCTCTACATAGGAAAGTGAGAGACTAGTTGTTAATAACCAATAAATTCCATCGAAGCAAACAGGAAGTGATTAATGTGACCAATCAAATTAATGCTACTTTCTACGCATCACATACCGGTATTCTGTAATGGCCTTCATGTCCGGATACGCTTCATGGAATTTTTTAAAGCCACTGCTGCAAATTGAAAAGCCCTGTGAACCAACACAAAGTGCAAGAAAGAGGGGAAGGACTTTCCAACAGTCATGGAAGCTCAAATTTCCATGGTTAGAAGTGCATGAAACAAAGTCAGTAAAGTCATGAATAAAATGACTTTAACTATATTGACAAGTGTTTGCTCTCTTAAATTTCTGAATTTCTGTTGGACTTGTAACTTAATATCTAGGCCAGTAGTTTTTATTTCTTACTGGCCCAGTGGGCTAGTGTTTAGATAAGACATTTGTCAAACCCTGATCTGTTCCTTTCCGTGAATTCACTGAAGGGATACAATGTGATTTTTTCTTCAGAAGACTGACACATTTTTATTGCAGATGTAGGGATTGTGTATGCGCTGGTGACATGCTTCAATCTGATTCACTTTATGGACGGGGTATATAGATTAGCATCAATTTCTTGCGGGGGGGAAGGATGTCGCCTTATACGTGGGGTTGCTTTATAGACGGCAAGATACGGTAATGCAGGATAAGTTACAAAATTTTGTAAAATCTAAATATTTTTTACATTTGTATACTTATCCTGCATAACTAGGTCTAAGGGCCCACCGGTCTCAGACCAGACTCCCCATGATATCTTCAGATGAAATTACATGTGACAAGCAGTAATATGAAGATTCAATGATGTCATCAGTTTCGTTCGATCACATGGCAGCTGTGTAGGGTCGGCTTCGCAACTGGTTAGAACATTGTTTTCAGCAGCCTAGACCTCGCACAGCCTCCTTTCTGTTAAAAGGTAAGCAGTAGAAACTAATTTTACACCAATGATACAGTGTCTCCCTTTACCAGCATTTTACCAGTAAAACGGGCCATGCACAGGTACAGGTCCAAAATATTGTATGTACCAGTCTTTTTAGATGCTGCCAATCCAGTGAACCAGTAAATTTATAACTCTACAGAAACACTGATGACGACATTTACAAAAAAATCTTGTTCAGTTGATTCTTAATTTGCATCTGTTCGTGTGGTGCTCCAAGTGTGTAACACATCGACTCACAACCGCTGTATACATGTCCAATTAACAGTAAGCAAGATATGTTGTTGTTATGCACTATTCATGCATTTGTGATGGTGCCACAAGTGGGGCAAGATATGCTCACCTTTTTGCAAACACCTGGTATCATCGCTATTTGCTAGTGATTAATAAACACGCGCTCATGATATAGTCAGAATAGTAATATGGCATAAATTGATCTTTACCTTCATGTATTGTTGTGAATGTATTAATGTGTTATTCAGTTTGCATGCAGAAACTTCCATTATTGCATTTCATTGTTCACCCTTGTATCATGAGTATGACCTGATGTTCCAAGTAAGTTAGAACAGTTCAGATAAGTTACAGAGCAAGTTCAGATAAGTTACAGAGCAGTGTAGCCCTAGTTTTAGCTCACCTGACTGAAAGTCAAGTGATGTTGCATGTTGTCCGTTTGTTTGTCTGTCATTAACTTTCACGTTTTCGACATCCCTGAAACTGCAGTTAATGGAGCACAAGACACAACAAGGTGGGGTTGCCTTCAACTCAGCCCACTGCAACCATGCATCAACTTACACCAGCCCAATGTCATAGTTCCCTTTGAGTCCAATCTCAAGACATACCTCTGAGGTGGTGGACAATCCAGTCCTTTGTCTTTGACGGAATCTCTTTAGAGTTTGTTCCCCCTCAACACTTATTTGTTGACATGTCTCTACAAAGTTGTCAACCTAGGGGATGTGGTCAGTGGTCAGACTGCACATCAATAGTCTGGAATTCTTGGCAGTAATATGTGTTATATTCAGTTATGGAAATGCCATTTGATCAATCACCTACGTCAAGACGATTGCAGGGTCTTGGAGGTACTGTTGGTACTTATGCAGCAGCTATCAACTCTGTCCTGGGAGCATCTAGAGTGAAGAAGATTAGCACTGCTCCAGAGAAAACAGCAATGCTTAAGAGTTTTTTCCTTGAGGGAAAGAAGCACTGCTTCAGTCATCCTGCATGGGATCTTGGGAGGGTTGTACATTTAACCACCACCCCCTATGAGCCACTATAGGAGCAGCAATCCAGACGCATGTATTGGCGAGGTACATGCATCAGATGTTACACAGTTTGATGGGGCCTCATGGGAAGGTGCGTCTTCTTGGGACCTCGTTCTCAAGTATCAACAATTGGGCCATGAGAACTGTCATGTTCACAATGTCATTTCTGTCTACAGTCTCAGGAAAGGAAGATAAGGATGATCTTTCTGCTCAGTCCAGGCTTTGAGACTTTACCTTGAAGTTATGAGGCCTACAAGAAGATATGACGAAAGGAAACAGCTAACTCTTCCTTTGGTGCATTACAACAAGATGGAGGTCTCCAAGAATACCATGGCATTATATAGCTAAAGGCAACCAGCTTGCCGGCATATGGACATGCAGGATTGGATCCACCTCTTACTCAACCTGCACGAGATTGGAGCGCTGGCTTCCACTATGGCCTTACATTCCAATTGTTCCTTCACAATAGGTTGTATCAGGATAAGGGGGCACGGGTGGCCCAGTCGTCTAAAGCGCCGCAATTCGCTGTGCAGAGTTGTGTCCCTTGGACAAGCCAGAAACCTATGATTGTGGGTTCGAATCCCGGTTCGCCCCGATTATGTTTCTAGGTTTGTCAGCACCATACCCGTGCTTGTGGGTTTCACCAAAGTGGTAAACGTCTTAGACATGCATCACTTCGGGCTTTCCTCCCACGTTAAGCTGACACGCCGTGATATAACTGGAATACTGTTAAAAGCGGCGTTAAACCCAACTCACTCACTCACTCACTGTATCAGGATAAGAAAAAAATTGCATACCCATGAACCCATGGACGAAATTGAGGGTTTAAGGAGAGGTAACTCTGATTGGTGACATTGTGGAGAGTGCCCCCAGGCAGAGAGACATGTTTAGGTCCTGTATTAAGGGATCGCAGAAAGAGGGATTTGGAATGGGTTGTATCAGGAAAGGTATTTTAAGGTATTAAAAACAATTCGATCCTGAATATGTCCACATTATTTCTTCATAAGCTACAGAGCCTTGTGGCTGTCTTATTTACATTTTGGAAGTGTCTTCAAGTGACCTACCTGCATCTATGCATATATTGTCTGGGAAATCTGTTATTACAAAATGAGATTGGCCACGGGGTTTTTTTCTACCTTTTTTTTCAGTACGTTTTACACTGATCTTGCACTTTCATTATGGATTATTTACATGTGGAGAGAGATATTTCCTGTCACATTGATCAATGCATGATCCTAGTTATGTTATATTTTCAGCTGGACTGCAGTGGCAACATGGCGTTGGGTGGCAAATGATGAAAACTGTGGCATATGTAGGATGGCCTTTGATGGCTGCTGCCCTGACTGCAAGCTCCCTGGAGATGACTGCCCTCTTGGTGGGTGCTCACACCAAACATGGCACAGCTCACATGCAGCCACAAATATCACATACATATCTCAGGGACAAACAATGTGCAATTAAAATTCTTCATGTGTTGCTATGAAATATAAATTACTGCTCATGTATTCCGGGTTTTTTTATTTATGTGATTATGCTGACTAGAGATTTTGACCGACATTACAAAAAATGAGACCTAGAGTACCTAGGTTCTCACAGGTGTTTCATGGTCGATGTGAGCATGCTGAGAGCTCCTATTATCAATATGAATATTCAGAGCTCTAGCCAGCACTGTTAACATGGGATCTGCTGTACTGATTTATTGTTTGTTTCCTGTTTCAGTGTGGGGCCAATGTTCTCACTGCTTCCACATCCATTGTATAGTCAAGTGGCTCAATTCCCAACAGGTGCACCAGCTCTGTCCAATGTGTAGACAGGAGTGGAAGTTCAAGGAGTGATGCACACAGCTAGGAGTTGGCTGAGCTCTTACACACACATCATAGACATACTCATTCTGCTGGAGGTTCTCCAAAGACAGGTTGTGATAATGATGCTGGTTCCAGAATGATGGATGTATGTTGGATCAAGATGAGTTGTATAGCACCAGTGTGACATTAAGTGTTGAAGGGATGGAAATTGTTGTCTTTTCCACTTTGCTTGTACATAGATTAATAGTTGTAACTGGTTATTTTATAATCTCCTTACCAAGAAAGATTTGTGTAACTAACTGCTGGATGGATGACATAAGGAGCATCAGTGGAGCGTCTATCTGACCACGTGTAATAATCAGTGACGCATCCGTCTGATCATGTGTAAGCATCAGAGAGGCATCATCTGACTGTGTGTAAGAATCAGTGAGGCATTGTGTAGGCATTAGTGAAGCATCCATCTGTCCATGTGTAAGCATCTGTGAACCATCATCTGACTGTAAACATCAGTGACGCATCCATCTGACCATGCGTAAGCATCATCTGACCATGTGTAAGCATCAGCTGACCGTGTGTTAGCATCAGCTGACCGTGTGTAAGCAACAGGGAAGCATCATCTGACCGTGTGTAAGCATCATCTGACCGTGTGTAAGCAACATCTGACCGTGTGTAAGCATCAGTGAAGCATCATCTGACCATGTGTAAGCATCAGCTGACCGTGTGTTAGCATCAGCTGACCGTGTGTAAGCAACAGGGAAGCATCATCTGACCATGTGTAAGCATCATCTGACCGTGTGTAAGCAACATCTGACCGTGTGTAAGCAACAGGGAAGCATCATCTGACCATGCGTAAGCATCATCTGACCGTGTGTTAGCATCAGCTGACCGTGTGTAAGCAACAGGGAAGCATCATCTGACCATGTGTAAGCATCAGCTGACCGTGTGTTAGCATCAGCTGACCGTGTGTAAGCAACAGGGAAGCATCATCTGACCATGTGTAAGCATCATCTGACCGTGTGTAAGCAACATCTGACCGTGTGTAAGCAACAGGGAAGCATCATCTGACCATGCGTAAGCATCAGCTGACCGTGTGTTAGCATCAGCTGACCGTGTGTAAGCAACAGGGAAGCATCATCTGACCGTGTGTAAGCATCAGCTGACTGTGTGTTAGCATCAGCTGACTGCGTGTAAGCATCAGTGAAGCATCCGTCTGACCATGTGTAAGCATTAGCTGACTGTGTGTAAGCATCAGTGAAGCATCCGTCTGAGCATGTGTAAGCATTAGCTGACTGTGTGTAAGCATCCATCTGCAGAGCTGTCAACCTAAAATGTTTGTAGAAATTGATGGATGTTTAAGCCGGGGTCCAGGGTGGCGAAACCCCCCAGGAAAAATTGGGTTTTTAAGTTTTAGATTTAGACACCTTAGATTCATTGTTAAGCCAGCATTTCTGTTTTCTGTAATAAACTAAAACAAAGAATTAAATAATTAAAAAACATTGTTTTCCAGATATCATCATTTAAGTTGTCAATACTATTAACAAACATACAAATTAATGTCATTATTGCATAAAACACAAAGTGTTTAACTGTTTATTCATTTCATGACCCAGACTAACAAATAGACTACTTTAATAATACCATATTTTCTTGAGTATAGTGCGCACTTTTTTCCCCAAAAACACAGCTGTGTAGAAGGGGGTGCGCATTATACACGAATTATGAGTTTGGATGTTTTTTCCCCCCATGGAAAGACATTACCGTGAGCACGAAACACCGGAAATACCATGTCAATAAATCCATACTGAAGTACGCAAAATAATCATGTAATTACACTGTCTGTCTATAAAAAGTGTTCTTTGTATTTCTGGACTTATGTTTGTAACTTACTTCATTAATTTTATTCAAAATTCCTTATAATATTGTTTTTATTAATTTTGGCGAAATCGTGTGTGAAGCGATCGGAAGATCGCACAACTCACCGTTATTAACAGCAACCACGGTCAGAATACCGCTATTGACGCCTTGAAACGAACATTAGTTGACAGAGAATGGATACATATATCATAAATGACATACATGACTCGTTAAAAGTCATATTTGTTTTTGTTTGACGATTCTATGTCAACATGAAATTCTCGCGCTCACGTGATCACGTGCGCGTGAGCCTTGACGGTGACTGGTCAGACATGTTCCATGTAAAAAATAATACCCGGGAATAGCGATCAGCTGCTTCGCTTAGGGTTATTATTATTTTAAATATGTTTAGTAAAGGCTGCATATAATTAAGAAAATAATGGAATATATTATTCCTGATAAATAAAATAGTTTCAGATACAATTGTTGCCGATCCTTGCATTAAAAATCCTATAAAGTTATATCATTGGGTGTGTCTTGACCGAATCAACGGTCGATTCCAAGAAAACGTGTGTACAGCTGATTGCTGTTTCCAGCTTAGTTTACGAGAAAATACACAAGGTAATCTTAATCCCTAGATATAAAACAATGCCTAGCAGAACAATAAATACTATTTAAATGGTAAGTAAACATGTCTGGTGATTTTTTATCTCAAATTTCGAATTTGTACTGACGAAGTTTCTCAGCACCTGTTCGTTTGCCGGACTTCGCTGAAAGGGTACGGTGTAAATTTTTTCTGCGCATAATATTAAAATTTCTTTTTTTTTCCAAAATATTGAACCCGCTAGAGGGATGTGCGCATTATACATGGGTGCGCACTATACTCGAGAAAATACGGTAGTATGTTGAGCACACAACATAAAAGCAACCTTAGAATTATTCTTCATAGGATTAAAATACAATCACCTTTATCTCATCTCTTCACACAATTGTCCTTTCATTTTCACATCAGTCATGAATTGCAAAAAACATATTATGCATCAAATGTAACTAATAATATTTCTATCTTTTTCTACACTTGATTATTTACTTCTTAGAGTGAAGAGTGTTGTATTGTCTTGTAGCACTTTTTGCTTTAACAAGGATTTCCTTTGGTGGTTCCCATTTGTAGCAAAGTGGTGATGACTCTGGTTGTGCCATCTTGATGGTAATGAGAGAAGACAATGTTCCATTCACTGATAATGGGTTCCTGAAGTCAGTTTTGTTCTTTCGGATCATGCTAAACACCATCTCCTCTCCTGCATTTGAATGTGGAATAACAAGCACAAGTTTCGCCACCTCACTCAAAGCACCAAACTTTGGGCTACCACCTGCAAGTCTCACACTTGACATATATCCCCAGATGATATCCATTCTGTGGAATGATCCACCATCATCATCTTTTACCAGTGACTGATCCCATATGTCATTGGGTATATCACTTTTATCAAGAAGTTGATATTCTGTGAATTCTTCTTGCACTTTATTTGCATGTTGTGCAGTTTGATAAGGCAGTAGATGTTGGTACCTCTTGATAAAGAAAAGTTCATCTTCAAAGCATGCCTTTCCCCTCTCTTCAAAATTGACAAATCTTGCATACTGTAAGATATCATCATTGTCCAGGCATGGTAGTTTCTTGACAGTTTCTGTTTCTGTTCCTGCCATCTCATAAAAGAAGCGAACTCCTTCTGCCTTCTGCCAAATTTCTGCCTTTCTCTTGGAGAGATGTCCCCTTCTTCTTCCAATGACTGGATCTTTTCTCTGGTCAGCAAGCCAATGAATATTTGCTCATCAGGGAGTTGATTGTCTTTTGGGGTGAAGTCAACATCAGCTAATACAGGAGGGCTTTCTCTTATGACATCAATCTTGATGAATTTTCCTAAAAGTTTCTTGAAGAAGGATTGCATTTGTGGATATACTGCATATATGCAGGGATCTTTTCGCTGAAGAAATCTGTTGAATCCAGTGAAGAGAGGAAGCACTGACTGGTAAAACAATAAGTTTACTTCTGTCATGGGATTTTCATAATGACCCCTCAACCGATTGAATCTTTCTTGGAGCTCATTAGCTGATTTGAAGTAACTCCTACTTCCCTCAAACAATTCCAAGTTCCTCCCCACAGCTCTCTCAAGACTTAACCATCTTGTGTTAACATTTTAACTATAGTTTTGTAATCTGTGTCACAGAACTTGCAGAAATCACTAAGGATTGTCTTTCTCTCAGTCAATTTTTCCAACCTATAATAAATGTCCACACAACAGTCTTCCACATCAAAGTGAGTCACTCTTTGAAAGGCTTCTGATGCTCTGCAGGCTATATTGTGGACCAAATGACATTGACATCCACAACCCCAGTCACCCTTGACTTTATACTTTATACTATACTTCTATCCTAAGTTGACTGATATATTGTCTTCACCAAATGCAACACAGTGATCCCAGGGAATTCCATATTGTTCTATTTTCTCATTGATCTTATCAAATATTATAGCTGCTTCAGCTGAATTCTCCCCAGATGTGCAGCACATATCCAAAAGATGAAGTTGAACCTTGCTTGTGTTGACATCATATATCCTTACAGTAAGGGGATTCATTTTCTCCAATTCAGTGTCGTTAGATTCATCCACAGCAAGAGAGCAGGGCTTGTTCTTCATCATCTCAATCAGGGTACCTGCAACAAAAGGACAAAATACCTTGTTTTTCAATCCTGAATTAGGCCTACATGAAAAACATTAAACCAGTCTATCATTATATCACATTTGAAAGAAAATTCTGTTACATGTACTGTATTACTAGTTATATATGTTTAGAGAAAATACTTTAGTATTTATGAAAAAAGTATTATGGGATTGATATTGAGAATATAACTTTTTATACTTAAGGTATCAGACATACCTCTAAAATATGGAGCAATAGCACCATTTACCATACAGGTTGTTTTGGTCTTTGCTTCTGCAAACTGTTTTGCAATCTGAGAATCTGGGAAAATATCTGCAAAAACTGGACTCTAATTTCAGCTGTGGCCAAGGGAAGATTATGCTGGGCAATCACATTGGCGATCTCAACTTCAGCACGGATAACCTGAAGTCATAGGGGGAAAAAATAATCATTTAATAAAATCATCAAGATAATTTTATACTCAATATATCTTTATGTTAACATCCTTTAGAACAATTACTAAAATTAGAAATATAACTAATATTTTTTTTCATTTAAAATGTTAAAAAAATCCTTTTTAGAATATAAACATTTATCAACTGTGTATGGAATATCATCATGTCAATCATTATTACAATAACACAATTTTGACTAAAAATGTATCACACCACCACAGATTATGACATAAAGCAAAATGTTAGAACAGTGATTAAAGAAGATTAATAATTGAAAACAACCACCACAAATGATTAGAGCTTTTAGATTTCTTTGAACACAGAGGTAGATATGTAAGTGTCAGGAAAGAAAGTCAAAACTATTCTACATAGAACATACCAAACAGTTCATGCATATTTTCTGTAATGCAAACATCACATCATAATTAATAGGAATAATCATTCATAACCATATCAATAATTATTTTTAAAAAACACACAAGTTGTTCACATGTGTTCTCAAATAAAATAATTTTGAACGATGACAAAATGCAAAATCAGAACAAAAATAATGAACTCTTACCTTATCACTTCTGGAAGCTTGAGTGACAAATGAAGACAGAAGAGAAGACATTGATGATTTGATGTTTTCCAAATCTTTGTGAGATTTTCTTTGAACATGAATTTCAACATCTTGCAATCCCTGATGTTTGCAACTTACGCTTCGGTT
Source organism: Haliotis cracherodii (assembly GCF_022045235.1). NCBI lineage: Eukaryota > Metazoa > Mollusca > Gastropoda > Lepetellida > Haliotidae > Haliotis > Haliotis cracherodii. The sequence goes on from NW_027266264.1 coordinate 39,789,720, forward strand.
ACAAACTGTACATCAGAAATGACTGCTGCTGGCTGAATGAGCGATAATGCAAGCATACTTTTTGTCCATGTTTGACTGAATTTCGAGTCATACTTGGCTGCACCTTGATATGAATTGGATATCTTTTTCCTTTCAGCTGGGTTTCTGAAGCAAATTCATAATCACTCATCTTTTCCTCTGTTCCTAGGATATACATACACGTTGTGATCAACTAAAAAACAAGTGAAAACTGAAACTAGTACGAAGACAAAATATGTAAAGGTTAATTTCATTGGCCAAGTGATGTATAAACAGCCAATCACAGTAAACAATACAACTTTGCATTGTGGAATAGGATGGTTTGAAGCGTTAAATTAGTGAAATGTAATTCAAAATTACTTTTTAAAAACATTTGTCTCAAGAAAGATGTAAGCATCGTCTGACTGTAAACGTCAGAGAAGCATCCTTCTGACCGTTTGTAAGCATCAGTGATGCATCCTTCTAACCATGTGTAAGCATCGTCTGACAGTGTGTAAGCATCAGCTGACCATATGTAAGCATCAGGGAAGCATCATCTGACCATATGTAAGCATCAGGGAAGCATCATCTGACCATATGTAAGCATCAGAGTAGCATCCGTCTGACCATGTGTAAGCATCGTCTGACCGTGTGTAAGCATCAGAGTAGTATCCTTCTAACCATGTGTAAGCATCGTCTGACAGTGTGTAAGCATCAGCTGACCATGTGTAAGCATCAGGGAAGCAACAGAGTAGCATCCGTTTGACCATGTGTAAGCATCGTCTGACAGTGTGTAAGCATCAGCTGACCATATGTTAGCATCAGGGAAGCATCATCTGACCATGTGTAAACAACAGAGTAGCATCCGTCTGACTGTGTGTAAGTATCAGTGATGCATCCTTCTGGGTTCTCTACCACTTCCACTGGAGCCGGATTTATTACCTATACTGCTACTACAGATGGCATTTTTTATGCCAAAATGATTATGCGATTCAACGATAGTCATGAGTTGTATTAAACGAAACGTCAATATTAATTAATAATGAATAAAATTTACTATAGCCCACGAGGATATTGGAAAGGTATAGGACCAATAAATAAATTAGCCACCGCGGCTAAGATATCTAAAGATGTAGCCAAGGATTGGTTAAAGAAACAAGCGTTGTTGCAAATATATTTACCGGCACCGCGTTACATAACCGAGGAAGAAGTTTGATATTTTTACAACGAATGAAGTTCATCAGGCTGACCTCTTGTTTCTTCCCCACGATAAGGTAAAACGCAAAACGTATAAATACGCTTTAACAGTAGTGGATGTGGCAAGTCGATACAAAGAGGCAGAGCCATTAACCTCGAAAGATTCAACAGAAGTAGCTAATGCACTGAGTCGCATATATAAACGTGGACCGCTAAAATGGCCTAAGCTATTTCAAGTAGATCCCGGTCGCGAGTTTATGGGATCGGTAACTAAACTGTTAACAAAGCACGATGTCGAAATCATCCGTGGTGAAAGAGAGGCCCACCGCAGTCAAGCTATCATCAGAAGATTTAACAGGACATTAACGGAACGTTTGTTTGGCTATCAGTATGGGATCGAAATGAAATGCGAGCGATTGAGATCAACCGAATGGGTGACACGATTATCAGCCGTTGTATCAGCGCTGAATAATGAAGTGACGAGATTAATAGGGAAGAAACCATCCGATGCTATTAAAATGAAATCCATGACTTCCGAATCTTCAGCACCGAGGAGATAATGATGTCTTGTTCATTCTTAATCCATATATCCTATGATCGTAACTTCTTAAAGAGTTCATCTCGTGTTTGAACGTTCTACCATTGAATAATGATTCTTTATACTGTTCGTGTTTGATATGCTTTTTTACCACATACTTCTTAACACCCTTAGCTTTTCTTATCTCCCCATTATCGAACTTCTTTATAGAATACATCCTAGGTCTTAATCCTACATACTCTGCTATAGGAGTCCCAGCACATTCATCCTTCATCTTACCTAACACCTTTTTATTTACTACGCTGTGCAGTGGATTATCTTTTGGGTAATCGCTCGTGTCGTACATATCTATTTTTTCTGCCATATCTTTATACACATCCTCGGTTTGTATTTCCATCAACTAAGAATCTGTGTTGGTATATAACACCTCGCATCTATCGCCGTATTGCTTCTTAAATTCGTTGTAATAAAAATCATACATTAAGTGTTTTGACAAGTCGAGAATACTCATACCGACGTACACCGGTCTGTTGAATTTTATATTACTCTTCTGCATATGCAACGCGGCTAAGTTGTCATCGAATATCTTGCTTCTGTAAAAAGCCGGACTGGCTATAAGTTTCCTGAGTCTTTCTTCCTCATTAGATCTGACTAATTTAACATCAACACGCTTCCTTAGATTCTCCATAGTTTTACCAAATACCGAGTTATTCATGAGCTTATATAGATTCTTTTCGAAATCGCTGGTAGCTATCTTTCTTAAATCTGTGTTCAACCTTATATAGGGCTCCATCCAAGGGCTTTGATCGAACTTTAGAACTCTGTGTATTTTCTTAAGTTTCATACCTAACGATAGATACAACTGGAGATTTCTGTAGTGAACTATATATTTTGTCTTATCCATCAAATTTGGTACGAGTTTTTCTACGTTAGCTAACCTACTATTACCCATCAAGGAGCGTTGATATTCCGACATCCAATCTTTATTAACCATTAATCTTTCAGGAGCTAGCGGATAACTGTGATGGTCTTTATGTAACGAACTTGGATATTCCAAGTCATCTTCTAGTATGTACCCTTTATTCTCATTGATATTATTCACATCAATATCATGGACCCACTCAAAACCACCCGTGGGTAAAGGTTGACTCATAGCCCATCCGCACAAATTGTTAGCGTCGAGATATAATGTGTGCGTGTCGGGTTTACTCGGATCGTATCCTTCCACTAATTTATTATTAGCCTTGGAATACCTTTTCGCTGCCATCGATATACCCCCTCTTAATCCTTTCTCAATAAACAAGTGCATATCGTAATCTGTGAGTAATTTTAGTTCTACGCCGGTCTTCTTCAACAATGCATCCCACGATTGTCCGGGACTGGAATAGTACCATGCCGGGTCCAAGCCGTATTGTTTTAAACATGTCTTTCTAAATATCTCAAATATATCGGCGAGTAACAGTACATCGGTTTTTAAGTACAGATCGTGATAATCGCCTAAATTCTTGCAACCTGATTTATCCCAGACCATCAGAGCGTGTTCATAATCGGCATCTGTTATTTTAGATTCCGTTAAGTAACTATTGAATGATTCGAGGGGTGATAATTTAGTTTAGACCAATCATCCATATATTCGTAAGGATATACACCTTTTCTCAGCAACAAATGACGAGTTATCTTATCGGTATATTGATTTGTTATCGCGAAGTCATCGGGATTGTTCGCATTAGCTAAATTGTCCAGGGAAGATAACAGAAACTGTACGGAGTCTATGTATCTAAGCCCATTACTTTGCTTTATTCTAGATTTCCCATCCTTGTCCCTATAATGTATAGGTTTAGTCAACGAGAACGATATGTATTTTTCCATATTATTAGGAATGCATGTTAACCCGCCGTCGGTCTTTGAGATAGCTTGCATAATGAGATGTGAATCGTATCCCCTAAGGTTGTGAAACACAACGGGGATGGGTATTGTTTGAGAATTCATTTTTAGTTTCAAGTTACACTCGTTATGAGCGGCTCCCCGATAATTACCCGTGACGTGGCAATGATCTCTTATGGAATCCCCATCCAGGGGTTTATTACAAACGTGACAACTCGTTATCTTCTTATGGGCCCTCCAATCATCCTTCGTCATACGCATGGGTTTCTTACACGATAATTTTTCCCTGATTATTCTCTCTTCGTTTTGTAGATATTCTAGGAACTTTCCCGCTGCATCGCGACCTCTGTAAATCACGGGAGTGTTTGTTTTCCCATCATACCTTACAACTATATATCCAAACCCACAAGGAATATGTTCTTGAGTTTTGTACGTAAAACTACTATCTTGATTGCTACGGTTGGTATTTTCTATGGGCTTGATAAGCGCTTCGAAGTCGGCATAAATTACGTACAGTACTGGCATTTGATTACATTAATGTTCACATTTTAATATATTTTTCCCCTGTTTAGGCATATCGATCCTGATAGCGGTCTGTCCAACACCTCTTCAGTCTTCTTTATGCACTTCTAATAGATCTTGTCTGCTGTACCCATGTAAGCATCTTTCGCAGAAATATTTCTTTTCCTTATGTTTTGTTTGATCGTATAATAGCCGGTTTAAACTCTTTATCCATGTATAATGATATTTACCATCTTTTTCGATCAAAAATGAATTGATTCTGGGGATATGTTCCGGAGCAGAGCTTATCCTGTGTACAACAATTCCTTTAGAATGTCCGAAAACATTTATAGCTAAATTATTTTGCTTTTCCACCTTATCAATTTGTGATATTGTTGTAGGTTCGTCTATACCATCGAAGTTGAGTCCATCGTTTTGGGGATAGCTAGAAGGTCTATCCGGATGCTTGTCTACGGGGAACAATGCAGATCTTATCATCATTCTTAAACAGTCATCTGATTTATTTTTTACATTAATTATGGCTTTTTTCTTCTTATAATACGGGGGTAAATCTATATAAGATCCACCTTTGAAGGGCATATAATTTGCTATATCTAAATATAATCTATCGATTTTATCAACACCCCAACCCGAACCTCTATTAGTCCAGCGTTCTAAAGTTTCCTGTATCCTCTAAATTGATGTATTGATGTTTATAGTATCGGATTCGGTTATAATTTCTTGGTTGCTACGGAATTATGATTCGGTATATTCGGTGCTATCGTCTGCGCTACTTTTTCTCAATGACATTTTAATCGTCAGCTGGTATTTTATACTATGTAAATCATCTAACTCCTCGTTCATTTTACTCGATATGATGGGCTTAATATCGTTAACTTCCATGTTGGAATTAATATCCATCTTCCAACCTCTTAGACATTTACCAACGCCGGCAGATGTGGGTACAAATATTAATTTTTGTTGTTGATTATTATCATTATCATTATTATCTAGTAAAGCGATCAATTCAGCTCTTCTCATTCGAGAATAACCTCTCAGCCCACTGTTTCTCGCTTGAGCTTTGAGTTCTCTAACAGTCTGGGGTTTGTTGTATTCCAAACCGAGTAAGGTAATCAATTCAGCTTTTCTCATTCGAGAATATCCACGTAGACCACGTTGCTTTGCCATAGCTTTTAACTCTCTGACAAAAACCATTGTGGTTGAATGGTATATGTAAAATGAGACAAATGTCTAATTGGTTGTTTTCATATATCTAAATACGTATTCTCCCCAACCTATTCCTCTCATTGATGTAATCGCTCTTCCTAGCATAAATAATCTGGTTCCTGACCCTATCAGCACCGTGTTTCTTACATAAACAATAACGACCTTTGACCCCTATCCCGCATTCAGAACATGTATATAGTTTATGTTTCCGCGCCTGATGTAATAATTGTGTATGCCGCAGTAAATATCAACACAGCGTCGGTTACATAGAGTTGTCTTACCCATGAGTGTAAATTTGCAATTATTCATGGTTATACATCTATCATATCATTTGTCTAAATACAAAATCAATACAGCAGTCAATCCCATAATCACAAATGTGACCTCGCGGTTCTTTTGTTCCTCTGACGGTGTATAAAACTGACTCATTGTTGGTCTCGGTATTGGGTCGAGTTTTTTCCCATAAACGAGGAAGTATTCGTGCATGGCAGATTCGACATGAATTGAATGTCCTTCCTTAAGCAGTTTTTCATGAATAGAGTCTAATCTCTTCATTCTCTGCCGTGTATATTGTGACTGAGCTGCTTGGAGTTGTTCCATTGCTTCGTTATGTCGTTTACGCTCCTCTTCAACTTCTTTAGCATTTGATTCCCTCATACTAGAAAATAAATAATTACTCCCCGAAAAAGCTAGAGCATTAACAATAGCTCCACCGACCATCATCGCAATTGTTGCCATAGTATATGAATATAAAATATTCAAATGTTTAATAATATAATATATTCAAATGTTTAATTACTTCATTATGTCTTCCAGGATAAGCCCTTGTTTGATGAGCATATCCTTCGTTGCCATAGCCAATATCCAGAACCATCATACCGATGTCAAAACTATTAAAATCTAGCTTGGGAGGTGTGGCTTTAGTAATCATTTTAGCCATACGAGCATAGCCAATGGCCAAGCCGGTGACCACTGCTGAATGATACGTTGCGTTTACCAACATTTTACCGTCTGTCTTATAGCATTATATGGGGCTAACCTCTAATTGAACTTGTTGTATTGGGGGTGATGTTTTCTCTTCTCCGGTCTTATAAAACAACCATACAGCCTCTATACTAACAACTCCTACTAGTGGCCATGTTTTAATCGGATAAATATTTGAATTATTTATTAATTTCGCTTTGCGCGCCAGTCCTCCCTTTCTTCCTGCGGCTTTTTTGGGGGGATTCTTTGTCACTCTGGGTTTTAGTATTTTCTCATTCACATGTGGTGGTTCCTAATTCACTAGTTGTTCCTCGTTCACATGTTGTTCCGCAATCTGTTGTGGTTGTGCATCCTCGTTCACAATCTGTGGTGTCTGTTGAGTCTCCATTATTATTAAGTGGGCATGTATGTTTAAATTGACAATACCTAGCTGTTATTAAAGCTGTGGTGAGTGGAGCTAAAAACATTCCGTATCTATGATAAAACTCACAGCTTACTGAGCTTATAGCGTGTTCTTTCTCGAGAGATTCACATTAATACATGCAATATTCTGTCGGGATAGGGAGAAACGTACTAGCTATGACTGTGTATAGTTCTAATCGTTTTAGTCATGGTAGCTCCAAGTTTAGACTCGTAACGCGCGTACAGTTTTTTAATCTCTTCGTCAGTCATGTTATCAATTTTTTCGATGGTATAATTTTCTCCCAAATATTGGGAACATTTTCCACCGGCTACCAAAGCGGCGAGTCTTTCTCTATGTTTATCTAAAGATTTATCTACATTTTGATCTGCATCAGATTCTTTGAGCATTTGTTCGATGAGTTCGTCGCATTCCATAATGTAATACCTAAGGAGATATTTAAGTCTAACATAATATAGTATGACATATCCAATACAACCCGTAATAATGAACTGTTGCGAAAGAATGATGATTTCGAACCACATTTTATGTCATATTAACCGCTAATGTTCAATTTTGCTATAATTTTTCTATAATTTTGCTACATTTTTGCCATATTTTTGCTATATTTGCTATAATTTTGCTGCATTTTTGCTAAGCAATTGCATAAGCAGCTGGTTGATCGGTTTTTAATACGAGTTTACAGTGCTTCGTTGCCGCTAACAGTTTTCTGACTTTGTCACATTCAAGCTTGGTATAAATGACATCATTTTCGCGTAAACATTCCTCGAATGAATCTCGATCTTTGCAATGAAACAGCGCTACCCATTTGGTCTGCTCTCTGAGATCTTTCAGGACAGAGTTGTATTTTTGAGTAAGTACCCAAACGCTATGTTGAGTATGCCGTCCGGAGAATGCTAAATACGAAAGCATATCTTTCTTTTTTGTTAATTCTTTACTCGCGCTGCAGTCGTCTATTACGAAAAGGGTTGATTCTCCTTTGTATTTTTCGTGACATACTCGGAGACAGTCTTGTAAACGATCGCCCGGATCGACTCTGTGTACCCCGTCGTCATTCATTACCCAATCTCTTGATAAGTATGTTTTATTAACGCTTATAGTCGGGCACAGAATAATAATATGATCGAAAACGTTCCGATAATGACTTTGTAAAATATCTAGAATAAAAGCTGTTTTTCCACAGCCCGTTTGCCCGCATATGATAGCGCAGTGTGGATCTTTAGGTAAAAGATTATTTATAGATTGCTTGCACGAATCTCCCATTCTGTATATTAACTCTTTCAACACCGTAGGCCGGTTATCCGGCCAAGAAGCATCGAGTCCCCAGACACCGCAGGCCGGTTATCCGGCCAAGCCGTAGTCACGTCAAAATAATGTGTATTTTTATTGACCTACCTGTAATGTCATTCATTTATTAAATCTATCATGGTACAACATTTATACTAAGTTATCTTATAATAATTAGATCTACATCAAGTGCTTTTATGAGTTATCATGGTGTGATATTTATACACCATTTCATATAATTATAGTTTAGCAAGTAATAATTATCATCAGGTAAAATGCATATATAAAATATCAGTAGTTTCAGTTATAGCTTTTTAGATGGTTGCTAGCCTAAGGTATCAAGATCCCATCTCCCAGACAAAGGATATTTATTTAAGTATATCTGTCATCACCTACCGGGGTATATTAGAATAACATTACTTCAATTAAGACTCATTAAGGATTAGCCCCGTCTATAGGGCATTAAGGATTAGCTCCCACACAAGCTCATCTATAGTGACACCCTAATCTCTTTCAAAGCATCCAGTAAATATGTCAACAAGATTAGTGCCAGTCCAACAGGATAAACAGGATTTAGTATTCCCCTCTGTCTAGCCATCCATTTAGCTTAGGACACAACCAATCACATTCCTTTCTATTGTTCAAACTTTCATTAAATACATACTGTAGCCAAGTTCTAGCAGAGAAGGGGTTTGACTCTCTTACCAAGCAGACCTCTCTCCCACAGCCCAGAGTGTGTACCGACTCTCTGTGGCACCCTCTGTTATTATCTAAGTATATATTGTAAATTGTTAATTGTTCTTGTAAATAAAATTGTGATTAGTCTCCTGTGACTCTGGCTCTTTGCTGACTAATTCCCCAAGAAAACCAGCACGTCATTTGGAAGGTATTGTTCACCCAGAACAGTTCCATGATAATTTGGCGGAGAATCATCGTTTTCGAAACCACAGAGTCCAGGAACTAACTACAACCAGCTACAAGAACCCATTGGAGGACATGTCCAACCGTGATCATCTGATGGAATAACAAGCAAGCTGCATCTACCTCTGACCTCAACACTGGATTAAAGACAACCAACTCCTCCAAAGACACCAACAAGGGAAGAAAAAGTCTTCAAATATTGTAAGTACTACATTGTTGATAACTTGTCTTCCTTTAATTTAGTACGGTACATACTAATAGGTGTCATGGCAAATATGGAGTCTGGTATGGAAAGTAACTTCGAAAGTGAAATTCCAACAGTGTCTTTAGTTACGCCCCTTGCCAAAAGTGTAATTCAGACAAAATTTGGCACAAAAACAACAAATTGTTTAGTAGATACAGGGGCATCCATTTGTTGTATTTCGTCTGCTTTTCTGAGCACAGCTTTTGAAAACCTTACTCTTGGAAACTCACCCTTTCCACAGGTTAAAGGTGTTGGCGGCGAATTGCATAAAGTGTTAGGTTCAGTTGTGTTAGATTTTGTCATTGAGGATCAGGAATTTTCTCAAAGATTCTATGTTCTGCCTACACTACCAGAAGCAGTGATACTAGGTGAAAACTTCCTTGATGACAATGATGCAGTCTTAGATTATAGCTGTCATTCCTTGATACTTAACAACAGCACCTCAGATAGGCAATATATCAATTTCTAGCCAATTCAGTGCAAGAGATTAGTGGATTAGCAAAAACAATAGATCAGATTTACATCCCCCCGCAGAGTGAAATTCATTTCAAGGTTAGACTATCAGAGGTCAAAGAGGATTCCCTCATCCTGATTGAACCCATTGCTTCCCTCACTGCTCATTCTGAAGTAGCAGGTGGTAGAACTCTTTCCAAAGTGAAAAGCAAAACTGCTACATTTAGGCTTATGAATCCCTCCCAAGAAGAAAAAGTTCTTGACAAGGGTACAGTTGTAGGCAAATTTAGTTACATTGACAAAGACTCTGTTTTTGAAATCGGCTCTGACCAACCATTCATCAGTACCATTAACTCCGACAATGAGAAGAGAGACAATGACACCAGGGATTATGTTAAAATTGCACAAGAATTAGGATTTGATTTGACCAATACACAACTGACTCCAGACCAACGACACAGACTACTTAGATTTTTGGGACAAAATAGCGACATGTTTTCAACGAGTCTTGCAGATTTAGGAAAGACTGACATGCACCAACATATCATTGACACTGGCGACCAACCACCCGTTAAGAGTAGACCATATCGCCAATCTCCTCATCTCCAAAAAGTCACCGAAGAACTTATAGATGATTTTCTGAAGTATGATTTGATCGAGGAATCTACTTCTATGTATTCAGCTCCCATTATCCTAGTCAAGAAACGTGATAGCTCATATAGATTTGTTTGTGACTACAGAAAGTTGAATTCTGTCACTTTACCAATGTCATGGCCTCTTCCTGTTTTTGATGATGTTGTTGATAACATCGCCAATGCACAAGCTAAGATCTTCTCAACTTTAGACCTTGCTAATGGCTTCTTCCAAGTGCCATTACATGAAGATTCAAAGCATAAAACTGCTTTCGTCACCCATCAAGGCCTTTATCAATTCAAACGTTTGCCCCAAGGTTTGACAAATTCTCCACTTTGTTTTCAACAGCTCATGAGCAAAGTGCTAAGAAAATTGCTTTTTAAGGTTGCGCTGATTTACATTGATGATTTGATAATTTACAGCAAAAACTTTGAAGAGCATCTCCAACATTTGGAGCAAGTATTCTACTATCTCAAACAGGCAAAATTAACACTAAAGCCATCCAAATGCAATTTTGCAACAGACAAAGTTTCTTTTCTGGGTCATGTTTTATCATGTGGAGGTGTTCAAGTTGATGACAAAAAGATTGAAGCAATTAGAACCTTTCCAGTGCCCAAATCACAAAAGCAGATTCGCTCCTTCTTAGGTCTCACGAACTTCTACAGGAAGTATGTGAAAAATTACGCTCACATAGCGCTTCCACTGAATGCCTTGCTAAAGAAGCATTCGGAGGCAGAAGTAGGAAAGAAACCAAAGTTCCAATGGTCACTTGAGTGTGATCAGGCATTCAACACCCTCAAACATGCTATGAGTAATACACCTGTTTTGGCTTATCCAAATTTTGACAAAGAATTCCTCTCGCAACTGATGCCAGTGATATGAGCATAGGTTTTGTTTTGAGTCAAAAAGACGAGAAAAATAATGAACATCCAATAGCTTTTGGTGGTAGAGCTCTTCATGGCAGCGAAAAGAACTGGAGCATTACAGAAAAGGAAGGCTTAGCTCTAGTTGAAGCCATTAGATCCTTTCGTCCATACCTTGCAAATTCCAAATTCACAGTCTACACTGATCATATAGCATTGAAATGGCTGAAATCAATCAAGGATGCCACATGTAGGTTAGGGCGATGGTCTTTGGAACTTTCTACCTACACTTTTGACATTGTTCACTGCAGCGGCAAAGCCAATGGGAATGCCGATGCTCTCTCACGTAGGGAATATGAGGAAAATATTAACTGTAATGATCAGACAGAAGAAGATGCTGAGAAAACAGTCTTCTCAGCAAAGCAAATCAACTAGCAGTACCACAATCTTGCCAAACACCCATTCATCCACACAAGTCACACAGACAACTCAGACTGAGGATATTTGCACACCTATTGTCAATCACTTAGAATCAGACACACAGACAACACATTGGTCAGTCACCTTTGAATATGAAGAGGATTATCAGTCAGTACCAGTTAATGTTGTCGCAGCCTTACATGCTACAAATGCTGATGTTACCCAAGACGCATTGGTTGAAGTAAGTATAAAAGAACATCCAAATTTACGTCACCTACAAAGGATTTGTCCAGATTTCATCCAAATCTTTGACTACAAAGAGGATGATGTCCTTCCACAAAATGAAAAGGATCGTCAAAAGATTCTTATCGAAGCCAATACTTTTGAAATTGATGAAGGCATCCTATACAGATTCGTTCCACAAAGACAGAAAGGCCATGCAGACAAGTTCATTAAACAGCTGGCAGTCCCAAGAACCCTCAGAAATCAAGTCCTGCAATCCTATCATGACTCAGAGTTTGGCGGTTGCCACCATGGGAAAGAAAGGATGCACAACACCATGAGACCTAAGTATTACTGGCCCAAAATGTACAGCAAGATTGCTACTTATGTCCAGACATGTGAAGTATGTCAACAGACCAAGAGGCACCACCATGGCAAGAAGGCACCACTTCGTCCACTACCTGTAGAAGAGGTCTTCACCCGATGGCACGTTGACATTCTCGGTCCCCTGCCAACAACACCAGATAAGTACAAGTACATTTTGGTCATCACAGATGCATCATCTAGATGGTGTGAAGCCTTTCCACTTCGGACCCAAGAAGCCAAAGAAGTAGCAGATGTTCTCGTCAGAGAAATATTTTGTCGGTATGGCGCACCAAGGACCTTAATTTCAGACAGAGGTCAGAACTTCATGTCCAAACTTATCAAAGCAATTTGTGAACTTTTGGCAATTAAATTTACCCATACCAGCCCATACCATCCTCAAACAAACAGCTGTGTTGAAAGGCTCAACTCTTACATCAATCAATCACTAAGAGCCTTTTGTAACAAGTCTCAAAATGATTGGCCCCGTTTTATTCCTGGCATCATGATGGCCTATCGGATGGCTCCAAATTCATCAACTCAAAAATCCCCATGTGTTATGCTTTTCGGCCTTGAAATGAGAGCTCCACAAGATGTAGCAATAATTCCAAAAGAAAATTTAGGCCACAATAACAAAAGTTATCTTTCCAATTTGCTTGAGGAGCTTGAAATCACTAGAACAATCGCAGCTGAAAACACTGCTCGGGCTAAGGAGGTGTATTCAGAACAATATAATAGAAAGGCTAAAGAACCAGAATTCGCCCCAGGTCAAAGAGTTTGGCTTTACTGTCAAAAAGTTGAAAAAGGCCTTTCCAACAAATTAACCAAAAAGTGGTATGGTAGCTATTATATCATCCATACAGGTCCAAATTATACCTACAAACTGCGAAGTTCTGACGACAAAATACACAAACCACTGGTCCATGCCAACCGTCTGAAGCCATATTTTGATCCTGCTGATCGTCCACAGTATCCTCCAGAACCATACCTCAATAACCCCAGTGACATAGATTCAGGAGTCATGGATGACAACGAGGAACCAGTCAATGATACTCAGTTTGACAGCAACAATTCCCCATCAACAAGTTCAACTTACCAGGCTACTGATCAATCACCTCCACAACAGAAAGGTAAGAAGGTCAATTCCAAAACAAAGGCAGGTACTTCCAGCAACAAGAGTCCGAAGCAAAAGACCCCAACAAAGAAGAAAAACCCTGCTTCAAGTACAACAGAAAAACCTACCAGTCCCACGGCAACAATGAAGGAAAATCATGCCACACCAGGTCCTAGTGCTCCAACCAAGGTAAATGAAAAGGTAAACAAAGGGAAAAGAGGAGTGAATAGTAAGCATCACCAGCCCAAATCCAGAAAACAACCCGACGACAGCCAGGTACAACCTCCAAGTCCAACATCAGGTAATCAAACCAAGGATATCCCTCAGGTCTTCAATCCACAGGACATCCACTCAATTGTTAGTTCCAAGAGAGCAAATGGCAAAATGTACTACAGAGTAAAATGGAAGGATCCAGAAAGAGGAAACACATGGGAGTATGGCAGCAGCATTCCAGACTCCATTCGGAGAGAATTGCACCTCAAAAGAAGTATGTCAGGAAAACGACGAAAACGTCCACTGAAGAATCATAAGTTTTTCGACCAAAAGGAATCAGCACAAGACAATAAATCAGTCAATGTTCTGTCAGGGAATACAATGTCAGGAAATGTCAAGCAAGACAACACCAAACCATGCATAGAATTAGATGTCAAACCACATCCGTTTTTTCCCAAACACCTACGAAGAGTAGAACATATAATAGAAAGAGTTCTGGGCATTGAAATTATTCAAGGAGACTGCTATGTCAAGGTCTCATATAAAGAACATCCTGATACTGTCCACACATGCTATTTTGAAAGTGTTCCTCCCCACCTCATACAGCGCTACCTTGATGATAGCTGGCAGGATCTTCGTAATTGGTCCTGTCTAAAAGATAATCCTCGATATGATCCAGAGGAAGCACCAATTTATAAATCCAAAAGGGTTATTTTTCCACATAAAGACTTTGGAAACATCAACACCTTTTACTACCGTATTTCAGCCACAGACTTTAGTCCCCATCTACCATACTATGATAACCTTGCCGTACATACCGAACAATGCCAGTTGAACATATTCTTGATCAAAATACAAAATCTCCTGAATAAACGGTGCAAATCACGAAACAGCTATTAGCTGTATCTTGTTATGTTTTCTTGTGTCCAGTCTTTTCACTATGGGTCGCCAGTTGAGAACAAATGGCATCAGCCTGATCATCTGAGTTATTTGTATCACAGCAAATTTTGAGCATTGACCTGATCAACCAATCTCAAAAGCGAAGTGAAATGACACAAAGCAAACCATACGGCGAATCGAAACACAAACCGCACCGAAGCGAAGCAAACCATACGGCGAATCGAAACACAAACCGCACCGAAGCGAAGCAAACTGTACTGCGAATTGAAACCCAAACCGCACCGAAGCGAAGCAAACCGTACTGCGAATCGAAACCCAAACCGCACCGAAGCGAAGCAAACTGTACTGCGAATCGAAACCCAAACCGCACCGAAGCGAAGCAAACCATACTGCGAATCAAACCCAAACCATACCGAAGCGAATCAAACCCAAACCATACCGAAGCGAAGCAAACCATACTGCGAATCAAACCCAAACCATACCGAAGCGAAGCAAACCGTACTGAAGCAAAATAAACCAAAACCCTATCACATTGAACCGAACGAAAATCAAAGCGAAACAAACCAAATTGAAATAAAGCAAACTTAACAACCGAAATGAACCAAACCAAAGAAAAGGCAAACCAAATAGTTAAGAAAACTAATAAAGAATTCTAAAAAGGATATACACCTTTCTAACACCTTTTGTATACCGTATTAGTGTAATAAATCGATGCACTTGTTATATGCACATGCACATATATGTATATATAATTCGTCTAATGATTGTATCCAAAAATAGAAGGATATTACTATTTTTCTCATGATATACTTTTGTAATTTGCCGCCAATACATTCTTCCTGGCCATGACACCGTTTAGTAATAATTATGTACTGATCTTTTACATCATAATTATCATATTTGTTTTATTTTCTAGTTAACACGGACAAACTGAGGAAGTATTTATATATGACATATTATTTGAACATGCTAACTCTCTTTTCTTTGTTTTCATGTAAAACCTCCATGGACACAGCCTACTATCTTACAACCCCAATCCAGGATGTGGAACTCAAGGCCTCCTACATCACCCATAAAACCACCAGTACAGAGTGCCATGACAAGCCAGCTCCACATCCAGATTCCCTGATGACAGCATTTTTATATCATGTTTCCTTATATCAAAGAGACGCTATAATAATTGTTATTTACTATACTACCAGTTTAAGTTAATACATTGTCCATCTAAGCCATAATTATTTTAATTTTTACATGTTTGGGGTCCAAACTTTTTCAGACGGAGGGGAAGTTATCATGGTACAACATTTATACTAAGTTATCTTATAATAATTAGATCTACATCAAGTGCTTTTATGAGTTATCATGGTGTAATATTTATACACCATTTCATATAATAGATGCTTTTATTCAGGTAATGAGGCCACCGGCCCATTATACACGTGCAGAGCATGATGGCATACAAATATGACAGAGCGCTGAATTATAAGATTTACAATGCAGTATTCAAACTGTTAATATTGGAGTTAATTATATGACACAGGTATTCCCTTGAAAATAGAATTTCGTTTCTTACCAGCAAGAAATACATATTTTGCTAAATTGTTGCAAATACTTTGATTAGTCGAGCTGAATAATAAGAACATTTTCTCACGACTTGGAAACATGTGATAATAATTGGGTATGAGATTAGACCGCAGATCAAGATAGAACGGACACACCATACAAAAGTGGAACTCATCTTCGATAGCACTTACAACACAGAGGGGACAGAAACGTTCATGTCTTGGTATATTATGATATCTGCCTGTTTCAACCATAAGACGATGATTGGATCCGATAAAATTCAAGATATTAATTCGAAATAATGTTACATCAATTAATCGAATCCAGTTATTATATGAAAATTTATCCCTTACTGCAGAGAACAATTCAAGCTTAGAACAAGATTCACAATTATTGTGCAACACTTGATTTTCAATGTCTACGCTCCTTTGCCTAAACTGATGTAAGAATAAGTCAGATCTACCAACACCCTGTTGTAGCCATACCTCTGCAAATCCGTAGGAAAACAGCAATGATTTAACCTTGAGTGCCCAGCAAGCGTTGCCATTCTCTGCCCTTTCATATTGAAAACTATATGTTTTTTTCAAAATCAAATTATTATCTTGTATCAATTTCATATAATTATAGTTTAGCAAGTAATAATTATCATCAGGTAAAATGCATATATAAAATATCAGTAGTTTCAGTTATAGCTTTTTAGATGGTTGCTAGCCTAAGGTATCAAGATCCCATCTCCCAGACAAAGGATATTTATTTAAGTATATCTGTCATCACCTACCGGGGTATATTAGAATAACATTACTTCAATTAAGACTCATTAAGGATTAGCCCCCATACAAGCTCGTCTATAGTGCATTAAGGATTAGCCCCCATACAAGCTCGTCTATAGGGCATTAAGGAGTAGCTCCCACACAAGCTCATCTATAGTGACACCCTAATCTCTTTCAAAGCATCCAGTAAATATGTCAACAAGATTAGTGCCAGTCCAACAGGATAAACAGGATTTAGTATTCCCCTCTGTCTAGCCATCCATTTAGCTTAGGACACAACCAATCACATTCCTTTCTATTGTTCAAACTTTCATTAAATACATACTGTAGCCAAGTTCAAGCACAGCGAGCAACACTTCCCAAGCCAGCACAGAGCATTGCCTGATAGCCAGCCAAGGAAACTTCACCATCGGTAATTATCATCACGTTATCCTTTCATCCTTACTCACATACTCTTATCACCCTCACCAAATTAATCACAAACCCCTAAATCCTTAAAAAAACAACAACAACACTCAAACACACCCTTTAGTCTCAAACCAACACCTTACCCTCCCCCATCTCCTTAACACAGCACGCTCTCATTTCTATTCACTACCCACGCCCACCACTCAAACGCACCCTTTGACCCAACTCCTAAAAACCAAAAACACCTAATCCCCCCTTCTCTTAAACACAACGCACGCTTTTTCCTACTCTCCACCCACGCCCACCACTCACCTATCACTCCACTCCTTCGACTTAATATTTCCTAATCCCAGCTTTCCACTTGTCTCACCAACCCCAGCCTTCCAGCAAAAAAAATAAATCTCTAGGGTTCAGGCACCACACATCTCAACTCACCCAAACCAAACACCCCAAAACATGACAGACACACGCATCATCTCACACGCAAACACCCCAGATCCTGACTTACCCACACCCGCGGAAGCGCACAACACCTCCGGGAGGACAGTCGAAAACATTGTTCCGGACGAGTATGGCTCAGACATGGAACATACCACCCCCACCAAACCAGCCAACTCGCCTCCACAATACACAAACCCCAAAAAACGTAAGCTCGACTCATCCACTCCACCACCTTCTCCCACACCCACCCCGGCTTCCTTCATCACCACCTTCGCACTATACTTCTTCGCCGCAGGCTCAGCATCAATCCTAACTAAACAACTCTCAGCAGACAGGATAGGTTTATGGTTTAAACGCGAAAAAATCCATTACAGCAACATCAAAAAAGCAAATAAAGGTTACCAAATAATATTCCCAAATCAAGATTCATTCAATGCAGCTAAAAAAATAGTACAAATTTTTCACGTAACCGTAACAAAACAAATTCCAAATTGGCAGCAATTCACCCGAGGGGTAATAAGAGTAAACCCTAGAGAATCAGCCGAAGACCTAGAACTCTACACCCAAGAAGCAAACACAAATCAATACCCTCAACCCCAAATAACAAGCACCCGCAGGATAACAACAAACAGAAACGGCAAAACGGTCCCTACATCAATCGTTATTGTAAACTTTAAAAAAACTGCTAAATTTCCTGAAGCCCCTAATCACATCTCTTTCGGTGCACACACTAAACTAGAAGTCAAACCATACATCAAACAGGTCAAACAATGTTCTAACTGCCTTAGATATAACCACACGGCCACCCAATGTACATTCAAAAAAACTAAATGTAAAAAATGCGCCCAAACCGATTGCCCAGGTACATGCTCTCCCTGGTGCATCCATTGCAAATGCATAAAACATACATCACTCTCAAACCAGTGTCCGCACAGACATGCCCTAACACAACAGGCCAACAAACACATAAACATAGATTCGGCCAAAATCCAAACAAGAAAATATGCAACACCTACATCCAAACCTCTCCTCCCCACACCACACTCAAACACCACACACAAACTCTCGGATTCAATCTGGGGCAACCACATAGAAACCGCACCCACCACTTCCACACATCACGTCACACAGCCACCTACCAACTCCCCCATAACATCAACACCCGCATGCAAAGTAAACAGCAAAACCACAGACACACAACGACCCTCAGCCAGACACTCTACAGCCCACAAGGCAACAACACTTCCCCACAAGCAACCACAACAAAAAAACTCAAACACTGAGGAAACCACAGCTACACCCAACACGCAAGCACAAACTCAACACCCCACACCACAAACACCTCCACAAGCCTCCCCAATGAAAACTCAAACAATAAAAACCAACCTAACCGACGAAGACGAGTATTCTTCCACCGAGGAAATAAATGAAATCACTTTCTCAGCCCCTAAAACCAACAAAAACTTCAGGCGCAAAAATCCTCAATTAACCAGCACTAAAACTCTTAATAACCTCACACTACTCCTAGCCTACATGCATAAGCAAAACTCACCAAATGCTAGTATTAAAGCTTTTCACTCAGTAGCACAAAAACTAAAACTCACAACTCTCTCCTTTGAGTTATTTCTCTCTCAACTTAGGGAAGCTACCAATTAAACAAAACCTAAAACTCAAAACAAACTAATAACCTCTCATCCCCCAAAATGGAAGGACTAAATATATTTCAGTGGAACGCCAACGGATTAGCCTCCCACGGCCAGGAATTAAAAGCCAAATTCAAACGAGACAAAGGTCCACACATAGTCTGTATACAGGAAACTAAATTCTCTACCAGATCTAAATTCACCCTACCAAACTATAACTCAATAAGAACTGACCGAGCCAAAACAAACCCAGGTAGAGCCGGAGGCGGCCTAATCATATACGTCAGGGAAGATTTAAGCTACAAAGAACTAAAAATAAACACACCGAACCTAGAAGCAAACGGTATCCAAATAACAAATAACAACCAAAAAATTAATATCATAAATATATACCACTGGGTAGAAAAACAGGTCAAACCTGAGGATTTAAACACCCTCCTCCAAATAGGCAATAAATCTACAATCTTCCTAGGAGACTTTAATGCCCACCACCCTACCTGGGGTATAGAAGATAAAATAGATAAACACGGAAAACTCATCTCAGAATGGATAGAACAAAATGACCTAATACTACTAAATAACAACCAACCTACTAGATACGACAAAATACACCACAAAATGTCGGCTATCGACTTAACCATATGCACCCCAGATTTAGCCCAAAGTATTCAATGGGAAGTACACGGGGTACCACTAGGTAGTGACCACTTCCCCATAAATATAACTATAGGAGACGTAAACATCCCATCACCAGCCCCAAACCAGGAACCTAAATTCCACTACAACAAATCCGACTGGGACAAATTTCAGGACATTTGCAACCAGGCTAACCTAGCTGACCTAGAAAGTAACGACCCCGAAATCTACTGTAAAAACCTCACTGACTATATAATAAACGCAGCTAAAAACTCCATTCCTTTCAAAACAACCAGCATAGGCAAACCCTCGGTTCCTTGGTGGAACGAGGAGATAGAACAAACGAGGCGTAAACGCAAATCCGCATTCAATAAAGCCAAACGTGACTCCAAACACCTAAAGATAGCACATGAACTAAATCACAAAGTACAAAGCTTAGTTAAAACAGCTAAAACAAGAGACTGGAAAAAATTTTGCGAAGAAATTAACCATCATACAGACGCCAGAACAGTTTGGCGCAAAATCCACGCCATTAGGGGCATTAAACGTCATAAAAAAACTCCCAACGTAAACAATTCAACAAACCCCACTGAAAAAGCTAATAACCTAGCAAATCACTTCTCGGCCGTCAGTAGCAATAGCAACTTCAACCAAAAATTCCAGGAACAACTAAAAGCAGAAACCAAATTTACCAAAGAGCCAAAAGATAATAACCTAGAAATTAATCTCCATTTCACAATGGAAGAACTACTCCACGTCCTACAAAATAGGAAAAAGGGCACAGCCCCAGGCTTAGACCTTACTTCATACCAGATAATTAAACAACTACCACCCAAACTACTCCAAACTCTTCTGAAACTCTATAACCTCATATATCTAAACGGACAGGTCCCATCACCTTGGAAACAAGCCCTGGTCATACCAATCCCCAAACCCAATAAACCAGCTGACCAGGCTAATTCATACAGACCAATCTCCCTAACTTCTAACTTATGCAAAGTAATGGAATCAATGGCCAAAAACAGGTTACAACACTACTTAGAACAAAACAACATAATAAATCCAGACCAAAGCGGTTTCACTCCTGGACGCTCAACCTTAGATAACCTCGCCCGACTAGAGCAGGACATTAAAACAGGCCAACTTAACAAACAATATACTACAGGCATCTTTCTAGACTTCTCCAAAGCATTCGACATGGTTTGGCATAACGGACTAATACAAAAACTACAAAAAATAGGACTTAAAGGTCAAATAATTAACTACATCCAAAGTTTCCTAACAAACCGCAAAATCACCGTGGGCATAGACCAAACGCTATCGGACCAATGTCCCCTAGAAAATGGCACTCCCCAGGGCAGCATCCTAAGCCCAACACTCTTCAATATTATGATTAACGATTTATTCGAGGGACTATCCCCCAAAGTAAACACATCAAAATTCGCGGATGATGGAGCCCTCTGGATCCGCACTAAAAGCATGAAAATGGCCCAAAACTTACTACAAAAATCTCTAAATAAAATACAAAAATGGGCTGACAAATGGGGCTTCTCCCTAAACTCAGAAAAAACCACAGGAATAGTATTTAAACACAAAAATATGCAACCCGCCACCCTAAACCTCCAACTAAACAACAAACCAATCAAATTCCAAAAACAAACCAAATTCTTAGGATTAATCTTCGATGAACATCTCACCTGGGATGCTCACATTAAAAACCTTGTAACCAGATGCAGCAAAGACCTAAACACGTTAAGATGCCTAACCGGCTCCAACTGGGGGGCCTCTAAAAACACCCTCCTCTCACTCTATATATCACTAATTAGGTCCAAACTAGACTATGGCAGTGCCATTTACGACACCTTAAACAACTCTCTCATTAAAAAACTAGACTCAATCCAGTATCAGGCCCTAAAACTAATCACACAAACTCAACATAGCACCTCTTCCACCTCACTCCAGGCCTTAACAGGAGAAATGCCACTTAAACTACGTAGGGAACAACTTACCCTAAACTTCTGGGCCGCGTCCCAATCAAACCCACTAATCGAAAACTTAATAAAACAAAATATTAGCCCTAGAAACCAAGCCCTAGCCCGGAAACATCCACTACTTACTCCAATTTCCCAAAGAATAACCAATTACCTAAACGAACACAAAATAAATAATCTTAAACAAAACAATAAATCATCCAATATCTTCACTCCAAAACTTAAAATACCAAAAATAGACACAACACTAGCCGATACACTAAATAAACAGACCGATCCTAACATCGCTAAAACCACCACACTAGCATACATACATGAACATTGGCCAAATTGGTGTCACATATACACAGACGGATCCTCAGATCCGATCTCAAAACACACAGGTTTCGGAGTCCACATCGCACAACCAACCAAAGACACACAATCTTACCGACTCCCAAACAACCAATCCATATTCACGGCCGAACTAATGGGCATGGCCTCAGCACTACACAATCAGCAATCTAAAAAACACCAAAAAATCCTCATCCTAACCGACTCTCTCAGTGGACTACAAGCCCTCAAAAATAAAAACACTAAAAACCGCCCCAAACTAATAAATCAAATACTCAATAGCTCAAACAACTTAACTAAGGTAGGTAAACAAATAGAGTTCATTTGGATCCCCGCCCACGTAGGAATCTTTGGAAATGAAAAGGCAGATAAAGCAGCAAAATTATCCCTTAAACTCCCAGAAATAAGCTTAAACTTACCCAGCTCAAAATCAGAAATCAAAAGTGTCACTAAACAAAAAATTAACAAAAAATGGCAAAATATATACCAAAACTCAAATAGCCAAATCAGGAAAGTACTCAAAAAACCCTTAAATAAACCCAAAATACTACACCCATCCAAAAAAATCGACAGAATAATTACCAAACTACAAACAGGCCACACCAAACTAAATAATCACCGTAAAATAGCTAAACTACACACAACAGGAAACTGCCCACATTGCAAACAACAAGAAACACCAGAACACGTACTCATTCACTGCACACACTACCAAACACACCGAACAACACTACAGACCACCCTAAATCTTAAAACCGGACTTACACTAGAATCAATCCTAAACCCACAAAATAAATTAGAAAAATTCAAAGCCTTAGGCATATACCTAATAAAAACAGGACTAAATAGTCGCATTTAAACCCCAAATAAAATATTAAAACCAAAACTACCTTTTTTTATAACCACCCAACACACACAGCTCCCTTAGTTCGTCCCCCACCCACTCTTGGCATTCTTTCCAAATCTCAAAATTTCAAAATTACTATATAAGTAACCCCTAAAGCCCCCCCCCCTGGGTTGCACAAACTCACTTTTCCCCTTTTTGGAAACACATTAAATGGCCTGGCCGGGCCCGTGTGCGACATACGCTTGCAGTCGGAAAGCGCACGTTAAATCTCCAATATAAGTAAGTAAGTAAGTTCAAGCAGAGAAGGGGTTTGACTCTCTTACCAAGCAGACCTCTCTCCCACAGCCCAGAGCGTGTACCGATTCTCTGTGGCACCCTCTGTTATTATCTATTGTAAATTGTTAATTGTTCTTGTAAATAAAATTGTGATTAGTCTCCTGTGACTCTGGCTCTTTGCTGACTAATTCCCCAAGAAAACCAGCACGTCATTTGGAAGGTATTGTTCACCCAGAACAGTTCCATGATAAATCTATCACATTTCACAATGTCTGAATTACATATTCCATTTAAATTTAACATGTTTTATCGTTAAATTAAAATATTATTCACTATTTCTCGCGATGTTATTGAAAATAAAATTCTCGGACACACACTTCGACAACGGGTCCACATCGAACAAGTCAAAGAGGAAAATAAAGACGTTTTAAACAAATCTTTAAATATATTATACAAAGTAATAAATAAAATCAACAAAAACATATCTAAAAGTAATCAAACTTACATCTATATTATTATTTCCATCTTTTTGTGCGATCGGGTGTAATGTAAGTCAAATGACATCTCTGCTTTCGTCGCCTTGAATTCTCGGCTCGGACACGATGTTTAATGCAAAAATATATGCATGAAAAATCTTTGTCACAGCTCGTAACCTAGCACGATACATTCACGAAGTTCCATATTTTTAATATATGTCGTGATTTCCTGCTCAAAACGTTCAGAATAACACGATTTAACAAAATTCTTTCGCAAGCTTCTGTAATTTATCAAACACGAGCTTGGTATCACAGCTGTAATTTGATTGGCTGCCTTAGGTCACATGCTCAAAATTGACCAATCACGAAACTTGTAGCAGATTTCAGCAAGAAAGCGTCAATAGAAACCAATTTTAATCCAATGAAATCGCTTGTTATATCTACGGGAAAAAACAGTCGATGTTACGAGCGTGTAGATGAAGGAATAAGCTTTCCAGCGATGTGTCATATGCCATTCTTCGACGCACGTGTTATTCATACGAAACCTCGAAAACAGGGGTATTTCTTCATTTTACTGAGCGGACAGTCGCTGTTATCGGGAAATGGGCGATGACAGAAACTATTTATAATTCTTTTTAAAATGATTTTCCAATTACGTAAACAATGAAAATAAAACAAATAGGTACGTGGAGATTATGAAATCATATATTTGCCGAAAATCGTCAAGTTTTCGCTTCCTTGGTCCTTAATCTGGATGTTAACAACGTGTTAGCGTGCATTTTTTATTTACAACGAATTTAATTAAGTTGTAAATGCATTTTTTTAAATAATGTGAAAAACATAACTTTCATATTTATAAACCATAGGATCAGACCTTTCAAATGGTGTATAACATGTAGTAGCAAATATATTTTACAAGCAGGTATTTTCTTTGATAAATGTTGGCGTCATCTATCACACAAGAGTCTCTGGGAACTCGGTGTCCCAGCAGTAAACACTTCTCGTTGACTGGTGTTGAAAGAGTTAAGTTGCGCATCCATAATCACGTACAAATATATGTTTAATTTACCAGCTGATTCCTGAAGCTTCGTTATCTGTATGGTGGCACCCTCGCTAGCATTTTCTATTCTCCCACTGCCGTGTAGTTGGTCATCGTCCGTTGTTCGCATGTCAAGCCATAGTGTGTACTTCGTGGTGAGGTATTCACCCATCGATACACTCCCGAGAGACAGATCTTTCATGACCGCGTTAACTTCCGGAGAACGTTTTATAGAAGGAAGTTTTTTAATCTCATCCCACTGGTGATACGCTAGCATTCCTTGGCTATATAGTTGATTAGGAACGCCCTCGATAGTCAATTCTACTTTTGTAATCTTGGGATTGTAGAACTTCTAACGCATCGGAGGGGTCCTCGAACAACATTTAAATACCCTTCAACGACCTTGTGGGGAAGTTTAGATTGATATTCCACATCGTATCTTTTTTGCCCCTCGTGATCTTTCGGTGTCGCAGCACGCGATCATACAAAATGGCTAAACTTCCTGAATAATGGTTACGAATTTGTCTGGCTAATTCGGGATCCGTTATCATATCGTACTCAGGCGAGATATTGTCAATGGAATAGCTAGCATCTTCAGCAGATCTGATTACTCTACCGTAGTCGTTAAAAGTGAGTTCGTATTCTAACCTATCGCCTAGGGATGCTTGATAAAAGGGCATGTGGGAATCTAGTAATTCAAAGTCTAGGGGAACATAGAATCGGTAACCTGATGCGTCGGCAACGGCCGTATCTTTTTCGTTGGTATCAACACCATTTTCAGCGCCCACATGCAGTCTCAATGTGTTCTTATTACAAATACCTTGGTACTGTAAGTTTTCCCGCTCTTTATCCGTTCTGCAGAGATCCATGTAACAATAGTATACATCGCTATCGTCTATACTAAAAACCTCATTACTGCTAATTTTAATGGCGATTTTCTTAACGATAGCATGACCTATGTTCTGAACGGGCTCCCTGTTAACGTCAGTAGAAGTCAAACTAATCGTAAATGCTAGTCGGACAGTTCCGGGAACTAACACATCGTGTGCACCGAGATTAGGAAAGCGAACCAGAAGCGTTTGATTCTGATCGATGGTACTAGGGTTATTAGTTATAGTTACAGACTGACGAATTGCTTTGACCCCAAATGGATCCCGAAGTCTACGTTGTGGGTTTAACTTGCGTCTGTATTGCGAAGACATTGTTATACTGAAAACATGTACCCTATGTTTAATATAAAAATGACTAATTTTGATATTAATGACTTTGATTTAGATACCATAACTGATACTAGTACCATCGAAGAGGGTACTGAGGAAACCAGCTTTGTTGGCCCGAATCTTATGGATGAACTTTTACAACCAGCCGTTGATGCTTATTACGATTGGTTTAAACATGATAGTCCTATCTATCGTGACTATTCAAAGTTTACGATAGATAGGGATGGAGTATTGCGACTGCGTGACTCTCCGCATATTAATCTTATGCATTATAGTACTCGTAATCCCCTAGCCTTGACTACGATATACACTAAATACGGCATCAAAACTGTTCGTGATAAATTAGGTTTTGTGAACTACCAAGGAAAACTTCCCGCGAAGACTACTAAGGTTCTTAAGACTGTGCGAGAAGAACTCAGTAACACAGATAATTTGGAGGCTTCCTCGATGGTGGCCTCGAACCGACTCGGAGCTATCTTGAGCACCATTGATGATCCTCATTTAGAGGTATCACCATCCTTAGAGTTCAGTATTAGGGATTTACGAGGTCTTGACAAGGCATTGCAAACAATGCGGGGAGAACTGATAAATAATATGGCTAAGATATCGGCAAGCAAATAGCTCAAGGGAAAACAAAACTTGAACAGGCGGGCGATGAGTTCAGTAGACGCCGCGTAGCGGAAAGATTGCGTAACTTAGAAGACGAAAGATCGGCCCACCTCGGGGCTGCTTCCACTAATAGAGAGGCACTTCGTTCACAAATCAGTAGAATTCGAGAAACTATCGATCGAGTCCTCAACGATGACACTACACTGGCCGATAAAATTAAAACATTGTTCAGAGAACAGGGAATAACAATTGCCAGTATTTTAACCGCGTTGGGATTCATTATATCAACTTTGACTCTCGCGTTAACCGGTGGCAGTCACCCGATCCAGGAAATATTACCTACTACTAGCACAGAGTTGTTAGCAACCATGACCTGCTACTAGTAGGTACAAAGACGGTCTCTACGTCTCTGGAGACTAACATTTACTGCTAGTACTAGCTAACAGCAAAGGACCATGTCTAAAATGATTTTCATTGGTCAACGAGTCTACGTCGACGGTATGCAGGCCAGGCTCTGTCTCAACAGAAAAATAAATAGATTACCGCAGAGCAACTTCAGCCTGTAACCAGCTAGCTTTCTAGATGTAGAAGTAGCTTCGTAATGGTGAAATGCGCCATGCAAACCATTCAACCACCATTCCAGTATGTTCCCAGTCACCTGGAATTACAAATAGAATCTACATTATCATGAAGAAAATTATACAGTAACCATTGACAATTACATCACCAGCTTTTCACATGACCTCGTCATGCATCATCATCCGCCGCCATTTTGTGTAAGGTCACGTCATTTGTTCCACTGAACCTAGGCCAAGTTTAGACTAGTTAATTGTGTCTTTTCTCTAAATAGAGCACAACAAACGTGGGTGTTTTCATAACAATAAATACTCTTCAATATTCCTACCATTGCCACAAATGGGAACGTAATGTCGTGCGTGTTTTCTACAGGTAGCCTTGCATTCTTTGCGTCCCTAGAAACAACGTCGACGTGCACAAGCAAGGTCACGCATCATAAATGCCGTTTATTCTAAAAGAAAGAGTGCTTTACCGAAACAGTGTGTCCTACAGTACCACCTATCGTATATTGTATTGGAGTTGTTGCCTGGTATCAAGCGCCCATGTTTTGACGCGAATCACTTGCATCCAAAGACGATTGGGTCACGTTCCTTTTCAGAATCGCTCGTTTCTTCTAGTCCAACTGGTAGTAATTACTAGTAATTAGTACTTACATATATATACTATTATATGTCGTATTTTGTTTACATTTCAGCAGTATGCATCGGAGGCAGGAAATTTATTCAAGCTCTGAAGTCCCAAACAACTGAAAATGCTCCAAAACACCATCACGTAACCCTGGTATTCTCAAAGTGCTGATGAAAGTGTTTGTTTTGTAGGCCTAAATCTTTGTTGATAGTAGAGAGCCTGATTGATAGACTTTATAACAAGTCATGATCAATATTCCCCAACTGTTAGTTAATTATACTGGTCAGTCTACATCTGTATTGTTTCTTTGCAACCTCTGTCAACAAACTCAAATTTATCCATTTATACCTGAATAATTGTGTTGTCATATTTTAAGATTATGACTAGGCCTACAGCATCTAACTAACTGTAATCCTCTGATAACTAAATGTCTGAAGGCAAAATACCATTTTATTGATGAATATACCTCCATTTAACTCATACAATTTAGTGTAGGGTGTAATGTTGGAATGTTTTTGTTGACAGTAGCAAACACTACATCTGCCTATGAACAATGGACAGAACTGAGAATACCATATCATGAACCGTAGTGAACACTGCTGGCAACATCCTGTTTTAGTAAGTATAATTGAATCCCCAATTATAATGTCATTGTACATACAAAAAATGACATAGTGTTGTTTTTAAATAGTGATCTGTTTGGCAGTGTTTTATATATTGTATATTTTTCATTTCACTTTGTCTACTGGCCTGCATATGTCCTTGTCATTTTCCTGTTATTTCTGATACATTCCAAAATAAGATTTGTCTGTACAGTACCAGCACACTTTAATAAGGACTAAGAGCAAATGTGCCTATTTCTCAGTGTTTTAGACAATTTGTGTTGTACCCAAATAGAGGGAATATTGTTACTGTAGTTCTTGTCATTGTCTTGGTGGCAAGTGCCACATGATCATGGGCACCACTTCAGCATGTTTAGTTATACACATTTACCAGTGAAGATCAGGGTCAGAACTGGTCTTCAGCAAACCATGCTTGCTTTAAGAGGCGACTATCCTTGTCATAAGAGGCGACTAACGTGATTGAGGGGTCAGGCTCAGAGACTATGTTGATGCATGTCATCGTATCCCATTGGCATGGATTGATGCCCACGATGTCATTTACTGGATTGTCAGGTCCAGATTTGATTATTGTCAAAGCACGAATATTGCTTAGTACAGCATTAAACAACAAACGAACAAAGTTATACAGTTCAATTTTTTAAATAATCTTATACTCTAGTATTATAATGTGCTATTTTTATTGATTATTATGAATACAGACTGTTTGTATCAGTTTGTAAGAGACACAAACCAAGGTCACACAACTATCTGCACATGCTTTGTCGTAACACAATTAATACAGTATCTTCAGGTTATGTATGTTTGTAAAATGTGCTAGAAAGTGTCCACTTTAGTTGTAAAATCAGTATCTTCCTCACAACAGAGCTAATGTGCACTACCTTGTTGTGGTATTTTCTGTTGAACTCGTCTCTGTCTTTCTCAAGTTATGTTTGTGCAAGGTGCCTACCTGGTGTATTGATAATATTACCTGACAAGAGTCAAGTTTGCTCATCATATTCTGAAATACGTGTCTCCAATCTAATAGAAATGGGAAAAGTAATACAAGCGAGTCACCATCATTTTAACCGGTGCTAGGGATGTCAGCATAAAGTATATGTTTTTTTATTAATATCATAAATATTAAAACTCTTTGCACCTGAATTGGAAGAATTGAACATTATAAGAAAACTGCTATGTTCCTTTTCAGCTGACAGGCTGTTTGTGGAAGATGTAAGGTCAAGTGCTAGGGCCCCCTGTTTAGTTTAGACCTACATTGTAAATGTTGTGCACTAGGCCATGCACTACAGGGTTTACCCAAGCCTCTTAAAACTGGGGACAAATTCAATTTCTAATCTTAAAAATATCATCTTGATTCTCTAATCATACTGTTAAAATTATGTTTTACGTACTTATCTAATCTCTCTGGAATTCCTAATCCAATTAGATAGTAATGTCCAATATTTTTTAATATATTTGCAGATAACAAATTGCTATAGACTAATAAGGCAACTGCTATATTATATTCTGACTCTTTACTGGACTCACCAGACTCTGCATTGTATACTACTGAACACAATGAAGTATCAACGTCTTTTCATTTCGGAATTCAAGTAGCAAGCGGTAGCCTGTTGTCTGGTACTTTAAAGTATACTATAATGCATGTACTAATTCTTTATACTGTAAACACATAACATGTTTTGCTTGAGCAATTCTTCCTGAAAAGACCCCAAATTTGAAACGCAAGTCTAGTAATATTGTGCTCGATGTAGTAAGTCCAATTAATAATAGTCAATATGACAACACTAAAATCCTGTGTGGGCTAGTTGACCCATCATTTTGGGGCACAGACTGCTCATGTAATTCAATATATGGTGACAATGTTGCACGAGGTTCTGTTGTGTGTATTTCAATAACTTGCACATTTATGAACTTTAACCTTAATGTAATCCTTGAATCCATTGATGCTTTATTTTTACATTTCTTTAATAACCTACAATTGTTATGAAGCTGTCATTTTTTGTGTGGTTCCAGGAATAAAGTCACCAGAAATGTATTCAAAATTTTTATCTGAGTTTGAGTATGACCAACATGGCAGATATGTTTAAAATGTTGTTTTCTTCCACTTCTCAGACATGTAAGTTATTGTACCATAAGTCATCTATAGTGTAAAAACATGTTGATTCTTTTGTTTGCATATTTAGCTGTTCCAGAACTGTTAGATGATATTAAATTGCTGTAGAAGGAATTTATTTCCATCTATAATGTCATTATGGTATACCAGTGTGTATGACAATTGTTTTGAAATTCATCAATATCTTCAAATACGATTTATCGTATCCAGTGAATGACATGTAAGAAAGAAGGAAGTTAGGCAGCACCCAATCAGAGAGCGTACCATTAGACACATGTGATCAAAGGGGTTCCAATTCAACACATTGCCCTTATGTATGATGGTCACTGTCAAATGTTTTTCATGGATCTCTGTGTTTGAAAACCAACTCATCCTGAAAATAGGTTTCTGATTATATTGCCTATTAACTTACACAAGATACACAATTTTGAGTAATAAACAGTTGAATGTAGAAATCTGTTAATGTTGACAGGAAGAGAACAGTCATTATCTTAGGGTTATGTTGAATATCATTAACATGATTAAGGCTTTAATGACTTATTGATAAATAAGAAATATACACAGCAAATTCTGTCATTGTCATTGTAGTATTTGTCTATACTATTACTTAAACACTACATTAATAGCCATAATCACATTCAATTACAGGGATCGATTTCTCTACATACAAGCCCCACCAGTGCAGGTAAACACATTGCTGGGTCCACTTGCACAGAACAATCTTAGCACTTCAATTATTGTAAATCCTTAAGATCACGATCTTAGGCTTCAGCTACAATCACTGTCCAACTGATCAAAGGGATTGTAGGCTATGATCATTGTAAGCTACAAGTGAAACTTACAATTGGTCCAAACCAGTCTGAAGTAGCTAAGATCGTTGTGGTCCCTGAATAAACTTGACAAAATGGCGTGCAGGACCTCATCTAATTCACATAAATATTCTACCTTATGTTCAAATATTGCCTCGTTATTTTGTTAACTTTATGATTCAAATCAACACTTTAATTTAAGATTTAACGTCAGAAATATCGTTAATTGCAATGGTGAACCACTTAACTATCGAATCGATAGCTAAAAGTAAAAGTACTCTACCCACCGGACTCAATGCTGAAAGAAGTGTTAAACAACATACCTTTTCACTAATCAAGGGAAGGATAAAAAGTTGTATGCAAGCGATTAGTAACGTCCGTGACCTTTTCGATAACTCAAGGGCAGCTAATCATAGTTTATACTCTAGATGAGAGTGGTTTCCCTTTGTGTAAGCATGTAGCGTAGAATCTACCTTGCCCAGTGTATTAATGTTGTAGAATCGCTGAGCTCCCCCTGTTATTCTTTTCGGTCCCATTTGTGTCAGTTATTTTTGTCTTTAGTTCATCATTAAATTAATCTACAAATAAATATTAGATGAAGTCAAACATGTTTAAATCTAAAATCGAGTTGGCAGGGGACGAGGGATTTTAAAATCTGAATTATAAAGAAAAGAAAAGTGTTTATTAAACAAGCAAATACACATGATGAGACATTTGAAATTTGTGTAAAATTTCCCATAAATAGCAAAAGTAAAATTTACACCTTCTTAAAATAATTATCAATATAATTAATACCAAGTGAATATATATTAAACAACTGCTTTCTCCAAACATTATTCATTATTATTATTTCCCATGCATTCTTGAAATCCTGCGTCTTCCTGTGTTTTGAAAAGGTACTCATAACATCCTTTGTCACAGCAACGAAAAGAAAGCATGAAGGATATATTTAGGATTTTACGAAAAGCTCCCCCATGTTATGTTATTAGGAAATATTTTTAGTATTATTTATTTTAATTTTCATAATGATTGTGTCACTAAATAATATATTTATTCGTATTTCAATACTTTTGATAAAAAAACATGAGTAGGTATTTCTCAAGTTGAAACAGATAACAATTCCTAAATCATGACACTATTAATGCCAACAAAAATATATGCCATCATTCTAGTAATCGTTTCCTTCAAATAATTGGCACCTTTCTTGAAACTGTGCAAGGTGCCATGGAGGGAGGTACATGTTGTGTCGTGAACAGTTCCACTTATTGTATACGCAGGCAACTGTAGACAGGAGTCGAGTTTAAGATATTTGTACCTCCACCGTTGAAGATTTCAATCTTAGATGAGCCGTCTTACAATCACACTAAGATGGGTTTGTGCAAGTGGAATAGGACAATTGTATGGTGATTGTAAAATTGATTGTAGCCGCCTAAGATCGATTGTAACTAAGATTGTTCTGTGCAAGTAGGCCCAGGTGTCGGTAACTATTAGGTGAGGTTAGGTCGCACCCAGTGCAGGTAACATTTCCAACCATAAGTGGAAAACTGAATTCTTTTAGAACTGGCTGCAAGTCTTTTGAATCCAGGAAACAAAAGTTCATGAAAATAGTGAAATACACAGGTGGTCTGAATGCATTGAACATGCTGGACTCTTCACAATTACCACTAGAACAGTCACTCATGAGGTAACAATCACAACAGACACTTTGAGACTTCTGTTTAAGGTTGTTTACTCGATATCATGATATGAAAAGGCATGTACAGATTCACCTCAAAATAAATTCTAGAGCACATTCTCAAGGGTTTTTTTTTCTTTGAATTTATTTAAAATTCAAAATAACAGAAAATTTTGGTGGTGCAACCTGCTTAGTTCACTTTGTTGCACCTGGTGCAGGTGGTAAGACAGAAAAAAATGAAATCGTACCCTGAATTATAGACCAAGGCCCCGATGACTATGACTATGGAGTAGCATTGATTATCATCGTCATATTTTTTATTTCAGTTGGCACACAACAGCATCCCTCCTGATCAAGTGAAAAGGAATCCTATGACACCGCTTGATCTTTGTCTGACATGGAAATCTGCAAATCAAATAAGGTGGAAGAATAACATCTGGTTAAAAAATTCATGTGGAAAAGTAAGGGTTTTTTTTACATTTTGGCTAAGATTAAACTTCCAAATTTCATCAGGGTTTTGAAAATTAAAGGATGATAAATTCCTCATGGCTTGTTATGTGTTATTTATCCACTGTTTCCTTTTTTTGGACTTTTATTTTTATAAAATATACATTAAATGTAAAACTAGGCAAAAAGTCAGCAAAATCAGTCAAAATCAAGAAGGTCCAAAATCGCAAACATAACTGCATTGAGGTGGGTGTCTGAGTTGAAGCAAATATTGATCTGAACAATAATCTGTCAGCAGGTCAAAAATCACCCACGTAACTGCTGTTATCTGAACACAGTTCAGGTTTGAGATTCACCATGAACTTTTCAGGTATTGAGGGGTTGTGGGGTCCAAAAGTCATCTGAAAATGATTGAATACATGAATAATGGACATGAAATTTAAATTACATCATAAAATAGAATGGTCATGTATGTAAAGACATGTTCAATAGTCACTTTCAAATTTATCTTCCTTTTAAGGTCGTCGAAAATAACATGGCTGCGGATATAACGACACAAAACATAGACCAATGTTGATATATGTTGGTTAGTTGCTTGTTATTGTAACAAGATGACAGTAATAATATCTAGATTCTAAATATGGCCACCATGTCAACCATATTGAATTTGTCGTCCATGCTAAATTATATTACATTGTACTTTGGGGCATAGTATTATTTTTTTAACTGCTGTTACTTTAACTGCACATACTTCACATGTGCCCCCTTATCTACATTTACTGCATTTTCGTTTAGTCCTTTTGGTTTTATGCATATACCGGTAAATTGGAGTGATGAATGGAAAATATCAACACTGTAAATGGTGACACAGGAGTGTATTAAATGTAATGAATTGATCTAAGTGTTAAAATGAAAATGATATTGAGAAAACAGCCACATAATAAAATATATAAGTACCCTTTATCAGAGCGGCAAATCAGTTCTAGAAATGTGAATTTTATTGGGATTCCAAACTGTATATTTGTTCAAGATAAGGATTTGAAATATCTGATGTTGGTTCTTTTTGTAATGTTGCAACATAAACATAAATACAGTCATCCCTTGCTAAAACACCCTTCATGAAATACCACAGATAGGGTTAAACTTCAGGTAAAATACATGGGTCCCATACATTTAAATACTTCCCCCACAAACGCATTTTTAGGTCATCGGAAATAGCATATCAACAAATCTGCTCTGAAATTATGCAAGTTAGTCCTGTTGTAAGGATGCACATATGTTCTTGAGAAGTGTTCATTGTATACATCTAGACTTAGGACATATGTTTGCAATCTATTTGATTAAGTTTAGTCATATTTTTTATTTGAAACACTATGTGCTTCTTAAAACACTTGCCTTCAACTATTTGTTCTTATGTTTTTGATCATGCAACTTTCTATGTACTTATTGGGTTGGAATTATCAAAAGGGTAGCAGTTTTGGGGCACCATTGTTGAGAAATATGCCAGAAAATAAATCTTGAAAGTGTGCTTTCACTAATTGTTGTTAATAAAGTGTATAAATGGGCTGAGAAATGTGTGAATTTGAAACATTTGAAATATTTTATTTAAGGTTTGAGATAAAATGCAAATTTTACAGTATTTTAACAGAGCTCCAGATAAGATTTTTGATTCAGTTTTTTGTGGTTTCAGATATCTGCTTTAAAGTGATGTCATGAACTGGATGCTGCACTCTTGATTCCAACACTAATATTGTCATGACCAAATGTTAAAGTTCATATTCAGCAAGTTGAAGATAACTGACACCATCTTTAAGTATAAGTTTCACAAATATGATATTCAGAAGTTTTTTGTTTTCACTACTGATGTATATATAGTATAAAAAAATGGATTTCTGTATAGAATAGAATAAAGTATTGGAATACATGTGATACTAGTTGTGTTTCCGTCACCACAATCTCACTAAAATCAGACCTTAGTTCTCGCTACCACTAAACAAAGACCTGAAGAAATCCCATTAGGAGTCACGTCAGAATGACCTTTCATTCGACCAATCAGAGCGTCGCTTACCAGATCATGAAAGTGACAGTCAGAATGTGATTTCTAATCATACAACCTCGAAAACTTTAACACGGGCTATTCCGAAAGATAGTTACGGGTTTAACGACTGAATCCATACAATGTAGACCATCTATTAGCCACTCCAGAATGTTCTTTTGTTTAGTTTTCAAATTTGTAATCAAGAATTTGTCCAAATATGTTTCGAAGCGTAGTCGCCAATTTGAAATTAGTGCTGTAAAGCACGAGAAAGCTGCCCTCTGATTGGTCATTCTATTGGTCGGTCAAAGTTCGCACAAAGTCGGTCTGACGTGACCCGTACTGGGATGTCCTCAGATCTTTGTTTGGCAGTAGCAAGAACTATGGTCTGATTTTAATGAGATTGTCGTCACCATAGTGTGGATGTTTTATGCTGTTTGAGAGAAAAGATGGCCTAATGGTCTAAAATGCTTCAACACTGCAGAGTTGTGTCAATTGGTTATGTGAGGATCCATTCTGATCACTGGTTTGGAGAATAGTGACCTTAAGCTGAACAGATGGACATGTGGCAGTGTGATTCGAAAG
Organism: Haliotis cracherodii; assembly: GCF_022045235.1. NCBI lineage: Eukaryota > Metazoa > Mollusca > Gastropoda > Lepetellida > Haliotidae > Haliotis > Haliotis cracherodii. The sequence goes on from NW_027266264.1 coordinate 39,825,841, forward strand.
TGAGACACAAATTTATGCAACCACATGAGGTATTGTGGTGCTGAAACGAAGGATCATATTCTGGATTTGAACCCATGACCAGTACATCAAGTTCCATCAACCATGACAATTGGGACACCTGTGCACCCAAGTTTCTCTCACTCTACTTCAACAAAATTGCAGTACCATAAAGGCAGAAATTAATAAGTAGGGTCTGTGTGACTAATAAAGCAGTTTCTTGTCACTTTTCGGCCCAGTTTTATATCACAATTAGATATATATTGGGTAGGAACACTAACCCTAGAACCTTACGATTCTTGTTCTTTTGAGATTCCGTAACAGCTGCGTCTGATTCAAGAATAATTCTAGTTTTACATCACTGTCGGACATATATTGAATAGAAGCCCTAACCCTAGCACCTTATCATTCATGTTTCTTTTGAGATACGAGAACATCAGCGTCTGTATCAGGAATAATCCAGTTTTACATCACTGTCGGACATATATTGAGTAGAAACCTTAACCCTAGCACCTTATCATTCATGTTTCTTTTGAGATACGAGAACATCAGCGTCTGTATCAGAAATAACCCAGTTTTACATCACAATTAGACATATATTGAGTAGAAACCCTAACCCTAGCACCTTATCATTCATGTTTCTGTTGAGATTTCGTGACATCTGCGTCTGATTCAAGAATAACGCAGTTTTACATCACTGTCGGACATATATTAAGTAGAAACCTTAACCCTAGACCCTTATCATTCATGTTTCTGTTGAAAGTTTGTGACATCTGCGTCTGATTCAAGAAAAACGCAGTTTTACATCACTTTCGGACATATACTGAGTAGAAACCCTAACCCTAGCACCTTATCATTCATGTTTCTGTTGAGATACGAGAACATCAGCGTCTGATTCAAGAATAGCGCAGTTTTACATCACTGTCGGACATATACTGAGTAGAAACCCTAACCCTAGCACCTTATCATTCATGTTTCTGTTAAGATACGAGAACATCAGCGTCTGTATCAGGAATAACCCAGTTTTACATCACAATTAGACATATATTAGGTAGAAATCCTAACCCTAGCACCTTATCATTCATGTTTCTGTTGAGATACGAGAACATCAGCGTCTGTATCAGAAATAACCCAGTTTTACATCACAATTAGACATATCTTAGGTAGAAACCCTAACCCTAGCACCTTATTCATGTTTCTGGTGAGATACGAGAACATCAGCGTCTTTATCAGGAATAATCCAGTTTTACATCACTGTCGGACATATATTGAGTAGAAACCCTAACCCTAGCACCTTATCATTCATGTTTCTGTTGAGATACGAGAACATCAGCGTCTGTATCAGGAATAACCCAGTTTTACATCACAATTAGACATATATTAGGTAGAAACCCTAACCCTAGCACCTTATCATTCGTGTTTCTGTTGAGATACGAGAACATCAGCGTCTGTATCAGGAATAACCCAGCTTTACATCACAACTAGACATATATTAGGTAGAAACCCTAACCCTAGCACCTTATCATTCATGTTTCTGTTGAGATACGAGAACATCAGCGTCTGTATCAGGAATAACCCAGTTTTACATCACAATTAGACATATATTAGGTAGAAACCCTAACCCTAGCACCTTATCATTCGTGTTTCTGTTGAGATACGAGAACATCAGCGTCTGTATCAGGAATAACCCAGCTTTACATCACAACTAGACATATATTAGGTAGAAACCCTAACCCTAGCACCTTATCATTCATGTTTCTGTTGAGATACGAGAACATCAGCGTCTGTATCAGGAATAACCCAGTTTTACATCACTGTCGGACATATATTGAATAGAAGCCCTAACCCTAGCACCTTATCATTCATGTTTCTTTTGAGATACGAGAACATCAGCGTCTGTATCAGGAATAATCCAGTTTTACATCACTGTCGGACATATATTGAGTAGAAACCTTAACCCTAGCACCTTATCATTCATGTTTCTTTTGAGATACGAGAACATCAGCGTCTGTATCAGAAATAACCCAGTTTTACATCACAATTAGACATATATTGAGTAGAAACCCTAACCCTAGCACCTTATCATTCATGTTTCTGTTAAGATACGAGAACATCAGCGTCTGTATCAGAAATAACCCAGTTTTACATCACTGTCGGACATATATTGAGTAGAAACCTTAACCCTAGCACCTTATCATTCATGTTTCTTTTGAGATACGAGAACATCAGCGTCTGTATCAGAAATAACCCAGTTTTACATCACAATTAGACATATATTGAGTAGAAACCCTAACCCTAGCACCTTATCATTCATGTTTCTGTTGAGATTTCGTGACATCTGCGTCTGATTCAAGAATAACGCAGTTTTACATCACTGTCGGACATATATTAAGTAGAAACCTTAACCCTAGACCCTTATCATTCATGTTTCTGTTGAAAGTTTGTGACATCTGCGTCTGATTCAAGAAAAACGCAGTTTTACATCACTTTCGGACATATACTGAGTAGAAACCCTAACCCTAGCACCTTATCATTCATGTTTCTGTTGAGATACGAGAACATCAGCGTCTGATTCAAGAATAGCGCAGTTTTACATCACTGTCGGACATATACTGAGTAGAAACCCTAACCCTAGCACCTTATCATTCATGTTTCTGTTGAGATACGAGAACATCAGCGTCTGTATCAGGAATAACCCAGTTTTACATCACAATTAGACATATATTAGGTAGAAACCCTAACCCTAGCACCTTATCATTCGTGTTTCTGTTGAGATACGAGAACATCAGCGTCTGTATCAGGAATAACCCAGCTTTACATCACAACTAGACATATATTAGGTAGAAACCCTAACCCTAGCACCTTATCATTCATGTTTCTGTTGAGATACGAGAACATCAGCGTCTGTATCAGGAATAACCCAGTTTTACATCACTGTCGGACATATATTGAATAGAAGCCCTAACCCTAGCACCTTATCATTCATGTTTCTTTTGAGATACGAGAACATCAGCGTCTGTATCAGGAATAATCCAGTTTTACATCACTGTCGGACATATATTGAGTAGAAACCTTAACCCTAGCACCTTATCATTCATGTTTCTTTTGAGATACGAGAACATCAGCGTCTGTATCAGAAATAACCCAGTTTTACATCACAATTAGACATATATTGAGTAGAAACCCTAACCCTAGCACCTTATCATTCATGTTTCTGTTAAGATACGAGAACATCAGCGTCTGTATCAGAAATAACCCAGTTTTACATCACAATTAGACATATATTGAGTAGAAACCCTTACCCTAGCACCTTATCATTCATGTTTCTGTTGAGATTTCGTGACATCTGCGTCTGATTCAAGAATAACGCAGTTTTACATCACTGTCGGACATATATTAAGTAGAAACCTTAACCCTAGAACCTTATCATTCATGTTTCTGTTGAAAGTTTGTGACATCTGCGTCTGATTCAAGAAAAACGCAGTTTTACATCACTTTCGGACATATACTGAGTAGAAACCCTAACCCTAGCACCTTATCATTCATGTTTCTGTTGAGATACGAGAACATCAGCGTCTGATTCAAGAATAGTGCAGTTTTACATCACTGTCGGACATATACTGAGTAGAAACCCTAACCCTAGCACCTTATCATTCATGTTTCTGTTAAGATACGAGAACATCAGCGTCTGTATCAGAAATAACCCAGTTTTACATCACAATTAGACATATATTGGGTAGAAACCCTAACCCTAGCACCTTATCATTCATGTTTCTGTTGAGATACGAGAACATCAGCGTCTGTATCAGGAATAACCCAGTTTTACATCACAATTAGACATATATTAGGTAGAAATCCTAACCCTAGCACCTTATCATTCATGTTTCTGTTGAGATACGAGAACATCAGCGTCTGTATCAGAAATAATCCAGTTTTACATCACAATTAGACATATATTAGGTAGAAATCCTAACCCTAGCACCTTATTCATGTTTCTGTTGAGATACGAGAACATCAGCGTCTGTATCAGGAATAATCCAGTTTTACATCACTGTCGGACATATATTGAGTAGAAACCCTAACCCTAGCACCTTATCATTCATGTTTCTTTTGAGATACGAGAACATCAGCGTCTGTATCAGGAATAACCCAGTTTTACATCACAATTAGACATATATTAGGTAGAAACCCTAACCCTAGCACCTTATCATTCATGTTTCTGTTGAAAGTTTGTGACATCTGCGTCTGATTCAAGAAAAACGCAGTTTTACATCACTTTCGAACATATACTGAGTAGAAACCCTAACCCTAGCACCTTATCATTCATGTTTCTGTTAAGATACGAGAACATCAGCGTCTGTATCAGGAATAACCCAGTTTTACATCACAATTAGACATATATTAGGTAGAAACCCTAACCCTAGCACCTTATCATTCATGTTTCTGTTGAGATACGAGAACATCAGCGTCTGTATCAGGAATAACCCAGCTTTACATCACAACTAGACATATATTAGGTAGAAACCCTAACCCTAGCACCTTATCATTCATGTTTCTGTTGAGATACGAGAACATCAGCGTCTGTATCAGAAATAACCCAGTTTTTCATCACAATTAGACATATATTGAGTAGAAAGCACCTTATCATTCATGTTTCTGTTAAGATACGAGAACATCAGCGTCTGTATCAGGAATAATCCAGTTTTACATCACTGTCGGACATATATTGAGCAGAAATCCTAACCCTAGCACCTTATCATTCATGTTTCTGTTAAGATACGAGAACATCAGCGTCTGTATCAGGAATAACCCAGTTTTACATCACAATTAGACATATATTAGGTAGAAACCCTAACCCTAGCACCTTATCATTCATGTTTCTGATGAGATACGAGAACATCAGCATCTGATTCAAGAATAACGCAGTTTTACATCACTGTCGGACATATATTAAGTAGAAACCTTCACCCTAGAACCTTATCATTCATGTTTCTGTTAAGATACGAGAACATCAGCGTCTGTATCGGGAATAACCCAGTTTTACATCACAATTAGACATATATTAAGTAGAAACCCTAACCCTAGCACCTTATCATTCATGTTTCTGTTAAGATACGAGAACAGCAGCGTCTGTATCAGGAATAACCCAGTTTAACTTCACTGTCGGACATATATTGGGTAGAAACCCTAACCCTAGAACCTCATGATTCATATTTGTTGAGATTTCATAACATCAGCGTCTGTATCAAGAATAACCCAGTTTTACATCACTGTTGGACATGTATTGAGTGGAAACCCTAACCCTTGAACCTCATGATTCTTGTTTCTGTAGAGATTTCGTGATATCTGCGTCATAATAAAGAATAATCCAGTTTTACATCACTGTTGGACACATATTGGGTAGAAACTCTAACCCTAGCAACTCATGATTCATGAAATACGATAACATCAGCGTCTGTATCAGGAATAACCCAGTTTAACATCACCGTCGGACATATATTGGGCAGAAACCCTAACCCTAGAACCATGTAATTCCTGTTTCTGTTTATATTTAGCGACATTAGCGTCTGATTCAAGAATAACGCAGCTTTATGTCACTGTCGGATATATATTGGGTAGTAACCATTACCAAAGCACCTCGCGATTCATGTTTCTGTTGAGATAATATGGTGACATCATAATTTGGGACTGTCTAACTTACCATCTGTTTTGATGTAAATTCCTAATCTGTAGCATTGATTGCCAGGATTGTAATGTAAGCTGTATCAAGGCCGCTGGTAAATGTATTGTGGACAAGGCAAATCAGTGGCTGACAAGATCAGCAAAACCCATACCATTGGGCACATTAACACAATCAGCCATTTGACATGTCATTCGGTGATGAATACATGAACACATTCATGCCTACATAATACTGTTTATCCTTGTCATAATCAATCAACTACAAACAAAATTCATCATTTTGCTAGTTCTTTATTGTTGAGGAAACAATAAACATAAATGTAACACATGAAAAGAGTTTTGCCTCAAAATGCTGAAAACAGTGTAAGTGAAGAAATTCCATGCACAGTATATCTGTAAGATGCTATATTCACCATATATGATAATCGATATTATGAATGAAAAAAACACACCTCACATTATGAAACAATATATAATATGAATCATATGTTTAGATGTACAGTACTGTCCATGAGAATAGGGAGAAACACTGTCCCTCCACACAGTAGCAAACTGATGCTACTCCCTGCTGATCTTTTCACTACTCAGGATGTCAATGCTGACTTCAACACAGAACTCTTCTTCTCAACACTTCTTCTTTCCAGAAACGTACAGGGCACAGTTGCTCTCCCTTCTCAAAGCACACTGTATTGGGAGCTGTATATGTAGTTTAGCGTTGGTGTAAACTGATACCATCAAGTTTCATTACAGCATGGTAGTTGCCCTGAAAAGGTTGAAAATATTCACATAAGTGATGTCATCACCATTGATTGAACATTTTTCATGGAAAAATAACTTATGATTTAACTTCAATATAAATAAATCCACATAGTACACCTTATTTTTACATTTACATAAATCAGTGACATTGTTAAACCCAATATAATGAAAAACAATCCCCTCCCATTCTATTATCAGCCAATCAGGAAACAGTTGACCGTTTGTGGGTATAGCATACATTTATTTTAGGTTCATGGCAACATCAAGTTAAGTTCCATTTAAAATGCCTGTAAAGATATTATAGTTTAATATCATGTTGTCTCACTTAAATTCAAAACTTAATGGGAAGTTATAATTTGCAGTTATCTCAACTGGCAAGGAAAAATGAAAATATCTGATGATAATTTGTGTACTTTTTGTAATTCACATCCAGAAACTGATATGCATTTATTTTTTGGTAAAAGATTTCTGGCTTCTGGACACAGACTCATAATTTGTATCTGGATATTCGTGTGAAGGAAAATGTGATAACAGATGATAATTTGATCTGATTTTGTTATTTTCAAAGTATGTAAGTGTAAGGTTCTTAAAATACAACCAACATTTTGTGAGGGAGATAACTGATACAGTTAGACATGAATTTCGAAAAAATATATACTTCAACAAAAACCTGCAAAACAAATTTTATACACAGTATACTGTCTCCGAGTGGACCATTCCTTCTTTTAGCCCTTACTACCGAGAGCAAGACAGGGTAACAACAAGTACCATCTTTTAACGTCTTTTGGAATGATGCTTCAAGGGATCAAATTTCTGACCTTCCGCTCTCCGAGCAGACACTCTACCAGTACACCATAGAGGCAGTCAATCAGACTTGGAATTTGATGAATTTCAATGAGTTAAAGTAACTAAGTTGACAATCCATCAGTTTATTGTTATTTTCTGAGAACTAACAATCAACAGTACTTTTCTTATGTTCACCATTTTGTAACTTATGTTCATAAGTGTAGAAAATTCTGGACGGGAAGCATTTTATCTGGACAGGAATATTTGCAAAGTTGCCCTTGCGGGAATTTTATACGCTGCTGTTACATAGCGACACGCTTAACATCAAATCACAATTCTGACATCATTGCTGGGATGATTCATGCCAAGTTTCAGCTTCATAGGCTTTGTAGCTCTAGAGGAGATGTTGAAAGTGTAATCGTCAACGACATACATACTAGCAGAAAAAGGTAACTTTTCTTAATAAAAAGTCCAACAAAACTCAATCTCATTAAAATCAGATCTTAGTTCTCCCTACCACTAAAAAATGATCTGAGGACATCCCATTATGGGTCACGTCAGCATGACCTTTCATCCAACCAATCAAAGCGTCACTTACCAGATCCTGAAAGTGACAGTCAAAATGTGTTTTCTAATCATGAATCCTCGAAATATTTAACAGAGGGTATTCCGAACGACAGTTACAGGTTTTATGATTATATCCATAGAATTTAGGCCATCTTAAGTCATTCCAGAATGTCGTTTTGGTCAGTTTTAAATTTATTTAATCGAGAATACGTCAAAATATGTTTCGAGGCGTAGTCGCCAGTTTGAAACTAGTGCAGTAAAGCTCGAGATAGCTACCTTCTGATTGGCAAATGTCGATTTCAGTCATTTCATTGGTCGGTCCATGATCGCGAAAGGTCGTTCCTACGTGACCCGTAATGGGATGTCCTCAGATCTTTGGTTAGCGGTAGCGAAAACTAAGATCAGATTTTAATGAGATTGGACAAAACTAAGTTTAATCTGAAATTAAATAATGCATCTTTCAATATGCATATTGATGAAGACATCTCCTGAGTTTTAAGGTTGTGATTCACAATTTGCATGCAAATGTTTATGGACTGCGCATAATTTGTGTGTTTGCATGTTCGTTGGGAGCAAGGTATTTACACACGATTTCATAATGTAAACAGCAAACAATGATTGTTTAGCTCTCTGGGTCTCATAAAATCTTTTTTCTTTTTGTTCAACTGTAATTAAAAATGCTGTCACGGCTTGATGACATGTTGCAAACACAAAATGCGCAAAACGAAGTTGCCAAACATTTTTAATGTTCATCGAATCACAAATATCATCTGCCACATTAATAATCGGACAATTCTTGGGTTAAGACGAATTAGTGGCAGAACAGTACATTACCGGTTGAGAGAGCACAACATCCGGTCACAACATTCAGCAATATGCCTAATTTTGCTTACACAGGACTATCAGTCACACTTGGTGTAGACAGCATCTGAGGTTCAGAAGAAAAACAGGGACAGTACACTGTTCACAAATGAGTGAGGGTTTCATCTGAACAGCTCTGATGGTCGTGCAAAGGTCTACATGCATACTGGAGAATGTTTTAGCAACTCTTGCATTACTTATCATAATCAGTTTTGGGGTGGAACTGAAATGGTATGGGGTGGCATCACAACTCATGGGAAAACATGACTCATCATTGTTATGAGGACATCGTTTGAGATCATGTTCTTGCCTTTGTGCACATGCAGGGACGTAATGTCATGTTGCAGCAGGATAGTGCCCGCCTACAAGTTGCACCCCTCTTTAGGGCGTGTCTCTCCATCTCCAATTACCAGGAATGGATTTTGTCAATGAATTTGTTATGATAAAACATTGATGAGACAAAAGACCAAATATTATGTTGTAATTTACAATAACATAACATTTACACTACTTAATACACAGCAGTTACTTTTTTCCATTAGTATAGATGAACACAGCCATGACATAAGCTTATTTGAACCTTCGCTTTGTGTACCGGTAAGCTACAAGTGATCATCATCATTTCTACAAAGTTAAGTTTCAGCTTCTTGGAGAGTGTAGTTTCTCTTTTTTATTTTCATTCCTAATTGTTTTTCAAGAAGCAATTTCAGCCCCTCCATTTCTCCAATTTGAATCCCCACCATTGGAGAATTGATTCCAACCAAATATGGTTGATATCTATCTCTTAGTTCCAGAGAGGAAGTCGTTTAAAGCAATATAGCCAAATTACTCCTATTTGGCCCCGCCACCCAGCCCTTTGTGGGGTCAGCCCTCTCCATTTGTACAATTTTTAATCCCCAGCATTGGAGAATGCTTCCAACCAAATATGGTTGATATCTATCTCTTAGTTCCAATAAAGAAGTCGTTTAAAGCAATATAGCCAAATTACTCCTATTCCGCCTTGCCACCCAGCCCTTTGGGAGGTCAGCCCCACCATTTGTACAATTTTGAATCCTCACCACCTAGGGATGCTTCCAGTCAAATTTCGTTAATTGTCAATTTGTGGTCAAAAGAAGAAGTTTTTAGAAAAAATCGTTGACATACGGACGACGGACCCCACAGTATGGCATAAGCTCACCTTGGTGAGCTAATAGTTGTGTCAGGATGACAAACATCAGACAAGCAGGCCATGTTGTTTGTATTCAAAAAGTATTTTGTTTTATTTTGTATATTTGTCTTATCTGGAAAAATAGTCTATGCTATATTACAACCAGTTTGTTTAACGTTTCGAGGCGATCAATGTTACCTTTGTTGGGTGCAACTGGACCAAACAAGCTATTTACACCAGGCTTCTTGTAACTGGACAGTGAAACCTGTGAACATGGTATACAAAGAATGAAAATCTTCATAAGAATAAACACAACACATGACACCACAGAACTGAATGAACAAATTGTAAAATAAAACACTGGACAACCACATAACTTAATCCGAGTCCCATTGTGGTGCTACACATGCCAGGTGTCATTAAGTTTTAGTTTCCTTGGTTTCTGAGAAGAAAGTTCTTAAAGTTGAACAAATCAGAATTGGAAGCTACAAAAATACCTTTGCAAATGAAGGTTAAAAAAGTGTAATAAACATCCATCAACCTCTTCATGACAACATTGCTAAGGTTATCTAGGATAAACAAAAATATGCCTCACTACGAACCGTTTAAATGGGCCTGAAACTGATCAGAATTTATTTTTAGGGAATTAAATACTGGTAAAGGTCATCATAAATAGATTAACAAGATTATGCAGAAATAAGTAACAAATGTTCAGATACACCAAATGATATAAATATTTAATAATGATTGACAAATGAGGAAAAACGAGTGAATTGTTTATGACCACTTAAAATAATGGTGCTTGGTCCAGGCAGGCAAGAGGTTGATAGCACTAACTACTATCCATGTAATTGGGGTGTAATGTCACCAAATCAGCCAGGTCACACAAAACTGACATTCCATATAGTTGCCCTTTGGGAATGTTAAGAATCAAATTTCTGTGACTACGTTTTTGAGACTGAATTACTTGGATCATGTCCGTAACAATCCAAACAGTGTTAGTATACCTGTAATCTAGCTACAAGGGTGCATGCAAAGGGTATGACCATGGCATGATAATCTGAATCTATAATCTGAAAAGAACAGTAGATCTATTTTATACCATTGTTGGAGTGCATAATAACATACATATATAACCAATCATAGCTTCACTTCCCAAAGATTCATAGGAAACATTGCAAGTACAAGGTTATTACACTTACTGGTACATTCCATTATTAGGACACAAAAAGGTGAAAGATGATGGCATGACCAAATGGAACATATGATCACTGAAACATAGCACATTGGAGATTGCAATATAGTATTACAGCCTGATAAATGAATAACGCCATGATACATGAGTACCTAGTCAAAATAACATTCAATATGGCTGCAATGTCGTCACCCCAAAAAATCACAGACACAGTTTACCAGATTCAACCTATTATAATGGAGGCCAGATGTGCCCATTGTATTGGTGCCATTAAACTGACTCATGTAACGGAGCTCCAGATAACTTTTTGAGCAATTCAGTTTTTACTTTAGGGTTTCTATTTTAATTGGGTTATTACATTTTTCATTGGGTAACCAATATTTTTTCACTCATGTATTCATCACTCTCTTGGGTCTTTCCCAAAATTAGTGAACATTTTAAGATTTCAAAAAAATGAAATAATGTTCTAAATACATAGGTTTGACTCAGAAAGTAAATTAGCTTGTAATTGTGTTTCAGCAATTAGCTCCTTTGTATGCATGCTGAAAAAGCTTCGTTGGGTATTTATGCGAGCTGTTTTAATAATTTGAGTTTTTCATTTAATGCATGCGATTCTGTACACAAGTTAATGGAAACTAATTGGGTTTACATAATTTTGGGGGGTATTTTACACAAATACGCTGCTTATCTGTAGCTCTGATGTAATAAATTTCCCTTCATTACCTTTTGGCTGTCTCCTCACATGACTGACAGAAATACTGTTCGAACAAACTACCCTGGGTATAGGTGTTAAAATTGCATCTGTAGCTTCCCTGTACTTTTTCACAGAATATATTATTACAACAAAAAGGCAATACAAGGGTATAATAAATAAGCAAAAGAAACAAAACTATTTATCTACAGAACAGACTTTCTCACAGCATCTTGACCAATTAAAAGGATGACAGTATATGCAAGAAGACAAATTCACCATAATCCCCTAAATACTAAATGCTATGGAAACTAAATATCCCAAATTATCAAAAGGCACCAGTTCAACAATAGACCTATCTATGTGCCATCCTTGTTAAGGAAATATTGTAAGTTTTTTTTAATCTGCCCAGAAAGAAGCACTACCCTCATTTTCAGTATGAGTCAAAGTTGTGGCATCTCAAAATATAAATTTTTTAAAAATCCTAAACTATCAAAAGGCACCAGTTCACCACTAGACCGATCTGTGTGTCAAGTTTGGTGAAGAAATATTGTAGATTTTTAAGGTATGTTCCAAGAACGATCACTACCCTCATATTTCAGTCAAAGTTGTTGCCATGGAAACTAAAAAGATACATTTTACAAAAATCCAAACCTATCAACAGGCACCAGGTCACCACTAGGCCTATCCATGTACCATGATTGGTGAAGAAAATAGTAAACGTTTTTTCAAAATCTTACACAGAAGTATGAATGCAAGGACTGACCATGTCCATTTTAATACCCCCGCATTACATGTTGTGGGGGATAATAATTGGTAATGAAACGAGTCAAAGAACACAATTCATCATGGCTGCAGCAGCACATGAAGACAAAATGTTGCAGTTCCAAATATAAGAATAACTTGCAAAATATGACCCTGTTGTTGGGTTTACCAAATAATTACTGTATATCAAATTTCATAACGTAAATGCAGAAGTGGCTTTCATGGGTTGCCATGTCTTGACAGCTTGAAGTTGTATTGGCATCATGTTAGTGGGATCAAATACACAAAATCTCAGCTTATTGAAAATATGATTTTCAGAGAAGATATTGAAAACACAAACAAACTTCATAAGGTATGTGAAAGTTTAAGGCCATAGAAGGCACAGGTAATACAGTCATCCAAGAAGCCACCTCAATTTGCTGGGCAGAGTTGCATCCCTGTCTGTCTCACAGTCCTTGAACCATATTATTTTCCCTTCCGCCCAGCCCATCTCACTGGGTCTATTTTTAAACAAAAATGAAAATAAAATGTTTCTATCAATATTTTACATTTTCAGAGACTAAGCTGCATCCCTTTCATATGCCAGAAATCTATGACAATGGGTTCAAATCCCATAATTACCATGATTATTTTCCTTGGTTTGTGAGCACCATTTCCACGCAGGTGGGTCTCATCAAGTGGTAAATATCTAAGATGTTCCTCCCAGATCAAGCAAAAAATACACCAATGTAAACCCCATAACACATATCAAGTTTCATAATGCCACATCTGAATTGGCTGTGTAATATGCAAAAGTGATATTTTGTAAACAGTCTCATGTTTTAGAATATCATTGCTGAGATTTCAGTTTCATAGGCCTTGTAGATTCAGAGGAGGTTTTGAAAGTGTACAAGTTAGTTATGGACAGATGACAGATAATGCACCCTGACATAAGCTCATTTGACTTCAAATTGGATATTCCTGTATTCATGATAGCCTGTAGTTTGATTACAGTATACCAACTCACACCTCATAACTTAATAAATGGCCTAAGGTCTGAGGGAAAGTTATACTTTCACAATTGCCATAATCAGGTCAGCGAGTTTGCATAGTGAATGGTTGAGTTGGCTTAATGCAACTTAGAACAGAGTTTCAGTAATATCACAGTGTGTCAGCTGATGATCCAGTGAGGAAAGACTGATATAATGAGGTACCGATAATACTACAAATGTGGTTTTTCATATCATGACATCCATGATTTAATTTGATGTATGATGATTCCTCTATTGTCATCCCTGACTTTATCATGGGGGTGCATAAAGATAAATGTTCACAGCACCTGTGCTTAGCTTGTGCTAAAATCTATACAACAGTAAATTAGCCTTAGTATAATAATATAAATTCCCAACATGTATAGGGGTAGAATACAACATACCTGATTTCCTACAAGGGTTGCACCTCAAATTTCCTGAATGTGGCAGGACACAGCCCACTTGGATACCCTGGGAATAAAAAAATGAGTAAATTGGTACTGATATCTTGACATATTGGTTGCAAAGGGAGGTAATCAATGATACATGTATAGTTTACTATAAATTTGCCGGATGCACAATAATCTTTATGATCCTTTATTAACCTCATATGTCTACATATTCCCTCAGTGTTCATCATAACAACAATAACAACAACAACAAACAAAAAAGAGGGCATGTAGACTAGTGAATTAGAGCGTGGGCCTTATCTCACAATGGAGCGAACGCCAGAAATGGACCTCACTTTGAACCCAGAACACAGACCTTTCAGCAAAACAAGTTAATTAACACTAATAATCTAGATGAGATTTGATGCTTCCCCGATGATATATCTATGTTAGTCCTACACTCATTCTGGGCCTACAGACATAGAATACAAACATGCGTCATGTGCAGGGTCAGCAGGCACGTTGACGTTCTCCATCTCAGTATCTGAAAATAAAAAGTACCATAGTGAATGGTTGTAGACTGTAAATTATGTTTGCACAAAGACTAGATAACATTATGACCAACGAACAAGTAAGAACAGATAAACAAAAAGCAAGATCTAACCGATAAATGTTTGATCGAAAACCGATCGCTATGCCGGCCAAGGGGGATAACTCTTTCTGACCACGTCGGGACGAATTTTCCAAAGACAAACTTTAACCTTGTTTGCCAATATATTTTGTAACGATCAGTTCTTATAAATATGTGTAGTTCTATCAAACAAATACACATACAATGGCATGTATGAATGAAAACCGTAACGATCTTCTATTAAGACCGGATTGGTATATCCATAGATCTATCTATTGGTTGTTAAAATTGTAATTAGGTGATGTATAAAATATATATACCGTATGAAGATACTAAATCTAAGTCTAGCCTGTCTAGACCGGAGATAAAAACAACAACAAAATGATGACATCCTACCATCTGCTGAATGCTGTGTTCGACACTGCATGTTCCAATATGGCGTGAAATGCGCCCCTGTGAACATACATCCTAATATGGTTATGCTATTTAATTGTTACTGTTAGCTAGTAGTAGCAGTAAATGTTGGTCTCCAGAGACGTAGAGACCGTCTTTGTACCTACTAGTAGCAGGTCATAGTTGCTAACAACTCTGTGCTAGTAGTAGGTAATATTTCCTGGATCGGGTGTGGCAGTACAGGTGGTGGTACACCGCCCACACCGCCTAACGATAAAAACGGGATAAAAGAGTGGTTAAAAAAGCATTTAAAAGCATTAGGTTCAGCACTGGGAAAGCTCTCTGAAAAAGCCGTGGCCGCACTTCCCGGTATAATAGGGAGTATAGTTTCCTGGCTATTGAATTTATTAGCTAAGACCACCACCTGGCTTAGTCAAAACTTGTGGGGGTTGATCGTTGCAATCGCAGGGCTGTTGTATGCATCCGCTAAGAACTATTTAACCAAATCAGTTCATTAACCAAATCATGAGTAAACCAGCCGCGACTCCACCTAATACAAGCGCTGTTTTTTCATCGATATGTTGTTGATTTTTAGCCGCAATATGTGGTGGTACTTGTACGTCAGTAGATGGTTGAGCGATAGTTGGTGTTTGTGGCTTGACTATTCCCTTTTCGCCCGTGATCGTTTGCGTTATTAATTCGACGTTAATATCTGTATTTATACCTGGTTTTTGTTGATCGGTAGCAATAACAATTTTATTATTATAACCTATCACTTGGCCGATCTTAAGTTCCATATTACTCAGATACATGTATAGTCCCGGCGCATAAACGTAGTCCACTTTGGATTGAGCGTACTGTAATGCATCTTGAAAACGCTTTATAGATGATGGTATGTCAACTGGTGAATTCATGGCGTCCTCCACGTTTGAGACAAACTGTTTTTGCGCATCGAGCGCTGTCCCAGAACCGATGATTCCCGTTCGTGTTTGCGATTGTGCTCCGAGAATTGCCTATACATAAGTTCTTATCGATTCATTAACTCTTACAAATCTTGGGTTAGTAAAATTATTTTCCGTTTTATCATTAAGGAATTCATTCCAAGCGTTTGCGGTATCGTTCATTTGTATAAATTTTGTAACAAT
The DNA here is from genome assembly GCF_022045235.1 of Haliotis cracherodii. Taxonomy (NCBI): domain Eukaryota; kingdom Metazoa; phylum Mollusca; class Gastropoda; order Lepetellida; family Haliotidae; genus Haliotis; species Haliotis cracherodii. The sequence continues at coordinate 39,841,859 of NW_027266264.1, forward strand.
ATAAATTAGACCACTCTTAAAACTCATAATATCCCCTCTCCAATCGTTACTATAAAGTTCCCAGCCTTTATACCAATCACCGGTTTTATGCCAATGATCATATATTCTTGCGTAAAGTTTGCTGGTACTCTTCAAGTTATTAAAATTAACTGGAAGTTTATTAAGTTCTTTATATACATAATCGCTTTCTTCTTTGACGGGTATTATTTCCTCTGTGTAAGGAACACCTAGACCATGGTTGCTCCTTTAATACGCCAATCTTTACTCGTAGAAACATTAAATTCCTGACAAATACGCTCATACGCGGACCTATCATAATTATTATTTGTGGAATTTCACGCTCGATCCTGCGGTAATGGAGCACTAATTTCTTTGAGTATACATCTAATCTGATAGTACACGTGAAATGTTATAACAGACTTATTCAGTTCAAATCCTGGAGCATAAAGAGATACGCCACATCCCGTTGTGGCACACCATACGGCAAAGTTTAACTGATTCTGCCAAAATTGCATCGGATTGTGAAACCAGTCGTGCACCATTTTATCGCTAGTTGCCGTGACCCTGTACTTTTCAAGGATATCGGGGAATTTAACGAAAAATTCAGCACCAGAGGCAGTTACTATAATCTATTGATTAGTAATGTAAGTTTATTTCATATTTAAGTTATGATATAGTATCATTGTATATTTAATATGTATGTTACACTCCCGGGAATAACAAATGGTCAGTCTATTGAACTGCTTCATACTATCGATAACTCGGATGGACAACTCGAAGTAGCTATCTGTGATGTAACGTATTACCCAAGGTGGACAAATATAAGTGCTGCAAAAAGAAATAATAAGATGATTAAAACAGGTGAAAACAGGGGTATGGAAAAATACATTATTATACCTGATGGGTATTAAAGCGTATGCTCACTCAATGATGAAATTTTTAAGCCGCATGGAATTGGTCTCACACAAAAGGAGTCGAATGGGACAGTGAAAATATACACTGGAGAAACGGGTATAATTATTGATGAGAACTTAGCAATTACACTTGGATTTGGACAGTCAGTAGTATTACCACCCAACAAACCAGTGACTGTATATGCATTACCCGATTTAGTTCCCTATAAAGAGTTGTGCATCCATCTTGATCAGATCAGTACGGTGGATAATATTCAACAAGAAAGTCCTTCAACTCTACTCAGATGTGTTCCAGTTAAAGATGAAAAATACAATAGTGGTAGAACGGAATCTTTCTCAACATTACAATATAAAAAATTAAAGCGGGGTATTATTTCAGACCTCAAAATTTCTATATTAGATGTAAAACACCAACCTGTACATATAGGATACTTAAGTGTAACACTCCGTATTATAAATAATGGTTGATTCCATATTTAAGTTATGATATAGTATCATTGTATATTTGATATGTATGTTACACTCCTGGGAATAACAAATAGTCAGTCTATTGAACTGCTTCGTACTATCGATAACACGGATGGACAACTCGAAGTCGCTCTATGCGATGTAACATATTACCCGAGGTGGACCAATATAAATGTTGCAAAAGATAATAATAGGATAATGCTATTATCCGCATATGGTACTAGCAAATCCATTACTATACCTGATGGGTATTACAGAGTAAGCTCACTCAATGATGAAATTTTTAAGCCTGTTGGAATAAGTCTCACACAAAATGAGGCGACTGGGACAGTGAAATTCTACAATGAAGACACAAATATAATTTTATTGGACCCATCAGCTACACTTGGATTTACACGCTTAGTTGGCACAATACACAAGTTACCAGATAAGGAGGTTAAATTACCTGATTTAGTTCCCTATAAAGAGTTGTTCATCCATCTTGATCAAATAAGCACGACGGATAATATTCAACTAGAAAGTCCTTCAACTCTGCGCAGAAGTGTTCCAGTGAAAAATGAAAAATATAATAGTGGTAGAACGGAATCTTTCTCGTTATTACAATATAAAAAATTGAAGCGGGGTATTATTTCAGACCTCAAAATTTCTGTATTAGATGTAAAACACCAACCTGTACATATAGGATACTTAAGTGTAACACTCCATATTATAAATAATGGTTGATGCATCAGGCCCTGGAACGATAAGACAATGTAATACAATTGCGCTTTCCGATCTCGGAGACACCGAAGGATTCGATAAACCCGGTAACAATGGTAAGTTATACGCTTTACACTTACACGATAATGTATACAAGCGGAAAGAAGTTATATTCCCGGAAAATCTAGAAGATTTAAGCGATGTCAACGTTAGTAGACTCCATAAAAACACTCCGTACAATATTATTCGCAACGGTGAGAATAAATGGACTATGGTCGAAGCAAACATCAAGTGGCAAATGAATATTGTCATTAGCCCACCTTATGTGATGATTGGTAAGGGACATAATTTAACTAAGATAATAAATAGTGGTATCGTACTCGCGGCCTATATCCCGTCAAAACGAAAAAGTGTGTTAGTCACTCCCCTGCCAGAAAAACCAGGTCATATGTTATATAGGGGGTCCAAATTATTAAAAGTGGTAGTATTTCTCTTACTAAGATATTCTTGCCGTATAATATACATTTGATAAGGTTGATGTATGCTCTCAAAACATTTAAGCAAGACCAATTAATGACTATTATATGTTCGTAATATACACTATGAGTTTATATCTAGCGCTCGATGAAGCAATTGAAAAGATGGAAACTGTTGATGGATTTCGATTACATCAAATAAGCGACATAAAACATCGAATAGAGAAGGAGAGGGAGTTGAGACTTGGATTGTATAAAGAGTATCGCAGAGCCGTGAATGCTCTCTTGACGGAGTTGACACCGCGCTTGTAGCAGCTGGCATGGGACTCGGTGTAGCCGGTGTCGGTTTACTATCAACTATAATCGCCGCGCCTATCGTGCTCGGCATGGAAATAGCCGCCGGAGTCTTGGGACTGGCAGGAATAGCGATAAAATTCATTTCTCGTAGGTTACAAAAGAAAGCATTAAAACACGATAGTATTCGGATACTCGCCGAAGCAAAGTTGAACAGCATTGAGGATCATATTTCGACAGCAATGGCCGATTGTAAGATATCCGAGGATGAGTTTCGTTTAGTGCTGTCGGAACTCACCAAATACAACGAAATGAAGCATGAGATTCGATCAAAATCTCGTAAGACCAAGGTATTAGCGAGGATGAGAAAAAAAAGTTCATAGAACAGGGGAGGCAACAAGCGCGTCAATTATTCCGTGCCAAAACCAAAGAACTGGTTGGAGATTAAAAATAGATTGCTTACTATCGTTTGATCACATTTAGACAAATGCTTACATAAATATATATAATAATGGAGATCGAAAAAAATATTAAATGGAGAGAATTACCACAAGGTTTTTATTATATCAGTGATGTCAAACCAACCAAATACGGTTATAAATTGTTTCTTATCAATTTACAAGAAGAGTGTAGAACGAAGAACTTAATAAAAATGTTGAATATCACTTTATCGATAAAAATAATGAAGAATATTTTTATTACCATTTACGCTCATCTAAAGCAATGATTGGCCCCAGGTATTGGTGATCTAGAGCCAATTTAACTTAATCTCATGACTATCGTTGAATCGCATAATCATTTTGGCATAAAAAATGCCATCTGTAGTAGCAGTATAGGTGATAAATCCGGATCCAGTGGAAGTGGTCCAGAACCCCCATTACCTATACTACTCCATGTGTAAGCATCGACTGACCGTGTGTAAACATCAGTGATGCATCATTCTAACCATGTGTAAGCTTCCTCTGACAGTGTGTAAGCATCATCTGACCATGTGTAAGCATCATCTGATCATATGTCAACATCGTCTGACTGTGTTAGCATCAGGGAAGCATCCATCTGACCATGTGGAAGCCATCTCTTTAACCTTGGATCTTGAACTAAATGAAGGCTGCATGGGTTCTTGAGTCAATCAGCTGTCAGCTTCCCAAAATGAAGAGCTTAATTTTTTTAATACTTTTGTACAATTGAAAACCTACACAGTACGCTCATAAACAATATATTCACAGTAATATAATGGCAGAGTGGCTTTCTACTTTTGGAACTCCCGATATATTCAAGAAATCAGCTATGCTGGTTTGAATGCTTCACTCAATCGTACCAAGTATTTAGATTCCTTGACACTGATCAGCAAGTTCACCTCTGGAAATGTCCTTGGAGTGTTCATGCTGTGTAAACATCACTGGAGCATCCATCTGACCATGTGTAAGCATCGTCTGACAGTGTTTAAGCATCATTGAAGCATCCATCTGACCATATGGAAGCCATCTCTTTAACCTTGGATCTTGAACTAAATGAAGGCTGCATGGGTTCTTGAGTCAATCAGCTGTTAGCTTCCCAAAATGAAGAGCTTAATTTTTTTAATACTTTTGTACAACTGAAAACCCACACAGTACGCTCATAAACAACATATTCACAGTAATATAATGGCAGAGTGGCTTTCTACTTTTGGAACTCCCGATATATTCAAGAAATCAGATATGCTGGTTTGAATGCTTCACTCAATCGTACCAAGTATTTAGATTCCTTGACACTGATCAGCAAGTTCACCTCTGGAAATGTCCTTGGAGCGTTCATGTTGCGTAAACATCACTGGAGCATCCATCTGACCATGTGTAAGCATCGTCTGACAGTGTGTAAGCATCAGTGGAAAGCAAAGATGATTTGGCTTGTTGCAATCATGTTCCAGCATCAGGATCAACTGCCACGGAGAATATCATTTCCATTGAATATAAATATGACATTATTCATCAAAATCCCTTGACAACTGAAGAGTACGTGGTGTTTTGCTTTTGTATTCCCAGGTATGGATGGAGTGAAATTAAATAGTAACATGATAGCAATTTTTGTACTGAAGTGTCTGCAAATAAATAACAAGTCATATAAACATACGTAGAAATACTTTATTTGTGCAAACAAGATGAGACATGACATGTCATCTGAAACACTTTCTCGTAAACAATGTACACTGACACTTGCAGGAGTAATAAACATATAAATACAATAGAATATCCTTGCTGTCACTTGCTCTCATTCACACAAGTTCTGGTTCTATGTGACTCTTATCCAACAGGTGTACACTACTTCTTACTGACACAAGTATGTTTAATTTGCTGTGCCCTGAAGGATATATCTTCATGGAACAATAATTTCCACCAGCCTATAAAAATGCCTAGTCTCTACCCTTGCCATTCAAGCCTACTTTTCTGTGCTAAAATATGAGAGGACCTTGCAGTTATCGATCAATTGATTGGACATAGAATGTTTTACAAAATTAATATCAGGGTTCCAAAAACATGATCACTGCAGGGCCACATCCATCCTGTCGAATTTGCATTGAAATTATTTAAAAAATCAAGACAAATATTTTCGAAGTGGTTAAAAGTTTTCAGTCTACTTGCCCAAGTACTTAAATAGATATGTCCAAACTTCATTGTTTTTTTTAACTTGAACACTTAGTGACTTGATGCAGTGGTATTTTTAGACAACACCTGCTGAGTGTTTCATGTTACTTTGATGTGCAATGTTACAATTTACTATTGTGATCTGTGATTTTGTTTGTCAGGGAAAAAATCTCAAAACTTTTCGATATCTGATCGACAGGGTTTTCATCTTTGTGAACCCATTCAAAATAAGATGGAGAGGTGAAATGGGTTTAACGTTGCATTCAAGATTATTACACTTATATAGCAACATGCATGCTTGTGTGTGTGGCTGCTTGTACTAGTCCGGATTAATGCCAATTTTATAGTGCTTGTTTTTGCCCCTGGGTAACAACAAATATCATCTTTCAATGTCTTTTGGTGTGACACAGCCTGGATCAAACCCCTGAACCTTCACTCACCTGGGGAACCCTCTACCACTAGACCCTGGAGGCGGTCTCGAAATAGGTGAGGTGAAAGTGGGTTTAACATCGCGTCCAAGATTATTGCACTTATATAGCAACTTGCATGCGCGTGCGTGCGTGCGTGCGTGCGTGCGTGCACTAGTCCAGACTGATGCCTATTTATAGTGCTAGCCAACTGAGATACCATGCCACAGCTTAACATGAATACCCTACTCAGACACATTATACTGAGGCCAAGCCAACCAGTCCTTGTTTTAGACCCTTAATGCTGAGCGCCAGACATGGCAACAACAAGTACCATCTTTTAACGACTTTTGGTATGACACGGCCGGGAATCGAACTCCGGAGCTTCCGCCCATAGAGCGGAAGCTCTACCTCTAGACCACAGAGGCCGTCCGGTCTCGAAATAAGAATAGAGATCTGATTGGATATCAAGTTTTCATCACCAGGGATAAACTGATTTTCTACACCACAATCAAGCCAAGAAAAGGAGGCTACAATTGGCAAGGGTGGAAACTAAGTGGAAGCTAGTGGATGTGTAAAGGATTAAGGCCATATTTCTGAATCTGGAATATCAAAATTGTGACATGACATGCTACAAGTCTGTACTCATGAAAGACAAGGACATAAAGCAGTATTCAAATACTGTCAATGAGACTTTTCTATCTTATCAGAAACCTTAAAAAAAAGAGCACATACCAACTGATTCCAAGATGTAGCACTGACCTCACATTGCCATGTTCCCCATTCTCCCACACATGCTTAATCCAACTTCAAAATAGCTCCAAGATATTCCCAGTGTTGCAGTTTACTTTGTTGTTTAGTTTTGTCTTAATAAGAGTTAATAACTTGAAATGTGGGCTGGTCTATATACAGCTTGATTACTGCACCTCACAAAGTTTAAGTAAGTCAGTCTGATGTCTATTTGAAAGTCTGTCCTGGCTTCTATTCAACTCTCTCTGGGTTTGGACATCATAGTGGTTGTTTACATAAAAGATGTTGATGCTATGAAGATCCAAGCATACTATAATGAAGTTTTTCCTCAGATTCTTCTGACAGTCTTTTGCAGCTAGCCAGGAGGTCTGCAACAAATATGTGTAATATGAGACCAGAGGTTATTTGAAAATTGGATACTAAATGTCTGATGCATCAAAAATAGAAGTCAAAACAAAGACAGATTTGTCCCAACAAGAAATCATACTGACTTGTCCCGATGGTGTGTATGATACACTAATGACAGCGTCAACAAGCTCCTGTGCATCACTAACTATCATGGGAAAGAATATAAAAACTCAAACAAAGAACGACTTTGCACAAGTACAATATATTGATGGCCAGGAAACGAATTCATCATGACAGTGTCACACACGTTGCACATTCACGTTGTGAAAACGTTGTGCATAGGACATCGCACAACGTTTTGTAACTACGTTTCTGAAACGTCGGTGAAACATTATAAAGTTTGCTTCCTGATAGTCATAAAGGAATAGAACTGCTTTATCAAAATCAACATGAATTTGTCAGAATACCAAGGTAGTAATGCATTACCTTTCTGTATATTCGGCATTTGAATTTTCATCTCTTAACCCTTTCGCCCCGACTGCCCGATTTATCGGGCAGCATAAACCGTGTCCCAGTACCCGGCTGCCCGAAAAATCGGGCGACAACTGTCCAAGCCCCACACACGGCTGCCCGATAAATCGGGCGGCGCGAGCGTGTTTACAAAATCGCTCTTTCTACTTCCTTTCTCGTGTGTAATCTCGATCTAAATATGGAAACGTGATTGACACGTCATTCCATGGAATTTCCCCGTCTTTTTGGCGCGAAAATCGCGGATGTCACCTGTTTTCGCGACAGGTATTTTTCTCGCTTGAATCGTAAATCAAGCGTAATGGCGGCCAACTACGATTCGGATAGCGATCAGATGATTAACAACTACTCTATCGGGAATAATAATGTGTTTGAATTGAATAATTTAAGCGAAGGGGAGAGGGAATTTCGCGAATATTTTGGTGAAGATTTTGACGGTTTCGACGAGGTGTCCCCCCCCCGCCAAATTTCAAGAATGGGAGTGGCAGAGGGACCACAACAGTGGAGACATGAGGGATTTTGAAGAGGCGACCGGATTCAAGAATATATATATTGACACGGTGAGTGAAGAGTCATGCTATTGATTTTTTTCCAATTGTTTTACAATGATTCTGTGTTTGAACAGATTATCAGTGCGACGAATGAGAATGCAGCCTACACGTGAACGAGCGATCACAACAACAACAAAGGTGAGTGGCATGACGTATCTGTTTCTTTTTTTAAATTTTTTTTTCTGATCGCAATCCGAATTGTAGTTTGCCGGTGTGTCGTATGCCCTTATATTTCGCTCAATTTGAATAAAATATATTTCTATATTCATGTTTGTTTTCTTGTTTTTTACATCTTAATTTAAATTTTAGTAACTGTAAAAATTATTTATTTATTAATTGATTTAATAAAGTACTGATTTAATTTATTATGCAATTGTAAATAGCAGTGTATTGTAAATATGTTATCACAACTTTTATATTTGCAGAACTTGAATTTACGATCTTTCTGTCCTTTTACAATCTTTCCCTCTTCAGATCAATCTGTGATATCTTCCCTGTGATGTCATTCTTATAGTAGCTGTGGTTCAATGTTCAGGTAATGTGATAAATTACTTTTTAAAAACTTAAATACTTAATTTTTGTTTCAAATCCTGAAAAAGAACAAAATAAATCAAATATTTGTGTTTTTACCTGTGTTAACGAGTTTACCTGCATTAACAACTTTGCCTGTGTTAACAAGTTTACCTAAGAGGCTGTAGGTGTATAATAAGTAATATGTGACATCAGTATAGAAAACAAAGTCAGTACCAAGAGTTGTAAACTTGTTTATTTGTTTACAGATGTGCATGAAGAGAATTTACCTGTAACACCTGCGATTACCTGTGCCGTCCAAGATGACAAGACCACTGTGTTATGTTTACCTTGTATCTGTGATTTATTTTAGTGATTTTTAATACAATTTGAGCCAAAATTCATTGTCTGTTTTCATTTTTTCAGTGTTTTCAAGTTTTATTTCACTTGTAAACACCTGTAATTAGATAATGACAAAGGTTAGAGACAATAACAACAAAGAATATTAAAGTATACTTAATCCTCTTTACAATGGTAAATGTATATTAAAAGCAAGTTTCTGGTAGAAAAAGTGCATCAAAAATGATAGTGTGATTTTCCAATAATACTGCCAGGGAGGCCAGTGAGCAGGCCTTGTCAGTGTCAGGGACTGCAGGGTTTCAAGGGACATAACTCTGGGGCAGCCAGTGATGTTAATACTAAAATTTCCAGAACATAATTGCGTATCTCTATTACAACGTTAGTATTATGTTACATTGTAACGTTATTCCACAACGTAACAACAACGTTGCAAATTAACGTTGTGATAACGTTATGCTTTGGACATTACAACACTTTTTGTAAATGATGTCTACATATGGGGAAGGCTCATGCCACTGATCGGCACATGTGCCAGTAAAAAGTGCCAGTGAGCTGACCCACATCTCTGTGTTATTGTTTATATCCCCTTTCAGCAACAGCTGTGTTGTGGCGAGACTGTCCCTTATCTGATTGAACCGGGGGGGGGGGGGGGGGGGGTCAGGAGACATAGACTTACACAGGCTTTTCCCAAAGCATTGATAACATTTTTTGTGTCTTATTATAGTACTTATTCCCATATATTATACTTATTCATATGTTACATTATTTAGGTAGTATATAACACCCTGTTCATATAATATTCTTGTTTCGAAAGTAAATACCGTGCATGGTTAGAAACTATCAGTTTTCCTCCACTAGTCCTTATGATGATAGCATATAACAAAACCCTTAAAAAGGCCAACTTCTACTAGTCCTTATGATACCTTTACCATTGGGCAATTTAGCAAGGACTATAGGACTAGTGCCAATTTCTAATGCTGCCGTGAGAGGAGTTTGACAATATAGTTAAATTGAACTCTTTTAAAAATATTCTCCAAACAGTTGAGAGCTCCTGAATAATGTTTCCTTTAATTTCCCCACCACCAACCCCTCTAGCCACCTAGAGTTTTACATTTTAGTTCACTGCTCTGTTTCAGCATGCATGTTCCAGTGTTTTTCTTTTGAATTCAATTATTGTGCGTTTTTATTCTATTTCTCCCCTCTGGGTCACACACACACACACACACACACACACACACACACACACACACCCGACCCCAACCCCCACCCCTGCCGGCTGCTCAACGCCAGTCTCCCGTCGACACGTCAAAGCCAAATGATGACAGCACTTTTGTAATCTGATACCACATCTCCAAATAAACTGCAGCGCGGTCCCTGAACTAGACTAACATATACTCTCTGAAATGAGCATATCGTACACAAAAAAAGTGGTTCAATTATCTTAATAAAAATATAATAAATAGGAGCCCATTGACCCTCTTCATTTTCAGTGACTAGACAAATCTGTAGAGCTATAATTTCTTGGAATTTTACAACAAGTGTAAAGGATCCTATCACCCATCACTGGCATGCCATTGAAAGTGTGTGTGACAGGAAAATTTATTGCCCCCACCACCTCTCCCCCAACACACACCCTCCCAGTGGAAGCAGGGGGTCAGTTTTGAGGGCAGAAAGTATCAAATGTTCAGAAATCTATTTTGAGAGCAAGCTTAGGTACCAGCTTAGGGGCAGCATTTAGTGTGATTCCCATGGCTAAACAACTTGACCTTATCCATCCCTTATGTCATCGACAGTCAATTTCTCTATGGTAGATACAAGACTGTCATCATTCGTCAGTGTTGCCTTCTGTGCGACATCATTCAGGTACACAGTATGAGTCCTTTTGACACACATTTCTCAGTTTGTTACTTCACAAGTGGGATCAAGAGTGACACAACAATGACAGTAGCATGGCTTGTGTTTTCTACTGCCTTGTATAAATAGGGAGAAAGTTCAAATGTCAACGATTTACCACTCCCGGTTGGAGAGCTAAACAACATATCTTTACCATGTAAATACCTTCAATGACTGTCTTTTGATTTGGATGTATGCTCTGTTTGATTTCATCAGTGATGAAGCAATAAGCTCATCCATGTTCCTATTCATTCTTACAAGCAGAAAAGAATAAAAGCAATTCTTACACAGCAATGTAAAACCTTTAGAAATCCTCCTCTCTACACACCAGGGTAACAATGAAACAAGTTAAGAAACTAGAATTTATATATGTCACTAAGTCTCCAATATAATCCCACAGGTTCTCTAGCCAGAGTGAGTTGGCAGGGCCGGAGCGGGAGCGAGAGGTCTTGTTTCAGTGTGGGGTCTTGGGGAGTGTGTGTGTGTGTGGGGGGAGGTTCGCCACATCCTAATACTAAACACTAATGACAGCTAGAGATTGACTGAGAATTACAAGTTCTGTGCTCGCTTGTGAATTCAGCAGATTTGTACAGGCCCTGATACTGCAGTGATCTAGACTTGCCAAACATTATAGACTTGCATGGGCTGTATTTGATATATATTTGTATCAGGGTCAGTAAGAAGAAGAAATTCCTTCAGTGAAGGTCCACATGAACAAATCTCCCACCTCCTAACTCATTAAGACAAGGACGGCAGGATAATTAATCTGGAAGCTGTCTTTACTTTCTTTACTTCCGACTGGGAATGCATTTACATTATACAATATGATCTTCAATTAGTTCCACCTATTATATCACCAAGCGTGCCAAATGAAACAGGTAAAGTAGCCATATAGATAGTAAAGATATATATCAGTGTGTTCTTGTGTTATAATGAATTTGTTTCTCATCAAATAATCTTATAAACCAACTGAGCATAACATCGCGTGAAGCTACTATAGGATTTAAAGGATCAGTAGTTTGACCTTTGTGTAGTTCTTTTGTATGCCCGTCTTTTACAAATGTTATGTAATGTGACCAATCATCAAAGTTTCATTGGAAACAACACATGAAACATGGTTGCAACATTACCTTAAAATCTAAGTTAAATACAACACAGTGGTAAAGAAATATATTTCCAAGGGTAAACACGATTATCTTACAGTTACGTCTACAGTTACAATTACAGTCACGTCATATGCTTCATCTGCATAACTCCCAACCTGTAAAATTGATCTGCATGTTGTTATTCATTTCGATCTATAACCTCTCTCGGAAACTATATGTCTTTCCTTTAACACGGGGTTTTCTCTATCCAAACGTCACTATGGAAATAGCCTGAAAACTTGGTAGCACATCTGGGAGCCTCGCATGTTTCGCATGGAAATAGTTTAAAATACGGGTTTGAAATATTGTTATCTCTTTCCTGAACCATTTAGGCATACAATAACTTTAAAATAGTCTCTCTTTACTCCGTTTTGGAAACTATATAGCTTCCCTTTAACACGGGAGGTTGTCTATGCAAACGTCCCTATGGAAATAGCCTGGAAACTTAGTGGCACATCTGGGAGCCTCGCATGTTTCGCATGGAAATAGATTAAAATACGGGTTTGAAATATTATTATATCATTCCTTAACCATTTAGGCATAACATTACTTAAAAGAAGTCGCTCTATACACCCTCTTGGAAACTATATAGCTTCCCTCAAACACGGGAGGTTATCTAAACAAACGAGCTTCGCATTTTTCGCATGGAAATAGATTAAAATACGTGTTTGAAATATTATTATCTCTTTCCTCAACCATTTAGGCATATAATAACTCTAAAACAGACCCTCTATATCCCCTCTTGGAAACTATATCGCTCCCCTTTAACACAGGGGGTTCTCTATGCAAACGTCCCTATGGGAAATAGTCTAAAAAGTTAGTGGCACATCTGGGAGCCTGGCATTTTTCGCATGGAAATAGTTTAATATACGGGTTTAAAATATTATTATATCTTTATTTAACCATTTAGGCATAAGATGAAATAAAAGGTGTACCTCTAGATCCTGTCTCGGAAACTATATAGCTTCCCTTTAACACAGGGGTCGTCTATACAAACGTCCCTATGGAAATAGCTTGAAAACTTAGTGGCACATCTTGGAGCCTCGCATTTTTCGCATGGAAATAGAGTAAAATACGTGTTTGAAATATCATTATCTCTTTCCTGAACCATTTAGGCATACAATAACTTTAAAACAGTCGCTCTATATCCCTACTTGGAAACTATACAGCTTCCCTCTACCACAGGGGGTTGTCTATGCAAACGTCCCTACGGAAATAGCCTGAAAACTTAGTGGCACATCTGGGAGCCTCGCATTTTTCGCATGGAAATGGTTTAATATACGTGTTTGAAATATTATCATATTTTTACTTAACCATTTAGGCATAAAATGAAGTAAAAGGTGTAGCTCTATATCCTGTCTCGGAAACTATATAGCTTCCTTTTACTACAGGGGGTTGTCTATACAAACGTCCCTATGGAAATAGCCTGAAAACTTAGTGGCACATCTGGGAGCCTCGCATTTTTCGCATGGAAATGGTTTAATATACGTGTTTGAAATATTATCATATTTTTACTTAACCATTTAGGCATAAAATGAAATAAAAGGTGTACCTCTAGATCCTGTCTCGGAAACTATATAGCTTCCCTTTAACACAGGGGTCGTCTATACAAACGTCCCTATGGAAATAGCTTGAAAACTTAGTGGCACATCTTGGAGCCTCGCATTTTTCGCATGGAAATAGAGTAAAATACGTGTTTGAAATATCATTATCTCTTTCCTGAACCATTTAGGCATACAATAACTTTAAAACAGTCGCTCTATATCCCTACTTGGAAACTATACAGCTTCCCTCTACCACAGGGGGTTGTCTATGCAAACGTCCCTACGGAAATAGCCTGAAAACTTAGTGGCACATCTGGGAGCCTCGCATTTTTCGCATGGAAATGGTTTAATATACGTGTTTGAAATATTATCATATTTTTACTTAACCATTTAGGCATAAAATGAAGTAAAAGGTGTAGCTCTATATCCTGTCTCGGAAACTATATAGCTTCCTTTTACTACAGGGGGTTGTCTATACAAACGTCCCTATGGAAATAGCCTGAAAACTTAGTGGCACATCTGGGAGCCTCGCATTTTTCGCATGGAAATGGTTTAATATACGTGTTTGAAATATTATCATATTTTTACTTAACCATTTAGGCATAAAATGAAGTAAAAGGTGTAGCTCTATATCCTGTCTCGGAAACTATATAGCTTCCTTTTACTACAGGGGGTTGTCTATACAAACGTCCCTATGGAAATAGCCTGAAAACTTAGTGGCACATCTGGGAGCCTCGCATTTTTCGCATGGAAATAGTTAGAAATGCGGGTTTGAAATATTATTATCTCTTTCCTCAACCATTTAGGCATATAATAACTCTAAAACAGACCCTCTATATCCCCTCTTGGAAACTATATCGCTCCCCTTTAACACAGGGGGTTCTCTATGCAAACGTCCCTATGGGAAATAGTCTAAAAAGTTAGTGGCACATCTGGGAGCCTGGCATTTTTCGCATGGAAATAGTTTAATATACGGGTTTAAAATATTATTATATCTTTATTTAACCATTTAGGCATAAAATGAAATAAAAGGTGTACCTCTAGATCCTGTCTCGGAAACTATATAGCTTCCCTTTAACACAGGGGTCGTCTATACAAACGTCCCTATGGAAATAGCTTGAAAACTTAGTGGCACATCTTGGAGCCTCGCATTTTTCGCATGGAAATAGATTAAAATACGTGTTTGAAATATCATTATCTCTTTCCTGAACCATTTAGGCATATAATAACTTTAAAACAGTCGCTCTATATCCCCTTTTGGAAACTATATAGCTTCCCTTTAACACAGGGGTCGTCTATACAAACGTCCTTATGGAAAAAGCCTGAAAACTTAGTGGCACATCTGGGAGCCTCGCATGTTTCGCATGGAAATAGTTTGAAATACGGGTTTGAAATATTATTTTCTCTTTCCTGAACCACTGAGGCATAAAATAACTCTTTAACAGACCCTCTATACCCCCATTTGGAAACAATATTGCTTCCCTTTAACACAGGGGGTCGTCTATACAAACGTCCCTATGGAAATAGTCTAAAAACTTAGTGGCACATCTGGGAGCCTCGCATTTTTCGCATGGAAATAGTTAGAAATGCGGGTTTGAAATATTATTTTCTCTTTCCTGAACCACTGAGGCATACAATAACTTTAAAACAGTCGCTCTATATCCCCTTTTGGAAACTATATAGCTTCCCTTTAACACAGGGTGTTGTCTATGCAAACGTGCCTATTGAAATAGCCTGAAAACTTAGTGGCACATCTGGGAGCCTGGCATATTTTGCATGGAAATAGTTTAATATGCGGGTTTAAAATGGTATTATATCTTTACTTAACCATTTAGGCATAAAATGAAATAAAAGGAGTACCTCTAGATCCTGTCTCGGAAACTATATAGCTTCCCTTTAACACAGGGGTCGTCTATACAAACGTCCTTATGGAAAAAGCCTGAAAACTTAGTGGCACATCTGGGAGCCTCGCATGTTTCGCATGGAAATAGTTTGAAATACGGGTTTGAAATATTGTTATCTCTTTCCTGAACCATTTAGGCATACAATAACTTTAAAATAGTCTCTCTTTACTCCGTTTTGGAAACTATACAGCTTCCCTCTACCACAGGGGGTTGTCTATGCAAACGTCCCTATGGAAATAGCCTGAAAACTTAGTGGCACATCTGGGAGCCTCGCATGTTTCGCATGGAAATAGATTAAAATACATGTTTGAAATATCATTATCTCTTTCCTGAACCATTTAGGCATACAATAACTTTAAAACAGTCGCTCTATATCCCTATTTGGAAACTATACAGCTTCCCTCTACCACAGGGGGTTGTCTATGCAAACGTCCCTATGGAAATAGCCTGAAAACTTAGTGGCACATCTGGGAGCCTCGCATTTTTCGCATGGAAATGGTTTAATCTACGTGTTTGAAATATTATCATATTTTTACTTTACCATTTAGGCATAAAATGAAGTAAAAGGTGTAGCTCTATATCCTGTCTCGGAAACTATATAGCTTCCCTTTAACACAGGGGTTGTCTATACAAACGTCCCTATGGAAATAGCCTGAAAACTTAGTGGCACATCTGGGAGCCTCGCATTTTTCGCATGGAAATAGTTTAATATACGGGTTTGAAATATTATTATATCTTTACTTTACCATTTAGGCATACAATAACTTTAAAACAGTCGCTCTATATCCTTTCTTGGAAACTATATCGCTTCCCTTTACTACAGGGGGTTGTCATACAAACGTCTCTATGGAAAAAGCCTGAAAACTTAGTGGCACATCTGGGAGCCTCGCATTTTTCGCATGGAAATAGTTTGAAATACGGGTTTGAAATATTATTTTCTCTTTCCTGAACCACTGAGGCATAAAATAACTCTTTAACAGACCCTCTATAACCCCATTTGGAAACAATATTGCTTCCCTTTAACACAGGGGGTCGTCTATACAAACGTCCCTATGGAAATAGCTTGAAAACTTAGTGGCACATCTGGGAGCCTCGCATTTTTCGCATGAAAATAGTTTAAAATACGGGTTTGAAATATTATTATCTCATTCCTTAACCATTTAGGCATATCATTACTTACAAGGAGTCGCTCTATACCCCGTCCTGGAAACTATAAAGCTTCCCTTTAACACATGGGGTTGTCTATGCAAACGTCCCTATGGAAATAGCCTGAAAACGTAGTGGCACATCTGGGAGCCTCGCATTTTTCGCATGGAAATAGATTAAAATACATGTTTGAAATATTATCATCTCTTTACTTAACCATTTAGGCATAAAATGAAGTAAAAGGTGTAGCTCTAGATCCTGTCTAGGAAACTATTTAGCTTCCCTTTAACACATGGGGTTGTCTATGCAAACGTCCCTATGGAAATAGCCTGAAAACTTAGTGGCACATCTGGGAGCCTCGCATTTTTCGCATGGAAATAGTTAGAAATACGGGTTTGAAATATTATTTTCTCTTTCCTGAACCACTGAGGCATAAAATAACTCTTTAACAGAACCTCTATATCTCCTTTTGGAAACTATATCGCTTCCCTTTAACACAGGGGGTTGTCTATGCAAACGTGCCTGTGGAAATAGCTTGAAAACTTAGTGGCACATCTGGGAGCCTCGCATTTTTCGCATGGAAATGGTTTAATATACGGGTTTAAAATATTATTATATCTTTACTTTACCATTTAGGCATAAAATGAAGTAAAAGGTGTAGCTTTATATCCTGCCTAGGAAACTATATAGCTTCCCCTTAACACAGGGGGTCGTCTATACAAACGTCCCTTTGGAAAAAGCCTGAAAACTTAGTGGCACATCTGGGAGCCTCGCATGTTTCGCATGGAAATAGATTAAAATACATGTTTGAAATATCATTATCTCTTTCCTGAACCATTTAGGCATACAATAACTTTAAAACAGTCGCTCTATATCCCTATTTGGAAACTATACAGCTTCCCTCTACCACAGGGGGTTGTCTATGCAAACGTCCCTATGGAAATAGCCTGAAAACTTAGTGGCACATCTGGGAGCCTCGCATTTTTCGCATGGAAATGGTTTAATATACGTGTTTGAAATATTATCATATTTTTACTTAACCATTTAGGCATAAAATGAAGTAAAAGAGGTAGCTCCATATCCTGTCTCGGAAACTATATAGCTTCCCTTTAACACAGGGGTCGTCTATACAAACGTCCTTATGGAAAAAGCTTGAAAACTTAGTGGCACATCTGGGAGCCTCGCATGTTTCGCATGGAAATAGAGTAAAACACGTGTTTGAAATATCATTATCTCTTTCCTGAACCATTTAGGCATACAATAACTTTAAAACAGTCGCTCTATATCCTTTCTTGGAAACTATATCGCTTCCCTTTACTACAGAGGGTTGTCTATACAAACGTCCCTATGGAAATAGCCTGAAAACTTAGTGGCACATCTGGGAGCCTCGCATTTTTCGCATGGAAATAGATTAAAATACGTGTTTGAAATATCATTACCTCTTTCCTGAACCATTTAGGCATACAATAACTTTAAAACAGTCGCTCTATATCCCTATTTGGAAACTATACAGCTTCCCTCTACCACGGGGGGTTGTCTATGCAAACGTGCCTATGGAAATAGCCTGAAAACTTAGTGGCACATCTGGGAGCCTCGCATTTTTCGCATGGAAATGGTTTAATATACGTGTTTGAAATATTATCATATTTTTACTTAACCATTTATGCATAAAACGAAGTAAAAGAGGTAGCTCCATATCCTGTCTCGGAAACTATATAGCTTCCCTTTAACACAGGGGTCGTCTATACAAACGTCCCTATGGAAAAAGCTTGAAAACTTAGTGGCACATCTGGGAGCCTCGCATGTTTCGCATGGAAATAGATTAAAATACATGTTTGAAATATCATTATCTCTTTCCTGAACCATTTAGGCATACAATAACTTTAAAACAGTCGCTCTATATCCTTTCTTGGAAACTATATCGCTTCCCTTTACTACAGAGGGTTGTCATACAAACGTCCCAATGGAAAAAGCCTTAAAACTTAGTGGCACATCTGGGAGCCTCGCATTTTTCGCATGGAAATAGATTAAAATACGTGTTTGAAATATCATTACCTCTTTCCTGAACCATTTAGGCATACAATAACTTTAAAACAGTCGCTCTATATCCTTTCTTGGAAACTATATAGCTTCCCTTTACTACAGAGGGTTGTCATACAAACGTCCCTATGGAAAAAGCCTGAAAACTTAGTGGCACATCTGGGAGCCTCGCATGTTTTGCATGGAAATAGATTAAAATACGTGTTTGAAACATTATTTTCTCTTTCCTGAACCACTGAGGCATACAATAACTTTAAAACAGTCGCTCTATATCCCCATTTGGAAACTATACAGCTTCCCTTTACCACAGGGTGTTGTCTATGCAAACGTCCCTATGGAAATAGCCTGAAAACTTAGTGGCACATCTGGGAGCCTCGCATGTTTCTCATGGAAATAGTTTAAAATACGTGTTTGAAATATTATTATCTCTTTCCTGAACCATTTAGGCATACAATAACTTTAAAACAGTCGCTCTATATCCTTTTTTTAAAACTATATTGCTTCCCTTTACCACAGAGTGTTGTCTATACAAACGTCCCTATGGAAATAACCTGAAAACTTAGTGGCACATCTGGGAGCCTCGCATTTTTCGCATGGAAATAGTTTAAAATACGGGTTTGAAATATTATCATCTCTTTACTTAACCATTTAGGCATAAAATGAAGTAAAAGGTGTAGCTCTATATCCTGTCTCGGAAACTATAAAGCTTCCCTTTAACACATGGGGTTGTCTATGCAAACGTCCCTATGGAAAAAGCCTGAAAACTTAGTGGCACATATGGGAGCCTCGCATGTTTCGCATGGAAATAGTTTGAAATACGTTTTGGAAATAATATTTTCTAATTCCTTAACCATTCATGCTTAAATTAACGTAAAAGGAGTCGCTTTATACCACCTGGTGGAAACTATATAGCTTCCCTCTCGTGGGGGTTTGGGGTGAGGAGTGGGGAAGGGGGGTTTGCAGCGATTCTGCTATATCTTTTACTCCATATTATCTTCATATCTTCTTATACAATCTCTGCGTTTCCCATCTGGAATTGGTTGGTGTCTCGGGGGGTGTTACTGTTGGTCATCACCCTTTCTTGGTGAGTGTGCCTCAAAACTAAACAGCCACAAACCGTAACAATGACGACATGCTATGTCTTAGACGAATATCTTGTCTCTGAAATTAACATATTTTATAGATAAAACCAAATACTCTCTTCATTTTCAGAGACTAAACAAATCTGTAGAGCTATAATTGCCTCGAAATTCAAAACACACGTAAAGAATGCTATCACCCATAACTGACAGGCCACTGAAAGTGTGTCTGACAGGAATATTTACTGACGCTACTGCCTCTCCCCAAACACACACACTCTCACTGTCAGTCGTGGGCAGTTTGAGAGAGGCTAAGTGTCTAATGTCCAGAAATCTCTCGAAAAATCCGACAACGATTTCAAAGTTATTTACGGTTTGCACTATATATACTTGTAATGGGATCTCCTCAGTGGTAGCGAGAACTTGTATCAGATTTTATGAGATTGAGGTAATCTAGGTATGTGATTAATCCTGTTTTGTTTATTTAAAGCAGTAATTGTTTATTGTTGAGCAAGTTTATCTCTGCAGCCGTTGAAATATGCAGCTACTCGCGGACTCGTCTCGCATCAAAACACAAGGCTGTGTACTCGCGGGCAACAACAACACAATAACAAGCAACAAACGTATATTTCGCTTCAAGGTCATAGCTATGACATATTGAAGGTACAAATGGAGATGTATGGTGACACGAGGCAAGAGACTTTACGTTTAACTGCAACACACTCATACATTTAATTAAGCATCTTGAGGATTTCTTTTACAAACTGTGCTTGTTTTCTTTGATCTGATAAACTTTCAGTATTGAGTAACATATCAAGTAGTATCGCACTAGGTCTTGTAAAATACTTCTTTTGAAGATATAACTAACGCTAGTTATGCAGAAAAGGACATATTAGTAGATAGTGATATTCGTCACCTAAGTCATGTTTATTACAGTGACTACAAATTCTTCCCGCGGTATATTTTCCCATCGCCCCTTTTCTATTGGTAATCTATGGTTTGTGGATCTTATTTTAGTAATCGGGATACTGAGTCTTCAGGGTAGCGACAGCAGATGATTTTCTAACTGGAGTTTATGTTTAAATATTCGGTAAAATACTGCCTTGGGAGAGTCGTTTACATAACTTGTCCACGTCTGGCTAATCTGATCAAAGATAGTTGTTTAATAGCATATTTTAATCCGTTTATATTTGGCATGAATTGTTGGGTCCGTGTAAAGCTAAGGCCTAATCAATCGAATAGTCTTTATTTATGGTTACAGGAGTCTGCAAATAATACATTATACATAACAGTACACAATTTCGTTGGTTTATTATCTAAGTTATCTTAGACCAATGTGTCACCATTCTTTGTTTAATTAAATCAGTTGTAGGGGTTATTCCCAGCTCACCATATAAAAAATAGTGGGGTGTGCTTTTTTTACCCTTAGTATATATATTAAGAAATCTGTGTGAACCTTTTCTATCATATCTAGTTTACCAAATCCCCAAATTTCGGAACCATATGTTAATATAGGTACGATTGTTTGATCAAATAATAATAGCTGGCAGTCGATTGGCAAGTCAAGATTACGTATTCTAATATATAATAAGTGCATAGCTTTTCTAGCTTGAGCCACTAACGACATTTTGGATGCTAGGAAATTTCCATTTCGTTTAAAAACCAGACCCAAGTACTTATATTTATCTACTACTACAACAACATTATCGCCTATCCTAAACACATTATTGTTCTTTCTTGATCAGAATACATCCACCTTAGTTTTATTAATATTCAACTTCCATTGTTTTCAATATTCATAAAAAAACCATTCTGATTATTTTTCTCTAAGGTCACAGGGGTTATCTGCAAGTAAAATAGTATCATCTAACTACTTCATCTTCCGATATGACATCAATACCTTTACATATTTTCTGTTTTAGATATTCTTCAAGGTCATTTAGGTACAGGGCAAAGAGAATTGGCGATGGATTTTCCCCCTGATGAATTTTCATACGACTTTATGTCTTGATACATGTTAAATATGATCTCGAAACGTTTACCTTGTACATTTGTTTTTATTAATTTTTGCCAGAGTCCAAAGCACCAAACGTTATCGAAGGCCTTAGAGAAATCTATAAATGTACAATACAGTTTCTTTTTGTGTGTCCCGAGGTATTCAATGAGGGAGTGCAATACGAACATGTTATCAACAGTAGAATATCCGTATCGTAATCCTCCTTGTGATTCTGATAACAAATTACTATTTTCTAGATAATTATTAATTCTTTCACTTAAAATAGAAGTAAAGGGCAGATGACCACGGAGTAAGCTGATCACTGTGTCGCATTAACGAGACTGATTAATGAGTGATTTCGGTGATTCGTTGCAAATTAGGTGTGTCGGAGTCGGAATGCGAGACTGTCGGATTAACGGGTCTAAATAGCACTGATTTAATCGGTTCCCATCATTAGTGTCGGATTAACGAGACTTGATTGTTGTATGGCAGTTTGATTGATGTAGCATCGAACAGAATATACGTTTTTATTGGAAGTTCTAAGACAGAGACATTTCTTCTGACTGCAAAGTTTTCAAAGAGCAGTACATCGAGAATGTTCTTCACATAACGTGTGTCGAACATGTCTATGCGAGGCAACCTGAGTGGACAATATTTTAAGCCAACTTGTGAAGTCATTTGAAAAGACTGTTATTTTTTTATATCAATCAAAAACCGAAGACGGATTGCTCTGTATATTTGCTTTCTTTGGTGATAAAGCAATTAAGTCATCAATTAATTCAGCCTGTGAATTCAGCAGATTTGTACAAACCCTGATACTGCAGCAATCTAGACTTGCTAAATACCATAGACTTGGAAGGGACTGTAGTGGATATATTTGTTTCATGATCTGATTTATTTGTATCTGAAAGGATATTCATTGCAGAAAACATTCCTTTCCCGAAAAAAACACACATCATAATTCATACATACGCATATACAGACAGACATACATACCTGAAAACTCAAAGAAATGATTTAATGTATACAAAATATCAACAGTAAAGATTTGATGATATTATACATAAAATGTCATAGGTTTATCAACAGGAATCTATTGCTTGACATCATCCATTTGAAACATATGAAATTGATGTTGATGGCTCAATATTTGAGAGGATGTGGTGAAATAATATGTTTTCATTATTGTGGACATTTACATTTTGTGTGGATACTTTTCCAAATAGTATATTTCTTTCTTTTGTGTGTTTGGTACAATAAAGTAGGTAGTGTTTTTCCTCATCAATGGTTGAACATGTACGGCATAGTTTCTGATGTTGTGGGTAGGGTGGCTTTGTATGTCTTCCAAGTTCTGTAGTTAATTTATGGTTACTTACTCTTAGTTTAGAAAAGTGCACTCGATATTTTCTTATTTTACAGTGACTGAAATAGGATTCTAATTTTATTTCATTTTTAACTGTCCTGAATGTCCTGAGTTTTTTCTTGCGCCTTTTGGGGCATGGTTGGCTGAGTCGTCCGAGGCGCAGCAATTCGCTGTGCCGGAATGAGCGTCCCTTGGGCACGCCAGAAATCTATGATCGTGGGTTCGAATCCCGGTTCGCCCCAATTATGTTTCTAGTTTTTGTCAGTACGACAACCGTGCTCGTGGGTTTCACCGAAGTGGTTGACGTCTGACACCTGCATCACTTCGGGCTTTCCTCTCACAACGAACGAGGCGGTCGGGTAGCCTAGTCTTTAAAGCCTTAGTTCGTCACGCCGAAGACCCTAGTTCGAATCCCGACATGGGCACAATGTGTGAAGCCCATTTCTGGTGTCCCCCACCGTGATATTGCTGGAATATTACTAAAAGCGGCGTAAAACCATACTCACTCACTCTCACATGGAACTGACACACCGTGATATAACTGGAATATTGTTCAAAGCGGCGTGGAACACAACTCACTTGAAGAGGGAGTGGAATTTAGACTTTATTGTCTCTTTGAAAGACTTACATATTTTGTTTTTCTGAGAATAGATTGAGTTGGTATTCCCATCCCAGAACCAGAATTTCACTATGTTGAAGAACCAACATAGTGATATCATTTCGTAATTTATATTAGTACTGTGTACATAAGAGTATAGAATCCTAGTTCTGCTCGCCTTACCCAATTGTGTGTTGTTTTGTTGACACCTAACATGGATTTACAACATATGCGCAGCAGTTTCTCGGGGATTAATTAATCAAAGTTGTTCAGACTAGGGGGATTGCTTGTATACCCCAGAGTAGTTTATTGGTAGACTGAAGCTTATGGTAGGACCTAGGCCCTCTTCCAAGGTATGTTTGGCGATATTATTTTGTTTACCATTTGCTTCAAATGTTATTCATGAATAATTATATCTATCCATAACTAGAATTTTTGCACCAACCACGGTCCAAGTATTCGTTTCTTCTATTTTACTTGATTTGCCAAACACTGCAACATTTGTTTTTTCACCTTTAATCTTTTGGTTATTTGTTACACGAAATACTCTTAGAACATCAAATAACTCATGCAGATTTTTTGGAAGTGGCAAATAGTATGAAGTCATCGGCAAACAACAAATGACAAATGTTTAAAACATTAAGTGTTATTTTTTTATTTTCCTGTTTGATATGTGGTGGACGATCATTGAGGAATATATCAAATAATGTGGAAGACAAAATTCACCCATGTTTTATGCCGATGTTGGATTTAAAGGATTGTGAAATGCCCTCGTCAATTTTCACTTTTTAAGAGCTATTTCCTGACTTTTTATTTGAAATAGACTTGTTAGGGGTAGTGCTCTGTCAACTGAATCAAAGGCCTTTTGAAAGTCTACAAAGCAAGTGTATACTTTTTTCTTTTTACTTATTGTTGAAACTATTAAATAAATATTTTATGAACAAATACATTACTTGATGTTCGGTAGCCCTTTCTTAATCCAGAATGAATTTCTTCATTTTTAGAAACAAAAAGTCTAGACTTTCTAGACCCTTTCTTGATAGGGTCTGTTAGGGGACTTGTTTGTTTATTGTAACATGATACTTTCCGTGGCAAGTTCCAGATCCTAGAGGAGTTTCCAGGGAGTTAGAGATGTCATAGCAATAACTGGATGACACATTTAGTGCTTCTGTGAGATCCCAAAAGATAAGCACATTTCTTGCATTTGGCCTGGTACTATACTACCTGAAACCCGGAATGGGGCCAGCAGTTGACCTTATGTTAGAGTGAAGTTCCTGGAGTCGACAGGGCTAACTGATACGTATAAACAAGGAGCATCCTGCTGCATGATAAGAGTGCTAACACCAGCTAGCTACAGATGTTGGAAACTTAGACAGTGGTCAGCCTTTAACAGAACAGACCATGTATTTATTCATGAAAATGACTTGGACTTCAGCCACTCGTATAACAGATACAACAAAAATATATATTGACAATGGAGGAAGGACACGATTTCATATTTACTGTAAGAAGGATTTAATATATTTAGAAATGTATAACAGTTGTGTTTTACAACTTGTTTGTAGCAGGCTAACTCGTTTTAATTCAGATGGCCTTTCCCAATAGTATTTATGTATACATTTTACTCTGATATCTTTATATTTGGGACATATTAATAGAAAATGATATTCATCTTCAAGTATGTTAACACTTCTAGCTTGACAATAATCACAGTATCTAAGATCTTTCATAATGTTGTGATATCGTCCAACTTCTACATACTCAGGGCATATCACAATATACTTTCAAAAAGACTCAGGTATATAATATTTCAAACCCGTATTTCAAACAATTTCCATGCGAAACATGCGAGGCTCCCAGATGTGCCACTAAGTTTTCAGGCTTTTTCCAAAGGGACGTTTGTATGACAACCCCCTGTGTTAAGGGGAAGCTATATAGTTTCCGAGACAGGATATAAAGCTACACCTTTTACTTCATTTTATGCCTAAATGGTAAAGTAAAGATATAATAATATTTTAAACCCGTATATTAAACTATTTCCATGCGAAACATGCGAGGCTCCCAGATGTGCCACTAAGTTTTTAGCCTATTTCCATAGGGACGTTTGCATAGACAACAGCTTGTGTTAAAGGGAAGCAATATTGTTTCCAAATGGGGATATAGAGGGTCTGTTTTACAGTTATTTTATGCCTCAGTGGTTTCGGAAAGAGAAAATAATATTTCAAACCCGTATTTCAAACTATTTCCATGCGAAACATGCGAGGCTCCCAGATGTGCCACTAAGTTTTCAGGCTTTTTCCATAGGGACGTTTGTATAGACGACCCCTTGTGGTAAAGGGAAGCTATATAGTTTCCGAGACAGGATATAGAGCTACACCTTTTACTTCATTTTATGCCTAAATGGTTAAGTAAAGATATAATAATATTGTCAACCCGTATATTAAACTATTTCCATGCGAAAATACCTGGCTCCCAGATGTGCCACTAAGTTTTCAGGCTATTTCCATAGAGACGTTTGTATAGACAACCCCCTGTAGTAAAGGGAAGCGATATAGTTTCCAAGAAAGGATATAGAGCGACTGTTTTAAAGTTATTGTATGCCTAAATGGTTCAGGAAAGAGATAATAATGTTTCAAACACGTATTTTAAACTATTTCCATGCGAAACATGCAAGGCTCCCAGATGTGCCACTGAGTTTTCAGGCTTTTTCCATAGGGACGTTTGTATAGACGACCCCTGTGTTAAAGGGAAGCTATATAGTTTCCGAATGGGGATATAGAGCGACTGTTTTAAAGTTATTGTATGACTAAATGGTTCAGGAAAGAGATAATAATATTTCAAAAACGAATTTTAAACTATTTCCATGCGAAACATGCGAGGCTCCCAGATGTGCCACTAAGTTTTCAAGCTTTTTCCATAGGGACGTTTGTATAGACGACCCCTGTGTTAAAGGGAAGCTATATAGTTTCCGAGACAGGATATAAAGCTACACCTTTTACTTCATTTTATGCCTAAATGGTTAAGTAAAGATATAATAATATTGTAAACCCGTATATTAAACTATTTCCATGCGAAAAATGCCAGGCTCCCAGATGTGCCACTAAGTTTTCAGGCTATTTCCATAGGGACGTTTGTATAGACAACCCCCTGTAGTAAAGGGAAGCGATATAGTTTCCAAGAAAGGATATAGAGCGACTGTTTTAAAGTTATTGTATGACTAAATGGTTCAGGAAAGAGATAATGATATTTCAAACATGTATTTTAATCTATTTCCATGCGAAACATGCGAGGCTCCCAGATGTGCCACTAAGTTTTCAGGCTTTTTCCAAAGGGACGTTTGTATAGACCACCCCCTGTGTTAAGGGGAAGCTATATAGTTTCCTAGACAGGATATAAAGCTACACCTTTTACTTCATTTTATGCCTAAATGGTAAAGTAAAGATATAATAATATTTCAAACCCGTATATTAAACTATTTCCATGCGAAAAATGCGAGGCTCCCAGATGTGCCACTAAGTTTCTAGCCTATTTCCATAGGGACGTTTGCATAGACAACAGCTTGTGTTAAAGGGAAGCAATATTGTTTCCAAATGGGGGTATAGAGGGTCTGTTTTACAGTTATTTTATGCCTCAGTGGTTCAGGAAAGAGAAAATAATATTTCAAACCCGTATTTTAAACTATTTCCATGCGAAACATGCAAGGCTCCCAGATGTGCCACTGAGTTTTCAGGCTTTTTCCATAGGGACGTTTGTATAGACGACCCCCTGTGTTAAAGGGAAGCTATATAGTTTCCGAGACAGGATATAGAGCTACACCTTTTACTTCGTTTTATGCCGAAACGGTTAAGTAAAAATATAATAATATTTCAAACACGTATATTACACTATTTCCATGCGAAAAATGCGAGGCTCCCAGATGTGCCACTAAGTTTTCAGGCTATTTCCATAGGGACGTTTGCATAGACAACCCCCTGTGGTAAAGGGAAGCTGTATAGTTTCCAAATGGGGATATAGAGCGACTGTTTTAAAGTTATTGTATGCCTAAATGGTTCAGGAAAGAGATAATAATATTTCAAACACGTATTTTACTCTATTTCCATGAGAAACATGCGAGGCTCCCAGATGTGCCACTAAGTTTTCAAGCTTTTTCCATAAGGACGTTTGTATAGACGACTCGTGTTAAAGGGAAGCTATATAGTTTGCAAGACAGGATCTAGAGGTACACCTTTTAGTTCATTTTATGCCTAAATGGTTAAGTAAAGATATAATAACATTTTAAACCCGTATATTAAACTATTTCCATGCGAAAAATGCCAGGCTCCCAGATGTGCCACCAAATTTTTAGGCTATTTTCCATAGGGACTTTTGCATTGACAACCCCCTGTGTTAAAGTTTCCAAAAGGGGATATAGGGGGTCTGTTTTAGAGTTATTATATGCCTTAATGGTTCAGGAAAGAGATAATAATATTTCAAACACATATTTTAATCTATTTCCATGCGAAAAATGCGAGGCTCCCAGATGTGCCATTAAGTTTTCAGGCTATTTCCACAGGAACGTTTGCATAGACAGCCCCCGTCTTACAGGGAAGCTTTTTAGTTTTCAAAACGGGGCAGAGGTAGATTCCTTTTATTTTATTTCATGCCTTACTAGTTAAGGAAGGAGAAAATGGTATTTCAAACCTGTATTTTAAAGTATTTTGATGAGGAAAATGCGGGGCTCCCAGATGTGCCACTTAGTTTTCAGGCTATTTCCACAGGAACGTTTCCATAGACAGCCCCCCGTCTTAAATTAAAGGGAAGCTATATAGTTATCCAAACGGATTACAGAACGATTCTGTTTACGTTATGTTATACCTCAAGAGTTAAGGAAGGAGCAAATAATATTTCGAACCTGTATTTAAACTATTCCCATGCGGAAAATGCGAGGCTCCCAGATGTGCCACTAAGTTTTCAGGCTATTTCCATAGGGACGTTTGGATAGATAACCCCGCGTGTTAAAGGGAAGCTGTATAGTTCTCCATTGGGGGTATTGAGCAACTCCTTTTACGTTATGTTATACCTAAATAGTTAAGGAATGTGAACATAGTATTTCAAACCCATATTTTAAAGTATTTGAATGCGAAAAATGCGAGGCTCCCAGATGTGCCACTAAGTTTTCAGGCTATTTCCAGAAGGATGCTTGTATAGATCCGCGTACGTGTTAAAGGGAAGCTGTATAGTGTTCAAACGGGGGTATAGAGCGATTCCTTTTCCGTTATGTTACACATTAACAGTTAAGGAAGGAGAAAATAGTATTTCAAATCCGTATTTTAAAGTAATTTGATTCGAAAATGCGAGGCTCCCAGTTGCATAGACACCCACCGGTGTTAGAGGGAAGCTGTATAGTTCAGCAAAGGGGGTACTGAGCGACTCATTTTACCTCATTTTATACCGAAATAGTTAAGGAAGGAGAAAATAGTATTTCAAATCCGTATTTAAAAGTATTTTGATGCGAAAAATGCGCGGCTCCCAGATGTGCCACAAAGTATTCAAGCTTTTTCCATAGAGACGTTTGCATAGACAGCTCTCCGTCTTAAAGGGAAGCTATAAAGTTATCCAAACGGGGTACAGAGCGATTCCTTTAAACGTTATTTTGTGAGTAAATAGTTAAGGAATGTGAAAATATTTTTTTCAAATCAGTTTATAAGTGCACTTAATACAGGTGTATGGTGTTATACGCTTCAACGGCTATATCACGGCGTCGGGTGGGTGCAGGAATGGGCTTCATTAGAAATATTACCCCGATGAAAGGAATCGAGCTTGGCAGTTTGGGCGTGACGTGCCAAGACTTGAATGAGACACTGAGCTACTTTATCGCTAATATGGACATATTTTCTTCACACATATTACATTTACAAATATTACGGCGCACACTGGAATCTGTCGAGTCAGGACTTTAACTAATCAGCATAGTAATACAAGGCGATATTAGTTGTGCCGAATGTACTCCGATTAATAATAACACTTCTTTGAACTTTGTTTCCATTTACATGTGTTATCATCTGTTATACTATTCCTAATACGGACCTATGTCTAAATCAGACTAACTTTTGACCCCACAAAAAGTAAAACGTTCATTTCGCCTGGATGTCAAAACAATGACTTAATGAAGTCTAAAGCAGATATTCCACTGCACTACACAATACACAATGAACGTCAAGAGCCCCTTGCATGAATGCGCAATGCAGATGCGATAGGGTAAATCTCTCAAATGTGGGAGGCAAAATGAATTTCAAAGCTTTGTACTTATTGATTGCGATGTTCTCTGCATTCCAGAGAATTCTGCGCTCGTCCTCACGGTAGGCTACACCAAATGACTGGAGATCTACATTTGTGTGTTTGTTGTTTAACGCCAGACTCACCAGTATTCTAGCTATATGACGGCGTCTGTAAATAATCCAACCTGCACCAGACAATCCAGTGATTAACATCATGAGAATCGATCTGCACAATTGGGATACGATGACATACATCAACTAAGTCAGCGAGCCGAAAACCCGATCCCGTTAGTCGCCTTTTACGACATGCATGGGTTGCTGACGACCAATTCTAACACGGCGCTTCACGGGTTAATATTGTTAGTAGCGGGTGACCACGCCTGTATAAACACCACCAAGCCAATAGTCCTTCATTTCCAGATGAACGTCCGTATGCCGCGTGATTGCGTTATCAATTCGAATTACGAATTCCCCGATGTCTAACAATAACATCAAAGAAGGTCGGAATTTGCTCACGTGAGAAGGCACTGTCTTCATCAGGCAGCCTACCTACCCATTGAAACCTACAAATGTAGGTTTTAACAAAGCATAGCTAAGAAATCATTTTTACGAAATAGGATTGTCAAAAATACTTTAACAAAAATATCATTAAAATGTCCACTTAAAAAACGATTTTTGTAAATTCTGTTATTGTGATACTGTTGAAGATGAATTTCATTTTCAATCTTACTATGGTCTTAGATTTTGGGAAAGATTTACTTTCCCTAGATCTAATTTTATATACGTAGTAGTTGAAAAGCTTGTACATTAATTTAATGTCAAGTTCTACTTTTCTTAAACCCCTCGCCGCACTTCGATCTGAAATGCATAATAGGCGTCTCAACGACAATAGGAGGTATTTACAGGTTGTTACAATTAGCAATCCCCGTCATTTGAATCGGCCAGATGTTGTATTTTAAGTAATGTATTGGGTATTGTTCGTCATACATGATGTGACACACTAATGCAATATTTTCGCTGCGTTAACGGTACCAAAAAACTAGAGATGTAATGATGATTTCCCCCGATATTGTGCAGTCTGGATCAATTAGAATTGAACTGAAGGGTTTGGCAATGACACTATGG
The DNA here is from genome assembly GCF_022045235.1 of Haliotis cracherodii. Classification (NCBI taxonomy): domain Eukaryota; kingdom Metazoa; phylum Mollusca; class Gastropoda; order Lepetellida; family Haliotidae; genus Haliotis; species Haliotis cracherodii. Next base: position 39,872,875 of record NW_027266264.1, read on the forward strand.
TCATGTAATTTCGTCTACCTTAAACAAACCATTTAATCGACTTAGAATTGATTAACTCTTCTGACAAACACTAAATGTATTTTGATATTAAAAAGTACAGAACATTGAAAAAGTCTCAAGAAGTCGGCGTGAGAGTTCTGGAGACAGATGGTGAGCTGGGGGCGTCCCGTATTTCCACAGCCTCGTAATAAGGGATCTGGCGAGGGAGACTTGCCGCCAGTCTATGTAACTTAACTCTCCCCTGGGTTCACGCTTACTGGCACCTCTGTGTGGCTCCCGGCACACGGCACATAGGAGCCTTCCCCCACTCGATGTTTAGGAAACCACTTGTAGATCTACCATCTCGTAGTTTTATTTTTTTTAAACATATATATCTATGAACGAAGTTATCTGTCTACTAAATGTTGTCTAAAGCAAAATTACAGTTCAAAACACATTGGCACGCATTTTTTGCGGCGTGAGAGTGACTGCTGAAAAGTTTAGCCTGTTGCCTCGTGAAGTGACGTCACACTGTCGCGGAAGATTTGTTGTCACCAGCCAGCTTAGTTCAAACTCACTCTGGATATATTACAACCAAGTGATTGTGCAGCAACGGGAACTGGCCAGATGATCTGTGAATTCGGATAAGGTAAGTTATTTTTCAAAAGCAGTCTCCGCCTGTTGATATGTTTCTGTATATGCAGATAGTCAAATGATTTAAATGTATCGTATTATTCAGTAGTGGTGGGGTTTAGAATGCAGTTTGCTGGTCACTTTCACTGAGCTGAGCGTCAGTGTTGATAGTAATATTTGATACACAGAACGTGATATTTATAGAGGTGAAGGAAGCCCATGACTTTTTACCATATTATTATTTTATGGATACCAAGGGCAAGCAGTAGGTATGTTTGACCAGAATTCAGTCTGGCGGCGTTTTGTGGTCGTCATATTATGTTCGGGTTTCGATCGTAAGCGTATGAGGTCTGTAGGCCTAAATAGGCCTAACGTATGCATCGCCTACTGACCACTGACAGTTATCGCCATTTCTTCCGTGTTCTTTCTGAAATCTGAACGTTTACATGTACTAATATTCTGACTTTTTTTGTGAAACAATGTGGCTCATTCAGGCCATGGGAAAGGTTGAGTAGATTTCTCTTATACAGCGAAGAGAGGGAATCAAAACAATGGAAGTATTTTCAGATCGACTCTCTGTAGGCTGCTAGTTATAGCCCTAGTCTAAAGGGCTCAATGATGTTATGAAAAATTGTATTTTCGGGAAGAGACAGAAACATACTTATTCAGTTGTTGTTCCCGAAAAGGCCCAATTAACACTGACTGAAGTAGCCTAGATGTGGATCATATGGTTGTTGGTGCTGTCTATAAAGTTTATTTGAGCAAGGCGCTTATCATGTGTATTTTTAATATTTCCAAAAAAAAGAATCAATTCATCGTTTTCCGATAACTAGATCTATGTCCAACTCCCTTCTAATGAAAATGAGTCTTGTCGCGCGCTATAACGGGGTGCTTGCGGTATTGTTCTCGCTGGTGATGATAAGCTAGTCGATAATCAAAAGTTAAATATCACCATACATTGTCAGTGATTTGGTCATCGTTTGTTGATTATTAAGGTGAGATAGGTGTAGTTCTTGTCAATGTGCACCAATGAAAAATACAATGGAATTGATAGCAACCATTTTCGTTCGGTTTTCGATCTCCGTATGTTGCCAGGTAGGCTACCATACTACAGAATTATATTTAACGATATTGAACTGTATTATGTTAATAAACGTTGTAAGTATATGATACTTGGTTCTCTGAAACGTTTTGGCAATGAGAGAGAATAAAATGGTGATTGAAAACTGAACGAGTAAGTTCCAGTGCTAGCTACGAAATCGTACTGTAGCTAGATATAAACAGCGCTGCGATGAAGATGCGAGTCGTAATTAGCTACAATGCCTGTCAAATATATCTGTTCCCGTTTGGATTCCGGTTTAGAAAAGGTCCCCAACAAACCATGTTTGTACTAACATGATTGTTTGTCATTGTACTCTGACAGAGGTTGTGAGACGTGGCTCACTATAACAATCACTGGTTTGTCACACCGGTGTATATGTAAAACCAAATTACATTAGGTGTTTTTTTTATGATGAGTTTATTTCCGATCGGACCTTATACATGAAGACTTTAGATTTACAGTTTTCCTAAATTTTAGGTAATTATACAATGTATGTTATCTTTTTGCTTAGACTACAGATCTAAATGTATGCTTATTGAATATAGTTTTAGTTTTGACTTTTTTAATATGTTTTCGTTGCAGGAAGGGGGAAAATGTTACAAGACCATTCCAGGAGATAAAATCAAGAATGTTGAATCATTGAGGAACACACCAAATAAACCCTGGGCTGTGAATTATGTTAACGTAAGTACAATTGTTTACGGTTACATTCCATTGTCTATATCCATGTTAATTGGTGGTGGTTTTTTTGCTTGAAATGAATGCTAAGAATGTAGATCTATTTATATAAATCTATGCTCATACCACGTTTTGTATTCAACCTGATTCTTGATGTCTCTGAATGAATGTTAAAATTTGTTTCCATCAGTCACTTGAATTATACATTATAGTTTGAATACTGATAAAACCTTATCTCCAAATGAATGTTTCTCGTCATATGAAATCTTTCATATACCTGCTCGAGATTTATTAAGCTGTTTGTATTTCAGGAAAGTGGAAGTGAACACCAAAGAAAGAAGATTCTGGCATTCAATATTTTCGAAAAGTGTATACATTTTCTATAATCTAAAAATAATAAAATGTCAACGCAAATGTGTCTTGGAGTTTTTTGTTGAATGGTGACTTCGCATGACTGAAAGTTGAAGTATACTATATGGACCTGATTAGAGACCGACCATTTAATATTCAAGGAGGTGGGGGACCTGGAACTTTTCTAAGGAGATTACATATGTTTTCGGTCAAAGCTACAAAAGCAGATATATGATTTTCTATGAGCCTGAAGATAAGCACCTTGCATCTAGATATATGTCATCTTTTTGTGGCAGGCATTACTTTCACCAGTCTGAACCGTAATTATTTTTGTCAAGAATTTTCGGTGACAATATATTTTTTCGATAATATTCCAGGACCCGACCCGACCCGACCCGACCCGACCCAGAAAATATCACATGGTCAACCCCTTACAATGTCTGCCATTCTTTTTTTGTTTCTTTCAGTACAAGCCTAAAGGGTAATGGTGTCTTACTTTGTTAAAGTCAAATCATGTATCTAGTTAACAGCTCAGTGGTGTTTTTACATTTTGAACATTGTTAGCAAAACACGATCTAACTCACTGTTAACCGAGCTATTCGACGCCCTGGTTTTAAAATATTGGTAAAAGGTATCTCGAATCATACACATTCACGTGACTAAAGCATTTTCTAAAACATTTCTGGAACACGTTTTGGGGTTGTTTTCACAACATTTAAGTGTGGAATGGTCACAACTGTATTTCATCCTTGTAACACAAAGTTATTTCACGTCGTTGTGACAAAATCCATGGTAGTACACAGAATAACATTGTAGGAACGCATTATTATAACATTGCCACAACGTAAAATACAACATAACCACAACGTCAAATACAACGTTCCCTCAACGTAAAAATACAACGTTCCCACAACGTTGTGACGACGTGAATATGACGTAACACAACGTTAGGCCATGACGTTGTGACAACATAAATGGGAGTCCACAGAATAACGTTATATGGACGTAACATCCGCAACGTTACCACAACGTAAACACCACGTTAACACGACGTTATCACAACGTTCCCACAACGTAAAATACAACGTCATCACAACGTTGTGATGACGTGAATATGAAGTAACACAACGTTAGGCCATGACGTTGTGACAACATAAATGGGAGTCCACAGAATAACGTTATATGGACGTAACATCCGCAACGTTGTCACAACGTGAAATTGTTAGCTGGGAGGATGGATAACTTCATCAAGATACGGTACACCTGTCAAAGTCGCATCTGTGGCCACTAGATGGGGGTCCTGTGTCCTGTGGGGCTCCCACACCATTACGCTCCCAATGTTGACCATCACTCGTCAGCGTAACTTTCCATCCCACGTTGACAAACATCACAGCTTTCAAGATGAAACCTGGACTCATATGTGAAGAGGAAACCTTACGTCCTGTATACTCAACCTCAGATGCTGTCTGAACATGTCAGGCATCCAGTTTGATTGTATGGCAGCAAATTTGGACATCGTGTTTGGATGTTATGCTCTCATAATCAATTCATCACAGTCTCTGGCCATAAGCCAGGGATGCATCCCCTGTATTTCCAGGGCTCGCATTTTTGTAAACCTACTCTAACCCCTGGATCCATTCCCTTGATTCCCGTTACTCAAATTACCTGGTCTTGATTTTCATTTGCCAATTTGATTTGTTACGCTTCTCAGTCTAACGGACCAATCAGAATGCTAGTTATAAACTAGCCTCAATGTTGGGTTGGCGATATCGCAAACATGGTGACCAGATCACAAGGAATTGGCAACATAAAACAATGAGAACGTAACCAAAAACAAAGAAACAGCATCATAAATCCATTGAAACGGCAGCACTAAAACAGACTGCACTCTTCCAAACTTGGCATGCACAGAACATAAAGGAAGTTAACTGTCATGATCATGAGGATCAACAAACAGCAAGTAAATGTGTACATCTTACAGCGCCAATATAGAATATTCGAGATGTGTATTGGATTACCCCTGTAAGATGCATGATGCTGTTTCTTAGTTTTTGCTGACAGTTTTCTGTTGCAGTTTGTCAGTTTTAGTAGTATAGGTAATGATGGTTCTGGACCACTTCCACTGGAGTCAGATTTATATACCTATACTGCTACTACAGAGGAAATTTTTCATGCAAAAATGATGATGCACACAAATGATCGTCATGATTCATTTTAAAAGAATCATCAATATTAATTAATAATGGATAAAATTTACTATAGCCCACGAGAATATTGGAAAGGTATAGGAGCAATACAAAAATTGGCCACTGTGGCTAAGGTATCTAAAGATGTGGCCAAGGATTGGTTAAAGAAACAAGCGATGTGGCAAATATACTTACCAGCACCGCGTTATATACCGAGGAAGAAGTTTGATATTTTTACAACGAATGAAGTTCATCAGGCTGACCTCTTGTTTCTTCCCCATGATAAGGTAGACGCAAAATATATAAATACGCTTTAACCATAGTGGATGTGGCAAGTCGCTACAAGGAGGCTGAACCATTAACCTCGAAAGATTCAACAGAAGTAGCTAATGCACTGAGCCGCATATATAAACGCGGACCACTAAAATGGCTTAAGCAATTTCAAGTAGATCCTGGTCGCGAGTTTATGGGATCCGTAACTAAACTGTCAACAAAGCAAAATGTTGAAATCAGGCATGGTGAAAAAGAGGCCCACCGTAGTCAAGCTATGGTTGAAAGATTTAACCGGACATTAGCAGAACGTTTGTTTGGATATCAGTATGGGATTGAAATGAAATCGGATCGATTAAGATCAACCAAATGGGTGACACGATTATCAGCTGTTGTATCAGCGCTGAATAATGAAGTAACGAGATTAATCAAGAAGAAACCATCCGATGTGATTAACATGAAATCTGTGACTTCCATATCTTCAGTACCCGAGGAGAAGCAAAGAACAAAAACTTCTAGTATAGAGTATGCGTAAGATATTTGTAATGTACAAGCCTTTTTTATATTTCGGTCAGTATACAGTGAGATATTGTACATGTTGTATGCGATACAGCATCCAACCATAAAGATATACGTTATTGCTACATGAATTAACGTATATCACCACTGATCTTATTGACTGTTTGTTTAATGTGCAAAAACAAAATGAGAACACGTTCTAAATCACCTGTTTCGATTTGGCAACGTGATAGTTCGTGTGACGTCACCTATGTTCGTGAGTTTGTTCCGCGAAACTACTTCTTGTAGCATAATGTCTTAAATCTGCCTTGTATGGCTACAAAATTGCATCTAGTCCATCTAAATGCATTGTATATTACTACATAGCCGTGACACGAAGTAAAATAACTTCTGTCACTGGTGGAATGCAATTTCCCTACGTTCCACCGACCGTATCCTCGTGCGAGAGACTACTTATGATATGACATCATTTTGTTGACAGTTTTATCAGTTGTAAAAGTTCTGAGGCGAGAGAGAGATTGCTGGTTCGATCCAAGAGATGTGAGTTGTCATTCACGTATTTTATATTTTTTGTATATTTTCTTAACTGAATGAAATACTGAAAAGAATAATTATATTCTTGTTATGTAATAGATGTTATTGTGTATTTCTTAATAGTGAAATTGTTCTTGATAAGTTAAATAATTAAAACTGTGTGGTTGGTGGTATTGAGATTGATCCATCATTCGCTACCCAAAGCTCTACCCCAATACCCACCCCCTGAACCGTTAGCATATTTATACCAGCCTGATGAACTCGAAGGAGGCCTACGTCGCGCAATCAATCCGATTTGGTCTCTTAAGATATATAACATTAGGCGATTGGTTATGAAAGAAGGCAAGCCTGTTCTTTGTTATCTTAAAGATGGACCTGGCAGGGCATTTGTACGAGAAGAGTTGCTCATAGTTCCCAAGATACAGTATTACCACCATAACCATAAGCATAGGTAGTTACACCATCCTTATCAATCCATCTCTTTGTATCTAAGGGGATAATGATGTCTTGTTCATTCTTAATCCATATATCCTGTGATTTACACTTCTTAAAGTGTTCATCTCATGTTTGAATGTTCTACCATTGAATAATGCTTCTTTATACTGTTCGTGTTTGACATGCTTTTTTACCACATACATCTTAACACCTTTAGCTTTTCTTATCTCTCCATTATCAGACTTCTTAAAAGAATACATCTTAGGTCTTAATCCGACATACTCCGCTATAGGGGTCCCAGCACATTCATCCTTCATCTTACCTAACACCTTTTTATTATACCCCCGTTTATGAAGTAAATCGGGGGTATATAGCGTTCCGTCTGTCCGTCCTTCCTTCCGTCCGTCCGAGCTTTTGTACAGCCCATAACATTTTAACCTTGCACCCTAGCTTCACCAAACTTGCTACACATATTTACCACAATGAGTACTTGTGCCTTTTGCTAGTTTGAAGAATCTGATTTTTTAAATTTTTGCCGTTTCCATGGAAACATTAGAAACTTAAACTTTTAGGGTGGGTGTTTTGTACGGCCCATATCTTAACTATGCATCCTAGCTTCATCAAGCTTGCTACACACATGTACCACAATGAGTACTTGTGCCTTTTGCTAGTTTGAAGATTCTGAATTTTTTTATTTTTGTCATTTCCATGGAATCAAACATAAATATGGGTAGAGTTTTTGTACGATCCATGTTTACAATATTATGTATCCTAGATTCAGCAAACTTGCTACATTCACACACCACTATGATTGTTTTTTATCTTTTATAAGATTCTGAAAGTTTTCTCTTTTGCTGTTTTCATGGAAACATGATGGAATTTAGAAATTTTGATGACTGGTTTTGTATAGCAAATATATTTTCCAAAATTGTTTCCACACATGTAGATCATCATAAGTATCTGTACTTTGTGTTAGGTTGAATTTATGAATTCTTTACCATATCTGTTAAGGCTATATGGAAATTATTAATTTATTGATTTTCTTATATGATATTGTTCCATTTTTTATGTGTTTTTATATTAACAATTTTTGGTCCTTTTGATAATTCTTCTTATGTAACTCCTCAATCAAATTTTTAGTCATAGGTGTTCATGGTGATATACTTCCTTGTAGTGAACACTGGTAACATGGGGGATTGGGGGGGGGGTCAATTGTCACTGGAAGTCAATCTTAGTTTTTAAAACATTGAAGTTAAAATCAGTTAGAAATTTTTAATATTTCATTAATTAACAAACTATTTACTATTTGTTGTTGACCAGCGGGGATAATGGGGGTGTGTGAGCTTTGCTCACTTCTTTCTTGTTTACTACGCTGTGCAGTGGATTATCTTTTGGGTAATCGCTCGTGTCGTACATATCTATTTTTTCTGCCATATCTTTATACACATCCTCGGTTTGTATTTCCATCAACAAAGAATCTGTATTGGTATATAACACCTCGCATCTATCGCCGTATTGATTCTTAAGTTTGTTGTAATAAAAATCATACATTAAGTGTTTTGACAAGTCAAGAATACTCATACCAACGTACACCGGTCTGTTGAATTTTATATTATTCTTCTGCATATGTAGTGCAGCTAAGTCGTTATCAAATATCTTGCTTCTGTTAAAAGCCGGACTGGCTATAAGTTTCCTGAGTCTTTCTTCCTCACTAGCACTGGCTAATTTAACATCAACACGCTTCCTTAGATTCTCCATAGTTTTACCAAATACAGAGTTATTCATGAGCTTATATAGGTTCTTTTCAAAATCTTAAATCTGTGTTCAGTCTTATATAGGGCTCCATCCGAGGTCTTTGATCAAACCTTAGAACTCTGTTTCATACCTAATGATAGATATAAGTGGAGATTTCTGTAGTGAACTATATATTTTGTCTTATCCATCAAATTTGGTACGAGTTTTTCTACGTTAGCTAACCTAGTATTACCCATCAAGGAGTGTTGATATTCCGACATTCAATCTTTATTAACCATTCTTTCGGGAGCTAGCGGATAACTGTTATGGTCTTTGTGCAACTCTTTTGGATATTCCAAGTCAACTTCTAGTATGTACCCTTTATCAGAATCTGTGGGGATATCATTCACATCGACCCACTCAAAACCACCCGTGGGTAAAGGTTGACTCGTAGCCCATCCATACAAATTGTTGGCGTTGAGATATAATATGTGCATGTCGGGTTTACTCGGATCATATCCTTCCACTAATTTATTATTAGCATTAGAATACCTTTTAGCCGCCATCGATATACCACCTCTTAATCCTTTCTCAATAAACAAGTGCATATCGTAATCGGTGAGTAGTTTTAGTTCTACACCGGTCTTCTTCAACAGTGCATCCCACGATAGTCTGGGACTGGAATAGTACCATGCCGGGTCCAAGCCGTATTGTTTTAAACATGTCTTTCTAAATATCTCGAATATACTGGAGAGTAACAGTACATCGGTTTTTATGTACAGATCGTGATAATCACCTAAATTCTTACAACCTAATTTATCCCACACCTTCAGAGCGTGTTCATAGTCGGCATCGGCTATTTTAGATTGTTAAGTTACTATAGAATTATTCAAGGGGTGGTAATTTAGTTTCGTCGAATCTAGACCCATCATCCATATATTTGTAAAGATAGCTTTCCCATCCTTGTCCTTATAATGTATAGTTTTAGCCAACGAGAATGATATGTATTTTTCCATATTATTAGGAATGCATGTTAAGCCGCCGTCAGTCTTTGAGATAGCTTGCATGATGAGATGTGAATCGTATCCTCTAAGGTTGTGAAACACAACGAGGATGGGTATTGTTTGAGAATTCATTTTTAGTTTCAAGTTACACTCGTTATGCGCGGCTCCCCGATAATTACCCATGACGTGGCAATGATCTCTTACGGAATCCCCATCCAGGGGTTTATTACAAACGTGACAACTCGTTGACTTCTTATAGGCCCTCCAATCATCCCTCGTCATACGCATGGGTTTCTTACGCGATAAATTTTCCCTGATTATTCTCTCTTCATTTTGTAGATATTCTAGGAACTTTCCAGCTGCATCGGGACCTTGTAAATCACGAGGGTGGTGTTTGTTTTTCCCATCATACCTTACAACTTATATCAAAACCCACAAGGAATAAGTTCTTGAGTTTTGTACGTCGTATTGTGTTTGGTATTTTCTATCAGTTTGATAAGTTCTTCGAAGTCAGCGTAGATTATGTAAGGTACTGGCATTTGATTTCAATAATGTTCAAATTTTAATATATTTTTTCCCTCTTTAGGCATATCGATCCTGATAGCAGTCTGTCCAACACCTCTGCAGTCTTTTTTAAGCGCTTCTAACAGATCTTGTCTGCTGTACCCATGCAGGCATCTTTCACAGAAATATTTCTTTCACGTATGTTTTGGTTGATCGGATAATAATCTGCTTAAACTCTTTATCCACGTATAATGATATTTACCATCTTTTTCGATCAGAAATGAATTGATTCTGGGAATATGTTCTGGAGCGGAGCTTTATCCAGTGTACAACAATTCCTTTAGAAGAATGTACGAAAACATTTATAGTTTAATTATTTTGCTTTTCCGCCTTATCAATTTGTGAGATTGGTGTTGGTTCGTCTATACCATCAAGGTTTAGTCCGTCATTTTGGGGATAGCTAGAGGGTCTATTTGCAATTTTAGAATCTGCGGGGAACAATGCAGATCTTATCATTCTGAAACACACATCACCTTTATTATTTACATTAATTATGGCTTTTTTCTTTTTATAATGCGAGGGTCAATCTATATAAGATCCGCCTTTGAAAGGCATATAATTTGCCATATCTAAATACAAACTATCAATTTTATCCACACCCCAACCCGAACCTCTGTTAGTCCAACGTTCTAAAGTTTCTTGTATCCGTTGAATTGATGCATCTAATGATGCGCTCATAGTATCAGATTCGGTTATAACTTCTGCTGGTATTTTATACTATTTAACCTTTAGCCTGCTGAATTATTTTCACACTTCTTACCCCTGCCTGCTGGATTAATTTTAGCATAAGGCGCTATAAAGAGGGTGATTGATTTAAACAGTCGGTGCCTCATTAAACAAGGGCCAACTGAAGAAATATTTTGCACATTTATTCCTGATATGAAACTACACAGTACTTTTTAAAAATATCCCTATGTTTTCAATCATACCAAGGTTAAGACCAAAGCGAACACAAAATTTGTAGATTTTCTTGAACTTACCTGAATTGCGTTATTGAAGGTGGTTTGCATTTCATGCTAGGAACCTTTTAATATCGTAACATATGTGCAAATTGATTTCAATAATCATATCTCCGATATCTTAATTTTTTTTAGCAAAAATTTGTGTTTTTTTATCGGCAAATAACAGCATGATGGTAAATTATGAACCATTACAGTAAATTTATTATCTAAACGTCAAACAGAAAAATAACTTAATTTTCGAGGTCATCATGTCGGTTGCAGAATTACGAACATTCGGGTTAATCTGACGTGTCATGTTAAAAAATTTGCAGGAAACAATTAATGACTTATAAATATTCACTAATCCTAATTTCAAGCCTTTTGGTTGAATATTTACGATATACAATAATAAACATCCCATGATGCTAGCAGACGTGCTAAAATCAAACATGGCGCGCTTCGCCCAACCTCCGCATAACTTATTGCTATTTTAATATCAACAAAGTTTACATTGCCTTTATATATATAACTTGGCGAAAGTTGACGATCTTTTTAATCAAAGAATGTTATATTCGCCATATTACGATTAATATGACGAGCGAGAAATGAAAATTAAGATCGTGAATTCTGACAGCACTATTTCAATAAGTGCAAAGGTCACCTGATGTTATGTCACAGACGGGTAGTTTGCTTTTTCGTAACAAAACAATTACAGTAAATTTTGAAATAGTTCGCCTATCACATACAGCAAAAACATAAGTCGATACACAGTATTAGTAATCACAACTAACATGAAATAAAAATGTGACTTTGACATTATATTTTGCGTATTAGTTAAAGGGGCACTGATCTAACGCAATTCCCCGGGACTGGTTGTTGCCTTTGTTATTGTTTTTTTCCCAGTGAGTACCCGGATGTAGAGCAGAAATCTAGACTAGCTCGCGACCTCTTCGTAAGCGCATTAGTCACTTTTATGGATACCGGTAGTAATAAGAGCGTATGGTCACATTGATCAACAAATTGAAATACAGTTTTCGAGATAATAAGGAAATGTAGGTATCTTTGTGGGTAGCATCGGTAATGGTGACGAAGTCAATTGCTTGGTAATTTTGCGATTTTCGTTTACACTATTTTGACTTGCAACACAAAGTAAATATTTCACCTGACCATTGCTGTTTTTATAGTGTGTATATTTTTTTACTGTCAAAATGTGTAACATATTTATTAAACGTCTAAATATTCAGTTATTTTACAAAGTGACTGAAAAACATTTCCATCTGTATTATCATGATAACGAATTCCAAACATTTTGATGTTTAATGTCATCACCAAGAGACTGAAAATGTTACGTTGAAAAATACATTTCTATGTTGTTTGGCTACTAATCCTACATAATAATCTGTTGTGATGTTTGTAGGCCCTTTTGATCGTCTTAATCAAGCTGGACAGATTTTTAAGTCAAAATGACTGAAATATTTACACATTTTATAAATTGCCTGAGAGAATCACATTTTACAAATTGACGGTGATATATACACGCTTACAAAGGAAAAGACTGTGAAAACAACGTCTATCGCGCATTGAAGAATTTCCCAACCAAGACGTAGAGAAACAAGAAAGAATCGGTTCAAATGAAGGAAAGCAAAATGCAAATACCATAATTACAACTTACCAAATTTATGTGTATAAATTTTAGGCAGCTTCCTTATTCGAGGAATGTATCCGTGAATATCCACACAAAGGAATAATATCCCACTCGTCTGCAGCTATACAAAATAACTTATTCGATGTCACGTGTCTCTGTAACTATCGAATATTCTAAAAGATATATATCGTTTCGGGATATTATAACCTGTGTTCGTTTCTCAACTGATCACTTGGATTGTTTCAACTGTTTCACATAGGTGTCAAGTCTCAAGGGTCGGCTGAGAAAGGCCACGTGACAACTATTTTCATTACGTCCATGGTTCCTAAAAAATCCATTGAGTTTGATAACAATGAGCAACCAATCAACGTATTATCAGTTAACCCTTTGAACAAAGTATGTTGTTTTTATATCGGCACTTAACGCCATGATATGAGTGTATTCCCTTTGTTTTAGTAAACCTAGACATGTAAACACTCACTTTTGACATATCCACTGTGCAAGATAACAGTGATAAATCAATCAACATATTTTCTGTTAATCCTTTGATGACTAGGAACAATTCGTTGATTTACAACAAAAAAAGTAAATCAACTGATCATTCATCTCTTGCCGGGCTGCCACGTGCATATTACATAACGCATATTTCAGCTCACTTCAAACCTGGATTTAGATTGAATAATTACCCCAGACACAATAAATGCCAAATGAGAACCTTTGTCAGGTAATCTTAGTGGTGCTACCACTAATTGTACCTGTAATAAATTCATTAACTGAGCATCAAGTGAATGACGACAAATACACAAGTGTAGGGTTATACGAGAAAACGTGGATGACAACAAGGGAGTAGTAATCGTATTATCGACACAATCCGAAATCCGAAAATGCTTTCACTGCATGGATACTTTTCTCAGTATCTGGGGGTATTTCCAAATGACGACTTCCGATGAGCTCCACCGTTCTTTTTGTCTGTTTGTTCAGGCTGAATAAATTGATTAACATGCGCCCTTTGTCGAATCTTTATAGATCACAGTTAACCAATCAGTGTTTATGCAAAAATGCGTAAAACAAATATTGCCTCCAGCCTCCAAGTTTAGTTAGCTGTCCTTGCAGACAGTAGTCCAGTCTCTGGTCACGCTCAGTTGCGTTGCGTATCATCCGGGTACTCACGGGGAAAAAACAATAACAAAGGCAACAACCAGTCCGGGGAATGGCGTTAGATCAGTGCCCCTTTAATCCGTTTGACCTTGCATGCTCCCATGACCTGGAAAGGATAGACGATAAATCAACACGTCACATGCAAGTTTCTCGGTATCTTTTATTTGAACTTATGTTGATATTTAAGAATTACCATTCAATGTTACGGTGAATATAAATGGCAGACATGATTCTTATTTCTGCGATGTACACGCTGATAAGTTTCAATCAACAAGTGTATCCCACGTAATACGTCTATGGATATCGTCGATCAGCAAGATCACCATCTACAACAGGTGCGCGAAAATGGGCTTGACAAAACGTGTTTCAAAATAACATCCTCGCGTTGCTGAATATGATAGAGTATATATAAGCAATAAAATGCTAGGTACATATTTTCAGTGTTAGTTCCACATTACATTTGGGATAATTTTCCTTTCGGAAATACATTCATAGATTCTAGCATGATTTTAGAACAGTTTCACGAGGGATTTCTAAATTTATTCCAAAAATATGAAGACCACCATGATTGCGTATTGATGATAGATTTGTAATTGTTTAATTATTTACAGCTGTTTACAGGTTGTTAAATTTTAAGTTACGGTATATTTAGTAGTTATTCTTTTCCACAATGATTGTGTGTGTGGACAGTAAATATTGGTCCTTGCATCAGCACAGTGTTACTTCAATTATTATCTTGAGTTTAATCATATTTTTTCAACAGTTATTATCTCTCACTCTGAAAATCAACTATGTGAATAAATAACTCTCTGATGTCATCATTTTAATTTTAGTATTCCATGAATAATGAATAAATCAGATCCTCAACATATACATACTAAACTCATATGGACATTAATCTTGTGCATTAAGTGGTTTGTTTGCAAATAAAACAATTCTGAAACATAATTTAATAGGAATATGATACATTAATTACAGTAACAGTACTTGTAACAGTACATGACATTTTTGTTTGTTTAATCACAAGAACCATGGTGGCACATAAGCTGGTACGTTAGCCATATGAAAATGCTATCTCAGTCTTCTGGATGGAATGAAAAGAAACGCGCCTGTGTACATGTTTACCCTTGCCAGATGTATTTTTTTCCACTCAGCCAATCCAATACTTTTGTTCACCTTATGTGGTCTATTTTATACATACAGGTACTGCTTCCAACCTGTTTTTCCTTTGTATGCAATCACAGTATCAACTTCCTCAGTTCCCCTGTTATCATGAAAAGAATTATAAAGGAAAGTCATATTTTCATTCAAAAACATAACTGTCTTTCCTTGAATACTCTTTGTCTAAGTACCAGAAATGTCAGTGTCATAAAAAAAAATTAAAAAATGATTGTCATAAGGACTTTTCTTAGATAGACCTAAGTCAAACCATGTGACAAATTAGGTAGAATTATAACTTTATAAGCCCTCATTTCTGAGGTGTCCATATTTTTCACATTTTTATATATTTTTAGGACAAAATGTGACCCGTGTAGATCTGCCTGTTTTGTTATGTAAAACAAATTCTTGTCTTAAAATGAGAAAAGGAAACATTCAGACGATTTTTTTTTATCCCATTGATTCGCGAAAACCAGTGGAAATGTACAGTGGTGACTTTTGTACCCAAAATTTCTAGTGATTTGGTACCCAAATGGGTATGTGATTTTGTAAATCTACCTAGAATTATTTCAAAGATATACATTAATTTTGGTGTCTTGAACTTAAAGGGGAAGTGTACACGCAAAAATCACTTTCTTTCTTTTTCTAAACAAAAAGCAATTTTAGAATTAGTTAGTATCTGTGTTTGAAAATATACACTCATTTTTTTCACAGTGAAAGTAGGAAGCTCACAATAGTGTGAAAGTGATATGCCGTTATGAGGCCTTCGTTTTACGAGCGAAATAGGCCTGAGTTATCCCCCTTAGATTATGACGTAATTGGTGCCAATTCAACTGGGTCCCTGTCTATTCTCAACGCAAAAGATATCAAGGACCAGTTTGCGGTAAAACAACATGGTCTACGACACACTCGGGCGCAGGGTGACTCAGCATAACACAATTCTGGCTGGCATCTGAGATGCTAGAATCACAAAACTGTACCTACACCACGTGCAGCGGCTCTAACAAAGCATGATGACGTCATAATGTTTATCAATTGGCACCAATGACGTCATATTGCAAGGGGCATAAGCCATGGTGTTTTTGTTATGGAAATAGAACACTTGGTAAATGTGAAAAATATAAATCGTTTTAGTGCAAAAAATATGTTAATTAAATATGATGTTTTTATATTTTTGTCTATGACACTTCTATGTTAAACACTTTTAATGTGGAAAAAGTACAAGAAAAAATGGTTCATTTCCGTGTGAACTTGCCCTTTAACATAGTATCACTTTCCTATCAAAACAATACATTCTAACTTAGGTTTAACCAACTGTTAAGTTGGCCTCTTCTTCAGTGACAAGACGTCAGTTTTCTCTCAAAACTAAACAATCAATTTCATGGATCACTGTCATAATCATATCATGAACTTGATGAAATATTTTATTATGTGTTCTGTTCATCTACATGAAAACATAAATATAATTAAAGATCAATTGTCTTATTTTCTTAGGTACAAATTCACAAAGTATTTTGGGTACAATTTAATTTGTTTTGGGTACAAAATCACATATAGGAGCCTAGAATCTCTATATATTTACACTACCTCCATACAGTCGTCGTGTACCAAAATGTTAATCGGTTCAGAGGAAGGGAGGTTCTCAGAAAGTTTACAACAACATCTTTAATATTTTAAATTGTTCTTTTTGTAATGTTAGACCAATAACAATATTATGTTATTATTATTATGGCACATCAATGCGTTATATCGCTCTCCGCTGCGTTCGTTTTCAGAAAATATTTTTAAATTAAAATCATCGAGCATGAAATCCATTACAGTTTCGGAATTAGACTTACACATTTGTTGGCGACAATCACGAAGATATATGAAACAAATAGGAGTGAAGACTGCTCTCCAGATATATATATAGTAAAGAGTTGACGAAAAATAGTAAATTATGTATTTTCTTTTGAATTTGAACCTATTTCGGAATTTCTTTATGATAGCTTACCAACTTTTGCATATTTTGCTTCCATGTGTCACATGCGGTAGGTGCCTCCGGTTTCAGAAATGATAGCTAAAATTGCAAGTATTTTGACTATTTCTCGTAAACTGCATTATTTTGCTATTGAATGGTTTACCTAGAATGTATATCAGTTCAGATTTTGCGTATCATCCAATATTTGTCATTTTTCGCAGTGTTTGTTGACTTTGTTCCACTCAACAAATCGCGGGTTAGGCCACGCTCAAACGTGTCACTGACGTTTGTCGGCTTGTCAATGTGTCCGAAAGTTTATCAAACGAAATCATTTGAAAATTCTTTAAAAATGATTTTTTTTTTACAAAGATTTATAGATGCGTGTCAATAATTCTTGAAAATTAAGTTAGATGTAACAAAATGATTGTAATAGTCTAAAGGCGATAACTATGCATGTGGAGATGTTTGTTTACCGCCGTTGCCATGATCGTACAAGTTCCATCCAATCGATGATGTTACGATTCAGATTGTTTTTGTTTACAATTAGTGACACCGAAAGTAGATAATTTTAAGAAATTAAGGAACATGAGTGTTTTCCTTTCGTCAGCAAACAAAAAATTATGATCGAATAGGAAAAATGATGAAATTATAAAGAAAATAATGGAGTGCATGCCGCTGAACATGAAGTGCCAAAAGACAACAATGGCCGTTAGGAACGGATGTCGCTGGTGTTCTGTGTAATCTGCCAATCTTGTCGAGGTGTGGTGACCCTAGGACGACCGCTCCGAGGAAGGTCATCTGTGGTCTGTGTAGCATTGTATTGATGCAGGAGACGGTAAATTGTGGTTATGTTAACGTTGAAATGACGGGCAACATCTTGGACAGACTCTCCAGCTTCCAAACATCCGACAGCCTTGTTTCTCTGAATTTGAGTTAGGCGCGGCATTGTTGACCAAGGAGTGGTAGGTCAAAGAATCGGCAACAATTTTATACCCACTACCACTATTTTGCGAGAAATAGGTGCATGATACCCACATATTCATTGAAATGGTGCGTTTTGGCGATTCGTTTTTTATGTTGCGTTTTTACTCAGGGCTTCCAAAATGCAACCAAAAATATTGATAACACCTCAAATGAATCTCGGTCTCTACAATGAAATAGGGCTAGCCATTCAGTCTGCTCTCTGAGATCTTTCAGGACAGAGTTGTATTTTTGAGTAAAGGGGCCATTACACCAAAAGGCGCTCCTTCTGCGTCCTAAAATTTGACTAGAGCGCAGTGGGGTCGCCATACTCAAGAAAACTCTCTTTTGGTGTAATCGCTCCATGACCGTTCTGCCTTCCTTCTGCGACTAAATATGTTACTTTTGTCAATGTCACTGCGTTCCCTGAACGACCTAGGCGTTCACTGTGCAATATCTCTGCGCCTCCTCTGCGTTCCCTCTGCCTCCCCTCTGCCTCCTTATAGCAACTAACTACCGCGCTGCCACCCCTCTACGACCAATGGCGATCGCTCAACGACCTTTCAGCGATGCCTCTGCCTCCTAGGAGATCGCCGAACGACCATTCAGCGATGCTTCTGCCTTCTTTGCGACAGCTGAACATCATGACTATAAAAGGCTCATCTGCAGCCGATTTTTGTCAGCTCCTGGTGATACAACTAGTGATGGACAACCAGCGCTTGAAAATTGCTATCATACAAGGTCATCAAGCACTGTTGTTACACCAAATGAGTATTGGTATAATGGAAGATAAACTGAACAGACGAAGAAGGAAAATGAGAACCTGGTGGGTTCACCCATGGTTGACGCATCAAAGAAGGTTCCAATTCGGACATTATAGCCAATTGTTGCACGAGCTACGTTTGGAGGACGAAGGTTCATTTTTCAATTACCTTAGAATGGAACCAAGAATGTTTGATGAAATACTTCAAAGAGTAAGCCCAAGAATATTAAGACAAAATACTAATTACAGAGAAAGTTTGGACCCTGGTGTGACTGTGACTCTCTGATACCTTGCTACAGGAGACAAGTATCCTTCGCTACAATACCAGTATCGTGTATCACGTAGCACTATCACTGTGTTTGTACCTGAGGTTTGTAGAGCAATCCGGAAGAGTACAAGAACGAAGTTGTCCAATGTCCAAGAAACCCCAATGAATGGAAGACAGTTGCAGATGACTTAAGAACCGATGGAATGTACCTCATGTATGTGGTGCTATTGATGGAAAACATGTGACCTTGCGATGTCCCCCAAACACATGAAGCATGTATTACAATTGCAAAGGATTCTTTTCTATTGTGCTCCTTGCGTTGGTGGATGCTAACTACAAATTTCTATGGTGTGATGTTGGCGGGTTTGGTTCGATGTCAGATTCCCAGATATTTAATGAATCTGAATTGAAGGAATGTCTTGAAGACGTTACAATCAATTTTCCAGTTTCGGAGCCTCTGTCACATGATGACATGGATATTCCATTCTTCATTCTAAGCGATGACGCATTTGCTCTTAGGACATACATGATAAAACCTTACTCTACAAGAGGACTGACTAAAGAGCAGTGTATCTTCAATTACCGCATTTCTCGTGGTAGAGAATGCTTTCGGCATTTTAGCTCAGTGTTTTCAAAAATTCCTCACAACAATGCAGCTGTTACCAAAATTTGTACAGGATGTTGTAGAAGCATGCATCTGTCTGCACAATTTAATGCGCACGAGATATCCAGCTCTACCAAATGCAGTACTTGATACAGAGGATGAGAATCATAACCTTATTCCTGGAAACTGGCGACAGCTAGTAAACATGTGTGATGTCGATCAAGTAGTCGGACCAAACTGTGCAACACGAGCAGGAAAACAACAACGAGAGTATCTCAAGTTGTATTTTAACAGTGCAGCTGGATCTGTACCTTGGCAGGAACGCATGATTTGAACATTTATGTGACACTTGGCATGGAGTTAATCATACTTAACTGATAAATTTGAAATTGGTAGCATTTTGTACATTTGGAAACGGTTGTTATTGTCTTTATTTATTATTTATTTTCTCTGAGTTACCAATATATTAATTCATTTGTTGTTTTTAATGTTATTAAACAAATTATTAAAACAAATGTGTTGGGAATGCTTAAATTAATTTTATAACAAATGAAACATACTCTTAGAATAAGAAGATCGCACAGGGATCGCCGAGGACGTACAGGAGTCGTTATGGTCGGCGAATAAAGGCAGAGAGGTCGCAGAGAGGATGCAGAGAGAAGGCACAAGGTAAACAGGATTACATCACAGATTCATATGAAGACCATTTAGCGACCTCTATGCGTTCTCTCTGCGGCCATGGCGATGCCTCTGCCTCCTTTCTACGTTCCCTCTGCCTCCGTTCTGCCTCCCTTGAGCAACTTACATCGACAGCGATCTCACTGCGACTGTTTTAAGCAGGTTCAAAACTTTTCAGCGACAGTGGCGCTCTTGGCGATGGCTGAGCGTTCCTTCTGCCTCCCTTGTGCGACCGTTCTGCGACCCCTCTGCCCTCAACGCCGACCTGGCAAAACTTAAGAACGCAGAACGGTCGCAGAAAGGTCGCCATCTGGTGTAATGGGGGTATAAGCACCCAAACACTATGCTCCATATGTCAACCAGAGCATGCTAAATATGAAAGCATATCTTTCTTTTTGGTAAGTTCTTTACTCGCACTGCAGTCGTTTATTATGAAAAGGGTTGATTCTCCTTTGAATTTTTGGTGACATATTCATAAACAGTCTTGTAAATGATCGCCCAGATCAACTTTGTACAACCCGGGATCATTCATTACCCAATCTCTCGATAGGTATGTCTTATTAACGTTTATAGTCGGGCACAGAATAATAATATGGTCGAAAACATCCCGATCATGACTTTGTAAAATATCTAGAATAAAAGCTGTTTTTCCGCAGCACGTTTGCTCGCAGATGATAGCACAGTGCGGTTCTTTAAGTAAAAGATTATTAATAGATCGCTTACAAGAATCTTCCATTCTGTATATTAAGTTGCGCGTCCATAATCACATACAAATATATGTTTAATTTACCAGCCGTTTTAAAAAGATTTGTTATCTGTATAGTAACACCCTCACTGGCATTTTCTATTCCCCGCCCACTACCGTATCATCATCTGTGGTTCGCATGTCGAGCCATAGTGCATACTTCGTGATAAGGAATTCAGCCATTGATACATCCCCGAGAGACAGATATTTCACGACCGCGTAAACTTCTGGGCTTTGTTTTATAGAAGGGAGATTTTTAATCTCATCCCACTGTTGATATGCTCGCATGCCTTGACTATATAGTTGATGAGGCACGCCCACGATAGTCAATTCTACTTTTGTAATCTTGGGGATGTAGAACTCGGTATCTCTTCGCTTCAGAAGGGTCCTCGAAAAACATTAAAGTACCCTTCAACGCTCTCGCGGGGACGTTTAGATTGATATTCCATGTTGTATCTCTTTTGTTCCTGGTGATCTTTCAGTGTCGAAGCACACGATCATACAAAATTTCTTAACTTCCGGTATACTGGTTACGAATTTGTCTGGCTAATTCAGGATCTGTTATCATATCATACTCCAGTGAGATATTGTCCATAGAATAGCTACCCATTTCACCATCAGCAAGTTTGATTACTTTGCCGTAGTCATTAATAGTAAGTTCGTATTCTAACCCATTCCCATAGGGATGCTTGATAAAAGAGCATGTTTTCCCGTTCTTTAGCCGTTCTCTAGAGATCCATGTAACAGAAGTATACATCGCTATCGTCAATACTCAAAACTTCATAACCGCTAATTTTAATCGCAATTTTCATAACAATCGCACGACCTATGTTCTGAACGAGCTCTCTGTTAGCGTCAGTAGAAGTCAAATTAATTGTAAATGATAGTTGGGCAGTTCCTGGAACTAACACATCATGAGCTCCGAGAGTAGGAAAGCGAAACAGAAGTGTTTGATTCTGATCAATGGTACTCAGGTTATTAGTTATAGTTACAGACTGACGAATTGCTTTGACCCCCCTAATGGATCCCGAAGTCTACGTTGTGGATTTAACTTGTGTCCGTATTGCGAAGTCATTGTTATATTGAAATTATGTAACCTTATGTTTAACATAAAAATGGATGATTTTAATCTAGATAGCTTTGATAACCCGAGTACAATCGAAGAGGGTACTGATGAAACCAGCTTTGGTGGCATGAATCTCAATGATGAACTTTTGCAACCAGCCGTTAATGATTATTACAATGCCTCAAAAGAAGACAAAAAAATATGTTACTCCTATTGGTCCTGAATTTTCCAAATTTATGATAGATAGTAAAGGAATTTTGCGACTGCGTGGCTCTCCGGATATTGATCTTATGAATTCTCGTACTCGTAAGCCCCTAGCCTTGTCTACGATAGCCAGAAAACATGGCATCAACATTATTCGTAATGAATTAGGTTTTGTAGACTACTCACAAGAAAAACTTCCTGCAAAGACTACTAAGACGTCGCATTGCTGAAAGATTGCGTAATTTCGAAGACGAAAGATCAGCCCGCCTCGAAGCTGCTTCGAGTAATAGAAAGGCACTTTGTTCCCAAATCAGTCGAATTCGAGAAACTATCAATCAAGTCCTCAACGATGATACTACAGTGGCCGATAAAGTTAAAACATTGTTCAGAGAACAGGGGATAACTATTGCCAGTATTTTAACCGCATTGGGATTTATTATATCGACTTTGACTCTCGCGTTAACCGGTGGTGGTGGACCACCCACACCACCCACGTCAAATGGTGTAAAAGAGTGGATAAAAAAGCATTTAAAGGCATTAGAAGCACTGGGAAAGCTCACTGGGAAAGCAGTGTCTGCACTTCATAGCAATTGCCAGGCTGTTGTACTTATCCGATAAAGACTATTTATCCAAATCATGAGTAAACCAGCCACGACTCCACCTACTGTAAGCGCTGTTTTTTCATCGATGATTTTTAGCTGCAATATGTGGTGGCACTTGTGGTTGTGCGTCAGTATGTCATAGCGACTGATTTACGACACCCATTGTCTGAAGAACATTTAATTGCAAAGGATCATTACCCTGGAGCCATGACATCTATTTGCTTAATTGCTGTTATTTATAAGATGTTGATCCCCATTTTTGTGTACGTCCACCGTCTGCCATCCTGCTAATGAATTACTGTTTACATTTATATTTATTACTTACTAAATGTCAGGTGACCTTGGCTATATAAGCCTTGATCCAGAGTGATTGAAAACAAAAGAAAGGTCTTACCCTTAGCCTAGCTAGGGTTAGGCTGGGTGCTCCGGGGCACCTAGACAACAACCACAACCACTATGTGCTGACCAGGCACATAGTGTCTTTTGTATGTATCTACATGTATAAAGTAAAACTGTATATACCGCAAGCCATTGTCTCCAAGTTGTCACTTCCTACTGAGAACCATACGTCGTCCCCTTGCATATACGAGTGTGCAAATTATTCATTAATCAATGTCAGACCGACATGCGTTGTTAATTTGGTGAGGATAACCCTAGCTCGAGGGGCTGCTAAATATCGTCATTCCCCCACCATATGTGATGACGGGTAAGGGACATCATTTAACTAAGATAATAAATAGTGGGATCGTACTCGGGGCTTATATCCCCTCAAAACAAAAAAGTGTGTTAGTGGCTCCCCTGCCTGAAAACCCAGGTCATATGTTTTGAGTCGTTCAACATTAAAAAATGTTAGTTTAAATTTGGTTACTGAATTCAATGATATAAAAGATAACTTATATGCTGTACCTGATCTTTCCACACTTATTATTGAAGTCTTGTTTAGGGATGCACCAGAAGATGCCTTCGAGATATTACCAGGTCTATCAATTAAATGGCTCAAGGTACACGAGCGTCAACGTTGTAGTATTATTCATATGGGAGTATCACCCGTTGCAACCCTTAAGGGGGTCCAAGTTAATAAAAGTGAAAACATTTCTCTTACTTAGATATTTATGCCGTATAATATACATTTAATAAGGTTGATGTATACTCTCAAAACAATGAAGCAAGACCAATTAAAGACTATTATATGATTTAATAATATACATTATGGGTTTTTATCCGGTGCTAGATGAAGCATTTGAAAAGATGGATACTGTTGATGGATTTCGATTACATCAAATAAGCGACATAAAACATCGAAAAGAGAAGCAGAGGGAGTTGAGACTTGGATTGTATAAAAAGTATCGCAGAACTGTGAATGCTCTCGACGGAGTTGACACTGCGCTTGTAATAGCTGGCATGGGACTCTGTGTAGCCGGTGTTGGTTTATTATCAACTATGATCGTCGCGCCTATCGTACTTGGCATGGAAATAGCGGCCGGTGTCTCAGGACTGGCAGGAATAGCGATAAAATATATTTCTCCTAAGTTGCAAAAGAAAGCATTAAAGTTGGTGAGTGAGTGAGTATGGTTTTATTGCGCTTTTAGCAATATTCCAGCAATATCACGGTGGGGGACACCAGAAATGGGCTTCACACATCGGGAATCGAACCCGGGTCTTCGGCGTGACGAGCCAACGCTTTAACCACTGGGCTACCCGACTGCCCCTAAAGCATTAAAACATGATAGTATTCCGATAGTTCATAGAACAGGGGAGACAACAAGCGCGTCAATTATTCCGTGCCAAAACCAATGAACTGGTTGGAGATTAAAAATAGATTATTTCCTATCGTTGGATCACATTTAAACGAATGCTTACATAAGTCTATAATAATGCTCTGGGACAAAATTATAAAATGGCGTGAATTACCAAACGGTATATATTATATCAGTGATATCAAACCAACCAAATACTGTCATCAATTGTTTCTTTCCAATTTCGAAAAAGAGTATATAGTCTGGTTTCCTAGTAGAATGAACGAAGAACTTAATAAAAATGTTGAACATCACTGTACAAAATAATGGCATGCGTATGAGTAAAAATAATAGAGAATATTTTCATTAAAATTTAGTTTAGTCTCATGACGACCTTTGAATCGCATCATCATTTTTTGTATAAAAAATTCCCTCTGTAGTAGCAGTAGAGGTATATAAATGTGGCTCCAGTGGCAGTGGTCCAGAACCATCATTACCTATACTACTGTTTTCATTAGAAGGCCTTATATAAACCAAACATGATGTCCCTATGTAAACAACCATGCTACTCAGTGACCTTATGTATGACTTGTGATGACTTTGACTTTGTATCATAAGTATTCAAATAATGTAACTACTACATGCATAAGATATTTATCTGCAGGAAAAAGCATTCTAGTTAAAATTACATACTTTATGAATGACCTCCACTGTGAATTTGACCTAACACATAGGTCACTCACACTATTTCCTGATCTTAGTCCTGCCCTTAATATGACGAACCAAGTTTCACTGACCTACAATTAATCCTTGTTGTTTAATGCCCCACTCAGCAATATTCAAGCTATATGACGGTGGTCTGTAAATAATCAAGTCTGGCTCAGACAATCCAGTGATTGACATCATCAAACAAGTCAGTGAGCCTGACCACCTGATCCTGTTAGTCGCCTCTTACGACAAGCATGGGATGCTGGAGACCTATTCTAACCCGGATCTTCACAGGTCACAATATATACCTATCAAAACAATACCATGGAACTGGGATTCAGAACGTTGTGCTGTAATCTGTTGCATTACCAACTGTAGTTGTCAATAGTTACTGAAGCTCACCTTTCACATTAAACTCTTAAAAATTCATACATTGCAGCTTAACAGAAATATAGATATTAATGTTTACACAGGATATTTCCCTTCTGTTATTTTGGTTACCTCCAGACACTCTTGTTGTCTGACCAGAGTCAAAGTCAAACTTTTTGCATGGAAATGAAGTCTAAAAATCCCTAAATAGCAAAATTGTAAATTTTCTAATAAATTGTATATTTATATACTTATCCTATCCCACACTTTGCATTTCTTCTTACACTTTGATCCTAGTGTGGAAACGTCATAGAACAAAGTTTCCAGCTTCAAAAACACCACTCACCCCAAAACATCACATACATCATCTAGGCCCCACTGTGATCATGGGTAACGAACCACTGCAATCCCGTGCGACATGGCCCCTGCGATCTGATCACCTGAGGTATCAAGCACCCTTATTCTCAATCTAGAGCATACAAGCTAGTGTAACTGTGATGCGGGGGTGGTTAAGTGAGTGGTTAGCGTGTGAGATAGGATAAATATATAACTATACAATTTGATAAGGGAGATACAGCATTACATTTGGATTCATGAGTTCCTTGGTTTCACACAGGATGCCGTTTCAAAGAACAACCACTTAACTATGAGCCAGGCGAAACCTAATCGGTCACAACTTTACCTCACCCCGTCCCCGGCCAGTAGGTCCTACAAGACAGACCTCACAATTACGATCCCAAGGATGTAAGGCAGACCAGCTTGGCATCTCTTTTTTTGGCTCATCAAACCAAGCTCAGGTAGGGAATGAATGTATGAACAAGAAAAGGAAACGATCAACAATACCCATTTTTCACACGGGTCTTCGATCAACTACTGAGAATCACATGTGCAAGACTGAGGTGGGCAGGTAGGGATCAGGATTTTAACAAATGGAGGTACCAGATGGTGGCCTCTATTGACATAGACCAAAGTCCCAACAGACAAGCATATATACCCTCCCTCTGGGAACTTGTCTTGGAAACCCAATAGAAAATAAGCAATAAAGAGAATAACTTCAAGAATTTATTGCAGCATATACAGGAGACCAGGCGCAGGACTTGTAGCATGCTGAGCATCCTCATCTGCGTTGTCTGGCTGCTGTGAGCTGTTGGACCAAGACAAGAGGGCCAAAGTGATAACAACCTTGGATGTCGTCGACCGAGACATCCTGAAGGTAGTGGAGAGCAAAGACCGTGTCAGTCTGCAGAAACATCCTTCAATGATGGCTAAGGGTGTGCATTTACTATGCAATGCCAGTTTGGAAGCCACTGCCCTCTTCTCATGACAAAGCAACTGGGGGTGGTAGTCCTTCAAAGGTGTAGGCCCTGAGGATGATAGAACGCAGCCAAAAGGAGATGGTGGTTCAAGATACCACTAAAGATGTAGCCGTTGATAAGGGGATGAAAAAATGCTTGCAAGAGCGACGAGATGCCTTCAAGTAGATCTTCAAGGCTCGGACTGGACAAAGCGTGAGGTCTTCACCGTCATCATGTCCCAAGATCGATGAGGGTGGTGGAAGGGTATATAGATGATCCGGTTCTCCTGGGAGCTGGTTCCTAAGAATATAGTCCATGACATAACAAGACTTGACCATGTTGACGACGTTCGAACCAGACTCTACTGAGGACTAAAGCATGAATCTCACTAAAATGGGTTGCAGTAGTCAGAGCAGGGAGGAACGCCATCTTGAATGTAATGAGTTCAAAGGTCTTATCTGTAAGTGGTTCATACCAAAGACAAGTGACAGAGGATAACGCTGAGATCCCATGATGTGCTCTAAATCGGGATGATTGGTCCACAAGGTGGTATGAGAGAATCAACGCCTGAAGCTCAGCGACAGTGGAAACCTTGGAGCCAGTAGTCATGGTAACGACTGAATTAATAGCCGCGAAGTAGGTAGATAAAGTAGAACCTTTCAACCACCTGGTAGAGCGGAGATGTTGGAGGTATTCAGCTTTTATCTGATGAGACGCAGAAGTATTGCTGAGCAATAACTTTCACATGCCTTCCACTTGTGGTCGTACAAAACTTTAGTAGAGTTCTTACCACCTTCTGAGAATAACCCTTGGCTACAAGAGATCTCTGGAGATGCACCAAACGAAAAGATGGAGAGTGTCTGGAAACTGGTATGGCTTGTCTGAGTGTGGTTGCAGAAGGAGGTCTGGTCGCAGAGGAAGAGGATGGTAATCTCAATCAGTGACGTTTACGAGGACAGTGAACCGTGGAAGGAGGCCAGTTGGAGTATATTCATAAGCATGGAGACCTTCCCACAACACAGGTAAGGCATCGTAATCCAATGCTAGTGGATCTGGTATGGGAGATATGAATCTCGGCAACTGGTTGTTGAAGCGGGTTGCGAATAGGTTGAGGTCTGGGGTTTGAAAAAGGCAACAGATCCGGAGAAAGACTTGAGGGTGGAGTTGCCACCTTTTTCAAGACCTCAACCTCAACCCATTCTGACGGGGATCGTTGGTCTGGGCGGGAATATGCCTGGCCCATACCTGGATGTAAAGGGAGTCGATGAGGATAAAGAACAAAAACGTCGTTCTGAGGAGGGAGGCAGACTTGGTTTACCCCATCTTGTTGGTGTACAAGATGACAGATGCATTGTCTGATTGGATCATGACTGGCGACGATTGAAGAAGATTCGCCCAATGAGTGATGGCAAGAATGACCACTTTGAACTATAGAGGAGGATCAAAGGATGCACTGTAGCGGGCATAGGTTTTAATTGACCCCACAGAGTGAGGACTTGCCATTGCCGGAGAAGTACCGGCTGTCTGAGAGCCAATGGTACAGGTCTCTGTATCTTTGCCCACCTATCTCCTGAGAAAGATATTCGTTCTCCCAGGGTAGAAAAGGGCGCTGATAAATTGGAGGCACTGATAAATTGGACATGCTGAGTTGGGACACATCGATCAACCATCCGAGTTGATAAAGTAACTTCCTTGTAAAGTCTAGATGTTTCACCAGTGTCGCTGAGATGGCATACAGTCGTCTATGTATGCTTTTCGAAAACAATGCCTTGGAGATGCAGGAACTGAGACGGGTGAATAACCACGGGGCCGTAGAAATTCCAAATGGGAGCACCATCCACTGATGGTGCATCCCGTAGAAGGTGAAGCGAAGGTGGAGGTGAATGGGGATGTGGAGATGGGGTCGAGGCTGACCATGCCTGGTTGCATTGATTGTGCATATGGTTGCATTCATGCTGAAGTGTGGCAGAGCGTCCAGGTATTGTGAGTTGAAGCCCTTCATGTTGAAGATCGACCGCATCTGGCCGCTGTCTTTCTTTAGAACAATGAAGATCGGGGAATAAAAACCTGGAACGGAAGGGACGGAACTAAGACATTCTATTGCATGTTTCACAACCAACATACCTATGACCTCTGTGATGGCCGACATGTAGCAGGGAACGTAGACATTGTGCCTGGGACAAAAAGTGACCGGAGGTGGAGCCATTAACAGGAGTCTGTAACCTTAATCCATTGTCCTAAACACTGAATGTACCAGGTGGGAAAAGAGGAATAATCAATGTGATGATCCCACGATGTAGGGAGAATAGGACGATCCATACAATTGATAGGAGGGGAACGTTGAAGTCATCAAAGTGGAATGGACGAACGGTCAGTCCTTGAAGGAGAATGGATTCTAGATCCTTGACGACGTCTATCCATAGGCGACCGAGGATGAACCGGAGAAGTATGACAACCCGAGGTGACATGACAGTCTCCCGTACTATAGTCCTGATAATCATGATTAGAAGAGGAAGAATGTGGATGAATCCGGGAACTACATCGAGCATCATCCCTCCTCTGTTGACAGAGGCCTGTTGATCCCGAGAGAAACGTTGATCCATGGAAGAATGATATTTGATGATGATCCGTATGTCAGGCAGGTGAAGTTGTACGAGGGGTCGATTTCACGATTGGAATGTGTATCGATGTGCCGATCTGCTGAGGCATCAATATGTTGATGAACTGTAGAATGAAGATCCCTCGGGTTTCAATCTGTAGAAGTGGCGAACTGCCGAGCAACCAAGGTACGATCCAGCGAACATGATAATCCAACAAAGAACAGTGAATTTCCACGGATAATGGTGAAATACTTTGATCTGTCGATCATGTCGATCCCTTGTTTGCTCATGATCCTATGAATGATGATAATCCTGTGATGGAAGCTCCGTCATTGGTAGGCGATTCAGACAAGGTAGCACACTCTTGACATCGTGTAGCAAGAACACACACCATTGACCATCACAACAAGAAATATGTGAGTCGAGTGGGGAAAACAGGCGATGACAGTCTGTGCAGAGGGGGCGTGACGGCTACATATGTAGTTTTTGTTGGTAACTTCCGTCCATTTTAGAGAAGTGTCCTTATTGCTCACCTGGATATTTACGGAATCATGAAAAAAAATACATTAGCATTGTACATGTATATAATACTGCAAATATGTTTACTTCTCTAGATACAAATGTAGCATAAAGATCAGGGCCCACTTGCACAAAGCGATCTTAGCGCTAAGATAATCGTAACTCCCATACTTTAACATAGGCTTACAATAACCATAGCACTAAGATCGCTTTGTGCAAGTGGGCCCTGAACCGTTTCCGTGTTAGATCCAGGATCTAAGTTTCCAAGGCAGGTCCGGACCCCAGGGCGAATCCTATTGGAATAAATGTATTATTCTCTTCATAACAAATAAATGTATGCAATGTATCTGTTTATAATAGGGTGGGGATAATACCGGGTTTCCATGTTATGGTCAAGGTTCTAACTCCTTTGGGAGTGCCGGACACATGAACAGAAGGGCCTGTCCTGATAGCATATGTGTATTTGTCTTGTTATACTAAGCAATTACATGTATACATGTAAATGGTAATAGGGTGGGGATCTCAACTGTTTCCAAGTTTTCACCCAAGGACCTAATCCCTAGGGTTGTGGCAAGACCCCAGGCTCAATTCTCATATCATGATTGTGTTTGTCACTTTATGCCCAGTAATTGTATATATGGTTATGTTTCAAATATTTCAAAGTTATGACCCAGGGGTTTAGTCTCCAAGGTCGGAGCAAGACCCCACAGGCAATGCTGGTAGGATATGTGCATTCCTCTCATTATACTAAGCAATTGTGCATATGATTATATGGTGGGGATCTTAACTGTGTCCAAGTTATAAACTCTCTTTGGCCCCGCCCCTCAGCCCCTGGCGGGGATGTCAGCCTTTCCTTTTGTACATTTTGAATTCTCAACACCGGAGAATGCTTCCAACCTGATATGGTTGATATCTATCTCTTAGTTCCAGAGAAGAAGTCATTTAAAGCAATATTTAGCCAAATTACCCCTATTTGGCCCCACCCCTCAGTCTCCTCGGGGTCAGTACTACCATTTGTACAATTTGGAATCCCCACCACCTAGGGATGCTTCCAGTCAAATTTTCGTTCATTTCCAGCTAATGGTTCAGAAGAAGAAGTCCTTTGAAAAAACTGTTGACAAACGGACGCCACGGTATGGCATAAGCTCACCTTGGTCCTTCAGACCCGGCGAGTTAAAAACAAAATGTATTCTCTGTTCAGGTAACGTCTTAACATCAGACAAAAGAATTGAGAATGAAGATGCGGGATATGTCAATTGGTCAGATCTCAGGGGTCGTGTTGCACAGGATTTAGTGGTGCATGATCCATGATCACAGAGTTGACTTGGTGATGTATGGGATGTGTTGGGGGAGAGTGGTGTTTTTGAAGCTGGAAAGTTTTTTCTAGGATGTTTCCACATCAGGATCGAAGAATAAGAAGAAATGCAGATAGGATAAGTTCTAAAATGTCAGAAATTGACAACCTGGTCTTTGTGTATGCAAAGTTTCATTAAAGATACCTGTTAGTTTTAGAGATATGGTCCAGACAAACACACCACTATGAACAAAGTCAAAGTCAAACCTGTTGCTGTAGAAACAGGGGAAAAAAAAGAAATTCTAAAAATCCCTAAATAGCAAAAGGCATCACTTGACAACCAAGTCTTTGTGGTACAAAATTTCATGAAAGAATATCTAATTGTTTCAGAGATATGGTCCGGACAAAGGATGATTATGGAAGGACAGACAAGCTGATTACTATATCCCCCCCATATTACATACTAGTGGAATAAAAAGAATTTACCAAAATATTAGCACTGTTCCAGCAATAGCACGGTGTGGGACACCAGAAATGGCATCTTTGAGTTTGAGTCATTTATACAAACTTTTCTTCAGCTAATGGCCTTGAGGAAGATTCATCTAAAAAGTTTCCCATGGCTAAAAAAGAGATATTGATGCCCAAGTGCTACATGGTTTCAAAATCTAAGTGTGGTGATGGCTGCAGGGCAGCTGTCAGATTCCGACAAAATCTTAAAGCATCCCTATACATTGGGCTGTTGAATAATTGAAACTAATCCAAACACAGCATGACCTTCAGTTCAGACAGATATTACCGTATTCGACGTAATAAGCGCCCAGGGCGCTCTCAAAATTAGAAATAGGGGGCTCTTATTAGAATATTATTTTTGTGAAAAAAGAGAGATGAAAGATAAATTTTGTGGTTCGTGCTGACAGCCTGAAATGTTTATATACGCTAGATATATTTTTCTGGAATTTAATTGCCCATAATTAAGGGTGCATATAACACACGAGTGCGTATTATACGCGAATAAATAAGTCTTTTGTACATTGAACAATCGGAAGGGGTGCTAATTGGGATTGTTCACTAGCCAATATATTTGCAAATATCGCCGTGGGCGCTTATTAGAGCGGGGCGCTTATTACGTCGTATACGGTATACCTTCAATCAATATCAATTAACGAAATCCTGAGCTATAGCAAGCAAAAGCCTTCATAAATACCTAATGTATTTTTTGTTGTTGGTACAGTGTTAACCGATCATGATATAACAGTTTTCATATAATAATCAGATCCACAGCAAGTGCTTTCATAATCATCATGGTTTAATATACAGTCGTGCCCCGCTTATACGGACTTCAGATATCCGGAAACCTCGGTATAATAATTACTGTATAAATAATTACTGTATAAATTTACCCGTATATCCGGAAATTCAGTTTCCGGAACCGGACGGTCATTTTCATACACAAAACACTGAAATGCACTGAAAATTGTCTCACTTATCCGGACAGTACACTTCCGC
Source organism: Haliotis cracherodii (assembly GCF_022045235.1). NCBI lineage: Eukaryota > Metazoa > Mollusca > Gastropoda > Lepetellida > Haliotidae > Haliotis > Haliotis cracherodii. Next base: position 39,905,643 of record NW_027266264.1, read on the forward strand.
TGGTGGTAATATCTTTGATTCGTGAGAAGTCAATTAACCAGTGACACCGAGTTACGTTTGAGACGAGCTTGTTTATTGTACATGTAATCCCCTTCGATAAATATGGCGTCTGTGGAGGTCAGAGGTCAAAGTTGAACTTCATTACGTATTACGAGAACATTACGAGGCATTGTTTTATATCTAGGGATTAAGATTACCTTGTGTATTTTCTCGTAAACTAAGCCGGAAACAGCAATCAGCTGTACACACGTTTTCTTGGAATCGACCGGTGATTCGGTAAAGACACACCCAATGATATAACTTTATAGGATTTTTAATGCAAGGATCGACAACAATTGTATCTGAAACTTTTTTTTTTATCAGGAATAATATATTCCATTTTTGTCTTAATTATATGCAGCCTGTACTAAACATATTTAAAATAATAATAACCCTAAGCGAAGCAGCTGATCGCTATTCTCGGGTATTATTTTTTACATGGAACCAGTCTGACCAGTCACCGTCAAGGCTCACGCGCACGTGATCGCGTGAATTTCAAGTTGACATAGAATCGTCCAACAAAAACAAATATGACTTTTAACGAGTCAAAGTGTGTCATTTATGATATATGTATCCATTCTCTGTCAACTAAAGTTCGTTTCAAGGCGTCAATAGCGGTATTCTGACCGTGGTTGCTGTTAATAATGGTGAGTTGTGCGATCTTCCGATCGCTTCACACACGATTTCGCCGAAATTAATAAAAACAATTGGTATGAGGAATTTTGTCATGAGTTGCATAATTGAAGGGAAGTAACTCTTCCAGTAAGAAGCTGGTTTCAGTTATACGGAAATTCGTTTATACTGGAAGCAAAATACGAGACATAATACAACAAATACAAAAACAAACAGAATACAAAGCGAAGAAAAAATGGATGGAAAGATTTTCCAACGAAGAATCCAAAGGTATATTTGTATGCAAAATAGATGTCTCCGAGTTGTCCCTAGAGGAAACACAAAAGGGGTTGGATGCATTACACGCAACTATACTCTTCAAAAAAGAAACTTGTAACTGAATTTCAAAATGTAATATAATGCGATTGTTTCAAAATAGGACACAGAAACCATAATTGAAACACTGTTTGAAGATCAATGTACACAACGTTCAAAACATTAATCGTGTCACCTAGACCGACATACGTACACGATACAGTTAATGTCACAGGGGTACAGAAAATGTCAGTATCGGTTGTGCCCACCACGTGCATCAATCACCGTTTGACACCGACGACCCATAGATGCAATCAAGTTGGGTGACTGGGCTTACCGAGGTATTGTCTGGATGTTGTTGTGCTGTAAGAAGTCCTGACAAACACGTGCAATATGCGGTTCAGCGTTGTCCTGCTGGAACTGTCCGCCATGAGCGTTGATGTGAGGAAGAACGTAAGGCTGTAGGATCAAGTCTCTGTAACGCACACCTGTCAATGCACCTGCCACATGCATGAGAGGCGTCCTACCACCGTGATGAATTCCGGCCCATACCATGACACTCCCGCAAACAGTTGGGGGCGCCACGTTCACCCCCACGTCTGTAGACACGTGCGCGCCCATCAGCACGTGTGAGTAGGAAACGGGACTCGTCAGTAAACAGTACATTTCTCCACCTTGCACATGCCCATCTAACCCTCTGTTGGCACCAAAGCAGACAGTCCGCCAGATGATGTGGGGTCAATACATGACGTCGAACAGGTCTTCGTGCAAAAAGTCCAGCCTCCCTCAGTCTGTTGCGTACCATTTGATCTGATATTCTGCGTACCCCAGGGATCTGTGTGGTTGTAGACGTGGCTGTGGTAGTGCGGTCTCGGAGGTGTCGGAGCTTGGGTTGTGCTTGGGTTGTCACCCTTGGTCTTCCTGACCTTGGTCTGTCGTCAACTCTGTTGGTGTTGTATCGGGTCCACAGTGCGGAGATTGTCTGTCTGGATACGCCAAAGTGCCTGGCCACTTCTTGCTGAGTTGCTGCAGCTTGTAATCTCCCAGTGGCGTTGTTCCATTGAGCTGCATTCAGTCTTGGCATTCCGTCACCGCCTCCACTGCCGTTATAAGGACTGTATGAACAGGCGTTGATGTGAATTTTTATACCCATTCAGCAAGGGGGCCTGGATGCCTAAATGCAGGATCCTGTGCTGCACATTTTTTTACATGCGGTTGCGTTTGGATGAAGCTGTAAAATTGATCCCCAAACGCTACGTTTATGTCCTTTGCATGTGTTTTCACCAATTGTAGACACATCATCTTTCTGTTTGACGTATTTGGTTCTCATTTAATGTAATTATTTTAGATATTTGGCAAAAAGTGGTTTTACATCTATGTCAAGTTTCTTTTTTTGAAGAGTATATATTCCTTCGGATGTGAGATATATTCCATAGACTATACTAGAGACTTTCCTGGTGTGCTAGATAGGGAAAACCTAGTGGAATAGACAATACAGCGTCTGTAGGAGAAAACGCATGTACTTGGGTATACAATAGGAACAACAGAACTATTCTTGCACCATCCAAACAACCAACAAAAATATCCAAGGCAGATACAAACCCTTCCATACTTCTCCCAAGCACAGAATACATAGAATGGATATTCCGGAAAACAAATCCCATAGAATTGGGAACGAAGTCTCCCAGTTCCAAGCAATAGAAATGAAAACCAAAAGACAAATGTCCACTCTTTCAAGATCCAATAGAGAACAAAGATTGCAAGACATAGAAGACTGGTTGGATAGCAATCTATGGAAAGAAAATATTGCAAAAATACACGAACAAAGAATACAAAAAGAAACTAGAAAGAGTCCAAAGAGACAGTTCTGCAAATCAACCTTGGAAAGGGCCTCCCTACATAAATGTAATCCTTGGAATACTGGAATACAGTATTGGACTACCAGTGTGTGCATAATACATGCGTACAATGAGCTTTGATTTTATTTCATAACGCGAAAATGTTATCATGAGCACACAACATCGGAAGAAGCATGTCCACAAATCCCATACAGAAGTTTAGTAAAATCTAAATATTTTTTACATTTGTATACTTATCCTGCATTACTCCTTAATGCATTCACTGCTTACTTACGACAACTAGAAGGACAGCGCTGCAAAGGTCCTGGGTGAAGAAATAAAGTTGTTGTTCTCAAGTCCCAATCAGTGGCCTTCCGTCGCTGTCCTGTGACCTTGATGACACCTAAGGTCATCTTCACATCACTGCCTGTCGCCCAAGCTCTTAGAAAAAACATACTTTTGAGGTTTCTGAAGCCAAAGTGGGGAGGCAAGTCTTACGACAGGTGGGCCTTAAGCGTAGTAATGCAGGATAAGTATACAAATGTAAAAAATATTTAAATTTTACTAAATTTTTTACTTATCCTGCATTACTCCTTAATGCATCTGTATCGGACGGTTTGGAGGTGGGTAAACCTTCAGAATACAGAAACCTCAATAATTCACACCCTGCAATATGACACCAGTTAGTCGATAAAACGTGAAGCGGAAAAGTTCAGAAAAGAAACAAAACGCCATTACGGTAGGGTTGTTCAAAAATCAAAAAGATTGAACATAGGAATTAAAGAGAAATTCCCTATATACACGCTAAGTAATAAAGAAAATAATAGCTATTCAGCTAATTCTTAACTTACTACGTCATCGAGCCATCGCTGACAAACAAGATTGTCTAATATTCTTCCACTGGCGGCAACTGAGTGACTGCACATGGAAGTTGACTGGCTCTGTATAGGGCGAGTTCATTACTTGCGTCAGGGGTTGGCAACCTGCAGGATAACAACCAGAGGGCCAAACTTCGAACGTCTTCGACATCCTCGAGAGCCCCAACGCGAAGGTTATGACTAACGAAAATATGTGTTGAATCTCCAGAAATATCCTTCCGTGATTGTTCCAAAACCACAATTGCCGTGTTGAGCCCTGGTAAGGCTGACACCTTGAGATCTTGAGGGTAATTCGCTCTCGGCGAGTTCCGTTTGGCGATCTCGTAGGCCTGAAGGATTACTGCTCGTAACCATAGAGATATGGTGTTTGCGACTATGCGACTGACTTCGGTCGTTGACGAAGTAAATAAGGGTATCAATGACCGCTTCCTTGAACCACGCCTAGTCTTGGAGCGTCGAATGAAAACTCGAACTGCTCGCACCGAGCCCAGGAGAACTTCACCATGTACGATTCCCACAATAGTCGATATCGGTGGGATGGAGAAGGAATGGTCGGGTTGGCCTGGTAGTAGATTTTAGCAATAAAATCTCAGCATAATCCTAGATGTCCCGTTCCGTGCGTCCCATGCTCAAAACGGATCCGGGTTGAGTCGATCACATGTAGTTCGCTCACCCGTACCGCCATTGCTAATGCCAAGAGAAACCATTCTTTCCTTGGTGAGGTCATGAAATGAGGCAAGCTCCTCACAGCGATAGCCCATTCGCGGAGCTCTCTATACTATACCGAGAGTGTAACGAAGGTGCCACGCGCTGGGAAGGAGCTTGAAAATGAGGATGCAATGAGGGGCTCAAAGGGGGCCCTCGCAAACCCCGAAGTCCGAATCAGGTGGGTGGAACTTGGCCTTCTGATCCTCAAGCCTGAATGAGCATAATATGGCCTGTAGTTCCGTGACCTTAATCACATTGTGATTTTCCGGAAACGGCCAACACTAAGATAATTGCAGCCAATTACGTAGTAATGGTGCTACCTTCCAAGTGTTTTTTGGTACGCAATGTAGGAGGTATTCCTCTAGGAATTGTGACGCAATCGTAGGGTCTTGATTTTTTTCTTCCCTGTAAAAAGTCTCAAGTGATCCCCACTTGTCATCGTTGTCTCTGGGAGAGTAACGATGAACTAAAGCTATAGCTTTGCTGCCCGTGTCGAAATAACCCTTCGCACTTAAACACCTTTTAAAGACAAACCATGCGTGCAGACGTTGGGTGAGGCAATTTTCTGTTGAGGGTGGATGAGTAGGTTGGACCACTGTGAGAGGGGTAGTGAATCGTTTTAGATTTTTCCGAGCTTGACGAACTACCCTCTCGTCGGTGACCAGGGTGCGACCAAAGGAGAGATCGAGATACCTTGTCTCCTTGATCCCCTGTATCACCTTGGGAAGTAAAAGTGGTGGCAGAAAAGTGTTTTTTGCCCTTCCCAAGTGATACTGAACTCGTCCACCGCCCAAGTCTGCGGATCCGGCAACAGGGAGATATACGTCATGAGTTGGTGGCCTAGGCAAGTAATAAACAAGTCAATGTTTGGTTGCCTGAATTCCTGAAGCAGTAACTGGAATGCTTCTGTGAGAAATTTCCACTCGGTGGGAGCCACCCTGTCTGGACGTGATAAAGTATCGGCCAGTATGTTTCTACATCCGGGATGTGCTGAACTATGAACTTTAGTCACAGCCGATCCACTAGATGGAACAAATCTGAATGTCCTTAGAAGTAGAGAGTGGGAGTGTGTTGTTCCCCGATTGCACAGGCACCACACCGCAGTGCTGTTGTCTGTGGATATTGCGAGTCGGGCTAACTGTAGTTGATTCTGCCAGTATGATATAGCCAGAATTAAAGCTTCCAACTCCAAGTTGTTTATGTGCCACTCCCATTGAGCGCCGGGACATAGCCCTGAGCCTATCTGGTCTTGTAAGTGAAGACCACACGTCCACAAACAGGTGTGTATTCGGGGAAAACCTGAATAAAGAGACTCCGCAGACATTCAACGCCACAAATTGAGGCAAGGCTCTAGCTTAGTCGGTAGAGTGATGGCCTTGAGTGGATCCTGACTCCTGAAAAAATTGAATTGGTCGCAGTTGTAAGCGGCCCATGCTAGTTAACTCCTGTGCCGGGGTGATTAACCCTAGCAACACTTGCCACTGGCGAAGTGTGTGTGGTTGGTGTAGAGTAGATAACAAAAGAAGTAGAAACTTGTGCCATCTGTCCCTCGGTACAGATAGGATATCCTGGTCTGTCTTGAACAGGTCTCCAATGAACTGAAGTCAATAGGAAGGAGAATACTCCCGACTTCGCCTTGTTGATTGTCTATCCCAGTTATTGACATGTGTTGGTGATACAGTAGATCGCCCTCCATCTACGACTTGAACCAAGTGTTCGTCAAGTGTAGATTGTTATTGGCTTCATTACTCCTGTAAATAGCCATAAGTGTCACTGACATGTCAAATGGGAAATACTACCATTGGTAGTGAACCCCAATGAACTGGACCTGAAAAGTCTACGGTTGGGATGGATAGTCGAGACTGATCAAGAATCAAACGTTCGTTGAACACAGAGAGATTGTGGATCATTCTCATCTTGTCTGGGTCCTTCATGAGTACCAGGTAGGTGTGAGGATAAAACCCCGGTGTAAAGACTGGGTTGTGAACCCACTCTACAGCTCTTTTTACCAACAGTATGTCTATGTTGGATTTTCCCAATCAAACTGTGGTCAACGGTGGGGTTATCTCTACCCGTATACGGACACCATGATATAGTGCGATAAGTATGAAATCGTCCTTGAGACTTGTCTCTGCCAATCCCTTTCCCAGTAAGGGAATGCTGGTCTTCCCTGAGAAACACGCATCTAGGCTTATAATTCCCTGACTTGCCAGCCCGCTTAGACTTTCCAAGCTTTTCGGCAACTTGATGTGCGTGTCTGCGATCTGTTCGTTGAACAGGGGAGTAGATGACCAAGATTGACGTAATAGACTCTTGGGTGTAATGGTAATCTCCGTCAGAACGGTCTCAAGATGAATTTCCCTGTGGTCAAACTGACGCTGTAGGAAAAACACCATAGTTTGGAAGTGATCTAATCAGATAGGGTTATCCTCTAATAGATTCTGATCCACTGCAAACATTGATGATATTGGTCGCTTAAATGACGGAGCAAATGTGAGTTTTGGAGAAGTCTTCCTCCAATGACCTCGTGGTGTCCCTCTTATTTACCCCGTTATCAGGGGAGGGTGTTACTGACACAGGATGGTAAGCCTTTGGGCTAACGTCATTGTAGAGACCTCGATTGGTACGCAGACGCTGCGCTCAGCGCAGGTCTGAAATGTTGGAACAGCGCTAAGCTGATCGTGTGACGCCTGCGTAATAGGAGCGCTTTGGGTAGCAGTCAGACGCTGCACTCGGCGCAGGTCAATGCTGGATATGTTGGAACAGCGCTAAGCTGATCATGCGACGCTTGTGTAATAGGAGTGCTTGGGTAGCAGTCAGACGCTGCGCTCAGCGCAGGTCTATGCTGGATATGTTGCAACAGCGCTAAGCTGATCGTGCGTCACTTGCGTAATAGAAGTGCTTGGGTTGTAGTCAAGTGCTGCGCTCGGCGCAGATAAATCAGACACAAAGCTCAAAGGTATTGACTGGATCAAGGCTTGCGTCTAATCTACCCCCATCATAGCATCTTGATACGCTGGTGCTGTCGCCGACGTCACAGATTAACATACATGTATCTGGAAGTGTCCGGCGGCTGAAACAATAGGAGCATTACTATACTCACAAAATCCTCCAGTATTGTTGATTTCGGTGGATGGTGTACTTCTGCAGCCACAGGTGTCATAATACCTGCCGATAATAACGGTTGGGTGGTAGTGACCGAACCATGTCATTCGCTATTCTGCGATAGTGACATTCCTCTCGTCTCACGACGGAATAACTGCAAAATATGATTGTGAGTAATCTGCTTTTATATAGTAAACTCGTTGGATTAGAGATTTACACAAAAATTACATTTTGAATTTTGGCGAGCACATCTACGTGCATGCCTTGGACCGTGGATAAAGATCTTTGGGCGATTATTCCACGACAATATGAACACCACGCAAACATAAGTTACGCAATTAAACCATGGAAGAAATGGTACTGGAAGAATGCCATAGAATTGAACAGTAATCTATCGGCAAAAATACGAATTGCAAGGGTATACAATATTTTTATATACGCAATTCAATGTAAACCAAGGCTATTTACATTTAGAGATTGGAGAGCACATCTGCGCGCAAACCAACCAACGTGGATGATAATCTTTGTAAGTTTTTTTCCACGACAATTAATACAATGCTCAAAGGTATGTTACGCAATTAAACCCTTGTTGATGAGACAATATTGGAAGAGTGCCGAAGAATTTGAACACTAATCTATCGGCAAAATTATGAGTTGCAAGGATATACAATATTTTTGCATGCGCAACTCAATGTAAACCAAGGGTATTTATATTTTCATTTAGGGTTTGGAGAGCACATCTGCGTACAGACCAAACAACGTGGATGATAATCTTTGTAAGATTTTTCCCACGACAATTAGTACCACGCTCAATCATAAGTTACACAATTACGCCATTGTTGATGAGGCGGGTACTGGAAGAATGCCATAGAATTGAACAATAATCTATCGGCAAAACTACGAGTTGCAAGAGTATACAATAGTTCATATACGCAACTCAATGTAAACCAAAAAGACCAACAAAAACCTATTTAATGGCATAAACATAGGTACGCAATAAAAGAATTGTTGATGAAGTGGGACTGGAAGAAAGCCGTAGATTTGATATTAATCTATCGGCAACCATATTTTTAACGAGTTGAAAAAGTATACAATAATTTGAGTATACGCAACTCACTGTTACGCCAAAGCTAGTAGTATTTAAGAACATAAGAATATGTTATACATACGTAGCTGAGAATTGTAAACAATATGACTACCTTGGCAGGCAAACAATTGTAACACAATTCAAAATGGGAGCGAACAACAATATTTTGGCAGGAAAAAAGACAAGAGTCTTTTCACGCCTAATTAATTCATATAAAACTACACAACATGGTGAAAGTAATATGAAAAGAATACATCACCCATCGCAGATCAATTTTTAAGATTGTAGACAAACTGAAGGTCTAAAATTAATCCAAAAGAAGAGCTCCGCTGGGACACGTCCTAGCTGTGCTGCGACAAGCAGTGATGTGAAGATGACCTTAGGTGTCATCAAGGTCACAGGACAGCGACGGAAGGCCACTGATTGGGACTTGAGAACAACAACTTTGTTTCTTCACCCAGAACCTTCGCAGCGCTGTCCTTCTAGTTGTCGTAAGTAAGCAGTGAATGCATTAAGGAGTAATGCAGGATAAGTAAAAAATGTGTAAGTTAGTCCTATTATTACACTATCTTGCTATAAAAGTGTTCATTGTGTAACTGGACTTTTGTAATCAGTTATACTACTATTCTCGGAGATTTCATTCAATTTTGTTTAGATTAAGTTTGGCACATTATAAATTATAGTACATTATAATTGTGCATGATCTGATCAGCTAATTACATCAATTCACCATAGGTTCGCCTTGAAACGAACCTTAGTCATTAAAGATACAAAGTCTTCGGTTTTCCTATTGATTCCAATGGAATTTCTTGTCAGTTATGATATTAGCCATGACATTAAGTATTTTTTAACCTAAATCACCCACAGATCAAGGAGAAAATGTGTAAACAGCTGATAGCTATTTCCGGCTTCTTTTACAAGACAAATACACATGTAATCTTAACCTCTGCGTACGAAACATTGTCCAGCATACAGTACACAAATACCATTGAATTTTTAAATCATCATGTCTAGTAATGTTTTATCGTAAATTTCATGTTTTCATTGACCAAATTTGCGAAAAGCAAAATAAGCACACAAACTCCTATTGCCGCCATGACCATAACAAACGAGATGTGCAGTAAAACAGTGCACATGAAAAGGGAAGTAACTGTACACAACATTGAATTGCATTGTTTCTGGGGTCGTGTGTTCTAGATGCGGAATATTTAAAGATTTGTTTTCCTTTTGAAAATGGATATAAAAACGAACCAGTGCCAAGTATCTAGCTGGCTTCCGTTTTTCTGTTGCTATTTCCATTCTATTACCTATCAGTGCTAATTGTGCCCATTGTCCATTGCCCATTACCAATCAGTGATAATTAAAGTCCTGGCTTGCAGTTGTCAATCAGAATCAACTATCAGCGCTAATTCAGTGTTAAGTGTTGGCTTCCATTTGTCTATTGCTAGTCAACTATCAGTTGGCTTCCCTTGTTAAGTTTCCACCTTTGTTATCTTATTACTCTTGTTGTTCTTACATGTATATATATGTTTTCTGCCTCATAGCATTTATTGGACTGCAAGCCCTCCAAAACAAAAATACCCAAAACCGACCTAAATTAATAAATCAAATACTTAAAAGCTCCAACGACCTAACTAAGGCAGGCAAACAAATAACCTTCTTGTGGATACCCGCCCACGTAGGAATATACGGTAATGAAAACGCCGATTAAGCAGCTAAACTATCCCTCAAAATCCCAGAAATAAGCTTAAACTTACCCATCTCAAAATCAGAAATTTAAAGCGTAAACTAGCAAAAAATCACCAAAAAATGGCATAACCTATATCTAAACTCAAATAGCCAAATCAAAAAAGTACTCAGCAAACCATTAACCAAACCAAACATTCTCCATCCATCAAAAAAAATCGACAGAGTAATCACTAAACTCCAAACAGGACACACCAACCTAAATAACCACCTAAAATTTTTTTAAAAAAACTCACTACAGGTAACTGCCCACACTGCAAACAACTGGCAACCCCAGAACACGCACTCATCCACTGCACACATTACCTAACACATCGAACCGCATTACAAACCACCCTCAATCTAAACAAGGCTCTCACTCTAGAAGCAATACTAAACCCACAAAATAAACTAGAAAACTTCAAGGCCTTAGGCGTATTCTTAATCAAAACGGAACTAATAAAACGCATCTAAAAACACAATAATCTACCAAATCAAAATCACATAAACAAACAAACATCCACCATACCCAGCTCCCTTAGTTCTATTCCAAATCTCAAAATTCCCAAATTCTATATAAGCAACCCCACACACCACTTTCGCCCCTTTCGGAAACACATTAAATGGCCTGGCCGGGCCCGTGTGCGAAATACGCATCAGTCGGAAAGCGCACGTTAAATCTCCAAAGTAAGTAAGTAAGCATTTATTCACCTGATGAAGAAGTAAGTATATACTCTGAAATGTTGTGTTCCTCATAATTTGGAAGCTGGCATCCACAAATTATAGAAGTACTAGTAACTCCTCATAGGAGGGTTTTCAATCATTGTCAACCAGACTGCAAGAGATAACACTAATACGCTCTATGGGGGAATTCAACCATTTATAAAAACCCTCACAGGGTTACACAGACGCATAGGAGGTTTATGACAGGAGTGTTTACCTGTGAGTTGCTCCTCTGCATCACATAGCATTGAGTTTTGAAAGTCATCAGCCATCTGCCAGTCCTTGGGCTGTAGCCAAGGAGCCAGATGTTGTGGTGCGGACAGCGAGGCACTGGCGACTGGCTCTGCAATCAGCACACAATATGCTAGTGACAGTCAGGAAAACAATTAAGATATTGAAGATACATATCATGATATGGAACGCCTACTGCCTACACATGATGGCCGTGTTTGAAGGGAGTGTTATAGTGTATCATGTACCTAAACAGACACAATTCAAGTGACCACTTTCCTCGGGTGTTTCCCTTGTATTATGTCATGCAGTGAATAAACCGACAAAAATAAGGTACAGATGAAACACCAGTGATAGTGTAATGGCGATAAATGTCTGTCAAATTAGTTTTGGGTGTCTAGATCAATATCTGGTGTTTCCACCATGTTGGGTATACATGCATGACACCTTGATGGCAGAATGTTGATTAACTTGCGTATGGTTGACATTGATATTGCCTGCCATTCTGCCTTTAAGAGATACCAAAACTGGGCCACGTTGGTGGGTGCTGGGTCTTTCGTAGGGCTTGGATGAGTCCCAGGTACCTGACCCTCTAATACCCGTCCCTACCCGGTCTACAAAGGTCTCAAGAGTTGGGAACAAAATGTTTGATTGTGAATAGTTTTACCAAACAGTTTTTCTGCATCTTCAGAAAGAAATGCGAACATTACCGACTTGTAGTGTAACCACTGAGCTATAGTGAGTTTTTGTCATTACACAATATATCACATGACCCACCATGGGTCTGGGTAGTACTGTGGCTACCCGGGTCCTACTCAGGACACACCTGACCCGAGTACCCGAATTACCCGTCCCAGCCCTAGTCTTTGGCGTACACTCTTTGCCAGAGGTCATCCCACAGATGCTCTGTTGGGGACATGTCAGGTGGCCAGTCCCATGTCCATATGTCTTCTTGTCAGAGGTCTGTCATCTTGCTGTTCACTATTTCTGCTGATAATTTTAGCAAACAGAATGATATGTCAACGCATCGCTGGCCAGTCAAATGTTCATTCACAAAAACCATACAGGCTACTTAGGATATTGACATCCCTTCCATTATCGTACCCACAACAAATTATCTGTTCATTGAGATTCTGTCTCGGAGGCATTTTCAAGTGTGTGCTTAGCTCAATTGCATTAGTGATTGTGAGTTCTCCTATAGGTGCACACACTTCAGCTCTTGTGTGCACGTGCATCAAGTGTTGTTCATGTATGATGTGAAATGTCATTGTGATTAGACGTTGCATTCAGATGCAGAACCACGATTTTCTATATGTACACCTCAAAGATAGCTACATTCAAATAATATAGTAGTTCCCTTATGTTTTGTCGGTTGTATTCATTGATGCATCCATTACAACATTTTGTATGTACTTTTTATATCATTTCAAGGTCAAATATGTAGTACTGTGAAACAAACTGACCTTGTTGAAGATGAGTGTCAATCTCCCGACAGAGCTGGTACAACTCACTGCCTTTCCCTTGCAAACGTTCACCTAGAAAAGATATTAGCCATACCTTACATCGACAAACTATTCACTTCCCTTTCGTAAAGCTGAGTGTGGTCCTACAGTTAAACAGGTAGGCGGCTATAGAGGCTGACATGGTCACACAGTTTTCAAGACTTTCTGTGATTGCAACTGGCACAGTTGTAACTAGCTAGATCAATTTTCAAGAGTTTTTATGGATACAGAATGAAATGATAATGATTTTAGAACAGGAAACAAACCCTACTCTCAACTGAACTTGGAAGTGATAATAAAACAGGAATAATCCTGAATAGCAACAGGCACACACAAGTTTCACAAAAATAAATTTGTTAGGAAGACTATAACAGCTTATTCAAACAAGGACAGAACCTGTAATCCTTAATTTCTAGATACTGGTTTTCAAACTTGAGCCACACCCATATCTCTCGCGAATGGCCCTCCTTCAATGTACCCATAGCTGGCTCTGTTTGTTTGTTTGTTTGTTGTCTAACATCCCACTCAGCAATATTTCAGCTATATGACGGCGGTCTGTAAATAATTGAGTCTGGACCAGAGAATCCAGTGACTGACATCATGAGCATCAATCTACACAATTGGGACACGATGACATACATCAACCAAGTCAGCGAGGCTGACCACCCGATCCTGTTAGGTGCCACTTATGGCAAGCCTAATTGCCTTTTACGGCAATCATGGGTTACTGAAGACCTATTCCATGGGTCTTCATGGGTCAGTTGGCTCTCAGATATAAATCAGATAATATGCACAATTTTGGAGAACAGTGCACCATGTCCATATCTGTGTGAAATATCTATGCTTGACGTGGTGTTTTGAACGTAATACATGTTTTCCCTAGTGATGTATGTAAAACGTGATCCTTGTGTCCATAGCACTTTCTCCAAAAATGTGTCTACACTGACATTGGAAGGGTGTATAGACGGAGACTAAACCTTTATCATCGAAACACTTTTAGGGAATGTTAAGATTTATTTGAAAATTGTACGATTAAAAACTACATAAACTTATTCTGGCAGGTAAAACTGGGAGCCTCTGGGTTACCTCTCTTCAGCTGGAGTTAAATAATTTTTTTAACTTATCCTGCATTACTCCTTAATGCATCTTTATCAGACAGTACGTAGGTGGGCATGCCAAAAGATGTGATTCAAAATAAATCTTCATCACGGTCCAAGTAAACAGTACAACATCCTGCGTGGAACCTGGAAACAATGGCCATTCATGTGAGAAGGAAGACAAGAATGTGAAGATACGAGAAAACCAGGTAAATAACAGTAATAGAAAATAGTGTGAGATAAAATCTAAAACTGACCTACCAAGCTAATGCACACAACATGTGAGCCCTCTAATCTAGGGTGATAAACACTGGAGAGTTCAATGAGCTAGCTCATGGGTCTGACATCCTCTAAGGCCACATCCCGTAGATAATGGCTGGCGAAGACGGTATCAGAGTGCCAAAAACACCCTTCCATTATAGACTTATTTATATGCTTCGTATGCCTGAAGAATGACCGCTCACAGCCATAGGGAGATAGAATTACAGTTGACCTCTGTCTGCGAAGTAAGGAAGACCAGATTAAACAGGCGCTTTCTTGACTTGCGCTGAGTCTAGGAACGTCAGAGAGAAAACATTGTAAAACCCGCACTGGGCATAATAACATCCCGCCTTCATCTTCAGTGACCACATTGATGAAAGTGGAGGGATAGTGAATGACCTGTCTGGCTGTCCTGGGAGTTGATTCTTGGCAATGAAATCCTAGCACAATCAAAGATGAATAACCCCATGAGCTCCCTGCTCTAACCGGACACAGCATGTAGTTTGCTGACCTGTGCTGCTGTAGTCAGCACCAAAAGAAAAAACGTTTTCTTGGTGAAGTCGTAACTAGATGATTACAATGGCTCGAAGGGAGTCGTCCGCAACAACTGTAAAATCTGATTCCATGCCGGGGGTTTCTGAGCTCCACAAACCAACTTCTCACTGGCCACCAAGGCGCAACCAAAATCAGAACTTGGTTCCGAGTGTCCCTGATCTTTTGGAGAACCCTTGGAACGAATACCTGAGACGGAAAAGCTTTAAGTCCTTCCCTGGGGACGCTGAGGGTGTTGACTGCCAGTGCTTGCGGATCCGGAACCGGGGAGATCTAGATCTGCAGTTGGAAGTTCTGACTGGTGGGGAAAGCAGTTCCAGCTCGACATTGTTGTTGTCCCAGAGACGCTGATAGCCTGACCACAGCCCTGAGGTCATGTGGGTCTCCAGACATTCAACTCCACTGTCCACCAGTGAAGATATGGTTGCAGGTGAACTGGGAGGACGATGGAGAGCGATGGGATCTGTTGCCTGATTGAGAGCGTGAGAAGCCGCTGAATCAGACATAGCTTGAGATGTTCCCTGGAGGTCAGGTCCTGCACGGAAGAGAGTAAGCCCAGCAGCACCTGCCATTGGAGAGGGTCAGGACTTGATGAAGAGCTGGTGTTGAAGTATCTTCACCCACCTGTCCCTGGGTTCATGTCCTGGTCTGTCCAAAACAGGCCTCTGATAAAATGGAGTGAGCTCTGACTTAGTCTCATTGACCAGCCACCCCAGCTGATTGAAGAGGCATTAGGTGAAATCCCTATGGCGCATGAGTGTTTCGGAGTCCAGGTGGTCCAGGAGACAATCGTCTATGTAGGACTCAAAGTTGATGTTCCTCAGGTGTAAATAGGCGGCAATGGGCTTGGTGATCTATGTGGCCATAGGGCCAAGGAAATTCCAAATGGTAGGACTGCCCACTGGTAATAGGCACCAAGGAGAAGAGCCGGAGGAACCATCTGTTGCTGGAGTAGCTGGGCACATGAAGGTATGCATCCTGGATGTCAAGACTGATCAGGGAATCGTTGGCATTGAGTCTGGTCCTGAGCAGTCTCAACGTGGACATCTTGAAGTATGGTGAACATTCTAGGTTGCATCAGCTGAAAATGGTGAGATTCTGAATCATGCAGAGTTTGTCTGACCCTTTCTTGGGGACCAGAAACATGGGGGGAGCAGAATCCCGGATGTCTGAAAGCTTCATGCACAATCTTCATGGGCTCCTTGTGAAATAGAATGCTGATGTTGTTGCACAGGAGTTGGCGTTGATGGGGGATGTAGGCATCTGCCAAGGGTGATGACTTCAGAGGAGTATCCCTTAATAACGAGAGAGAGTACTCTTGGTGGAGGATGTTGGTAACATATGGGTCTTCCAGTACGGATCCCAGTTGTTGGAGTCCATCTGTCCATTGCTTGCACCTCTGATCAGGCACCCTTGCCTTGGTGTCGATCACAGTGAGGCTGGTACTGCCCCGAAAGCTGGAGGAAGTCTGAGAATGGTCCTTGAGAGAGTTCTGGCAAGGTTGGTTCAAGGGCCTTCAGAGCCATCAAACTTGATACTCTAGCGCGTCAGTGATTGCACCATTCAACAAAGATGAGCCGGACCAAGCTTAACGGAAGAACTTCTCCTTAAATTTTCAATCCCAATCCATCAATGCAAGATAGCCAAAGCGCTGGGTTGTAGTGATTTCCGCCAGAGCAGCTTGTAGATGGTTCCGTATGTGATCCACTTGTCAAATCTGGTAAGCCATGATCCATCTCATGTGGTCAATACTGTACATGTTGGGGTTGATCTCCAATAAATCTTGATCTATAGCCCAGAAGGAGAGGGCCAGGGTAGAGATGGCCTTGAGAGAATGTAAAATTTCTGATTTGATAAATGTCCAACAAGTATCAGGCATGGTCGTCAGCTTCAAGGAGCCTGTCATGCGATGAAGGTCATCGTCAAGGACATGAGCGTTGTCAGCCACAATGAACAAGAGGACCAGACTTATCCTTCTTCTGATAAGGAGGAGCCTGCAAAGATAGAGTGAGCGAAAGCTTTGCAAAATGTCTGTCAAGGGCCGAAGTGAGTACTGTTAACAGAGAACTGGGAGGAAGAGATGTCGGGTGGGACCAGATAGTGTCCTTCCTGTCCACATCTGGTCCCGGGGACACCGCTATGGAAGCAAACATGTTCACCATCCAATAGGCGACTTGGTTCATTCCAAGATGTGTGTCCAAGTCTGGAGAGGGAGATTCATAATCTGGGACAAAGGCTCCCTCAGGAGTCTGAATGGTAGTAACGTTCATTTCTACGGACGTGAAAGTGACTCTGTAAACGGCGACGAGATCCGGACGATGTACCGCTGGGCCAAGAGGAACTGGGAGAGTTAGATCCATATGATGATCTAGCATGAGTAGAAGGCGGATAATCTCAGAAGGCATATGAGGAGAGCGCCAGTGGCGCTGCTGCCCGGAAAGGACAATGGTACAGAGAGCACTGAGAGTGGAATCAAGGAGCTGATAGCAGGCACTGATGGCGTCAGGACTGCCAATAGAGTTGGAGGCGCCAGTAGAGCCGACGTTGCAGGAGGCACTGCCATTATCACTGGCTCAGTAGACAATTAAGTCATAGGTGTAGCAGCTGGCATCAGGTGCTGCCGGCGCCATTGTCTGTTGAAACATGAACTGCATCCAAGCTTGCATTCAACTGGAATCCATAAAGTGAGTGAGTTGGGTTTAAGGCTGCTTTTAACAGTATTCCAGTTATATCACAGCGTGTCAGCTTCATGTGGGAGGAAAGCCCGAAGTGATGCAGGACTCAAACGTTTACCACTTCGGTGAAACCCACGAGCACGGGTAAGGTGCTGACAAACCTAGAAACATAATCGGGGCGAACTGGGATTCGAACCCACAATCATAGGTTTCTGGCATGTCCAAGGGCCGCCACTCTGCACAGCAAATTACGGCGCCGGAATCCATAAAGAAGCAGGCAGGACATGTTGTGGCGTTGGCTGGTAGGGCAGCTGTGGAGCAAGTGGTCCAGGGAAGTGGCCGTAATCAGGTGACGCCATGGACACCATGTAAGGGTTGAAGTGCAGGGACACGGTATACAGAAACATTCTTGTGATGTCGGCTGCCAGCAGAAAAGGGAGATATACACATGAAATATCGGAAATATCTATAAAATTACTATTTATTGCCTACTTAATGAACAAAATTAAATATACAGACCTGTAGTCTAATCTCTTGACATTTCCTAATCAGTTTCAGCTTGACATTGAGTTAATTTGAGTAAAGGTAATTAAAACTTCAAAGCGTGTGATGTTTTCACAATAAGGATTCTTGCACCTACCAATCAGAGTTGGCGAGGAAATTGGATTAGAGTGCTAGTTTCCAATGTAAAATGGTTTTAACATTTCACAATTTAATTGTGTTTGCAAGTGACCATGTGAGTTTAATTCACGTATTTAAGTACCATTTCGCCAGGCAATAGTAGCCGTTTACGCTTTAGGCGAGGTGACGTTTCAGCCCCAAGCAAATGGCGTTGAAAAGAAAAGACATTGTCACTCGGAAAAGTGATGTTTCAAAGCTTGACACAGGAATTAAAAACCCATGGCGTTGGTCTTGGTTGGAAAAACAAGTAGACAGAACCTCATTAGGCAGTATCATTGAAAAAATAGCGAAGCCTGAATTTGCGATTTGCAAAATTTGCAACAAAGACTTGAACTACTCAAATCGGGAATGTGTTGCATTGGAAGACCATGTTAAGGGAGCGAAACACAAACAGCTTGTACAGATTCAGAAAACAAACTACGCTTTGCCAGGTATGTAGCATTCTTAATTTGTTTCTTTTAAAAATAATTGGGAATATGGTGATTGCAATAATTCTGTTATGTCTCTTAAAAGTTAAATTGAAATACACTTTTATGAATAGGCCTATTGCAATAGCCGAAGACATGGATAAACCTAAACCTATCTTGTTAATTTTAAAAAGTTTAGAAATTAATTTCGAAGATGATATAAAAAAATGAAATGTACTACCGTATTCTATTGTTGGCTGTATCTGTTTGTACGGCCTTCTTCATATGAATACATTTAATGCAGTTTGTATTTGGACAAGTAAGGTGTGGTAGTTGATATGTGTCTTATACATTTATTGATATGACAGTAACAAAAATATGTTTCATATATCTGCACTTTGAAACTTACTTATGTAACACTGTAGATATGTTTTTACTTACACTTTAAACTTAGCTGTAATAAAGACAAATAAAATATATTTAATAGTTCTATTCTTTGCTGGCGGTTTTCTTGTGCAATATGCATTACTGCTCTTGCTAGAATTATATACACATCATCTACATCATTATTCATATTCTTATGATTTTCATATTTTCTTCTGTATTTATTTATTTACTGCTTTAGTAATTAGCTTTAATATCATACGCCTCATCTGCTTTTTGCTACTTTATCCTAGGCTTTTTAGATGCTTTTCTCTGTATATTTCTTGCCTTAGAAAGTTATACAATTTATTTAAGTAAATATCATTTTTTCATATTGTGACATGAAGTATTTCCCTAAAGATCACAATACTGTGTCAATTAAATATTATTTCACCACAATCTAAGAGACTTAGAGTGTTCCTTATTCGGCTGTGTAAACAAATAACCCAAGATAATAATAAGAAATTATATTCCTATAGAAACTTGTTAAATAATATTTCATGAATAGATGATATACATTACATTAGATGATATAGGAATTGTTCATAAAAATGTTATATAGGAAATATTATTATATATAATATATATTGTCCAATCTTTCAAAATTACAGGTCAACAGAAACTGTTCAGCCTCTTTAAACAAGTGGACAAAGTGCCTGCAAGCAATAGTACAGTCAGTGATGCCACACCTCCAGTTGTACCATTGACACCCTTAAGAGATCGTATCCATAATGCTGAAGCAATGGTATTGTCATTTGCGGCTGAAAATTTGCTTTCTTTTTCACAAGTGCCCAAGTTGATATCACTCGCAAAGGCTTTATCTTCCGACAAGTGTAGGCTTGACCAACTTTCAATGGACAGAACTTCAGCCTCTCATAAAATGACCCATGGCCTGGCCAGAACTTACAAGGATGACCCTTTGATTACTCTTAGGGAAAACAAGTTCTCGTTAAACATTGATGAGGCTACAAGCTCAAACAATTATCAAGTTTTGTCTGTGATGGTTAGTTACTTTGGCCCATCACAACAAAAAGTTGTCATCCATCACTTGGAGAGGTGGACACACATACACTTTTTGAAGCCTTGGACAATTTGTTCGTAATGCATAAAATTCTATGGACAAACCTTATGTCAGTATTGATGGACTCTTGTGCAGTCATGCTGGGTTCAAAGAAAGGCTTTGAGCAAATGATAAGGACGAAGAGGGCACCCCACTTGCTTGATATTGATGGCGATACCTGCCATCACGCTCAAAATGCTGCAAAAAGGTCCTGCCAACCATTTGACTACCATCTGGAAGGCCTAATGTCGGATATGTACTCTGACTTCAAGTGATCGGCTGATCATAGGGAAGCTCTCCAGATGATATGTGCCATTCTTGGTGTGAAATACAAGGTACCACAGAGATACATTTCACATAGATGGCTGTCTGTCTATGATGTATGTGTATGCCTATACTATCTTCTTTCATCCATTTCTGTCTAAAAGTGATGGTGCAATTTACAAAGAAGTACTGGAATATCTAAATGCCAAGTATGATGTCACAGAGGAAAACCAGAAAGCCATATTGAAGCTGTTGCAGTCCATCCTGAAGAAAACTATGACTACCGAGGGAAAAGCAAGGAAGCAGAGAATAGTAGAGAAGCTGTTCTTCCTGAGAACCATGACTTGCCTGATAATGCAGGTATGGGTGTATTTTTTTGTATATTATATTTAACCTTGAATCTTAATTTAATAATTCACCAAATAATTGCAAATATTGTTCAATTATATTTATCAGGTCTCTGGTAACACAATTGATACATGTCAACATACATTGTCTGAAGATGGACAATGCTTGATTTACAATTGTCTTGAACATGACTTATTCTGTAATTTATTTCTGAATAATGAACTTTAATTTTGGTGTATATTTTTACTTTTCAGTTCTATTCAGCTGTACTTGGTCAAATTAAGAAGTATGTTGTGATGTTCCAGTCAAGAGAGACTCAAGTGGACAAGCTTCATGATCAACAAAAGCAACTTGCCATCAGAATCCTGTCCAACTTCATCTAGCCACAATCACTGAAAGAACTCACACCAAAAAACTTGTGAATGTTGTAGTCAGACCCAGCCAATCACTTGCCAATGAAGGATATATTCATTGGAAGTCAGACAAAAAGAGTTTTGTCAAGGTATGGCCATGATAAGTTTGCATCCCAATTCATGGAGAATGTCAAAGAAGCCTATGTGAATTGTAGCATCTCTCTCCTGTCCAAGATGCCTATCAATAATCCCCTTTTGAAGGCCATGTCAGCCCTGGATCCAATTGTGAGGCCAAATGCTACAACCCAGCGCTACCTCAATCAACTCCCATTTCTAGCTACAAATGTTCTCGAGGAAGACGACAAAGATGACTTTGACCTGGAGGTGAGAGCTTACACAGTTGATGACCACTTGCCTGGTCCTCTGGCATGTCATGATGAGAAACTGGATCTGATGGGCAACTGTTGGCAAGTCAGGAAGGTACCCTCTTCTGTCAACTTTAGTTAAAAGTGTCATCACATGCTTTCATGGTCCCATTGTTGAAAGCAGTTTTAGTATCACGGGGGACATACTTGATGACAGTTCAGCCAACATGAAGATTGGAACACACAGTGCCATACAGACAGTGAAGCATGAGCTCATGGCTAGAGGTCAATCATCAGTGGAAGTGTATTTTCACAAGAAACCAAAACACGCAAAAGTCGACCCACATTTATGCCAGAACTTAGCAATGTCTTATAGACATTATCAAGACTCAAAGGAGGCCAGACAGCAGGAAAGAAAGGAACGACAGAAATTCTATAGAGTGGTTCCATCAGAAGTCGATCCTATTTCCAAGAGGAAACACAGAGAAAAAACATCCTATGAAGCAGAGTCAGATATGTTGTTCCATGACAGTTGCCTCAAGAAAAAAACAAAGTTGTAGTTGTGCCTCACAGATATGATTAGACAGTGAATAACAGTATTAATATTTAGTGATGTATGACATGATGAAGTACATCACATATTTCAATATTTGCTAAACAAATTTCATTGGTCAATGAATATTGAAATATACCACTTACTAAACTAATTTGATTAGACAATTTAAATGTGTTAAAATAGTTCTGTGATATGTTTCAACATAAGCTAGGAGGTAAAATATTTCAATATTTAATATAATGTTTTTTTTACCTTTTTGTTATTTTCATGATTTATTGATGATCATACTGCTAAAAATGCTAGGTAATTATTGAACATGGAGATTGTGTGAACATTGTCTAAACTGCACAAAATTGCTTAAAATGCAATCAAATGTTTAAAAAAAATTCTGGGGGGGGTGCAACCTGCTCACATCCCTGAATACTGTAAATCTTGATATTAAGGTGTCTCCAAATTAATACAACTGCTGACCCCTAGCCAAAAATGTGACTCAAAATCACTGCAACATCACCCCATCCCCAGTGGAATGATACATAGCCTTACCTTAATCCATTCAAACAGCAAATAGCACCACTCATTAGCGGTGGGTAAAGCACTTCCGTAAAAACAATGAACAGTGTTTTCATAAAAACAACACACAGTTGATTTGTTTACTCTGTTGACTGGAATAAAGGAAATTAAAAGGCAATAAAGTAATTGAACCAACAACAGTTCACTGATTGGAGTGGTCAATGATGCCTTGTTTGACATGAATGCGTAGAACTCTTGACCCCCAGCAGTGATAACTGAACAGATGCCTTTTGTGTAAATCCTACTCTTTGAATGACATTGGTATGTATTTGTTACAACTGCTGCTCAATAAACAGTGTTTGTGTTTGTATTCAAGTAGGTATTTCCGCTATCCAAAGTGTGCAGTGAGGCCACATCTAAACAAGGTAATTTGGCCAAGAAATTTAAGTTTATCCTCAGGTATATCGATGATCTGATATCGTTCAATAACCATCAAATAGACAATTCCCTTCTACTGATTTATCCACCAGAACTAGATATAAAGGAGACCAGTGAGATCGCCCCACCTTTAGATCTTTCACATTTAGATCTACGCATAAAGATTCTGAGTGACCAAACAGTCTCCACAAGACTGTATGAAAAGAGGAATGACCTTACCTTTCCAATAATCAACTTTCCCTTTATGTCAAGCTATATTCCTGCAGCTCCAGCCTTGGTATCTACATTTCACAACTATTGAGGTACAATTGAGGAAGCTCTTTCTACTAAGATTTCAAAGAGCGTCATACGACTCTCGCTCAGAAGTTGTTTGATCAAGGTCACAACATTCAAGGCCTCTGTAAAGCTTTCAAAATGTTTTATGGTAGACATGTGGATGACATTTCCAAATTGGAGGCATCAGTGACAAGAATGAATTCCAAAGAAAATTCCCTAATTCGACTTGTACCATAGGTGGGTCTTTTTCAGGTGAAGAATTGACTTGTCTTTGCATGTGCTTGTGATGGGTGTCACTGGTGGGGCAGCATATACTCACCTTTTCACGAACACCTGGTATCATCACTATTTGATAGTGATTCATAAACACATGCTCAAAATATAATCAGAAGTGTACAATTGTACAATTAACTCTGCTTTCGGTAGATATTTCTTATGGATATGAAAAGAGTTTTGTCACTTTTATATACATTCGAAATTTGGGCAGAAACTTTCACTCCTGGAGACACTAACATGTGTTCATGACCTATTCCTGGGGCTGCTGAAAATGGTTGTTATACGCCTGTAGTTTGCTACTGACAAAACCATGTCAGTTTACATTTCATACACAAGTTCTTCGTAGTCTAGAAGGAGAAAGCTTTGACTGAATAAATACACCATATAATACACCATGTCTATGCAGCCCACACTTCTTAAAGGTAGCAAGTCACTTCATCTCTACACACTTGATAGCCCAAGTGACCCAACTAGCTGGTTGGAAGTGGCAGCTTCAAAGCCTCCAGTATAAACTGTCAATGTGTACTCGTACCATCTAGGGTTGTGAGTCTAGGGAACATCCTTTGCACCTCCTTCAAGTAGTTTACATGTTGACACACCGGGTTTGTAAGCTTATTGGTTCTGTCTTGTAGACGTAAATCTTGCAGATTCTCGAGCCCAGTTAGACACAGCAACGACTCAAACCTTTCAAATAAGCAAAATGAAAAGAACTACAGTATAAGTATTGCTCAACATTGATTAAAACAGCAATGTGAGGGTATTCTTATGGAAACACAATACCAATAAAACCACCAGGCACCACAGCTAACCTGAATTTTCTCAAAAATCATATCAGATCACAAAGATTATACAAGAGTAAAGAAGAAGAGGCAAAATAAATAACAAATAAGTCTCAACATATTCTATAAATACACCATAATATAAGAGTATGATTGTCATTGCGCTACTGTCAGTCACATATGTACATGAAGGACACAGATGGAAGTCAAATACAACTTAATGCTGTGGCCACAAACCATTTCATTTTAATCAAAACTGTAGTTTTGCAGGTGTTAAAAACATGGTGTAAATAAATTCAAAAACTTTAAGTTGATGAAGATATACAATAAAGATCTAAGGCAGGCATACAGGTCCATGGCATACATGAATGCCAAAGGTAAACTAAACACTCTGAGTCATACATAAAGGTCCAAGGCATACATTAAGGTCCGAGGCATACATAGAGGTCCAAGGCATACATGAAGTTAAAGGAATACATAAAGGTACAAGGCATACATAAAGGTTCAAGGCATACATGGGTCATTCTCTAAAAAAGTAACATTTTGGCCTATGAAAAATCAACAAATCAGAATTCATTTTTGAAATGTTTTTGTTGAGCAGATAAACAACATAACAAATACTGAATACAAGTGTAAATATGCAGGCTTAATATGTCTTATTTTCCTTTTTGCAGAAAACTATTTTTGGCATCTCTGTACCAAATGTCTGTGCTGTTACCGTGCATAAAATTCAGTTTTGTCACCGAACATAAATCTAAAATGAATTAAATTTATGATATGGTTGTTGCACTTTGGCATAGTTCAAATACCAACAGCTTTAAAATTTCATTTATTGGCTTAACTAAATTATTAGACTGTAAATATATGCATACAATGGAATTATTTGCAAAAAGATGTACGATAAACTTGTCTACTGCTTACACTGAAATGGAACTACCATTACTCTAAAAGGTTATAATAGTTATTACACTCATTTTATGAATTATATATATTTTTGTCAGCAGAGTTGAACCAATTATAACTTTTGAGATGGCAGAAACCTGGTGACAGGAAAGACATTCATGGTAACAGGACAGACAACATGGTAACAGGAAAGACAAAATATTTTGTAATTGCCAAAACTAAAATAACTATTTCTGTGTTCTGTGTTTCAGAAGTAAAGGTAGTCAAAAAAAGGGAAACTCAATGAATGTGCATATCAAAGTGTTAGGTGTATTTTGTATGTGACATTAATTAGATAAAAATGTGAGGTTTGGTAACAGCACAGACAAGCAAAAATTCATAAACCAATATTATGTGGAATTGCTCATCTCAAAAATAGAACTTGATCAGAAACTCTAAAAACAACCTTAATGGTACTTTTTGAGGTTATTGTTGTTTATTCCAAGCAAAAGCTGTAAGGAAACGAGAATAGTCAACTTTCAAAACTTATACAGTAACAGCACAGACAAAGTCTGATAACATATTTGCACTTTTACCATTCTGTCAGCACACACCTCCACTTCTCTCATTCCCCCACTCAAACACTCCATTCTGTCAGCACACACCTCCACTTCTCTTTCCCCCACTCATACACTCCATTCTGTCAGCACACACCTCCACTTCTCTCATTCCCCCACTCATACACTCCATTCTGTCAGCACACACCTCCACTTCTCTCTTTTCCTCACGCATAGACACGGTGTTTGAAGAGATCATGTAAAATTACTTTCATTTAAAGTTGCTAAATATGTTACATTTCTTAAATATGTACAACAATAGGGCGAGCAAATTGAATAATTGTTCATTATTTGTGTCAACTTGGTAAAAAAAGCCTAAAATGTCTTTGCTGTCACTGAAAAGTGTCTGTGATGTTACTATTAAATGTCTGTGCTGTTACCAAAGTTCTACTGTGCAGTGTAATCAGTGTTTATTGACCCAAATATTAATGGAAATTCAATTTTTCCTGTAACTAACAAAAGCCTAAGAGATAAGAGTTTTAAAGACACTGAAACATTGAACGAAACTTTCTCAAAATCTCTATTAAACACTAAATGTCTGTGCTGTTACTGTTAAGTGTCTGTGCTGTCACAGTCACTCATAGACACGGTGTTTGAAGTGATCATGTAACATTACTTTCATTTAAATTTGCTAAATATGTTACATTTCTTAATCATGTACAACAGTAATGCGAGTAAATGAATAAAAAAAAATGATAAAAAAAATCCTAAAATGTCTTTGCTGTCACTGAAATGTGTCTGTGCTGTCACTATTAAAAGTCTGTGCTGTTACCAAAGATCTACTGTGCAGTGTAATCAGTGTTTATTGACCCAAATGTTAATAATATTCAGATTTTCATGCAACAAGCAAACATACAAAATACATTACCATGTTTTCTTTGTCTTTTGATATATATATGTTGAAACATTTATTGAACACTATATGTCTGTGCTGTCGCCTAAATATGTCTGTCCTGTCACTTTTTTTAAGGTGACAGCAGAGACAGTGACAGGAGAGACAAACTATGACATAATGCCAGCTTAGGACAATAACTTCTCTCTTGCACTGAAAAAAGCACACTGGTTGAGTTCCATTCTGACAGTCAAATATACTCATTATATTTGATTTTTTTAATAACAATTTCGGAACCCAAAATGCATGGTGACAGCACAGACACCTACAAAAAGTACACATCAAAAGACAACATTTACCAGTTATTTTGAAGACACTGCACCAATATAAATTGCTTGAGCATATGGTGCCATGATAGTACTGGAAAGGAAGAGACCTGCAAAGACCTTAGCCTTCTGGCTTACCAAAGGAGCAATTATTATTTGTATTTGTACTATCTGGTGACAGGACAGACACTATTACTCTGGACAAGATCACTGTTTCCAAAAATAATGAATCCAAGTGGAAAACCAACAGCTTTTCTGCTGTTATCAGCCTTTCATGATGCCATGCTACATAAATCACCAGGGCTTTGGAAAGTATTTGTTCCCAGAGACTTAAGATAATTTGAGAAAGTTTGGTGTTTTTTTTGTCGACAACAAGTTTCTGCACAAATCTGCACATTTGAGGTATTTTGCCAGCTAACATAAGGTTATAGCAGTAATTTGATCAGAATATTGTATACATCTGATAGATATCTTCATTGTCAAATAATCTGAAAATAGAATTATGAGTTGTTTTCAAGAAAATTCATTTGGACAGGAAATGTTACTTTTTTAGAGAATGACCAACATAAGGTCCAAGGCATACATAAAGGTCCAAGGCATACATACAGGTGCAAGGCATATATACAGGTGCAAGGCATACATAAAGGTCCATAGCATACATAAAGGTCCAAGGCATACATACAGGTGCAAGGCATACATACAGGTGCAAGGCATACATAAAGGTCCATAGCATACATAAAGGTCCAAGGCATACATACAGGTGCAAGGCATACATACAGGTGCAAGGCATTCATAAAGGTCCATAGCATACATAAAGGTCCAAGGCATACATAAAGGTCCATAGCATGCATAAAGGTCCAAGGCATACATACAGGTACAAGGCATACATACAGGTGCAAGGCATACATAAAGGTCAGTAGCATACATAAAGGTCCAAGGCATACATAAAGGTCTAAGGCATACATAAAGGTCCAAGGCATACATACAGGTGCAAGGCATACATAAAGGTGCAAGGCATACATAAAGGTCCATAGCATACATAAAGGTCCAAGGCAATACATACAGGTACAAGGCATACATGAAGGTTCAAGGCATACATAAAGGTCCAAGGCATACATAAAAGTGCAAGGCATACATACAGGTGCAAGACATACATAAAGGTCCAAAGTATACATAAAGTTCCATAGCATACATAAAGGTCCAAGGCATTCATAAGGTCCAAGGCATACATAAAGGTCCACGGCATACATACAGGTGCAAGGCATACATACAGGTGCAAGGCATACATAAAGGCCCATAGCATACATAAAGGTCCAAGGCATACATAAAAGTCCGAGGCATACATAGAGGCCCAAGGCATACATGAAGGTTCAAGGAATACATAAAGGTACAAGGCATACATGAAGGTTCAAGGCATACATAAGGTCCAAGGCATACATAAAGGTCCAAGGCATACATACAGGTCCAAGGCATACATACAGGTGCAAGGCATACATGAAGGTCCAAGGCATACATGAAGGTCCAAGGCATACATAAAGGTCTAAGGCATACATAAAGGTCCAAGGCATACATAAAGGTCCAAGGCATACATACAGGTGCAAGGCATACATAAAGGTCCATAGCATACATAAAGGTTCAAGGCATACATAGACAACCAAGACATACATAAAGGTCCAAGGCATGCATAAAGATCCATAGCATACATAAACTATAAAGGTCCATAGCATACATAAAGGTGCAAGGCATATACAGGTGTATGGCAAACATACAGGTCCATGGTATACATATAGGTCCAATGCATACATAGAGGTCTATGGCATACATAAAGGTTCAGTGCATACATGCATAATAAAGTTCCAAGGCATACATAAGGAACCAAGGTATACCTGAACATCCAAGGCATACATGATGGGTAAGGTCAGAGCAGTGCGAAAAAAGAACATAGAAAACATAAAACGCTACATCATCAAAGTATGATAACAAAACTCAATAACAAAGTACCCTCCTTAACACTTTACACAGAATCCTGCATATAGTATGTGCTAAAACTGAAAATGAATGCAGACAAATCTCAAGCAGGTGTTAATCATGCAGTGAACTCTTTGGGGTCTCTGCTGATATGTGCATGAATACACCAATCACCATGGCTTCAAGAACATTCTTCAGACTTGATGTAACTATTGAAAAAGGCTGCAACTCACCTGCCTATGAGATTTCCTGATAAGTTAAGAGACTGTAGCTGCTCCAAGGACTGCAAGCCTTCTGTGGAAGAAAAGTAGCGTGGCCTTACATGCAAGTTTAATTTTTTGCTGTAATAGGAATTATATCCTTGATTCAACCTGTGCAATATAAAAGTTGGTGTCACCAAGTGAAACTCCTGTCATGTACAGTATACATCAAGTATCTGCCAGACAGGAAAACCATATTCTAGACCCACACAAGCCTTTCACCATGTGTCATTAAATGTCTGCATACATTTGGGAGCAATGGAAAAAAAGTATGGTTGCCATGGAAACTAAAGAAAATG
This sequence comes from Haliotis cracherodii, assembly GCF_022045235.1. Lineage (NCBI taxonomy): Eukaryota > Metazoa > Mollusca > Gastropoda > Lepetellida > Haliotidae > Haliotis > Haliotis cracherodii. The sequence goes on from NW_027266264.1 coordinate 39,934,911, forward strand.
GTTCAAGAAACATTGAGAGATTGTTGTTAGGATGATCCCAGCAATGTTTCATCATCCAACATCTTTTGATATAGGAAGAAGGCAGGAACAAACTGTCTAGACGGCAGGCCAGCCAATTGGACTACTCTATGTTATTGCTTTAGTGAGGGGACAAGGGCTAGTGAACTACAGCACTTGTTTCTTGTGACTGACTATTTAAAAGGTACATGACCTTGTGACTCCTAGTAACCCCAACACTGACCTTTGGAGTTGAAAGAACATTGCACCTTTAGAATGGTCTTAACTATTTACTCCTCTGAAACTGACTAATAAAGCTGAAATTTTGCCTGCAGGTTCCTTCTTACCAAGGCATTTTACCTTGATGAAATCAATTTGATTTTGCTGTAAGCTGTTTTTAATGTGTTTAAAAAGTTAAACAAGATCAAAGTTTGCTCCAGGCATCAAATTTTGCACTCATCATTAGCCTAAACAATGTTGCAAAAATCCTTTCTTTTTCCCCTAGAATATTTTGCATCAATTTGTCTTTAACGCACTACAGATATTTGTACCAATTTGTACCAAGGTCAAAACTAGGTGTTTGCACTAGCTTCGTTAGTCCATGGTTTTAGAGGGGAAAAGGTTGAAATGCGCAAGACCCAAACGCACTTGGTCAGATTGCATGCACAGCTCAACAGCCAATAATATGGTATACCCCGGTAACTAGTTTATGAAGATGTAATGAAAGGTCAAAGGCACAGCATAATAGTGAAAAAAACACTCAATACAGCAATGGGTCAGCTTTACTTGCATAAACCTGGTGGTTTAGCCTATTCGTTGCATATTTAAACCTTTTTTTCTTTTCTTTTTAACTTATCCCTCCACAACAGTATGCAATATTCCTTCTTGCTTCTATCATGATATAACCTTTATACTACATGTAATAATGAGATCCACAGCAAGTGCTTTTATAAGTTATCATTGGGTAACATTTGTATTCCACAGCAAGTGCTTTTATAAGTTATCATGGTGTAACATTTATACAAAATTTCATATATTTTTAGAACAGCAGGTAATACATATTAGGATCCAGGAAAAATGCAGATACAAAATATTAGTAGTTTCAGTTATAGCTTATAGCTCCCAGACATACTATTCAATAAGACAAAAGTTATGTCTACATACTTTATAGATTACCTTGAACTACTTTACTAAAGTAAATCTGTCATCACCTATATTAGAATAGCATTCAGCAAATACTTCAATTCAGACTCATTTAGGATCAGCCCCACACAAGCTCGTCTATTGTGATACCATAATCTCTTTCCAAGCACCCAGCAAATATGTCAACAAGATTAGTGCCAGTTCAACAGGATTACATATTCCCCTCTGTCTAGCCATTCATTAAACGTAGGGCACACCCCGTCGTGTATCAACCAATCCTCTTCCTTTTACTTTTTGTTGAATACATACAGAATCAAAATGTTAAGCATCACAACAAATGGAAATACCAATAAAAAAAACAAAGCTATAGAAGCTAATGGTATACAAATAACTCATCAAAATAGAAATGTAAACATATACCACTGGGCACTGAAACAAATTAAACCTGAAGACATAGAAACCTTGAATCAAATAGGTAAAAAATCCACCATCTTCTTGGGGACTTCAACGCCCACCACCCCTCCTGGGGTGTTAAAGATAAAACAGACCAACATGGCAAACTCATCGCCGATAGGATCGAACAAGAACACCTAATACTACTAAATAACAACCAACCAACTAGATATGATAAAAATAATCAAAATATGTCAGCTATTGACTTAACAGTCTGTACCCCTGATCACGCCCAAAGCGCTTTGTGGACAGTGAATGAGGAGCCACTTGGCAGCGACCACTTTCCAATACATAAACATAGAAAACATACACATCCAAACCAAAATGAACCCCAAGAACTAAAATTCCATTACAACAAAGCTAAAAAACCAATCCCCCTCACAGCACCAATAATACGCAAAACCACAGTACCTTGCTGGCAAAAGCGCATTTAACAAAGCTAAACGAGACCACGCACATCTAAAGATAGCACATCAACTAAATTGCCACGTACAAAACCTTGTCAAAACAGCAAAAAACAAAACATGGAAAAGATTCTGCGAAGAAAAAACCCATCACACAGACGCAAGAACAGTATGACGCAAAATACACGCAATGCGAGGCATTAAACGAACCAAAAATACTCCATGGAAATATAGAAACCTAGAAATAAATCAACCTAACACATTAGAGGAACTACTCTATGTATTAAACAATCGAAAATAGTTAAACAACTACCCACAAATATCCTTGAATCACTTCTTAAACTATACAATCTCATCTACCAAAACGGTCTGGTTCATACTTCATGGAAAGAAGCATTGGTCATCCCAATACCAAAGCCGAACAAACCGGCGGACGAGGCAAATTCTTACTGACCAATCTCCCCAACCTCAAATTTGTGTAAAATCATGGAGGCAATGGTCAAAAATAGGCTCCAACACTACCTGGACCAAAACAATATACAGTAGGCATATTCCTAGATTTCTCAAAAGCTTTCAATATGTTATGGCATAATGGACTATTACAAAAACTCCAAAAAGCAGGACTCAAAGGCCAAATAATAGACTATATTCAAGAATTCCTAACAAATCACAAGATAACCGTGGGAATCAACCAAACACTATCGGACCAGTGTCCCCTAGAAAATGGCACACCCCAAGGCAGCATTCTAAGCCCAACACTTTTAAACCTTATGATAAACGACGAATTTGAGGGAATATCAAATAAAGTTCAAACATCTAAATACGTAGATGTAGGAGCCTTCTGGATCCACACTAGAAGCATAAATATGGCACCAAAATTAATTCAGAAGGCATTAACAAAATACAAATATGGGCAAACAAATGGGGCTTCTCACTAAAAGCCAAAAAGAAAGGGATTTCCCAAAACAGACCAAATTTATAGGACTTATATTTGATAAACATCTGAACTGGGGTGTTACATCACTGATAGCTACTTCGAGTTGTCCATACGAGTTATCGATAGTATGAAGCAGTTCAATAGACTGACCATTTGTTATTCCCGGGAGTGTAACATACATATTAAATATACAATGATACTATATCATAACTTAAATATGAAATAAACTTACATTACTAATCAATCGATTATAGTAACTGCCTCTGGTGCTGAATTTTTCGTTAAATTCCCCGATATCTTTAAAAATTACAGGGTCACGGCAACTAGCGATAAAATGGTGCACGATTGGTTTCACAATCCGATGCAATTTTGGCAGAATCAGTTAAACTTTGCCGTATGGTGTGCCACAACGGGATGTGGCGTATCTGTTAATGTCCCAGGATTTAAACTATATAAGTCTGTTATATTATTTCACATGTACTATCAGATTAGACGTATACTTAAAGAAATTAATGCTCCATTACCGCAGGATCGAGCGTGGAATTCCACAAATAATCAGTACGATAAGAAGGCATTCGAATGTATTTGTAATGAATTTAATGTTTCTACGAGTAAAGATTGGCGTCTGAGTGTGTTAACCATGGTCTAGGTATTCCATACGCTGCTGCAAACTCTGTTAAAGAAGTCAGCGATGATTTACTGAAAAGGGGTCGGCTCCTTCCGAGCTTTGCTCTCTCAAGTAACGAGTGGAGAGATGATCGTATGAACTTTAAGGGTGGTGTTGCTTTCACCATCCAAAAGGTTGAGCAACCACCTGGAGACGCTTGGAATGAATTTCTTAATGATAAAACGGAAAATAATTTTACTAACCCAGGATTTGTAAGAGTTAATGAATCGATAAGAACTTATGTATGGGCAATTCTCGGAGCACAATCGCAAACACGAACGTCCATGATTGGTACTGGGACGGCGTTCCATGCGCAAAAACAGTTTGTCTCAAACGTGGAGGACGCCATTAATTCACCAGTTGACATACCATCGTCAATAAAGCGTTTTCAAGATGCATTACAGTACGCTCAATCCAAAGTGGACTTTGTTTCTGCGCCGGGACTATACATGTCCCCGAGTAATATGGAACTTAAGATCGGTCAAGTGATAGGTTATAATGATAAAATTGTTATCGCTACCGATCAACAAAAAACAGGTATAAATTCAGATATGAACGTCAAATTAATAACGCAAACGATCACGGGCGAAAAGGGAATAGTCAAGCCACAAACACCACATGTTTCACAACCATCTACTGACGCACAAGTACCACCGCATATTGCGGCTAAAAATCAACAACATATCGATGAAAAAACTGCGCTTGTAGTGGGTGGAGTCTCGGTTGGTTTACTCATGATTTGGTTAAATAGTTCTTAACGGATACGTACAACAGCCCTGCAATTGCTACGATCAACCCCCACAAGTTTTGACTAAGCCAAGTGGTGGTCTTAGGTAATAAATTCAATAGCCAGGAAACAACACTCCCTATTATACCGGGAAGTGCAGCCTCGGCTTTCTCAGCGAGCTTTCCCAGTACTGAACCTAATGCTTTTAAATGCTTTTTTATCCACTCTTTTATCCCGTTTTCATCGTTAGGCGGTGTGGGCGGTGTACACCACCTGTGCCACCTGTTAATGCGAGAGTCAAAGTTGATATAATAAATCCCAACGCGGTTAAAATACTGGTAATTGTTATTCCCTGTTCTCTGAACAATGTTTTAATTTTATCGGCCAGTGTAGTGTCATCGTTGAGGACTTGATCGATAGTTTCTTCAATTCTACTGATTTGTGAACGAAGTGCCTTTCTATTACTGGAAGCTTCTTCGATGCGGGCCGATCTTTCATCTTCTAAGTTATGCAATCTTTCCGCTACGCGGCGTCTACTGAACTCATCGCCCACCTGTTCAAGTTTTGTTTTCTCATAAGCTATATGCTTGTCGAGTTCGGATAGCTTGGCTATATTACTGAGCAGTTCTCCCCGCATAGTTTACATTGCCTTGTCAAGACCTCGTAATTCCCTAATACTTAACTCCGAGGATGGTCCCTGTAACGTAGAATTATCGTAATAGGTATCCAAGATTTCTCCGAGTCTGTTCGAGGCCACCATCGAGGAAGCTTCCAAATTATCTGTATTATCGAGTTCATCACGCATGGTTTGAAGAAGCTTAGTAGTCTTCGCGGAAAGCCGCGAGTAGTCTACAAAACATAATTCATCACGAACAAACACGGTGCCGTGTTTACCGGCTATAGTAGACAAGGCTAGGGGCTTACGAGTACGAGAATTCATAAGATCAATATCCGGTTCGCCACGCAGTCGCAATATTCCTTTACTATCTATCGTAAACTTTGAATAGTCACAACCTATTGGGTTAACATAATTTTTATCTTCTTTTAAGGCATCGTAATAATCATTGACGTTTGATTGTAAAAGTTCATCGTTAAGACTACTAAACCTGGTTTCATCAGTATCTTCGATTGGATTCTGGTTATCAAAGTCATCTAAGGTACTTAGATCAAAGTCATTAAGTTCAAAATCACCCATTTTTATATTAAACATAGGGTACATGTTTTCAATATAACAATGTCTTCGCAATACGGACGCAAGTTAAACCCACAACGTAGACTTCAAGATCCATTAGGGGTCAAGGCAATTCGTCAGTCTGTAACTATAACTAATAACCCTAGTACCATCGATCAGAATCAAACGCTTCTGGTTCGCTTTCCTAATCTCGGCGCACACGATGTGTTAGTTCCCGGAACTGTCCGACTAGCATTTACGATTAGTTTGACTTCTACCAACGTTAACAGGGAGCCCGTTCAGAACATAGGTCGTGCTATCGTTGAGAAAATCGCCATTAAAATTAGTGGTAATGAGGTTTTGAGTATCGACGATAGCGATGTATACTATTGTTACATGGATCTCTGGAGAACGGATAAAGAGCGGGAAAACTTACAGTACCAAGGTATTTGTAATAAGAACACATTGAGACTGCGCGTGGGCGCTGAAAATGGTGTTGATACCAACGAAAAAGATAAGGCTGTTGCCGACGCATTAGGTAACCGATTCTATGTTCCCCTAGACTTTGAATTACTAGATTCCCACATGCCCTTTTATCAAGCATCCCTAGGCGATAGGTTAGAATACGAACTCACTTTTAATGACTACGGTAGAGTAATCAGAGCTGCTGAAGATGCTAGCTATTCCATTGACAATATCTCGCTAGAGTACGATATGATAACGGATCCCGAATTAGCCAGACAAATTCGTAACCAGTATTCAGGAAGTTTAGCCATTTTGTACGATCGCGTGCTGCGACACCGAAAGATCACGAGGGACAGAAAAGATACGATGTGGAATATTAATCTAAACGTCTCCACGAGATCGTTGAAGGGTATTTTAATGTTGTTCGAGGACCCCTCCGATGCGTTTAAAAGAAATACCGAGAAGTTCTACAATCCCAAGATTACAAAAGTAGAATTGACTATCGAGGGCGTTCCTAATCAACTATATAGCCAAGGAATGCTAGTGTATCACCAGTGGGATGAGATTAAAAAACTTCCTTCTATGAAACGTTCTCCGGAAGTTAACGCGGTCGTGAAAGATCTGTCTCTTGGGAGTGTATCGATGGGTGAATACCTCACCACGAACTGCATAACCACAACAGATTGTGGAACAACGAGTGAATGAGGTACCACCACCAGTGAATGCACCACAACATGTGAATGAGAAAATACTCAAAGCCAGAGTGACAAAGAATCCTTTGAAAATAGCTGCTGGGAGGAAGGGAGGACTGGCGAGGAAAGCGAAATTAATAAATAATTCAAATATTTATCTGATTAAAACATTGGCACTAGAAGGAGTTGCTGGTATAGCGGCTGTATGGTTCTATCATGGTTAACATTTATACTAAGTTATCTTATAATAATTAGATCTACATCAAGTGCTTTTATGAATTATCATGGAACTGTTCTGGGTGAACAATACCTTCCAAATGACGTGCTGGTTTTCTTGGGGAATTAGTCAGCAAAGAGCCAGAGTCAAAGGAGACTAATCACAATTTTATTTACAAAAACGATTAGCATTATATGAGGGCTAACCTCTAATTGAACTTCTTGTTGTATTGGGGATGATGTTTTCTCTTCTCCGGTCTTATAAAAGAACTATATACACTTTACAATATACTTAGATAATAACTGAGGGTGCCACAGAGAGTCGATACACACTCTGGGCTGTGGGAGAGAGGTCTGCTTGGTAAGAGAGTCAAACCCCTTCTCTGCTTAACAAGTTACAATATACAATAAACTATGTAGACGTAACTCTTGTCTTATTGAATAGTATGTCTAGAAGATGCGCTCCCATTACCTTAGCCTAGCAACCATTGATTTGAAGCTTTTAGATAAATGCTAGCCTAAGGTATCAAGATTCCATCTCCCAGACAAAGGATATTTATTTAAGTATATATGTCATCACCTACCGGGGTATATTAGAATAACATTTCTTCAATTAAGACTCATTAAGGATTAGCCCCCATACAAGCTCGTCTATAGTGCATTAAGGATTAGCCCCCACACAAGCTCATCTACAGTGACACCCTAATCTCTTTCAAAGCATCCAGTAAATATGTCAACAAGATTAGTGCCAGTCCAACAGGATTAACAGGATTTAGTATTCCCCTCTGTCTAGCCATCCATTTAGCTTAGGACACAACCAATCATGTATCAACCAATCACATTCCTCTTTATTGTTCAACTTTCTGTTAAATACATACTGTAGGCAGGTTTTAAGCAGAGAAGGGGTTTGACTCTCTTACCAAGCAGACCTCTCTCCCACAGCCCAGAGTGTGTACCGACTCTCTGTGGCACCCTCAGTTATTATCAAAGTATATTGTAAAGTGTATATAGTTCTTTTTTAAGACCGGAGAAGAGAAAACATCATCCCCAATACAACAACAAGTTCAATTAGAGGTTAGCCTTCATATAATGCTATAAGAAGCATGACTACTCCAGCTACAGACGGTAAAATGTTGGTAAACGCAACGTATCATTCAGCGGTGGTCACCGGCTTGGCCATTGGCTATGCTCGTATGGCTAAAATGATTACTAAAGCCACACCTCCCAAGCTAGATTTTAATAGTTTTGACATCGGTATGATGGTTCTGGATATTGGATTGGCTATGGCAACGAAGGATATGCTCATCAAACAAGGGCTTATCCTGGAAGACATAATGAAGTAATTAAACATTTGAATATATTATATTATTAAACATTTGAATATTTTATATTTATATAATATGGCAACAATTGCGATGATGGTCGGTGGAGCTATTGTTAATGCTCTAGCTTTTTCGGGGAGTAATTATTTATTTTCTAGTATGAGGGAATCAAACGGTAAAGAAGTTGAAGAGGAGCGTAAACGACATAACGAAGCAATGGAACAACTCCAAGCAGCTCAGTCACAATATACACAGCAGAGTATGAAGAGATTAGACTTTATTCATGAAAAACTGCTTAAGGAAGGACATTCAGTTCAAACGTTTAAGGATGTCGAATCTGCCATGCACGAATACTACCTTGTTTATGGGAAAAAACCCGACCCAATAAGGAGACCTACAATGAGGTTTTATACACCGTCAGAGGAACAAAAGAACCGCGAGGTCACATTTGTGATTATGGGATTGACTGCTGTATTGATTTTCAGCTATTCAATAGTGTAACTGTGATTTGCATTTAGACAAATGATATGATAGATGTATAACCATGAATAATTGCAAATTTACACTCATGGGTAAGACGACTCTATGTAACCGACGCTGTGTTGATATTTACTGCGGCGTACACAATTATTACATCAGGCGCGAAAACATAAACTATACATGTTCTGAATGTGGAATAGGGGTCAAAGGTCGTTATTGTTTATGTAAGAAACACGGTGCTGATAGGGTCTGGAACTAGATTATTTATGCTAGGAAGAGAGATTACATCAATGAGAGGAATAGGTTGGGGAGAATACGTATTTAGATATATGAAAACAACCAATTAGACATTTGTCTCATTTTGCATATACCATTCAACCACAATGGTTTTTGTCAGAGAGTTAAAAGCTATGGCAAAGCAATGTGGTCTACGTGGATATTCTCGAATGAGAAAAGCTGAATTGATTACCTTACTCGGTTTGGAATACAACAAACCCCAGATTGTTAGAGAACTCAAAGCTCGAGCGAGAATCAGTGGGCTGAGAGGTTATTCTCGAATGAGAAGAGCTGAATTGATCTCTTTACTAGATAATAATGATGAACAACAAGAATTAATATTTGTACCCACATCCGCCGGCGTTGGTAAATATCTAAGAGGTTGGAAGATGGATATTAATTCCAACATGGATGTTAACGATATTAAGCCCATCATATCGAGTAAAATTAACAAGGAGTTAGATGATTTACATAGTATAAAATACCAGCTGACGATTAAAATGTTATTGAGTAAAAGTAACACAAATAGCACTGAATATACCGAAGTTATAACCGAATCCGATACTATAAAGGCATCATTAGATACATCAATTCAGAGGATACAGGAAACTTTAGAACGCTGGACTAATAGAGGTTCGGGTTGGGGTGTGGATAGAATCGATAGTTTATATTTAGATATAGCAAATTATATGCCTTTCAAAGGTGGATCTTATATAGATTTACCCCCGTATTATAAAAAGAAAAAAGCCATAATTAACGTAAAAAATAAATCAGATGACTGTTTAAGAATGATGATAAGATCTGCATTGTTCCCCGTAGACAAGCATCCGGATAGACCTTCTAGCTATCCTCAAAACGATGGACTCAACTTCGATGGTATAGACGAACCTACACCAATATCGCAAATTGATAAGGTGGAAAAGCAAAGTAATTTAGCTATAAATGTTTTCGGACATTCTAAAGGAATTGTTGTACATAGGATAAGCTCCGCTCCGGAACATATCCCCAGAATCAATTCCTTTTTGATCGAAAAAGATGGTAAATATCATTATACGTGGATAAAGAGTTTAAACAGGCTATTATACGATCAAACAAAACATAAGGAAAAGAAATATTTCTGTGAAAGATGCTTACATGGGTACAGCAGACAAGATCTATTAGAAGAGCATAAAGAAGACTGTAGAGGTGTTGGACAGACCGCTATCAGGATCGATATGCCTAAAGAGGAAAAAAATATATTAAAATTTGAACATTATTGTAATCAAATGCCAGTACCGTACGTAATTTACGCTGACTTCGAAGCGCTTATCAAGTCCAAAGAAAATACCAACCATAGCAATCAAGATAGTTTTACGTACAAAACTCAAGAACATATTCCTTGTGGGTTTGGATATATAGTTGTAAGGTATGATGGGAAAACAAACACTCCCGTGATTTACAGAGGTCCCGATACGGGTAATTATCGGGGAGCCGCTCATAACGAGTGTAACTTGAAACTAAAAATGAATCCTCAAACAATACCCATCCCCGTTGTGTTTCACAACCTTAGGGGATACGATTCACATCTCATTATGCAAGCTATCTCAAAGACCGACGGTAGTTTAACGTGCATTCCTAACAATATGGAAAAATACATATCGTTCTCGCTGACTAAACCTATACACTATAGGGACAAGGATGGGAAATCTAGAATAAAGCAAAGTAATGGGGTTAGATTCATAGACTCCGTACAGTTTCTGTTATCTTCCCTGGACAATTTAGCTAATGCGAACAATCCCGATGACTTCGCGATAACAAATCAATATACCGATAAGATAACTCGGCATTTGTTGCTGAGAAAAGGTGTATATCCTTACGAATATATGGATGATTGGTCTAGATTGACGAAACTAAATTACCACCCCTCGAATCATTCTACAGTAACTTAACAGAATCTAAAATAACAGATGCCGATTATGAACATGCTCTGACGGTGTGGGATAAATTAGATTTTTAGAATTTAGGCGATTATCACGATCTGTACTTAAAAACCAGTGTACTGTTACTCGCCGATAAATTCGAGATATTTAGAAAGACATGTTGGACCCGGCATGGTACTATTCCAGTCCCGGACTATCGTGGGATGCATTGTTGAAGAAGACCGGCGTAGAACTAAAACTACTCACAGATTACGATATGCACTTGTTTATTAGAAAGGATTAAGAGGGGGTATATCAATGGCGGCGAAAAGGTATTCTAAGGCTAATAATAAATTAGTGGAAGGATACGATCCGAGTAAACCCAACACGCATATATTATATCTCGACGCTAACAATTTGTGCGGATGGGCTATGAGTCAACCTTTACCCACGGGTGGTTTTGAGTGGGTCGATGAGAATGATATCTATAATAATGATGCGAATAAAGGGTACATACTAGAAGTTGACCTAGAATATCCAAGTTCGTTACATAAAGACCATAACAGTTAGCCACTAGCTCCCGAAAGATTAATGGTTAATAAAGATTGGATGTCGGAATATCAACGCTCCTTGACGGGTAATAGTAGGTTAGCTAACGTAGAAAAACTCGTACCAAATTTGATGGATAAGACAAAATATATAGTTCACTACAGAAATCTCCAGTAGTATCTATCGTTAGGTATGAAACTTAAGAAAATACAGAGTTCTAAAGTTCGATCAAAGCCCTTGGATGGAGCCTTATATAAGGTTGAACACAGATTTAAGAAAGATAGCTACCAGCGATTTCGAAAAGAATCTATATAAGCTCATGAATAACTCAGTATTTGGTAAAACTATGGAGAATCTAAGGAAGCGTGTTGATGTTAAATTAGTCAGATCTAATGAGGAAGAAAGACTCAGGAAACTTATAGCCGTCCGGCTTTTAATAGAAGCAAGATATTCGATGACAACTTAGCCGTGGTGCATATGCAGAAAAGTAATATAAAATTCAACAGACCGGTGTACGTCGGTATGAGTATTCTCGACTTGTCAAAACACTTAATGTATGACTTTTATTACAACGAACTTAAGAAGCAATACGGCGATAGATGCGAGGTGTTATATACCGACACAGATACTTTGTTGATGGAAATACAAACCGAGGATGTGTATAAAGATATGGCAGAAAAAATAGATATGTACGACACGAGCGATTACCCTAAAGATAATCCACTGCACAGCGTAGTAAATAAAAAGGTGTTAGGTAAGATGAAGGATGAATGTGCTGGGACCCCTATAGCGGAGTATGTAGGATTAAGACCTAAGATGTATTCTATAAAAAAGTCCGATAATGGGGAGATAAGAAAAGCTAAGGGCGTTAAGAAGTATGTTGTGAAAAAGCATATCAAACACGAACAGTATAAAGAAGCATTATTCAACGGTAGAACGTTCAAACACGAGATGAACTCTTTAAGAAGTTACAATCATAGGATATATGGATTAAGAATGAACAAGACATCATTATCTCCCTTAGATACAAAGAGATGGATTGATAAGGATGGTGTAACTACCTATGCTTATGGTTATGGTGGTAATACCGTACTGTCGGGAACTATGAACAACTCTTCTCGTACAAATGCCCTACCCGGTCCATCTTGAAGATAATAAAGAATAGGCTCTCCTTCTTTCGTAACCAATCGACTAATGTTATACGTCTTAAGGGACCATATGGGATCGGTTGCGCGACGTAGGCCTCCTTCGAGTTCACCGGGCTGGTATAAATATCTTACCCTTACTCTATCCGGAAGTTTTAGTTCTTTGCCTCTCCTCGGTGCTGAAGATTCGGAAGTCACGGATTTCATTTTAATCGCATCGGATGGTTTCTTCCTGATTAATCTTGTTACTTCATTATTCAGCACTGATACAACGGCTGATAATCGTGTCACCCATTCGGTTGATCTCAATCGTTCGGATTTCATTTAGATCCCATACTGATAGCCAAACAAAAGTTTCGCTAATGTCTTGTTAAATCTTTCGACGATAGCTTGACTGCGGTGGGCCTCTCTTTCACCACGGATGATTTCGACATCATGCTTTGTTAACAATTTAGTTATCACGACCGGGATCTACTTGAAATAGCTGAGGCCATTTTAGTGGTCCGCGTTTATATATGCGACTCAGTGCATTAGCTACTTCTGTTGAATCTTTCGAGGTTAATGGCTCAGCCTCTTTGTATTGACTAGCAACATCCACTACTGTTAAAGCGTATTTATACGTTTTGCGTCTTACCTTATCGTGGGAAAGAAACAAGAGGTCAGCCTGATGAACTTCATTCGTTGTAAAAATATCAAACTTCTTCCTCGGTATATAACGCGGTGCCGGTAAGTATATTTGCCACATCGCTTGTTTCTTTAACCAATCCTTGGCCACATCTTTAGATACCTTAGCCTCGGTGGCTAATTTTTTTATTGCTCCTACACCTTTCCAATTTCCTCGTGGGCTATAGTAAATTTTATTCATTATTAATTAATATTGATGTTTCGTTTAATACAACTCATGACTATCGTTGAATCGCATAGTCATTTTGGCATAAAAAATGCCACCTGTAGTAGCAGTATAGGTAATAAATCCGGCTCCAGTGGAAGTGGTCCAGAACCCCCATTACCTATACTACTGCCCATACCGGATATAATAGAAGTTCACCTTCATCTTCACTGCCCACAATCGTCGATATTGGTGGAATGGTGAAGGAATGATCGGGTTTGCCTGGTAATTGATTCTTGGCAATAAAATCCCAGCACAACCTGAGATGCCTCGCTCCGTGCGTCCCACGCTCAAAATGAACCCGGGTGATGTCGATCACATGTAATTCGCTCATCCGCCGTGGCTAATGCCAAAAGAAACATTGTTTTCTTGGTGAGGTCATAAAAAGAGGATGAATTGAGGGGCTCAAAGGGGGATTCTCGCAAACCTCGAAGTACCATGTTCAGATCCCATGCAGGTGGGCGGAACTTGGTCTTCTGATGCTCAAGCCTGAATGAGTGTAATAAGGCCTGTAGTTCCGGGATCTTAGTGATCTTATGATTATCCAGAATGGCCAACACTGAGTTAAGTGCAACCAAGTACGTGGTAATGGTGCTACCTTTCAAGTGCCAATGGGTACACAAATATAGGAGGTATTCAGCTAAAAACTGAGGTGACGCAGTAGTAGGGTCTTCACCTTTTATCTTGCAAAATGTTTCAAACGATCCCCACTTGTCATCGTAAAGGCCTCTAGCAGAAGGATGATGAGCTAACGTTATAGCTTTTGCTGCCCGAGCCGAATAGCCCTTTGCACTTAATGCCTTCTTAAGATGAACCAACCGTGCAGACGAAATCTGTCTGGTGTTGGATGAGGCAATTAGCTGTAAGGGTGGATAAGTAGGTTGGACCACTGTTGGAGGGGTAGTGGATCGTTTTCTGCTATCTTTCTGAGCTCGACGAACCACCCTCTTGCTGGCCACCAGGGCCCGACCAAAGTCAGAGCAAGTATTCTTGTCTTTTTGATCTTTTGTATTACCCTGGGAAGTAGAACTGGTGGCGGAAAGGCATACGCTTTTAGTACTTCCCAAGGAATGCTGAATGCGTCCACCGCCCAAGCCTTCGGATCTGGTAACGGGGAGACATACGTTAAGAGTTGGTGATTTTGGCAAGTTGCAAACAGGTCGATGTTTGGTTGCCCGAACTTCCGAAGCAATAATTGGAATGCTTCCGTTTGAAGTTTCCACTCGGTGGGTGCTACCCTGTCTGGGCGTGATAGAGCATCGGCCAGAATGTTTCAACATCCGGGAATGTGCTGAACTATGAACCGTATTGTTCCCTGATTGCGCAGACACCACACCACAGTGCTGTTGGGCTGATTGTAGTTGATTCTGTCAATGGGATATGGCTAGAATTACGGCTTCCAACTCCAAATTGTTTGTGTGCCACTTCCGATGAGCGCTTGACCATAGCCCTTAGACTGTCTGGTCTTGTAGGTCAGCACCCCACCCCTGAAGGGAGGCGTCTACGAATAGTTGTAGATACGGGGACAATCCTGATAAAGAGACTCCTCCTAACACATTCGTCCACCAAAGGAGGTAAAGTCTCAGATGAGTCGGTAGCATGATGGCCTTGAGTGGATCCTGACTCCTGATGTAGGGATTCAGGAATTGTTGTATTGGGCGTAACTGTAATCGGCCTCTGTTGGTTAGGTCCTGGGCTGAGGTGACTAACCCTAACAACACTTGCCATTGGTGAAGTGTGCGTGGTTGACAAAGAGCAGGTTACAGGAGGTGTAAAATCTTGTGCCATCTGTCCCTGGGGACCGACAGGAGGTTCTAATCTGTTTGAAATAGTCCTCCTATGAACTGGAGTCGAAATGATGGAGTTAACTCCGACTTCGCCTCGTTGATTATCCAACCTAGTTGATATAGTAGCCTTCTGGTGAATTCCCGGTGGCATACTAACATCGGTGTGTGTTGATGACACCGGAGACAGTCGTCTATGTACGACTCAAACCAAGTGTTCCTCAGGTGTTGAAACGCAGTTATGGGCTTCATTATTCGTGTAAATAGCCACAGGACCACTGAAATGCCAAATGGGAGTACTGCCCACTGGTAGTGGACCCCATTGAACTGGAACCTGAGGAATCTGTGATCGTTGGGATGGATCGGTATGTGCAGATATGCATCCTGTAGATCGATACTGATCAAGGAATCGAACGCCTTATGCTGGTTCTGAGTAGTCTCAGTGTGATGAGGCGGAAATAGGGTGGATGCTTCAGATAACGCTCGTTGAAGACAGAGAGATTGTGTATCATTCTCATCTTGTCTGAGCCCTTCTTGGGTACCCGGAAGATGTGAGAATAAAACCTGTGTGTCAACGCTGGGGTGTGTATAATCTCTACGGCTCTCTTTTCCAATAGTAAGTCTATGTTGGCCTTTAAAGGGATATGTTGCTTTCTTGGATAATTCCAAGGGAGGGGAGCCGTGGTCAACGGAGGAAAAACCTCTATGTCTTGTTGGTAACCGTGGCATAGAATGTTGAGAACGTATTCGTCCCTGAGGATGCTCCAGTTCTTCCAAAATCGACTCAGTCTCCCGCCTACAGGGATATCTACAATTGGGACGACTGGGGGTAGGAGATCCCAGTCGTGACAGTCCAACATTTCAATGTTTGCCCCTCCTATCGCCTCCCTTACTGTGGTATTTACTACGTCGGGACTGATAAGAACCTTGAGGTTTCCCTCTGCCATGCCCTTTACCACGAAAAGAATCTTGCACCTGTCTTTCCTTAAGGGACTCACATCTAGGCCTGTAATTGCCTGACTTGCCTGATCGCTGGGGAAAATTCTGAGAAACATGCTCCAAAGCCTTGAGTGCCGTTTCATCCCTAGCGTAACTGGAAACTTTGGTATGCATGTCCGAAATCTGTTCGTTGAACAGAGATGAGGAAGACCAAGGTTGACGTAGCAATCTGTGCTTAAACTCTTAGTCCCAGGTAGAAAGGGCTAAATAAGACAGTCTCCAATGTGACAGTTATTTCTGCCAACGCGGCTTTAAGATGATTCCTCATATGGTCAATCTGACGCTGTTGAAAATCAACTATAGTTTGTAGGTGATCTAGTCGGTTAGGATTATCCTCTGACAGATCCTGCTCTACCGCACGAGTAGACGATGCTAATGCTGATAAAGGTTTTAATACCCTTCAAATTTCTGTTTCAATAAACGCAACTCTGGTCTCCTGAACCTTAAAAGTCGTAGGCACTTGACTAGCCTGCCATTCTCTGTATATCCTCATCCAAACTATGTGCCTGGTTTGCTGCCTCAAAGCCATGAATAGGAAATTCATCTTTCCTAAACCTGGGAGGCTTGAATGACGGCATAAGTGTTAGCCTGGTGAAGTCCTCATCCAAAGATCTTTACATCTGACATCATAGGGTCAATCGGAATCGATGTGGGATGTGTCCAAATAGTATCTTTTTTATCCACCCCACTACTCGGGGAAGGTACTGAAATGAGGCGGTCAGCTACCCAATCAGGTACTTGTGCCAGGCTAAGGTGAGTATTCCATTCAGTCGAGGAATCTCCCTCCTCACCATTAGAAAATTCTGATGAATCAGAACAATGTTGATGTGTAGGTCTAGATGGTGAACGACTTCTACTCCGATGTGAAGTTTTATCTCTGACCGAGGGCTTAGATGAACTGCCTGGCGACAAGGAATCATGAGTTGATGTCCAAGTACGAGCAGGTGTACTGGTACTACTCAACGAAGAATGTACTGTATTATGACTCACAATAGGAGTATTATATACATTAGTCACTGGAGTAGGTGGTAAAATATGTGCCATAGATGTAATTGATGCAGGTGTCTGATACATAGGTGTAGGCGCAGGATACAATTGTGTCATAGACTGCTGCCACATGGATTGTAGAAAATTTTGCATCCAATTAGTGTTTGGAATTGGCATAGGCGCCTGCGCTTGCATCTGCTGCGCTGGATACGTTGGTACAGCGCTAAGCTGATCGTGCACTGCTTGCATAATATCGTACGCTGATAGCCCTGGGGCTGATGTCATTGTAGATGCGCTTGGGTAGTAGGCATTGGCTCAATGGTGTAGACTTGAGTCTGGCTTGGGTTGGCGCTACCCCCGACAACGCATCTTGAGGCGCTGGCGCACTGTCTGCAAAAGTAACAGACGTAGAATTCTCAAAAGACTGCAAATTAGGTCCAGTTATAATACGCCCAACATTCTCCAGGAGAAAGGATTCCAGCGGCATGTGCACCTCCGCAGTGATAGTAAATGCCGACCTATTATCCCTCAAAGATAAAGGTTGCGTCATAATGATCGAATCCTGTCCCTTGCTCATTTGCGATAGAGACATTTTCCTTTTCTCACGACGTGATTGCTGCAAAATACGTTTTTGAGTAACCTGCCTATACCTCACGAAACCCGTTGGAGAGAGGTTTACACAAAAAAACACATTTAGAATTTGGTGCACAAATTTGCGTACAGGCCAAAGAACGTGGATGAGGATCTTTAATAGATTTTTTTCCACGACAATTAGTACAACGCGCAATCAGAAGTTACGCAATAATATACTAGAAGAAAAGGGACTGGAATTTACTGCCGTAAATAATAATTTATCAGCAAAATTTTCGAACGAGTTGAAAGTGTATAAATGATTGAATATACACAACTCAATGAACCGCCAAAGCTAGTAGTATTGAAAACAACATATGAAATATGCATACATACATAGCCGATAATTGTAAACAAATTGACTACCTGACAGGCAAACAATTGTAAAACAATTCAAAATGGCGGGGAACAGGTAGCACGTGGCGGGAAAATACATCAAATACAAATTCACAACATGTTGAAAGTAATATGAAAAGAATACATCACCCATCGCAGATGAATTTAGAATGGTAGACGAATTTGAAGGTCTAAATAAATCCAAAACCAAGAGCTCGCTGGAAACGTCCTAGCTGTGTTGCAACAAGCAGTGATGTGAAGAGTTGACCTTTGGTCACGTGAGGTCACGGGGACAGCGACGGCGTGGTGCAAAAGTGGGATTGTTGAACAGAACCTTCACCCTAAGACAATCGTCGGTACGCTGTCCCGGGTTTTTTTTGTTGCAAGGTAAACAGTGAATGCATTAAGGAGTAATGCAGGATAAGTTAAAAATATCCTATCTTACACTTTGTATTTCTCCCTTCTTCTTTGATCCTATGTGGGAACGTGCTTGAATCCTGTTTCGAGCTTCTGAAAATAAAAATAGCCACCCAGGCACCCCCTGCATCTCCATGGTTACATCCAAATGCTAGGTCAATTACGTGCCTCTCGTGTATGCAGTGCCTGCTTGAACTGACCATGTGTGCCCCTCTACCAATTTCTTTTGCAGAGCTTTATAAGGCTAGAGTAATGAGTAATGAGATTGGGGGATTGTCAGGTGGGCCTATTGCGTGTAAGATAGGATAAGTATAAAAATATACAATATATACTAAAATTTCCAAATTTTTAAACTTATCCTATCTCAAACTTTGCATTTTATCCCATGGCTGGATGATGGGCCGCAGATACCCTAGCCTGTATAGACTACAACTGTGAGATATGCATGAGGAAGTTGGCTCTAGACAGTGTAATTTTGAATTTGTTTAAGAATTTTGAAAAGCGTTGAGCATCTAAAAGACATGAACTCGTGAGCGGGAAAAAAACACACGATCAATTGGTTTTAACGATCCAGATATGTTACTCAAATGATACAGCATGAGATCGGGTATATATGCTGAACATTTTTTCCCGTATGTCATCGTATATATAGAACGACCGCATAGCTGCAAACGCATAAGCAAAACAGCAGACGACTTAAAATCAATTCTGGAAGGGCATCGATTCTTCAAACAAAGCACAGCAACTATCTCCCACGGACCATAGAGTGTGCTAGGTTTGTTAACTCTTTTAACGCTTTGTCATGGTTATCAAACACATTCGAGTGTATGAAGCGAACCAAACTGAGAAGAGTAAAGATCGACAATATTCCATAGCAATGGACCCTCGAACCAAAACCCTACATCACAGATACCTGAGGCAGAGGTGAGCAGAATAAACGTTCGAGACACCGATCTTTTGTTGTTGTTGTTTTTGTTTTGATTTTGATCGGCCGTACCGAATGATGACTTCGTAAATTAAGACTAAAAAGTCTCTACAGATGAGCTAATCCACCCTCCAAAAGGGACTCAATCTAGGAAACCCGAACAATATAAAAACACATAACACCACGTAAATGTTTAATGATTTATTCTGTATATACAATTGTAACCTGCAAGGATTACGTAGTATCAACAGTTCATGTTCTGTGTGAACTGGGGCGAGACAGGTCACTTCGTAAATTAAGACTAATAGGTCTCTACAGACGAGCTAATCCACCCTCCAGAAAGCAAGTATGCAAATTATTCATTAATCAACAACGCATTGATCTGACGTTGATTAATTAATAATTTGCATACTCATATATGCAAGGGGCCGACATATGGTTCTCAGTAGGAAGTGACAACTTGGAGACGATGGCTTGCGGTATATACAGTTTTACTTTACACATGTAGATATATACATACAAAAGACACTATGTGCCAGGTCAGCACATAGTGGTTGTGGTTGTTGTCTAGGTGCCCCGGAGCACCCAGCCTAACCTTAGCTAGGCTAAGGGTAAGACCTTTCTTTTTTTTCTCAATCTCTCTGGACCAAGGCTTATATAGCCAAGGTCACCTGACATTTAGTAAGTAATAAATATAAATGTAAACAGTAAATCATCAGTGACATACTTGCACATCTCATTCAGGATGGCAGAGAATGTAAACAGTAAATCATCAGTGACATACTTGCACATCTCATTAAGGATGGCAGACGGTCGATGTATACAAAAATGGGTATTAACAAATAGGATTAGCATCGTATAAATAACAGCAATTAAGTGTTTCAAGGCATATAGATGTCATGGCTCCAGGGTAATGAGCCTTTGCAATTAAATGTCCTTCAGACAATGGGTGTCGTAAATCAGTCGCTATGACAGAGCCATGTCAAATGGGAAATGCGTCGGCATTGAGACCTTGCCACATGATCGCCAACGCCTCGTGCTCCCAAGCCCGAGGGTCGGGGATTGGAGATACGAATCAGGATAGTTGAGGTTGAAGCGGGTGGCGAGGAGGTCTAATTCCGGGGCCCGATAAAGTTGGCAAATCCATTGGAATGATTGTGGATGAAGAGACCACTCGGTTGGTGATTGTCTGTCTGGTCGGGACAGGGAGTTTGCTATGATGTTGGATATCCCCGGAATGTGCCGAGCACGGACATGTATGTTGAGGGAGTCGATGAGAAGTGAGAGCAGGGACATCAACTTCGTGGACCCATCCTGTTGATCGACCACACTACTGCCGCATTGTCGGACTGGATCATGAGGGAGGAGGACCGGAGGAGGTTCAACCAATGTGAAATCGCGAGAATTGCTGTCTTGAACTCTAGATTGTGATGTGAAGGCAACGTTCTACGTCGGACCACCGCCCTGCTACTTGCCAATCTTGAAAATGTGCTCCCCAACCATGTCGACTAACAGATGGAGGGACGGGACGAATGGCGTCAAAGAGACCCCGTTGCAAATGTTCGATGCGACCAGCCACCATTGAAGTTGAGGGTAGAGATTGAGCGGTAGAGATATCAGCGTGTGACAATCGTTGATCCTGATCATTAAGAGGTCGCAAATGAAGTCGACCCCATACAGTGAGCGCCTGCGCCAATGTTCAGAGGCCCAGGAGTTGTTAAAATTGGCGCAGTTGAAGCGGCTGTTTGAGTGCTAACGGTACGAGAAGTTGAATCTTCACCCACCAGTTGTGGGGAACAAACATCAGACCCTGCTGAGTGTCGAAAGGGCTCCTATGAATTGGACACGTTAGGTGGGAATGAGAATTTTGTTCGTTGATTAGCCAGACGAGTTGTCTGAAAAGACTCATTGTGAAGGCGAGTTGTAGAAGGAGGAAATCGGTATCTGCGTGAACTTGAATGCAGTCGTCTAGATACAAATCAAACACAATCCCCCGAAAATGTAGCAACATCGAGATGGGTCGGGTCAGGCGGGTAAAAAGACACGGGGCCGAAGAAATTCCAAATGGGAGCACCTTCCATTGGTAACGGTAGTCTTGAAAAACGAACCGGAGGAAATGACTGTGCTCCGGATGGATGGTAACATGCAGATAAGCGTCTTGGAGATCCATTTTTCAACGGTGTAAGAGAATAATGTCATCGATTGCGGACTAATCAAAACGTATCCTTTCATAATCCATTAATCAAGTGTTTAAAACAGCTTACTTTGATTTGTTTATATATATTTTCGATGCTTCTCTCCGCCGGTGCAGCGATCGATAATGGCCGACCTATATTTGTGTACACACAAGTGACGTCACCATTTTTCGACGACAACGTGTTACGCACGAAAAGTTGGTATTGTCGAGTAATGTATGGAAATATTTACTCACCATAAATCGGGAATGCCGACACTGAGTGTTTGTCTTCATATGAATACTTGTAGCCCTTTCAAAATCAACTAAACTTTGCAAATAACAAGAATATACAGTCTGAACACCATCTAGGCTTTATTCCTCCTGTGATGTTGGCTGACAGTGGGGACAAAAGAATTCGCCATGTCTTCGTACAAATCGTACATGCGTGCAGAACTTCAAGTGCACCCAATGTCCACATGTAGGTCTCGTGCACTGAGCCCAATTCACAAAAGTTACATTTGTGCATTGCCTAAGTTCATCCGGCGTGAACAACACGTTTCACCATCTCCACTGTCGTCACTGTCGGAGGATTGTGAATCTTCAGTTATCACTGGCACTTGTCTAGGTGTTCTAGCCTTTCTTTTCCCCTTTCCTTTCGATCCATTTCCTTTTCCTTTGCGCTCTGTGCTTTCCTTTTCAGTTGTTATTTGATGACTATTGATTGAAGTGTGCTTTATTTTCTTTTGTGCTTCCTGATGTTCAATAAGTTTGTTAGTAACCTCATCTTCAGTAATGGGCTTCCCTCCAACGATTTTACTCATGGTTTTTCTGACTTTGGCTGTCTGGACATTCTCTAGAACCTCACCCCCTCTCTTCCCTAAGAAATCACGGGCTTGTGACAAATCTCCTGCTACTTCACAGAGTGTCTGCTGCTTGAATGTCATGGCTGGTGCTACTGCCTCATCTGTCACAACGTCTTTGTTATATGGAAAGAGGCCAGATCGTCTGAATGAAGACAAGATGTTGTTGGGTGTTAATGTGCAGGCCAAAACTTTGCCGGCAATCTTGCAAACATCGTATCTGGTGATAGCTTTGCCTCCTGACTCTCGCAGATGTTTGTGGCATGCAGCTGTCCATCCAGCTTCGACAGGTCCATAGCACCCAATGTCGAGCGGTTGCAGCAGGTGGCTTGTATGAGGTGGCAACACAAATAGGACTATGTTGTGCTCTTTCGCCCATTGGATGAGTCCCAGTGAAACATGGCTTCTGTGTCCATCATACAGAACAAGCAAAGGAGAATCAGCACTGTCACTTTTAGCATACTTCGCAAAGTGAGTCTTCATGTAACTATTGAAGATATCAGTGTTGGACCATCCAGTCTCTGAAACAGTTCCATCAGCACCTGGTATAGCTCCTGCCATCAAATCTTCTCTCATCTGTTGGCCAGGAAAAATGAAGAATGGTGGGATCGAACTGCCAGAATCTCCATTATCTGCAAAATTTTGTTTGCGAGATGCGGGGGTCGGGTTGTTGTTTACAACTCCCTGTGACCTCTGACCTCGCACGTGTTCTCGGAAAATAATGCGATAACATCGGCCGTTGAAAAATGGAGAACGTCGAATAATGGAGATGGGACGATATAATCGTTGGGATGAATGAGCATACAAAGGAGCGCGATCTACGTCATGCGAAAATGTGGTGGGGTTTCGAGGTACGTAGCGTTGAAAGTCTTCATGTTGAAAATGAGCCGTAGTTTTAAACTGCACTTTTTGGGGACAAGAACAAAGGGGGAATAAAACCCGGGGTCGCGGGAAGTGCGCCGAGACATTCGATAGCGTTTTTTGCTAGTAATGTTCCTACAGTGTCGATCAATGTTGGTAGCTGCCTTGGACGGACATGTTCTCTGATGGGGATGGAACATTGTAGCTGGCGGTGTGATCATCGGTAATCGATACTGTGATATGATCCTATTTCGTTTTAGATCATAGATTAATATCTGGTTCGTTTCTGGACGAGTTATGATATTGGTAGATCATCTCTCTCTCATGTCGATGACGCCATGTTGCTCACCTGTATTAAAAGTTTGAATGGAAGACTTGATGTGTTCTGCCATGGACTGAAGTATTACATGGTGGCAGCGGTGCAAAGAAGTCTACACATCACCGACTCGATCTTGTTCATGCCTTTTGACATGTTTTGAACTGTATCTACGTATCTGACAGTCGGCGTGCTGTTTCGACTACGCGCCATGTGGACTGAATCATGGATGTCACTGTGACCGTAACTATTCCCATCTTTGTGCATGTAACCAGTAACTATCAGTATTTGGTATACAATCAGAACATTTCATGAACGAACAGTGTACCGTAGCATATTTCTTCAGTGTGACTGATGAACTTTTTCACTGAGTATACACTCCTTAGCGCCAAGTTTTCTTGAGAAGCAATCGTAAAATCACCATGAGTCAAAACCATCACCTTGCATGGACTGGTCACACCCGGACAGAGGTCAAGCTTTTAAGGAATGTAAGCAAACTTTGGTTTAAGATTAAAGGTATCAAGCCAGAAGATCAACACAGTTACATTATTTTATGGTCTGGCAAGGAAGGTCTTAGAATGTTAAACACATGGAATCTAACTGATGAAAATTTAAACAATCCCAAGAATTTATGGCAAAAGTTTTCTTCTCAAATTGAACCTTCTGAAAATTTCAGAATTCATAGATTAGAGTTTCTTCATTACAAACAGAAGGACAATGAGACTATTGATGACTTTATCACAAGATGTAAAGCTAAAGCTATGAAGTGTTTGTTTTAGGACAATGATGCATTAGAGGAGAGAATGATTGAAGTTCTCATTGCTGGTGTTCCATACCAAGAGGTACAGAAAACATTGCTAGGACGTGAGGAAAAATTAACCCTCCAGGAAGCCATTGATATTGGTAGGAGACATGAAGCAAGCGTTAACCATATGTCACAGTTTAAGAATCTAGATGGTAAGGTTTTAAAAGCTGATGAGATTCAGCATGTTTGCTGGTTTTGTGGAACAAAACACTCTTTCAAATCTAGAAATGTATGCCCAGCAGTCAACAGTAAATGCAAAATGTGTGGTAAAATTGGGCATTGGCAGGCAATGTGTCAACAGGGAAGAGAGAGAGACCGTAGCATAGACGAAGACAGTGAAGGTGCCATCAACAGTCTAGGTCAAGGAGTCATGGACGACAGTCTCGTAGGAATGATGAACACATGTCACGACAGTCTCAGCATAAGCAAAAGACATACCAACATTCACAAAAACAACATGATATTGACTAGATGAGTGAGGAGTTTGAACATTTCCATTTTGAATCTGTTACTTTTGTTGATGAGGTAGCCAAAGACAACGTTGATGAACTGAAAGTAAACCAAGATGTTAAGCTGTGTAACCGTCAAGGCAGCCACACCTTAAAGGTTAAAGTGGATACAGGCTCACAAGGTAATCTACTACCACTTTGTGTATACAGAAGAATGTTTCCAGAATTTCTTGATGCATCAGGTTTCCCTGATCTGGTACTACAAAGGCTAGACATGTCAAGCTGAGTGCTTATAATGGTACTGAAATTTCCCAGTATGGTAGTATTACTTTACCATGTGGATTTGATGGTAAATGGTTGGACACAGAGTTCTTTGTTGCAGATGCGCCAGGGCCTATTCTGCTTGGATTACCTTCAATTCTTGCTCTGAATCTAATCACACCGAACTGTCCCACGAATTCAGTGCATAGCGTGGAGGAGTCTGCACCTATCCCTAACAAGGAAACCCTACAGAAGCTATACCCAGGCAGATTTGAAGGCATTGGTCAGTTTCCTGGAAAGTGTCATATAGCTCTGAAGGAAGACGCTGTACCCGTGATACATCCAGCCAGAAAGTATCCTATTCAACTTAAGGATGAGTTGAAATCTGAGTTGGAAAGAATGGAGTCTATAGGTGTGATAGCTAAGGTAACTGAACCTACCGATTGGGTGTCCTCACTTGCATTCAGTAGGAAGGAAAATGGCAAGTTGAGAGTGTGTCTTGATCCTAGTGACTTAAACCGTTCCATTAAGAGAACTTACCACAAGACACCAACCCTGGAAAAATTAACACACAAGTTCAGTGAAGCAACAGTGTTTAGCAAACTAGACGCTAGGCATGGATATTGCAATTGGAGCATCACCCTTGATGATTTTTAGAGTTTACTTACAACATTCAATACACCTTTTGGAAGGTACCGGTTTCTTAGACTTCCTTTCGGACTAAGAATATCACAGGACATATTTCAGGAGAAGATGGATTTGATCCTTGAACAGTGTCCTGGAACACTTGGTATCAGTTATGATACAGCAGTCTATGGAAAGACTGTAGAGGAGCATGATCAAAACCTGCATCAACTTATGAAAGTTGCAGCAAGATATGGTCTTATCTTCAACATTGAGAAGTGTGAGATAAGAAAAGAAAGGATCAAGTTCTTTGGAAACTATTATGATGCTCAAGGTGTACATCCTGATCCAGAAAAAGTTCAGGAAATTCACAATCTACCTCCACCTGCGAACACTGTTGAACTGTAGCGGGTCCTGGGGATGATACAGCATATGTCATCATTCATACCTAAATTGGCTGACTTGGTGGAACCATTAAGGATGCTGACCCACAAGGACAGTGTTTGGCAATGGACAGAATCACATCAAGCAGCATTTGACAAGCTGAAGACTATGATCTGTCTTGATGGTACTTTGACCCACGGAAGCCAACAGTCGTGCAAGTTGATGCATCAATGAAAGGTCTAGGTGCTGTGATCATGCAGGACGGATACCCAGTTGCTTATGCCAGTAAGGCACTCACAGACACAGAAAAGCGATATGCTAATATCGAGCATGAACTCCTTGCGGTGGTGTTTGGATGCAAGAGGTTTCATACATATGTGTTTGGCAATCACTTCACAGTTAAATCGGATCATAAACCTCTAGAGAACATTCAGCCCAAGAATCTAGCCAGCACTCCTCCTCGACTCCAGAGAATGATGCTACAACTTCAGCAATACGACTTCGAGATTAGATACAAACCTGGGAAGAAAATGATTCTTTCAGACATGCTGTCTAGGCAAAACCCAGCTCCAAGTCCAACTATCAGTATCGACAAAACCATTCACCAAGTTCAGTTCTCAAGTGAAAAGCTTCAGATGATCCGCAAGGAAACCGAAAATGATGAGACATTCAGTGCATGAAAGAACATTATTGTATCAGGGTGGCCAGAAGATCCAAAGCAAGTGCGAAAAATCGTTCGCCCATTTTGGTCTTGTCGTCATGAACTGTCAGTGGAGGATGGGCTGTTACTGAAAGGCGACAGGATAATGATACCACCTGCGATGAGGCGTGAGGCCCTTCAACAACTTCACATTGGACATCAAGGTGTTACAAAATGCCAACTTCGTGCTAAATCGTGCATATACTGGCCAGGTATCAACAAGGAGATTGAAGAAATATTGGCAAATTGTAACATTTGTCAAGAAAACCAAAAGTCGCAATCACATGAAACATTGCAGCCCCATGATATTCCACAGAGACCATGGCACACAGTAGCAATGGATTTGTTTCACTTCGATGGATGTGAAAATCTTTTGATAACTGACTACTACTCCAAATCAATCTTTGTACGCAGAATTCATGGACAGTGTACAAGTAGGGCTGTCATAGATCACTGCAAGCAACTGTTTAGCGAACAGGGGATTCCCAACAAAGTTGTTAAATTGTGGAAGTAGCATTTTACATGTAGGATAGTTTGCTTCAGTAACAATAGGTCAACTAGAAAGTGTTTTTACTCGTAAAAACATATGTCTCCCCCCCCCCCTCCCCTAACCCCCATTCATTCGTTTACTTCACGTTAAACCCCATCTCTTCATTCCCACCCTCCATTACTAAATAACAGAGACAAAAATAGAACTCCTAGAAATTTCAAACAACTAATGGGCACCACTTCAGGACTTGGTTAATATGTTACAACTTCATGAAATAATATTGAACAGTTTTTGAGTTATGTTCAAGTTATCTCCATGGAAACGAGAAAAAATAAAAATGTCAAAAATCTCTAAATAGCAAAAGGCACCACTTCAGTGCTGGGTTAATGTGTATACAAAGTTTCGCAAAAAAATATTAAACGGTTTCCGAGTTATGGTCCGGAAACCAAGCTTACCCCCATTCAGAGTCTATGTTCAAGTTATCTCCATGGAAACGAGAAAAAATAAAAATGTCAAAAATCTCTAAATAGCAAAAGGCACCACTTCAGTGCTGGGTTAATGTGTATACAAAGTTTCGCGAAAAAATATTCAACGGTTTCTGAGTTATGGTCCGGAAACGGTGGGAACGCCGACGCCGACGCCGACGCCGACGGGAACCGTGCCAAAAACAGTATGTCTCCCTCCATTCTGGGGGAGACATAATTATCTGATGATAGTACAACACATAAATGTGTTTCAAATTATTTCTGTATAAAAGTAACTATCACAGTTCCTTCTATTCAAAAGAAAGGGGATGTGATATGATCCTATTTCGTTTTAGATCATAGATTAATATCTGCTTCGTTTCTGGATGATGGTAGATCATCTCTCTCTCATGTCGATGATGCCATGTTGCTCACCTGTATTAAAAGTTTAAATGGAAGACTTGTTGTGTTCTGCCATGGACTGAAATATTACAGATACTTTTGTTGAAGCAGCTGCGACACGAAG
The DNA here is from genome assembly GCF_022045235.1 of Haliotis cracherodii. Lineage (NCBI taxonomy): Eukaryota > Metazoa > Mollusca > Gastropoda > Lepetellida > Haliotidae > Haliotis > Haliotis cracherodii. The sequence continues at coordinate 39,963,336 of NW_027266264.1, forward strand.
GGGTCTGCGAGCATGGTCCAAATGCTTGCAAAGATCTTGAGTCTTCCGTCTACGGGTGTGGCTGTAACGGGAACTGATGAGGGCGGAAGTTCCCAGTCATACCGATTTGAAAAGGAGTCAAGTTCCCCCTTGGGTCTGGTAGAGAGACAGATCAAACCGAGGAGGGCTTCAAGCCCCATTGACCTCTTCGACCTCTGACGCACCTTCGAAGGGGATTAGGCCCGGGAAGAAATAAGCTCACGTAAATCGCGCTGGGCAGAAACAAATTGGGGATATTGGCGATCCTTTTTCTGTTGATCCTGCAATTGTCTTTTCTGGAGACGTAGAAGGTCCACCTTGACCTGAAGGCTAGAATCTCTCTGCACGTCCTGTGCGACCTGTTGTATCTCATCAGCAAATAAGGAGCGGGAAGACCAGGGTTGCTGATACAGTTTGGCCTTAAATTGGTCATCCCAGGAAGAATGTTGCAGCACATCACGGCGACGAAGAGCCGTCATGGAGCCGGCGTTGTCAGTGAGGAGGTTCAAAATCTGTGTTGCATAAGCTTGTCTTGTGTAAGGTTGATTAATCCCTGAGTAAAGGCCTCTTCTTGGGAATGAGTAGAAGGAGAGACGGAGAGTGCGTCCATGGGTGGAAAAATAGTAGACAAGAATGGGAGGGTACGGCAGACTGTGGTATCCAAGTGCGTTAGGTCCCGATCTTCAACCACGTAAGACTAGGTTGAGCGCTTCTGAGTAGAAACGTCACTGTCAATATCGGGGGAGGTGACCGTAGTAGACATGCCATGAGTGCCTGTGTCTTCAAGGATAAATCAGGGGGATATGAAGACGATCTGGTAATCGACAAAAGGATGCGAAGGCTGTATGTAGGTTAGAGTTAATGTCCAGTAAGACTGATCTGGGAGGGAGCGTGAACTTCGATGAACTAGCCGATGGAACTGCGAATCCGGAGAACCTATCCGCAGCCGAAGTCGTCCGCTTTAACTGCAATTTATCAGCTATCAAATGCATGACCAATTCTGGGTCCGCTGGTTTTCAAAACTCCCAACTGAGGAAGGTGTTGACGAGGGATCGTCAAGAACGCCTGACGGATGTGAACTGTCAGTTGGTTTAGCCTGGATACCGAAATCGCCCGAAGTAGAGGCTGAACCACCCGATCAGGGAGGGGTTGAGCGGGAGGCAACCGAAAACAGAACAGGATCTGTAGGTTGAGGAGTCGATGAAGAATCCGAACGGTGAGGGCGGTCAATGGATATTGCTTTCACAAGAGAGTCAAACGATGGTTCCGAAGTCCCTGTGATCCCAACTCGTGGGTAGGATATGTGGACAAGGGTCGGGAGGAGCCAACCTAGAAGGATTACGATCGGGTGATCTGTGCGCCGAACGAGAATGGCTCCGAGAATGACTTCGACGATTACGTTCTTTATACGATGACGAACACCGATCCTGTGAACTGTGAGACGGGTAGGCGTAGCCGGCAGAAGAGCTGTAGTCAGGAAACCATGAGTAAGGGTATCTGAGACACTGGTAATAAGAGTCATGGTAGATCGGGTAGGCATCCCATTCTCCGTGACGGGCCGCATAGGTATCAACCGCTGACATGGTTCCGTGAGGATAGCCACTATGGTGGTAGTCAACGATGGATGACCAGTCTCTGCCGTAGAGAGAACTGTCGGACGGGTGATTAATTGAAGATGATCGGGAGCGGGAATGATAACGCTCATGGTAACTCGATCGAGAATGCCGATCCAGGGAGTGAGTTCTCCAATCCTGTGAGCTGGAATGCCGATCCTTGGAGCGGGAACGCTGATCCTTGGAACGAGAGCGCTGATCGTGGGAGCGGGAGTGCCGATCTGTCGTCTTGGAAGGTGAACGTCTTACTGAAGTGTGATGATCTAAAACGACCCGAGATGAAGTCATATCGACGGCCGTATCTCTAGCCCCCGCGAGGGCAGAGCGAGCCGTATCCAAGAGCAGGATTTTTTTATGGACTGGAGCAATTGGTCGCTGGTATAACGAGAGCGGGACCCGTGTTGGTCAGATAGACCAAGCGCACATTGACCTGAGTATCTGTGGAGTGGTGGTCTGTAAGGAAGCTGTCTGAGAGGGTGTCGTCTGTGACAGAAATTACAGGTGCGACAGGATTGTCTTTTAGGTGTGATGAGCTGGTACTAGCTTTGGAATCTTCTGCTTTGGAACGGTGAAACTTTAAAAGCCAAGGTAAACTTTAGAAGCCAAGGTAAACGATAAAAGCCAAGTTAGTTAGGGAATGACATTCCGCACATTGGGAACCCAGGGTGCACTGTCCCTGACAGTCGCAACATAATGAGTGGGGATCCGACGTGGAATAGGTACGTCTGCATTCTTTACAAGCAGGACGATGATTGTCCTTCTTTCCCATATTACTTAGGTAGAATTGGTAGAATTGGTAGAGGCGAACACATGGTCAGTTCAAGCAGGCACTGCGTGCACGAGAGGCACGTAACTGACCTAGCTTTTGGACATAACCATGTAGATGCGGGGGGGGGGGGCTTGGGTGGTTATTTATATTTTCAGAAGCTGGAAACATGATTCAAACACGTTCCCACATAGGATCGAAGAAGAAGGGAGAAATGCAAAGTGCGAGATAGGATAAGTTTTAAAATTAAGCATCAACCACCAATCTCTCAAAACGAGATTAAAAGTATCACTAAGAGTAAAATCCTCCAAAAGTGACAAAACCAATATCAGAAATCAAACTGTAAACTGAAACAGGTGCTCCAAAGGCACTCAAAAAAACAAAAAAATTGACAGGGTAATAATCAAATTACGGACAGGGCACACTAAACCAAACTCTCCACTACACAGAATCAGAAAACACCAAACAGGTAAATACCCTAACTGTAACCAAAAAGAAACACCTGAACACGCACTATTACTCTGCACACACCACCAACAACACAGACCAGCCCTCAAATACACAATAAACTGTAACAAACAATGTCTCTGGCAACACTTCTAAAACCACTAGGGCGGCCCAGTCGTCTAAGGTGCCGCGATTCGCTGTGCAGAGTTGCGTCCCTTGGGCACGCCAGAAACCTATATTGTGTGTTCAAATCCCAGTTCGGCCCGATTATGTTTCTAGGTTTGTCAGCACCATACTCGTGCTCGTGGGTTTCACCGAAGTGGTAAACGTCTGAGACCTGCATCACTTCCGGCTTTCCTCCCGCATTAAGCTGACACGCCACGATATAACTGTAATACTGTTAAAAGCGGCGTTAAACCCAACTCACTCACTCACTCACTCATTCTAAAACCACTAAACAAAGCATTAGGCATTTTCCTAATTAAAACAGGCCTACTAGGCCACATCTAATAAGATACAAAATCATGCTATCACCAATTTAAAACCCTAAAAAAAATTTAAAAAAACAAGCATGAAATACTCATAACCCCGACCAATATGACATGTTCGGTTGTGTGCAATGCATTAGCTCCTTTTTTGTAAATGGCCCAATTGCAGCACTAAAAAAAATTTTTACTGGTGTTGTTTTGCCATCTGCAGTTTATGATAGAATACGTACGGTAACTGTATTTGTAATGAGTAAAGATGAGACATATGTACGAACAACTTCCTTATTACAATTAGGAGCGACGTTTCGGTGTAGATTCTAACACCGTGATCAAGGAAGTGAAGTACAGAGTATGGTTGACAAGAATATATACAGGATAGGAGGCAGTGTTTATACAGTTGAGTAGGTTTAAGATCAGTTACACTGTTGTATTTGTAATGAGATGTGTTATTACTTAAACAATAATCAGAGAAGTAAGGGAGTTCTTACTTTACTTAGAAATCAATGAGAGCAGGGGTCACCATGAGGTGTACTGAGAAGTACAGCACCAATCATCTGATGATCTGAGTAGTAGACTGGAGTCTGGAATGCTACAGCACTGGCATGATCAGTAAACAAGAAGTCTAGTGTAGCTCCAAGACAGTGAGTTGGAGAGTGAATGAGTTGAGTCATTTTCCGCACATTAAAGAAATCCTCAAGTTTCAGTTTTTCACTCAGATCACAGTTGAAATCCCCACCAACTAGGACATGTTCACATTCATGCTGCTGGAAGAGATTCTAAAGTTTCAGCATGAAGTTAGTCAGTGAATGTGACAATCGTGTCCATGACACTTTTGTAGGAACATACACACAAGCAAAGCAGAACTTACCAACAAGAAAGGAAATGTATTCAATACTGCGGGATGACATTATGTGCCAAGTTTGGTGAAGAAATATGGTACGGTTTTAAAGATCTGCTCCGGAAATGAGGACAAACGCCATTTTCAGTCTAAGTCAAAGTCGTTGCCATGGAAATATAATTTTTTTTAAATCCCAAACTATCAAAAGGAACCAGTTCACCACTAGACCTATCTATGTGCCAAGTTTGATTCAGATATCTCTCATGAATTTTGTGTTCTGCTCAAGAAATGAAATGTGACGAATGGATGAAGGTACGGAAGGACGGATGGAAAGGCAGACGGATGGCACCCATTCCTATATCCCCCTTCCACTTCGTGGCGGGGGATAATAAAAAACTCCTGAGCCAATAGGTTTATGCAAAAGAAACTGACCCACAGCTGCATTGAGTGTTATTTTCTTCACTTTTATGTTGTGCCTTTGACCTTCAATTACATGTTAAATTGTTCTACATGTGCCATATGTGTGGCTCAATTTAGCTGTACATGCTACATGACCAAGTGAGTATGACTGTTGCGTTACTTACCTAAGGTAGTGATTGTGTTGGCGGCCAGGTTGAGGGTGTGGAGCTGGGTGAGGCCAGCCAGCTTGTGGAGTACTGTCAGATGATTGTGGGAGAGGTCCAGTCTCTCCATACTAACACACTCACCCAGGCAGCCAAGGTCACACACACCTATATTATACATAATACATAATAATTTCAAATAGAACAAAGTACATGTCCTCAATACAACATTGTATTTTCTAGAATTTTCCTAGATGACAGTTATGTATTATGACATTGAGATTTACTCACAAATAACTATAGCAACTAAATGAAAGTGATAAATCACTAATTCTACCATATATCTGAAAAACAATTAATTCTGAATAATGAATGAGTGGTTTCAAATCAAAACAAGAAAATTTGTAAAATCTAAATATTTTTTACATTTGTATACTTATCCTGCAATACTCCTTAATGCATTCACTGCTTACCTTGAGACAAAAAGCAGGACAGTGTACTGGTGATGGTCCTGGGTGATAAATTAATAAACTGTGTATGTGTCTGACTGTCACCCGAGCTTAAAAAAAAATATACTTTTGAGGTTTCTGAAGCCAAAGTGGGGAGGCAAGTCTGCAACAGGTGGGCCTTAAACGTAGTAATGCAGGATAAGTATACAAATGTAAAAAATATTTAGATTTTTACTATTTTTATGTTTAGAAACCTCTCATCCTTACTTATCCTGCATTACTCCTTAATGCATCTGTATTGGACTGTTTGGAGGAGGGAAACCTTCAAAATTCAGAAACCTCAATAATTCACACCTGTTTTTCGACACCAGTTGGTCGATAAACCGTGAAGCGGAAACGTTCAGTAAAACGCCATTAAGGTCGGGTTATTTCAATGTGAACATAGGAATTAAAGAGTAACTCCCTTTATTAGTAATAACGACCACTAGCTCACCAGCTAAATCTTTACTTACTACATCATAGAGCCTTTTAGACAATCAATTGTCTAATATTCTTCCACTGGAGAAATCTGAGTGACAGCACCAGAAATTGGAATGGCTCTGCATAGGGTGAGTTCATTATTTGCGTCGGGGGTTGGTAACCTGCTGGGCTATAACCAACGGCCCAAAACTTTGTACACCCTTGACGTCCTCGAGAGTCACAAAAACTGTGCCATGATTGTTTTAATAAAACAGTTGCTGTGTAAAGCCATGGTAGAGGCTAACGCCCTGATCTCATGAGGATTATTCGCTCTTGGACGATCCAGATTGGGGATGGAATACGCCTGAAGGATGATTGCATGTAATCATAGAGATATGGTGTTGCGACTAACTTCGGTCGTGGATGTAGTAGACACGGGTATAAATAACTGCTTCCTCGAACCACGCCTAGCCTTGGAACGGCAAATGAAAACTCACAGTCCCCTTACCGGACATAACAGAAGTTCACCCTCAACTTCTTTTCCCACAATAGTTGATATTGGTGGGATGGTGAAGGAACGATTGAGGTGGCCTGATAATTGATTTTTCGCAGTAAAATCACAGCACAACCCGAGATGAACCACTCCATGCGTCCCATGCTCAAAATGAACCCGGGTGATGTTGTTCTCATGTAGTGCCGCTGTGGCTAATGTTGGTTACCGTGACGTACTACGTAGAGAACGTAATCGTCCTTGAGGATGCTCCAGTTCTTCCAAAATCGATTCAGTTTCCCACCTACCGGGGAATGGACAGTTGGGACGGGGCTGAGGGCGGGACTGTAGTGACTGTCCAACATCTCTGTGTTTACCCCTCTTATCACCTCCCCTATATATATATATATATATATATATATATATATATATATACCATGATGGGGATTTCCCTCTGCCACGCCCATTCCCATGAAAGGAATCCTGAGTCTGGCCTAAATAAATCATATAAAACTGCGCAACATGTTGAGAGTAATATGAAGAGAATACATCACCCATCGCAGTTGAATTTTAAAATTGTAGACGAAAACTGAAGGCAGCGGTAGAAACTAATTGTTTTAGTCCACTTGTCCTTACAATGATAACATATAGCAAAACCCTTAAAAAGGGCAAATTTCTACTAGTCCTTATGACATCTTAACTATTGGGCAGTTTGGCAAGGACTATAGGACTAGTGCCAATTTCTAACACTGTGAAGGTCTAAATAAACGAGAGCTCCGCTGGTACTCGTTCTTGCTGTAGCGCAACAGGCAGTGATGTGGAGAGGTGACCTAAGGTCATAGAGGTCAAAGGACAGCGGCGGTGGTCGTGAAAAGTGGGACTACGAACAGTTTATTAATTTCTTCACCCAGGACCATCGCCGGTACACTGTCCCGTTTTTTGTTGCAAGGTAAGCAGTGAATTCATTAAGAAGTAATGCAAGATAAGTAAAAAGTCAGTGTTATCACTATCCCCCGCCATGGGGAACATAAGAATTTTGTTTGTTCATATAGTAGTGAATATAAACGAGTCCTATATAGCCTTAAGAAAAGATAGGCACTATATGTTGCTTTATGTCATCACAAAAACATATTAAACATGAAAATAATACACACTCTGGAAAAAATATTTTATGGCACCCCATTTCTCAAATTCAGTCTTGATAAGTATCTCTTAGACAAGCTAACTTCGGTAGTTTCTGAGAAAAAATGTCCCCGTGGCAGACACGATGCACTTTGTAAAATGACATGGATCAAGGACCATAACTGTGTTTGCTCAAAATCTAAAAACATACAGCAAGGGAAGTTATTTTGTTTTTCATAGATAAGCATGCAAAATTTTATTAATGTAACGTCAAAAGAGAAAAGTTGTCCCCATTGCAGACACTATGCTGTAAGTTGAATAGCATGGAGCAAGAGCCATAAATCTGAAAACAAATAATTTACAGCATCAATTTCCGAACTCAGCCTGGCCAAGAATCTCTTTGATAAGCTTGCAAAGTTTCATTTATATAACATCAGTAGTTTCTGAGAAAACTTGTCCCCACTGCAGACACTATGCACAATGTTGAAAAGCATGGAGCAAGGGCAAGTATATCTTAATATAAGTATGCAAACTTTCAGCCATGTAATTTCAGTAGTTTTGGAGAAAATTTGTCCCCATTTCTCCCCATTTCAAGCAGTATGCACTAAGTTGAAAAGCACAGCACAAGGGCCTTAGGCTGTAAGAAACTACTTAAAGAAAGTACCTTTCAAACTCATTTAAGATCATGACCAGTAATGTCAGTGTGTAAAATTTCATTTCTCCAACTTCAATAGTTTTTGAGAAAATTTGTCCCCTTTGAGAAGTGGGCGGACAGACGGACGACCTCCATTCCTATAGCCCTGGGCCTAGATTTTCGAAACGATCGTAGCCCTAAAATTATCGTAAAGTTATCATCAGGAAATCGTAGGCTATCATAGGCTATTTTCGAAACTTTCATACCCTAAGATATCTTAAGTTTATCGTAAATCTAAGATAGCTACATAGCTATCATACGTTTATTTTATCTTCATTCAAGATGGTGGCATATTTTGCCTTAGATATTTTGCCAAACAATTAGTCTGCTTTACGTTCAAACATTAACATTTCATTTTGTTAAACTGTGTGATTCAAATTGACACTTCGAAAACACGAAGCACACATCAAAGATTTCATTTCAGAAATGTTCTTAATCGCGACAGTGATCCACATGACTATGGAGTCAGTAGCTTACAATATATTTCTATTTGAGTCCATGCTGAAGAAGGGTGAACCAACATACCTTTTCGATAATTTGGGAAGGATAAAAACAGAAAGTGTCGGCAGGCTATAGTAATGACCGTGACCTTATTGATAACTCAGTTCATACTCTAACTGAGAGTAGTTTCCCTTTGTATTCGCCCAGCGAGACCTTGCTCAATGTTACAGTTTTCTTAAAGCGCAGCGTTCCGCTGTTTTATTTTCTGGATTGCGTTTGTGACAATGCTTTAGTCTTTATTTTCGCATTTTATAAAATCATATCAATCTACATGTGTGACGAAGTGCAAAACCATAAGCGTTTCTCATCAGGTTTTACATCTAAAATAGTGTGGGACAATGAACAATTGTGTGTGTTAACAATTGAATATAACTATACAGTGTAGTATTTATTGATTTAACAAGGAAATACATGTGATCAAATATGTTTATAGTTTATTTGTATAAAGTGTATATTTTTTTTTTTTTCTAGCAAAAGTAATTGTATTTTTTATATTTTAAAAACAACACCTAGGTTATCTATATTATTGAAAGACAAATATTTGATAACAAGTGATTAAAAACTGTCTGTTGAACAATTGCATTCTTCAAAAACAGGTGATTAACATTAATTCATTAAATACAACAATTTATTGAAATTTTGACAGCAGAAGTTAAGCACAGACTTTCGCATTGAAAAGTCAAATAAAGAATGGGTTTCCATGCTTCTTCAGGTTTAAAATGTCGTCAAAAAGTATCATAGTTTGAACATCGACCAAATTCACTTTCCAATATATGTTCGCAGAAAACTTTTATTGAATAAATTTATTGATCAATATAAAATAGGCAATTTCAACACAATAATCTTTGAATTTTGCATTCAATATCCCGATTTTAAAAAAATGATTGATTTTAGTCTTTTTAATATTTAAATGTACATCTACATGTTTTATGTTAAAAAAATGTATAGATACTTGAGACCATTCCAATCTCATTAAAATCAGATTTTAGTTCTTGCTACCGCTAAACAAAGATCTGAGGACATCACATTTAGGGGTCACGTCAGAACGACTTTTCATCTGACCGATCAGAGTGTCGCTTACCAGATCATGAAAGTGACAGTCGGAATGTGATTTCTAATCATGCAATCTCAAAAACTTTAACACAGGGTATTCCGAACGATAGTTACAGGTTTAACGACTGAATCCATACAATCTATTAGCCATTCCAGAATCTTCTTTTGTTCAGGTTTCACATTTTTATGCAATATTTTGTCAAAATATGTTTCGAAGCATAGTCGCCAATTGGAAATTAGTGCCATAATGCACGAGAAATCTGCCTTCTGGATTGGCTAATGTCGACTTCTTGTCAGTCCTTCCATTGGTCGGTCAAATTTCGCGCAAGGTCAGTCTGACGTGATCTGTAATGGGATGTCCTCAGATCTTTGTTTAGCGATAGCGAGAACTTAGATCTGATTTTAATGAGAGTTAGACCATTCAGACAATTAAATCTATTCCAGAACGTAGTTCGATGATGTTTGGCTTGTCTGACAGCATTGCTGAGGATCATTTATACTAGTATTTGTCTGTTGACCCTATACTTTACAGTGATTTGACACATTTACAATGTATTTCGCTCATCGGCCGGACTTGAATGAAATCAGAAAAATCAGTTTATTAACTCTACTAGTTCAAAAGGATAGAAAAGGACTACATTATATGTATGTTCTAGTTAACTTGTGGCGTGTTCCCTGAGACAACATAACTTTACAAATCCTATACTATCTCTCTTTGCGAACGAAAATTAGTGTCACTTTTAAATTTTGGAAAGAATTATGGATCTAGTTAGACCCAGTATACATCACATAACATCAGACTTGAACATGCATCTTAAATGCTTAACGCCGGCTGTTCGATCAAAGGTCTCGTCTAGTCATTGGCATTTAGAATAATGTACCTTACTTTCGCCCTTGACCTTGTAAGCAATGTGTTCACATGAAGTTCAACATGGAGGGAAAGTAGGGAAGTATCTTTTTGCACATTATTTCAATTCTAATAGCTATAGCGTGGTAACACTACACTTATTGATTATAACATTTATTGGTTTTGAAAAATGTCTTTGCATAGCACACGAGTGCTATTTGTGTTCGGGTAGTCATGGCATCTTTTATCATAATAACAAAACGTCTACATGTTGGTCATATGTATGATTGTACGGAATTTCACTCAAATAGTTGCGTGTTAAACAATGTGACCTGACAATGTGATCCTGAATTCCGTGTCACTTCTCCATGTTGTTGTTATTGTCAGCGGCTGGAAAATCCCTGTGATGTCATTGGGAAAAAACCCGTTTTTTCAATCTCTGACACAAATGAGTTCTCTGTCAGAGTTACGATAGCTATCGTATCTTTGTGTGATCTGTGACAGGTTTACGATAGTTTCGAAAATCTATCTTATCTTAACCTTAACATATTTAACTTTAAACATAAGCAGTTTATATTTATCTTAGCTAAGATCTTTTTGAAAATCTAGGTCCAGCCCCACATCGTGGTGGAGGATTACAACCACCTCCGATTGAGTCAGCTAAATTGACAACTGCTTCACCATTGAAGCTAATATTCAAAGAAAAGTATTTCTTTCTCAATCATTGTTGGTAGACAATGTGTAATAACAGTAGGTAAAATTGTGTGTATCTTCCCAAGTTTTCACTAGACTTTGATACCAGTGGATACTCTTGCCTCTGGAAGATGAATTACATGTTACTAATTGCAAAGTTGCAGTTGCCACACTATTCAAAGTATTTGTGGCAACACATTTTGAGCAGAAAACAAAATAGATATCGACAAAGTGCATTTTATGTTTAACGGAAAACAGAGAACTCGACAATTGGTGCCTTACAATATACTACTGTAACATTGATGTCATATTTTGTGCATAACAATGAGCGATGTTGTCACAATATAGTGACATGCGGTGTAGAACTAAATCTTGCAAAGCTTCCTTAATGTTTTAGTGATGTTTCAACAAAAAGACAATATTTGAGCATATATATATAGCATCAGAAAGACTTTTATTCCAGTTTCCTGAATTCAGACTGATAACCGACTCCTGACATTTGGCCAAATTAAACATTTGAAACCTCAAGATGTGCATTCGTGTACAAATAAATCTAGCTTAGTTATACCTACAGGTAACCTAGCTCATCATTAAACACACAGTATGTTATCCCCTAACATATGAAAAAGAAATTTGAGTTGAGTGAAACTAAACATTAGAAGTGTACCTGTGGCTCTTGTACTCACCTACATCACGAAGAAAGAGTGAATGTATGCTTGCAAGATCAAATTCTCCACTGCGAGTCTTCAGGAGCTGCTTGCTGACTTTTAAATCTGAACCAAAATATAATTACTCCTTTAAAAATGCTGCCAGTCAGTGACTTTAAAAATAATGTTAACAGGCACATTCAACAAATAAATTAAACTATTCTATGCACATGGGTTATCAAGCTCATAAGCTGACCTGGAAAAATTCAACAAGTGAAAAATGATTAATAATGTTGTACCATTTTAAACAAAATGATAATATAGAGAAGATAAATCAGGGATTTTGTAACAGTTTCCTGTATTCGTTTGTTCGCTCTATCGTGTTCGTTATATGGGTCATTCTCTAAAAAAGTAACATTTTGGCCTATGAAAAATCAACAAATCAGAATTCATTTTTGAAATGTTTTTGTTGAGCAGATAAACAACATAACAATTACTGAATACAAGTTTAAAATATGCAGGCTTAATATGTCTTATTTTCCTTTTTGCAGAAAACTATTTCTGGCATCTCTGTACCAAATGTCTGTGCTGTTACCGTGCATAAAATTCAGTTTTTGTCACCAAACATAAATCTAAAATGAATAAAATTTATGATATGGTTGTTGCATTTTGGCATAGTTCAAATGTCAAAAGCTTTAAAATTTCATTTATTGGCTTTACTATACTATTAGACTGTAAATATATGCATACAATGGAATTATTTGCAAAAAGATGTACGATAAACTTGTCTACTTCTTACACTGAAATGGAACTACCATAATTCTATAAGGTAATAATAGTTATTACACTCATTTTATGAATTATATATATTTTTGTCAGCAGAGTTAAACCAATTTTAACTTTTGAGATGGCAGAAACCTGGTGACAGGAAAGACATTCATGGTAACAGGACAGACAACATGGTAACAGGAAAGACAAAATATTTTGTAATTGCCAAAACTAAAATAACTATTTCTGTGTTCTGTGTTTCAGAAGTAAAGGTAGTCAAAAAAAGGGAAACTCAATGAATGTGCATATCAAAGTGTTAGGTGTATTTTGTATCTGACCTTAATTAGATAAAAATGTGAGGTTTGGTAACAGCACAGACAAGCAAAAATTCATAAACCAATATTATGTGGAATTGCTCATCTCAAAAATAGAACTTGATCAGAAACTCTACCAACAACCTTAATGGCACTTTTTGAGGTTATTGTTGCTTATTCCAAGCATAAACCTGTAAGGAAACGAGAATAGTCAACTTTCAAAACTTCAACAGTAACAGCACAGACAAAGTCTGATAACATATTTGCACTTTTACCAAATGATAGCATTATATGATAACATTCAGTAAATCATTCTTGACCTCATTCATGTGCACATATAAACACAGGTTATTGTTTGCCATGAATTGTTTCCAACATATCTTCCCACAAAGAAGACTCAACACAATAGTCAGAGGACAGTGATATTTTGGAAGGCTCTGGTACAAAGCTAACTATGTCCTCAAATTGGTATCAGCATTTGTCTTTAAGTTTGCGTGGCCAGAAGAAACAATTTGCATTCCCGTGCTTTCCCGCGTTATGCATATATTCCACAAAAACTTCACCTAGCTCTATATCTTCAACATAACCAGGATATGATATGTTATACACAATGACAACGAATTTCCCGGGGCATTCATTTGTATCAACTGGCTGGTGTATTTCCTTTTGTCTTTCCATCTTATCATCATCTGAACTTTGTACCATTTCCTTACTTGTCTTTTGGTGAATTTCATCATCATTCAGACTCTCCATTCTGTCAACACACACCTCCACTTCTCTCTTTCCCCGACTCATACACTCCATTCTGTCAGCACACACCTCCACTTCTCTCTTTCCCCCACTCATACACTCCATTCTGTCAGAACACACCTCCACTTCTCTCTTTCCCCGTCTCATACACTCCATTCTGTCAACACACACCTCCACTTCTCTCTTTCCCCGACTCATACACTCCATTCTGTCAACACACACCTCCACTTCTCTCTTTCCCCCACTCATACACTCCATTCTGTCAGCACACACCTCCACTTCTCTCTTTCCCCCACTCATACACTCCATTCTGTCAGCACACACCTCCACTTCTCTCTTTCCCCCACTCATACACTCCATTCTGTCAGCACACACCTCCACTTCTCTCTTTCCCCCACTCATACACTCCATTCTGTCAGCACACACCTCCACTTCTCTCTTTCCCTCATGCACAGACACGGTGTTTGAAGTGATCATGTAAAATTACTTTCATTCAAAGTTGCTAAATATGTTACATTTCTTAATTATGTACAACAGTAGGGCGAGCAAATTGAATAATTGTTCATTATTTGTGTCAACTTGGTAAATAAATCAAATGTCTTTGCTGTCACTGAAAAGTGTCTGTGATGTTACTATTAAATGTCTGTGCTGTTACCAAAGTTCTACTGTGCAGTGTAATCAGTGTTTATTGACCCAAATATTAATGGAAATTCAATTTTTCCGGTAACTAACAAAAGCCTAAGAGATAGAGTTTTAAAGACACTGAAACATTGAACAAAACTTTCTCAAAATCTCTATTAAACACTAAATGTCTGTGCTGTTACTGTTACGTGTCTGTGCTGTCACAGTCACTCATAGACACGGTGTTTGAAGTGATCATGTAACATTACTTTCATTTAAATTTGCTAAATATGTTACATTTCTTAATCATGTACAACAGTAATGCGAGTAAATGAATAATTGTTCATTATTTGTGTCAACATGATAAAAAAATCCTAAAATGTCTTTGCTGTCACTGAAATGTGTCTGTGCTGTCACTATTACAAGTCGGTGCTGTTACCAAAGATCTACTGTGCAGTGTAATCAGTATTTATTGACCCAAATGTTGATAATCTTCAGATTTTCATGCAACAAACAAACATACAAAATACATTACCATTCATGTTTTCTTTGTCTTTTAATATATATATGTTGAAACATTTATTGAACACTATATGTCTGTGCTGTCGCCTAAATATGTCTGTCCTGTCACTTTTTTTAAGGTGACAGCAGAGACAGTGACAGGAGAGACAAACTATGACATAATGCCAGCTTAGGACAATGACTTCTCTCTTGCACTAAAAAAAGCACACTGGTTGAGTTCCATTCTGACAGTCAAATATGCTCATTATATTTGATTTTTATAATAACAATTCCGGAACCCAAAATGCATGGTTACAGCACAGACACCTACAAAAAGTACACATCAAAAGACAACATTTACCAGTTATTTTAAGACACTGCACCAATATAAATTGCTTGAGCATATGGTGCCATGATAGTACTGGAAAGGAAGAGACCTGCAAAGACCTTAGCCTTCTGGCTTACCAAAGGAGCAATTATTATTTGTATTTGTACTACCTGGTGACAGGACAGACACGATTACTCTGGACACGATTACTGTTTCCAAAAATAATGATTCCAAGTGGAAAATCATCAGCTTTTCTGCTGTTATCTGCCTTTCATGATGTCATGCTACATAAATCACCAGGGCTTTGGGAAGTATTTGTTCCCAGAGACTTAAGATAATTTGAGAAAGTTTGATTTTTTATTTGTGGACAACAAGTTTCTGCACATTTCTGCACATTAAAGGTATTGTTCTGGCTAACATAAGGTTATAGCAGTAATTTGATCAGAATATTGCATAAATCTGATAAATATCTTCATTGTCAAGTAATCTGAAAACAGAATTATGAGTTGTTTTCAAGAAAATTCATTTGGACAGGAAATGTTACTTTTTTAGAGAATGACCCATATACGTGTTCTGACTACTCCCTGATCTGGCACACATTAATTAGTTCTATTGTATTATTAAATATTCAAAATATATTCATATTTTCCAATTGTTATACATTATGAATTTTGCATTACATATGAAACATATACATAACTCTTGAGTTTCAACTTCAGAATAAAACAGAATTTCTTGAAACTGGCTACAGGTTTTATTTAAGAATTGACCTTCACTTTGTGTGAGTTCATTGGAGTATGAACCTTCACAGAGTGAGGGCCAAACTGTATGAATGTCGGAGTTTCTGACCTAGCTCTATATTCCTAAAGTTGATAAACAAAGATTGTCTTATTAAAGAATATTTTTTACATTCAAGAAAATAGTGAAAAGCATTTAGCATGGGGAACCACAAAGGCAAGAAATAGTCTGACAAATTACCCCTAAATAAATCATCATTTAGAATGCTACATCTATGCCTAAGTCTTGTGTGGATGATGTTAATTTGAGGCTTTCCATAACTGAAATAATTTGGAGATTTAATAACATTTGGATAAATTTTTGTTTTTAATTCAGCTACAGAGATACTATTAATATTAATTTGTGAATTCCATTGTTTTAAAGAGTCTATTATTAATGATTTCTGAAATGTACTTGTTCTGGCAAAACGTACAGTCATGTTCTGTTTGTTACGTAGGTTATGATTTGAAGCAGCTTATCTATTGTGGGGTAACAAATCATTTAGATATGAGGGACATTCATTTATTATTATTATTTTGTGCACTGTCGTAAGATTTTTAATTTTTCATCTCTCTTTTAGTGGTAGCCAGCCGGTTTCAAAATATAAACTTTCTATCGAGGCAAATTTGGTCAAATCTGTCACAATTCTCGCAGCGTCAAGTTGTATTAATTCAAGTATATTTTCGTTATAAGCAGAACAGTTGTCCCATACATGAGTATTCATGAATAGGTCTTATAAATGTCAGATAGATTTTTGACAGATTATATCTATTTAATTTATATTTAACTTTACGCATAGCTGAAACCATTTTCGCTGTTGACCTAGCAATAATTGAAACGTGCAGTCCATTTCGTATCTTGAGATAACGTGCCCCCCAGATGTTTGTGGATTTCAAC
Organism: Haliotis cracherodii; assembly: GCF_022045235.1. Lineage (NCBI taxonomy): Eukaryota > Metazoa > Mollusca > Gastropoda > Lepetellida > Haliotidae > Haliotis > Haliotis cracherodii. The sequence goes on from NW_027266264.1 coordinate 39,979,980, forward strand.
ATGTTCAATGGCACTGTTATCATAGCAAATAGTTGGATAATCCTGTACCTGTTTGTGACTAAAAAGCATGTATTTTGTCTTGGTTGGATTAAAGTTTACAAGCCATGTGCTTGCCCAATGATAGAGAGAGAGAAGGTCTTGATTTAGTCTGTCTTCAATTACGACCATATCAGTAGATGAAGTTCCTATACATGTATCGTCGGCGAATAACCTAGTAATATTTTGAAGCTTATCAGTAATATCATTTATGTAAACTAGAAATAGGAACGGCCCCAGTACAGAGCACCTGCTTTAGGAATGTTTTACTTGATAAACTACCATTAATAAATACTCTTTGGCAATGGGCTGACAGATAACTAAGACACCAAGCTAATAATTTACCAGTTATACCATATTGTTGAAGTTTATGCAATATACCTTTGTGCCATACCCTACGGAATGCCAAAGAAATATCATAGAATATCATACAAAAATATCTATGATCATCAAGTGAATTAAAAATATGATGGTAAATTTCAATTAATTGATATGTAGTACAATTGTTTGGCATGAATCCCGATTGATATTTGGAAAGTAGTTTATTCTTCAGAGAGTAATTATACATTCTTTTAAAAAAGAGTCTTTCAAATAATTTCCAAAGACAAGATAACAGTGAAAAAGGCCTGTCGTTGGAAGGGTTGGATTTATCTCCCTTTTCGTACAAAGGCATTACATTAGCAATTTTCCACTGTGATGGGAATATGCTTTGTTCAAGAGACAAATTAAATAACAAGCGTAAAGGATTGGCTATGGATAGTGATATATATTTAAGTAATCTTCGATTCAGGTTGTCGGGACCACTTGCTTTATTTACCGGTAGGGACTTTATGAGATCTGTTATTTCTTGACTTTCAATAACGGTATAATCCAATTCATGTTCACATAGTTTAACAAATGGTGGTAGTGAGGCGCCTTCATCATCAATATAATTGGAAACTGACGTAAAATAATCGTTGAGAGCTTCAGCTTTATCAAAATCAGAAAATGCTTCTGGTACAGTGTTGTTGTTAGTGACCAGAGGTGGGATCACGGTGCTGGCTCCAGACTCTTTGATCAAGTGACGTAAAGGTTTCCAATAATTAGAACTGTTTTCCTTGATTTGTGCAGATAATAATTCATTTAAGTTAAGATAAAAGTTTTCCTTGGCAGCTTTCTTCAAATTGTTTACTTTATTTCTTTGTTTTCTATATTTAGATAAATCGTGTTCCTTGCATGTTCGTATAGCTTTTTTACTCAGTCGATCTCTTATTCTTATTTCTCTACGTAGTTCACTATCAAACCATGGTTTATCTTTTGGCCTTATTGTGACAGCACGGCTTGGTATGCATAAGCTTATATAGTGTTTAAATGTGGACAGAAAAATATCACATACTTCATCCACAGACTCGCAGCTATTAAACATGCACATCCAATCAGTTGATTCAATCAATTCATTTAACTTCGCATAGTCACCATCTTATAAATTAGAACCTCTCTCACATAGGATTTTTTCATGTCAATGCAGTTCGTTAGCGAAACAACAACTCCCTTGTGGTCACTTATATCCGTGCTGAAGTCGACAACACTCGACCCTTTACAATTGCAATCATCACTGATAACAATAGGGTCAAGCAGAGTTTGTGAATGCTGAGTGACGCATGTCAACTCTTTAATTACATTACGTAAACTCTTCCTAACTAAAATATCATGCAGTTGGTGAAGGTTGCTGTTGAGTAAATCTTCGTTAAAATCACCGAGTAGAACAACGTAAGGCATATAATCTAGAGCAGTTTCAAGTGAGTGTTCTAGCTGATACCAATACAACACAGGGGTGTTAGGTGGTCTGTACCACCCACATAATAATATTCTCTTCTGAGGCAAGAAAACCCCAAAACACATATTGTCATAATTGAATGATTCTAAATCTTCCCTAAGTTTAACATACAACAATGCCGAGAAATATACAATAATACCACCCCCAAAACAATTCCTATCCCTCCTATAAGGAGAATGATAAAGGTCTATTTTCAGGTCATTGTATTTACAGAATCATCAATAAGAAAAACGTGTGTCTTTGTAAAACATACAATGACATATTCAGAGATTTGCTCAGAAATACGAGGTAGTTTATATCGGAAATGTCTTACATTTAAGTGGAATATGGATATTTCCTTATTGTGCGAGTTTACTGAAACAGGGCCAGGATTTTGCTCAACATCTCCAGCAATAATAAGAAGTAAGATGAGGATTGGTATAATATTGGAGTTAGTGAAAGCCTGTCCCGAACAGAGGTATATTTGAACAAGACTGATGGATAAATAAAAGTGTTCAAAACATCCATGGAATAACCAACTAAAGTAGGCAGTGGATGATGGATTGATAATGCGGAATTTTTCCCTTTTTTAGGTGAGTTGAATAACATTTGTTGTAATGCAAACCTATTGATGCGCCCTCAAATCAGTCATTGGCTAAAACAAGAAATAGTATTATCCAGGCAACGGCACCGACAGGTTTGCTATTGATTATGTTTTGTGAATTGGAGTAAATTTGTCTATTCCAAGTATGAATCGTACACCAGATACAGTATCTCAAAGTTCTATAATTAAAACTTGTAAAAGTAGAACATCATTGTACCACTAAACACAAAATAATAGCTATATGACGGCAGTCTGTAAATAATCGAGTCTGGACCTGACAACCCGGGGGGGGGGGGGGGGTGCAGCTGCCTCCCCTGGCTGGCTACGGCACTGAAGCATTTTCATAAATGTAATGATGTGTGAGATAAAAGCAGATATAATATTGTATGGGCAATGGCAGTTCGTGTTGTGGTCAATACATATGAATGTGTTAGAAAAATGACATGAGTGATATAAAAGAAAAATATAGAGCTGTATCTCATATTGAGTGCACAGAGCTCGATCTCATATATAAATTAACCATACAATTGCGACTTTCAAGTCTCATAAGCAAAATCCAAATGCCAAATGTGAAAACATACACCGTATTCGACCAATACTCGTCCAGGGCACTCTCAAAATTAGAAATATTTGACGCAATAAGCGCCCAGAGCCCTCTCAAAATTAGAAATAGGGGGCTCTTATTAGAATTAGAATTCTTATGTAGTACACACATCCTGCATCTGTATGAAGAAATGGGCATCCGAGGTGACCATGCCTATGTTCCTCTGCGAATCTCAGCAAAATGTCATGAATCAACAAAACGTGACTTGAAAAAAGTCATCCCCCTAACAATGAAAAATATTTGTCTAAAGATTCAGTTGATCTCTTTTTTTTCCCAGTTTCTAAGAAGAACTTCCGAAACCTTTTCTGCTCTCTCGGCAAATAATTCCATTCCGGTTCAACGGAAGATTAGAAACACGCGACTCTTGAGTATGAGCACCAATGCTATGCTTTCATTCCTTCGACATTTTATCCGTTCGCCTTGCTCTAACTGGATGAATTTGATATCATCTCCTCTGATCCCCGACCTTACTAAATTAGGCTACTGTAATTTAATCATTTTTTTTAGTGCTCTCCTAACCACATTCCGGCGCAGTGATGACTGGCCGCATGGATCCCTTCGTTTGACCTCTGGTCAGGAGAGTCTTCGATCCCCTCGTCTCGAAGCTAGAAATCATCATGAATCTGTCAAAAGGCGACTTCACCTGATGCATCGGTCATGTCTCCCAGAGTTCTGACAGGCTGCTACCCTGCTATTTTTATATGAATATTTCATAAGGAATGGACATTCAGCAAACAGCTTCAACAATCAGCGTAGATACAATGCAAACAAACAAAATGCAACAAGAGTGACGTCCCTTTTTGAAAAGGAGGTAACTTCCTGCTAACCTGGGCCCCGTCAAGGCTGGGCCCCGTCTCTAAAATCACGAGCCGGTACAGGCCAATGAGACGATGGCTGTGAACGCCTTCGAAAGATTAGACTACACTATGTTATGTAATGTTTCATGGGTAATGCCGTTTTCGCCAGAGAAATCGGTGACGTTTTGCTGAGGTGCCGTTTTAGCCTGCACCCATGTTTCATTGGTCGCTATTTTTTTATGAAGCGCTACCCTTCTACAAAAAGCCTCCACTGAGAAGCGTCACAAACTTTAGTCATTTTGTTAGATGTGTCACCATCTGGTGCAGGAAAGACCTTCAAACTTTTAATTGTACTTAATTGTAGGCAAAATTATTTTCTTTATGCATTTTACGTACATGATATCAATATGTAAGAGAAATAATACTGAGTATTGTCTAGTGTATTCTTTGCATGAACATTTCGCATGGTTCTCGAATACACCCCAAAATTGTGCAATGCGAGAAAAATATTTATTATACACTTGTCAGAAAACTTTGAGCGCATAAAATATTCGCATGTTGGAAATTTATATATGTCGACACATGTAGATCCACGCATACAATATAAATGTCGCATTGAAAATATTCCTAACTTTGCCTTTCCATTCCATGACATCAAAAATGTTTATGTTTACGTGGGTTGGTGTTCCATTTAAAGAATAAAGAATAACTCGTAATATATATGATGTGACTCTTCTGACAAAATAGAAATGTGTTGTAAGACTCGTGTGTGGTTGCAATATATTTATTGGATGATTACGTTAAAATGGTGAAACTTCTGTTGAAAACATTGTAATTGGAAAATAGCAAAAAACATGAAATTAAATGTGTAAAAAAATGTATAAAAGATATCCAAAATCTACATACTAATTACAACTGTAAACAGCAGGATACAATGATCGTTTGTGCTTTCATTCAAGGACCTTCGGCTCAAAGAAATTACCAAATATGTAGAACAATGTTGGTGTATGACTTCATAACATTTTTAGGAATTTTGTAACCCTTCATTGTGGACAAGGTGTAAATGGACCTCGTTGCCGAAAATCTATAAAATCTTCAAATATCAATCAATCAATCATAAATCCAAGATTGCAGTCTGCATTTTATATAATATTTACGTTAACTGTTCTTAGGACTTTGTTGTCCTGTGTGATTTACGACACATCTTAGAATAGCGACCGTGACAGTTACATTGTACGGAAACAGTGTAGCGCCAGCGCAGCATACCCAGGAAATGTCTTGGAGATCGCTGATAAACATTCGTCACCACTCGCCCCTTTCCGTAACCTGCAAGAAGAGTTGGTCACGAATGCGCTGATAAATTGAGCTAACCGATTCTGAGGCGTGATATAGCAATTTCAATTTTCCTTTAATTTGAGTATGAGTTTGGCTTTTGTTGGACTTTGGGTCGAATTTTGTATAGCCATCTGCCGATCTTACTTGCGTCCCATTCGGCTTGCCATCTTTCTGCTATGGAGGCTTTGATTTTGCTTTTTATCTCAAAGGGAATAGGCTGTATATCTGTTTTGTCTAGAGTTAGCTTCGCCAGTGAGTCTGCTTTTTCATTTCCATGAATATCTATATGAGAGGGGATCCAACACAGCTCCACCTGTTGCCCTTGGTCCGATAGTTTTGTACATTCTTATAGAATATTGTTGACTGTGTTTGGCCTGGAGTTTGAATTTCTGCCACTGATGGCCTGAAGTGCACTTAGCGAGTCTGAGGACGACTGCCTTTGCTTCCGGAAGTTCCGGTATGAGTTTGAGTGCATGATGAATTGCCTCCAATTCAGCCGTGAAACTGACTGACCATCAGGCAAGCGAACTGAATGTGCTTGGGGTTTGGAGCTGTGGATATTTATCCCGTAACCAGCACTGTTGTTGATAGGATTCTTGGATCCATCAGTGTATATATGGGCCCAGCTGTCCCAGGTAGTTTGAATTTTAGTGATAGCTACTGATCGTAGTAGGGTTGGGTTTTCTTTTTTAGTGACTTCTGATGTTAAAGCAGTGTCAACTTTGGGAGTTTTTAAAGTCCAGGGAGGGTGTAGCCCTTTGTAGTGACTTCCTGGTGGCTGAATGTCATCACAATTGTGACTTCGAATGAGTTCACGTACTAATATCCCAGATGGCTTTAGTGAGGGATTTTATCGAGCTAGGGCTTCATCTCGAGTTTTTTTGTTGTCTTGCCATATCTTTTTAACCAAAGGGTTTGATGTTCGTCCCCAGAACGATAATATTGCCTGCTCTCTTCTTAGTTTCAGTGGGAGTTCTCCCGTTTCTACTTGTAGTGCTTCTAGTGAGGTGCCTGTGGCCAGCATTAGGGCTTTGTATTGTATTCTGTCTAGGCGCCTCAGGACAGTATTTGATGCTGAATGAAAAGCCTCACAACCATAGTCAATTTTTGATCTGATAAGAGATTTGTAGAGGTCCAGTTGAGTGTCCCTCGATGTGCCCCAAGATGTGCCTGAAATTGCCCGTAATACATTCAGGTCTTTTTGACATCTGTTTTCCACAAATTCTATATGATTGCGCCAAGTGAGGTGTTGATCAAGGATCACCCCAAGAAATATTGCAGATTTTTCGAATATGATAGGTTTGCCTTTTATGGAGACACGAGGTATCATAGCATCTTTCCCCCGGCGTTTGAATAGAACTCCAACAGTTTTTTCACTTGAAAGGATGAATCCCCATTTATTGCACCATTGATCTACTCCGTCCAGGGCTGACTGGAGTTTTTTTCTGATTTGGGAAATATCTCTGTGCTTTACCCATATTGCTCCGTCATCAGTGAATTTAGAAGTTTGGGTAGGAGAGTTGACATGGTCTAAAAGATCATTGATCATGATATTAAACAGGGTTGGGCTTATAATGCTGCCTTGTGGCATGCCATTGTTCAGTGCCATAGGATCAGATCGATTGTTCCCTATTTTAACTGATAGCGACCTGTCTTGCAGGAAGCTGTCTATGAAGTTTAATTGCCATGTTCCCTTCTACTCCATTTTGTGCTAGTTTTGAGAGGAGTCCATCATGCCATTCCAGTAGTTGTGTACATCGGTCTAGGACCGCTCCTGGCTTCTGATTGGTCGAGAGAATCACGTGACCTCTGATGACGTCACTTCCGGTTGGGTGTGCGCAGAGCATTGTGGGTCCTGCGTGCACATCCAAGATGGCGTCGCATCCGTTTCCGATGGCGTCACATCCGTTTCCGGGGAGGAGGGAAACCCGGAGAAGAGGTCGTAAAAGGTGAACGGATCAAAGGTTGAAAGAAGCGCGTCAAATTATTTATTTTTTGTGTTGTTCTAAAAATAGACGTGTCGGCGGCGGCGGCGGAGGGGAAGGGAGGAGGAGGGAGGAAGGAGGGAGGGGAGTCGGGTTCTTTGTTTTGCTTTGTTTTGGTGGGTGTGTGGCGATGGCATGTGGAGATGATAGTTCACTGAGACGAGCTTATCAAAGTTATCAAACACAGTCGATGACTCTGCCACTTTGTTGCTAGGTTGACGTCATATCGGCGGAGGATCTTGCAACAACATGTCACAAATCATGTCATCGGGTATGGTGATGTGTTTGTCAACTTTGAGGTGTAAGGTTTCGTTCCAAAAGGCGATCGTGTATTGTAGCCCACGATGACAGTCGTTCGTCTAAGTTAAAAGTCGGTGAGTGGCGAATTTAAAGGGGCTAAAGGTGTTGGCTGAATTCTAACGGTGAATCGACAGGCACAGACATGAACGTGTTGTAGGTATATGCCTACGTGATGTACTTCGTGTCACCCCCATGCAAACGTGGTGCCACGCGTGACGACAAACAGACGTTGACGTTGATCCATAGGATGATTATTATCATTTATTTATTCATGATACCGAGGTGCTGGCACTCCTGTAGGTTGACAGGTGTACTGTCATTCGTGTTGCCAGGCACCCGTAGTGTTTCACGCGTGTTGCCAGGCAAAACGTGGTGTCCTCTGTGTGTGTGTGTGTCTTCAAACAGACGTTGACGTTGATCCATAGAATGAAAATTATTATGAATGATGCCGAGGAGTCGGTACTCGTGTAGGTCGACAGGCGTATTGTCATTCGTGTCTCCATGCACACGTCATGTACGTCGTGTGTTGTCATGCAAAACGTAATGTACTTCATGTTGCCATGCAATCGTGATGTCATGCGTGTGTGTCTTCAAACACACGTTGATCCACAGGATTATTGATCCTATTTTGTATTTTATAAGGAGAGAGAGAGATCGATAGACATTCGTTGTGTTTGACTCGTGTCTCCAGGCACACGTGGTGTTTCACGCGTCTCTATTTCTATATATTTATTTTATTATTTTGACACGTACCATGGTGGTGTCACGCGTGGGTTCTTTTGGATTGTTGTTGTTTGTGTTGGCAAAGTAAGCAGGGTGGGTGTCGATGGCGTGTGGAGATGATAGATCACTGAGACGAGTTTATCAAAGTTATCATACACAGTCGACGACTCTGCCACTCTGTTGCTAGGTTGACACCACATCGGCGAAGGATGTTGCTACAACATGCCACAAATGACGTCATCGACTATGGTGATGTGTTTGTAAACTTTGAGATGTAAGGTTTTGTTCCACAAGGCGGGCGTATTGTAGCACAAGGACAATCGTTCGTTTAAGCAACAGGGGATGAGTGGCGAAAAGGTGCTAAAGGTGTTGCCTGAATTTCTACAGGTGAATCGACAGGCACAGACATGGACGTGGTGTAGGAATGCAGGAAGCGGTCAGATGTCGATCTTGTTTTGTTTTGGTTTTGGTTTTCTCTGGGGGGTGTGCATGGCGATCCTGTTTTGTTTTTCTTCATCTTACAGACAACACAACACGACTATGGGTTCAACTTTCTTAATCCCCCGCTCACATGAACCAACACAACAAAACAAAAGTCACAGGATTAGGGGCGTCCCTGTGACTTTTGTGAACATGAACGTATGTACACGTATGTGAAGGTATGTACAGTTTGAAAAAAAAGAACTTTTGCCACTTTGATAGTGAACGTATGTACATTCCTAAAACGCAGTGAACGTATGTACACTCGTCGATCAGGAATGTTGACAGTCAGGTGATCGTAGGTACAGTGAACAAGTGTCAGGTCAATAAGGGCAGAAAGGTTGGTTCTTTTGATGTAGGGTACGCGTCTGGCCACTCAGTCGAAAGGCAGGCATCTCATCCACAGGAACGGAGGTAGACACTTTAAATTTTGGTATGAAACCATGCTAATATCGTGGCATCATTCTTGGTGGTGTCCTTCCAGTCCAACGTATCTAACACTTGATTAAAAGTCCACCCACGCACGCGATAGGTCAGCATGTAGAGACAGTACACACCACACAACATGCTGTATCCATGTTGTAAGGGGCGTGTATTCCATCGTTGTTGAATCTGACCCATGCGATTCAAAGTCTCTTTAAACAGGGGTAATGATTACAGTCCATAGCTATCCATCATTTCCACGGATCCAGGAGCTGGACGATAGATGCTCACCCAGTGTGTGCCAGGTTGATCGCTTAAATCTGTGTTGATCACGTAGGCTTTGGGGTAAAAGGGGTCATCCTGTTGACATCCCATTCTGGCAAAGCCAGGGTGCCCCGGTAGATGGCATGAAGTGGTTCGTCATCAGCCACGAAGGCTTCTAAATTCAAGGTGCTCAACCCGAGTGGTTCATCCATGGTTCCTTGTAGGAGAAGAAAAAGTGTGGCATAACCGTCTGTCGCTGCTCTTTTTATACCATCACCGCATTCCGGAAACGATCTATTTCCAGAACATTTTCGTATTCCCCATAGCAGATGAGTGTGACTGGGTCCTTGAGAGCTTGTCCAAACTGGATTTCCAAACCCAACTTGCCAGTGTGTAGAGGGCAGTTGATGCCGTCATCAGCGCCAAGGTCTGGGGTGAGATCCACCACCCACAAGGTGTAACCTTGAGTAAAGGCCTTGGGAGTCAGTTCGCAGGTCTCAGGTCGCCATAGCTGCCCCGTGTTTCGGAACAGATTCATGTAGACTTGTTTCAAATGGGTGCTGTTGTTGCTGAAGTCGCTTTTCATTTCCGTGCTATGGACTTCCTGGCCGTTGACTTTGAGCTTCATCATGGTGACATGATTGTGTTTGAAGTCGTACGGATTCTTCTCTTTGCTTCCTACGTAGTAGGCACTATTGTCCACTAGTCCCAGGACCACGCGTTTTGGTAATTGGCCACCGATGAGGTGATCCTTGTGAAAGTCCCTACCGCCTCTCGGGATGTCATGGGCAGTCACATGCACACGTGAAAGGGGATACTTGGCAGTCACCCCAGCGTTCAGACTGGACACGTGTGTTTCTCGGACAGCAGGATCGATGTTGAGTTGACGGACATAGAATTCAGCTTTGGTCAGGGCTAGTTTATAGACACCATCAGCAGCACACATGAAGAAGAACTCATCGGGACTTCGTAGCAATTCCAGTTTCATAGGGACACTGTCCAGCAGATAACGGTCTTGAAGAAACAGGTCACAGTGAAGACGGCCTGTAAGTTCCACTTCTTTGGTGGGTACGATAAGATCGCGTCGCGTTCTGACACCTGTGTTTCTTGTGTTCGCATCTGCATCAGGATTGAAGACGTCCATTTTACCAGCACTATCGGTGAACCATCCAGGACATTGAAGGTGAGATGTAAGATGAGGGTAAGTGCCCATGGAGGGTGTGATCTCCAACTGATTGTGTCCCACTTGCAGCCGCACTTCGCGAAACAGGAAATGCATCACATTGTTGACTGTCGATACGGGGGTATCCGCTAGAACGGTATCCATGCCATCATCTTTCATCACACATAGACATACTCTCAGGTAGCACTGAGAATCAATGTAAGTGTTCACGGGATTGGAAATGTTAAACTGGAGTGGTCCTGCTACAGAGGGTGGTGCCAAGGGACTATAGCGAATCCACTGACCCTCTTGCACAGAGGTGGACACAGGGGGTACAGTAAAGAGATCCAACTGGCCCCTTTGAACATTCGCAAGCATCTCGGCGCATCATGATGATGGATGTTTCACCCTTTTCTCTGCCTTGAAGGACGTCCGGTCAGGTTGAAAGTCTGATGAGGACTGACCTTTAAACCATTTTTCTTTTCCTTTTACGCTGTTTCTGGTGGGAGATGGTGGTGGTTGGGACGACTTTACGTCTTTTAGGGGGTCTCGGCTCCTCACGTTCCTCCAAGACATCCATCAGGGCTGCTGTGCCACGATGTTTCAGACTCTCTGACCATTTGCGTTTGCCTGCAACCACATCACTCACCAACCCAGGCAGGATCTTTTTACCCATCTTGAGCACCGATGTTCCGGCAGATTTAAGGAAAGGCAACGCCATCTTCAAGGCCACTGCCACGTTGATGATATCGTCCATTGTATACTTTGATGCCACTCCCACGCTGGCCAAACTGTCCTCGATTCATATGGTGTGCCAATGCATGTCCCAACATGTTGCTTTCTGCGTTAGTAGCGGCGTCTGAAGTGAAGTGTCACGATGGCTTTTCCCATTTGAAATGGCACGGGTCGCCCCGTGTCGTCCATGATTTAGAGTTTAATACCGTCAAAGGAATCATGACGCAACCCAAGGTAGTGAATGTGCTGAGGGCTTTTAATCACCACACTGTCTTGCATCATTTTCTTTGACACAGGCACGTAGATCAGCAAGGGAGCCATCGTATTTCCCACAATTTGATCTTCGACCAGGTTGGTGTAAATGTACACAGTATCAAATCCTGACAGACGATTCGCTTTTGTGTCACCTGTGATTTCCACATAGCCACCGGTCATGGGAGTAGCCCCCACTTGCCAATGGGCCAAGGCAGTCAAGGGAACGGGCGTCTCTGTGTCGGTTTTATAGTCCTCCTCACCGAGGAGCGGTAGTTCAACAAATCCGAGCATTCTCGAGAGTGGACTTGATCACTTCAGTGGAATAGAGTGGTCCACCAGTATTTCCCATGAGAGGATGATTGATTGCTACTTCTTGAGGGGCTTGGAATCGCACCTTTCCATCTTCAAGCATGTCAAATCGAAGACTATCTGCGTGATACTTGACATCAATGACAATCCGTCTCCCATCACTCTGGACGCTGTCTGAGGGCTGTTCTTTCAAGACATCCGTAATATGTTCCTGAATCAAACGGTTGACGGTTTTCACCAAATCTTCAGATGAATAGACGCCTTTCTTGATAGGAATCTTCTTGCTTTCATAATGGACGACACCATACTGTGGGTGTGGTATAGCGCTCCCCACGCTTTCATACACAAGGGTGTCTTTTTTCAGTTTGAGGTTCAGCGCAAACCAGTCAAAGGGTGGGGCGACGTTGTACCATGTCATCGGAAAGTGAACTTCGCTGACGCCCACCTCCCACTGTTGACGGTCCAGATGCAGAGGATAAGGCAACTTGATTTCATACGCATTGACAGTGTTGTTTTGATAGATGTCCATCGAGGCATCACTGGGCAGGGTCATGTAAAAGTCTTGTTTCGAAAAAAAGGTGGCAGCCATGATGACATGAGCTAAGGTATAAAACTCTGGGTGGATGAGGTATCAAGTTGAAGTCTTCTGGTGGACGGGGTCGTCGTGGGTATGCCTGGTGAGGCGGCCAAGGTGGGTGGTGAAAGTATGTATCTCAAACAACTGGAGAGCAGGGCTGTCCACAACTGTTTCTCTCCGTGATCCAAGGCCAACTGTACCATGCCCATAATGATCACGCCATATATCACAAAGATCTGAGCAAAAAACACGACTTCACTGCGGGGTAACAACATGCCAAAACAACACCAAGGTGAGTGTCGGCGCTGGTGATGACGTGGTGCAGCAGCAAGGGAGGGTTCATCGGTACCCACGGATGCTGAGAGGCTTCTCTGCAGAGGTGATGATGGTGGTGGTGGCGGTTCTGTCATCGTGTGTGTCCACACTCTGAATGAGTCTGAGAGACAGCGTGTTCCTTATTTTATCTGTAAATGATCTGCAGGGATCCACGAATTAAAACTGGCAGGGTAGCCAGTCCATTTCACCAAGACCTCTTCTTGACCCTGTTTCGGTCCTGGACGTCTTTTCAGCACGCGATCCATGGCATACACGTCTGTTTTCAAGATGGGTTGTATTTCTTCAGGGTAAAAAGTTCCTTGGAGGACTTCACCATGATCATCTTTGATCCGATACCCAGGAGGTGTTCTCCCTGTCACCAACAGTTCAGTGGTCCAATTGGGAAGATGACCTTTCTCAAAGGTGCCTTTGGTTTTGTTCAGACGTACACGGTTGCCCGGCAGTAAAAGAGAGGGTGATTTTGTCTTGGGGGACGACAGTCTTTGTGTTGTTATTTTCTTTTTGCGCTGAAGCCGTTGTTGTTGTTGTTTTTCCTCCATGTAGTCTAACACCCAAATTTCTGACAGGGGATCTCCTGGGAGGACGTCCACAGGTCGCTGGCCAATGGTCCGATGCACACGACGGTTGTACGACTTGATCAACTGGGGTAAGACTTTCAAATAGTGTCTGGTCCCATGCTGTGTAAAGTATCGCCACATTTTATTAGTCCTTTGAAACCGTTCCACCACGACTGCTTTCGTTTCAGGATTTTGACTGGTGTAGAAATGAATGCCATGCTTCGTCATGAGTGCCTGGAAAGGACGGTTGACAAATTCTCTGCCTTTGTCTGTTTGCAATTGAGCAGGGAGTCGATATTTGGCTTGTTGCATCAGCAAGGCTTGAAAACCTTCGGTCAAAGCAGAACTGCTCTTGGCCTTCAGGGGTTGCACCCATGCCATCTTTGAAAACACATCGATCACGCACAGTAGATATTTGAATCCTTCGTTGTCGTCTTGAAAGGCAATCATGTCACTCAAGTCTGCTTGCCACAGTTCATCGACCCCTCCCACACGATAGTGGTCTGTCGGAAAGGAGCGTCTGGCTGGTTTGTGCAAGGTGTAGGTACTTTTGGTTTGCAACCAACGCTTGGTTTGACTTTGCGATGGCATGGTTTTCTTCTTGCTTTTACTGGTTCTTGCATCTTGAGTGTGGATGCATGCTGCTTTCCACAAAGGTCGCCAGCTTCCAAAACTTGCAGGATGTTCAGGATGAAAGTAAGTTTTTTCCAACCAGGCCGTCCAAAGGGAAGTAGGAAATCCTTTGTTTTGATTCCCTGCAGCAGCAGCAGAGGGAAGAATGCGCTGTCGCGTCTTGGTCTGTCGCTTCATTTCTCTGTCGCTTCATTTCTCTCAGACTGATGCCACTTCCCACATGAATGGGCTTTTTATAGAGAAGGGGAGAGATTTATTTTTTTCTTAGGTGGTGCTAAAGGGTATCCATGAACCTCGCCTGTTGATGAATCTGTCCTGTTTGGTATCAGATGGAGGTGGAGTCATCAACCATGGGGTTGACATCACATCTTTTTCTTCCTCCACTGGTGGATCCAGTTGCCACGAAGGAGGTTGGGGTGGCATCTCATCTTCTTCTTCTTCTTCCGCTTGTGGATCCACCTGCTGCCTCCTCCTTCTTCTCTCTTTGTGACTTTGCGGGGAGAACTTGGGGAGGGAGAACTGGGTTATGGGTTTTTCTGGTGTGGCATGAGGATGGTGTTGCTGCTGCTGCTGCTTCTGCATCCATTGCCATTGTTGAGGATTTCCAATTATTTCATGAGGGACATGACTGTTGGCCAAATGGTGACTCAAAATTGTCCAACCTGCAGGCCACTCTTTGGTTTTACGGTGAAGCACTAAATCGTTGATCAAGTCCACCATGTGTGTGCCAGGGACAGGTTTCTCTTCCACGGTCAGGGTTCCCTCTGGAGTCCAACTCAAGTCTGGATTGTTTTGAATCCTTGTCATCAAATTCATGGCTTTACTGGACATGGCTTTAGGAACACTCATGACCACTTCATCTATCACTTGTTGAGGAGGGGCAGGTCTACCTGTGGTGTCCATTGTTGATGGTGATGACGGTGGGTGTGGTGGTGTCACTTTGGGTTGTAGTGGTTTGATGGTGTTGTTGTTGCTGTTGTTGTTGTACTGTTGGCGCTGCAACTCTAGCATGTGCTGCAACAGTTGGTTGTATTCTTGTTCCCGCATGTGAAAAGGCTGCTGTGACCTCTGCATCAACGCGTCCATCTCTTCCAAATTTTGGAGACGTTTCTTTTCCAAGAGAGAGGTATGAAGTGTCTGACGATGACGTTGTTTGGTGGCCTGTAGACTTTGCCATGTGTCTTCAGGCACCAACACCATCTTGCGTGCGTACTTCATGGTGGCACACCACAAACTGACCCCAACCTTCCTGGTGTCAGACCATTTATTACGTTCCTCCAAACAAAGAGGCTAAAGCAGAACCAATAAGAGGGATGAGTCCTAATAATCCTCCGCCATGTTGAAGAAGTTTACGTTTCTTGCTTAGAGGTACTTGTTTTTTCATGAGCGTGTTCAAGACTTTACCGTGTCATTGCAAGTTTTGACGTTGAGTCGTGGTCATGGGAATATTGCCTGCATACAAGTTCACCACACATTCACAAAGGGCACGGATGAGATCGGTAGGAGCATGTTTGAGAATGGCTTTGCGCATCGCTGGAGCAGCAGCACACAAATGACACAGAGCGTGTTTCTGTTTCCTGAGGCACTGAGACATCTTCCTTGCATGGATGTGTTAGCCTGAATGAAGCACCTGATCTGCAGCTTCTCTCTTTTATCAGGCAGTGGCAGGAGGGAGTTGCAACTGTTGATCTGCCTTCTTGGACTTTCTTTGGGTCCGCATGTGCACCAATCGTCTGAGAGCATCAGCTTGATATGCTTTCATGACATTTTCATGAGCCTTTACTTTTGGCTTAGTAGTCATCGTTGTTGTTGTTGTAGGTCGGTGGCGCCTGGTGTTACCCTGTTTGAGGAGTGGTGCTTGAAGATAATGTTGCCATTGCAACAGAATGCGTGTCAAGACCCCTGCAAGTGTTCCAATACCACTGCGTTGCATCAGGTAGTCAAGACGTTCATCCAGACGTGGATCGACAAGTTTAGTCAGGGTATCATTGTGTCTCTGCAACCACGTCTTATGTTGAGCTTTCAATGGGATGTGTCCTGCTCTCAGGTTCCGCGCGACAATCACAAACCACTGCAAAAGACGATTTCTTCCTTTGACGGCAAGGGTTGTCGCATCTCTTGTCTGAAAAATAGACGGCCTCTTGTCTTTTTTCTTCTTTCATGGGGGCTCCTGCTGCTGCAGACGTTGAAAGCGTTGAAGATCTAGTGGGGGTGAGGGTGCTGATGGGGAAGGCCGTTGTTGTTCCTGACGATGCTTGTTCAAGGGTACCATCGAAGAGTAAGGCGGACCTGGGGTGGACTTCTGGTGCTGCTGCTGTTGCTGTTGCAGAGGTTGAAAGCATTGAAGATCATGTGGTGACGAGGGTGGCGAAGGTGCTGATGATGTTGAAGGACGTGGTGATGGCTGCTGCTGACGATGCATGTTCACGGGTACCATTGAGGAGGGAAACGATCCTGGTGGTGAAGGAGTCTTGTGAAATACAGAGGTCACAAGTCCCTGTAGCGATGAGGGGGAGACCATATTGTCATAGACATCATTCACCATCTCTTTGTCTTTGTTCTTTCACTTCGTAGGATGAACCTGTTTCCGTCTTTGCCCCATGATGGATGTAGGTCAACTGAAGGAAGGTCTGAGGGTTCACCTTCTTTTTTGAAAGTCTCTTCATCTCATAGGATCGGCACATACACGAGGGGTAATTCGGATCTCGAAAACAGGCGGGCGCGTACGCGATGGTCTTGCAACGTGGGCTTCAAGTCCAAGAACAGGTAAGTGTAAGGCTCTCAGGTAGCGTCTTCATAGGCTTCACGCAGAAAAGGAACTTTGCCTGGAAACACCTGGCGAGCCAGACTGTCGATCTGTGATGCATCTCTCGGATTTTTAAAGAGGACCATGTATTGAGCATTCAGACTGATGTTGCGATGTTGTGGCGATTGAGCAAACAAGTTCTGAGTGAGATACAGCACAGATGTGTTTCGATGATGGCTTTTCTTGGTGAACCATCGCAGCACTTCAGTTTCTTCTTCTTTTGTATTGTCCCCCAGCAAATCATCGATGACCAGCCAATGTGTGGCCACCCCTTTTTCGGGCAAGGCACGATCCGCTTCTTTCATGCTGTGGACAAACTCAAGAGCGACCCCTAAACGGTCTGCCATCTCCTCCAGTTCATGATGAAGCGGTTGCCATTCGCTGTACACCCACACGATGCGATGGGGTGACGTATCCAACACCTCGGGGCGATGCATCTGCTCCATACATGATTTCACAAAGGAACTTTTTCCTGATCCCGTGGGTCCCGCAATGAACATTGTAAAAGGATGGCGTAGGGTCAAAGGGGTGGTCATGACCTCCTCATCATCATGTGATGCCATCCTGTGTTCTGGCTGACTGACACCAGTCAACTGATCCTTTCAAGCATGACCTTTCTCTTTTATCTGTTATTTTTTTCTTCCTATCTCTCCCATGACCCATACAATTTCTTATGAAAAAAAAGAAACACAACGGTCGGTCCAATTTAGAAAACCGGGGCTCAGACCAAGTGTCGAAACGAACCCATCAGCACGATGCGTTTTCGACCAATCAGGAAGCAGGGTTTTGGTGCCTCTCCTATAAAATGAGCAAAGCCACGCACACCGTCACAGTCGAGCACTGAAGGAGAGATCAACCATGTCGTCTCGATGCAGCTGTCTGACGTGCCAGACCAACAGTCAACAATGCCAGGGGAGGATGAAAGTCTATTCGTGGACAATAGTGGGCTACCCACGGGGTGAATCGGAGACTATCCTATCGCAGAGCCCACACTGGTTTAAGAACAAGTCTGAGGTTATGGCAGCATTACAACAAACTATTCAACGCGGAATTGACATACCCGACTGTTGGGGTGGTCCATATTATTATCTAGTATCGAGATCAAGGAAAGTAATGTAATCAAGGAGACATCCCTTGTCCAGCTTGTTTCCAGTTTGTTTTCCAACGGCCCTTTTCAAGGCCACCCATCTCACCCAAAAGACAACTATCATCCTTTGCTTTGACGACCACCCTCTCTCCCTCCCTTCACCACCACCACCACGTCTATGTTTAGAACCACCACACCCACACCAACCATGGCGATTGTGTTCACCTTTTACAACCGCTTCCTTGGGTTTTTTTTTTTCCCCCTTCCCTCCCTCCCTCCTCCTGCTCCTCCCCCGGAATACGGAGGCGACGCCCTCTTGAAGGTGCGCGCACCACCGGACACGGAAGCGACGCCCTCTTGGAGGTGCGCGCGCCACCGGAAAACGGAGGCGACGCCATCTTGGAGGCGCACGACATCGGAAACGGAGGCGACGCCATCTTGGAGGTGAGCACGCCACCGGAAACGGATGAGACGCCATCTTGGAGGCGCGCGACACCGGAAATGGATGCGACGCCACCTTGGATGCGCGCGCAACTCCCACCATGCCCTGCGCGCATGCGCAGGTCACGTGACCAAACCGAAACCGGATGTGACGTCACAGAGGTCACGTGATCCTCTCGACCAATCAGAAGCCAGGAGCGGTTCTGGACTGATGTACACAACTACTCATACCATGTCGAAGGCTTTGCTGAAGTCCAGAATTACTGCGGCTAGGTATTGTCTGTTTAATTGAGCTTTTTTTTATTTCATTTTCCAGTCTTAGAATATGATCTAGACATGAGTGTCCCTTCCTGAAGCCACTTTGGTCAGGTTTTATGTGGTTGCCAGTTTCAGGGTGATGCATGAGCCTTTTATTAACCATGGCTTCCATAGCTTTGCACATGTTTGAGGTGAGTGAGATCGGTCGATAAGAGTTTGGTAGGGCTTCGTCTTTCCCTTGCTTTAGCAGCGGGATAACTGCAGCATGTTTCCATGCTTTTGGGACTTCTCCTTTGGACCATATCCTGTTATACAACTCAGTGAGTAAGCCTTTGGTTTGATCAGGTAGGTTTTTCAATATCTCGTAGCTGGTTGTGTCAAGACCAGGTGCCATGCCTTTTCTATGTTGTATCACATCATCAAACTCTTTCACAGTAAATGGTATATTGTATACCAGATGCTTGCTTTGCCGACGTTTTGAGGTCTTAAGCATAACCATTTTTTCCTGTTTGAATTCTTCGCCGCTATTTGTGTTGCTGCTGACAGATGAGAAGTGCTCAGCTAGAATGTTGGCCTTTCCTTTGACTGTATGGACGTTGGCTAACTTTGGAATTTTGGTGGGTTTACGCTCACCCCTGATTGCGTGTATTTTGCTCCAGACTGTTTTAGCATTTGTTTTCTCATTAAGGGATTTGCAGAAGGTCTGCCATGACTCTGTTTTAGAATCGTCTATGAGTTGTCTTACTTTTGTCCTGGCTGCTCGGACTTGGGCGAAGGCTGATTTATCCCTTTTTTTACCTATTTAGGGCTTTCTTTCTCACTCTCCTAGCTTTTGCTATTTCCCTGTTCCACCATGGTACCGGAGTTTTGGCAGTTTTGTGGTCTTTCTTGGAATTGATTTTTCAGCTGCGGCAATAATTACTGAGGTGAGATTTTGGCAAAAAAGATCAGGATTATCCGAGACAATTTCTGAGGACTTGAATGATAAACATTCCTTCCTGAATTTAGGCCAATCAGCTTTTGCATAGTCCCATGTGGGCTGAGGATTGGGCTGTTCCTCTAATTGTGGTGGGCTACCTATGCAGTTGAGTATAGGAAGGTGATCGCTTCCCCACGTGTTGTCATGGACTTGCCATTGGCAATGTGAGGCGAGGTTTTTGGTGGCAATTGTGAGATCAATTGAACTCCACGTGTTGTGGACTTGGTCATAACGTGTGTGACTGCCATTGTTCAGAGTTATGAGATTGTTGTCCTCAACCCATTTCTCTACCATTTTGCCGTATATGCATGAATCATTCCTGTCTTCCCAAAGAGGGCTGTGGGCTTTAAAGTCACCAAGGATTATCCAAATTTTGCCTACTATTTGAGCTAGTCTTGTTAGCTCTCCCATGTTCGTTTCATGGGTAACCCTGTGATATATGTTAGCTATGCGTAATTCGTTGCCATTTGCCAGTTTTAGGGAGATTACTTGGGTTTCAAGGTTTCCTACGGTTGATTCGATATCTGTTTTAGGTACAGCTGTTTTATATAAAAAACATCAATTTATTTTATAAGCTCCTTGTAAGGTCGCAACTTTTGAAGTAATGTTGTCACAAGTAATCTCCGAGCTCAACATGCCACGTTTGACTCAAAAATATAAAACAAACATATGTTGTGTTTTCATTTTAAATCATATAAGCTTAATCTCCTCATCTTTTAACTGTAAGCCTCTTAGTTGCTACCATCCGTTCACCCCTTAATTAGTGAAAGTAGATGCGCCCAGTGAGTAGTCATGGTTGAGTGGTAGCATATAATCGACCGATCGGGAAAAACCCAGACACTTTTTTCTACAAATTGAAACATTTTAATTTCAGAAATTCGACGGATCGGGTGGTCACCGTCAAAGCAGACCAGCGCCAACACGGACAAGACACTTTGATCAAAACGTCTTAGTTTTTTTAAACGGATCACTGTGGTCAAAACTGACCAGAGAAATATCGGATTGAAAATACGAATTAGTTGGGGTTTTTTATTTCATACTTTCCTTGTAGTTACTATAGTTGTGTGTTGATATGTTATCGACTCTTCTGACATATTCCTATACTTGTTTGTATAACATGGTGGCAGTTTGTCAGAAATGGGTGGGTGGGTGGTAGGGGGTGGGTGATGTGTGTGTGTGTGTCAGTCAGTAAGCGTTCGATCGTCACGCCGGGGTTCGATTCAATGTACAATGTGTGAAGCCCGTTTTTAGTGTTTAGTGGTTTAGCGTAAAACCATACTCACTCACTCTTAGAAGTCTGTGAGACATGACCGATATATCAGGTGAAGTCGATACCCGTGCTCGTGGGTTTCACCGAAGTGGTAAACGTCAGAGATCTGCATCACTTCGGGCTTTCCTCCCACATTAAGCTGACACGCCATGATATGACTGGAATACTGCCAAAAGCGGCGTTAAACCCAACTCACCCACTCACTCAGGTGAAGTCGCCTTTTAGAAGATTCATCATGATTTCAAACTTTGAGACGAGGGGATCGGAGAGCACTAACATATTAATTTGAATTACAGTAGCCTGACTTAGTAAGGTCAGGTCATCGACTATAAGGTATCAAATCCAATCGATTTGTAGTTATATCAAGGCGAACTCACAAAACGAAAATGTTGAAAGAATGTATGTATGGCAGTGGTACTCACGCTCAATGGTGTGTGATACAAAGTACACAAATACACACATGTTTTTATATAACCAGGAAGACCATTTGCATACACATTCAGAGACATTCATCCTTATGTTATCCATATACACATTATAGATATCCAACAGCGTGCTCAGAAGGTCACCCGGTAAGTGCTATCAGTTCATTAATAATAAAAAAAAGAAATGGGGAAAAAAACAACGAAGAAAAACGAGTATGTAATGTGGAAACACATTTCAAGTTGAATACATTATTAAAACAATTGTATGTGATTGTTCTCTTATAAAGACTTAAAAATGCTATTACGCAATGATCCTGGCTTTTGGGGAGATCAAGGTCCTCAAGGCTCTTCCTAACTTGAGCGATGTGTGTACAGTGCACGAATGGAATAATCTGCCCGTGAGGGTTTGGCTACTACGCCTATAAGTCGAAAAGACGTTGCAGACAGCGTTGTATGGCCAGTTTACCGCTTGAGACACCAGAGGCCAGCCACAGCGCTTCTGGGTGATGCTGATCTTTACGTGGTTTTCTGGCGCATGGTCTGTGAAACTTCCAGCCCTTGGCACCTGTGTTACAACCCTTAATGTAAAAATTACTCTTAATGTAAACATTTTTACATTAAGGGTTACGTTTTAACATTAAGAGTAACAACCCGCAACCCTTAATGTAAAGAATATTCTTTTTACATTAAGGGTTAATATCGGACATATCGCCCCTTAATGTAAAATATTCTTATAAACAAAGTTTGATTTGAAATATAGGATACGTTTTGCTATGTTCACGTTTTTTAGTGTTTTTGCTCGGTTTCTTGCATTTATTCGTAATAAGCGTAATTCGTAAAATGTCCAAGTTCGGGAGGAATACCTTTGGTAAAATGGTAAGACGTGTTATTGATTTTCGCTACAGATAACATGCTGTTACTATTCTGTTGGATAAAGGTATGTTTTGTTTCAGTAGCGCTACATTATGTGTTTTTACATATATCCAGCCGGAGAGATCGACCTGGTAATAATAACAAAGATAGACAGAATGGGGTAGAGATTTTGTTTGAGATTGAGATTTTAGCTGTTTCTATCATTGTACTTGGATTTGTTTGTTTGTTTGTTTGTTTGCTGTTGTTTAACGCCGCACTCAGCAATATTTCAGCTACATGACAATGGTCTGTAAATAATCGAGTCTTGACAAGACAATCCAGTGGTCGACATCATGAGCATTGATCCACGCATTTGGGATATGAGGACATGCATCAACCAAGTCAGCGAGTCTGACCACCCGATCCCGTTAGTCTACAAGCATAGTCGCCTTTTTGGCAAGAATGGGTTGCTGAAGACCTATCCTTCCCCGGATCTTCACAGGTCCATTGTACATGAACAGTAGAACCGGTGTGACGCGGGCCTATGTGGAGAACGATGTTATTCACCATGTTGAAAGTAATAATTACTTAAGAGATGTTTTTACACAATTTGAGATGGAAAGATATTTATGTGATAATTTACTTTGGAAAAACTCTTTTGGAAATGTGTTCAATTCTGAACATACATATTGTGAATGGAAGATTTGGAACTGACTATCAAATCGGTCAGTGAACATTTATTGGGCATTTAGTGAGTGAGTGAGTTGGGTTTAACGCCATTTTTAACAGTATTCCATTTATATCACGGCTTAATGTCATTTTAATGTGGGAGGAAAACCTGAAGTGATGCAGGCCTCAGACGTTTACCACCTCGCTGAAAACCACGAGCACGGGTATGGTGCTGACAAACCTAGCAACATAATCGGAGCGAATCGGGATTTGAACCTACAATCATAGGTTTCTGGCGTACCCAAAGGGACGCAACTCAGCACAGCGAATCGCGGCGCCTTAGACGACTGTGCCACCCGTGCCTCCTATTGGGCATTTAGGATGTAGTGTGATAGATTATGGTTTGGCATAGAGTGACATGTTCCCCGATGTTGATGAATGTCTCTGTAAAAAACATGAAAGGTGCCATTATGTAAATGCGTTCAGAAATAACTGAAGATAACTCATACCTTATTAAGTAAAAAATTTTTTGCAATGAATACAGATAACTGTGGAATCAATGCACAATGTATAAGGAGTGACCTAGAAAAATGCAGCAGCGGTACACTCTAAAAGTTCCTGGGACATCATAAAACGTATGTCTGGACCCAACCCTATTGTCGTAACTGCTTTCGGACGTCCAGTGCGACCCTTCTACAGTTACTAAATGTATTGCCGTTCCTGGTCATCATGGTCATTTACGCCATGAATTTGCCCCTCGTTTTGTCCGCCTCGGCTCCGTCAAGGAGTGATTGGTCTAACGACGCTTACTCCAAAGGTGTTAGCATCTTCAGATCCCCTGACATCAATGGGCAGTGCATTCCATAGAGTTGCACCTGCTTTTCGGAAGGTTCTGTCGCCATATGCTGTTCTGCTGGTGGAACAGCAGGCTGTAGTTTGTTTGCAGATCTCAGTGTTCGTCCAGGTTGGTAAAAGGCAGTGAGTTCCTGGAGGTATACTGGGGATAACCCATGGATCGATTTGTAGACAAACATGATCAGCTTGAACACGATCCTGAGTCTCACAGGTAGCCAGTGCAGCTCTTTCAGGACGGGTGTCATGTGTTCACGCATTGACTTCCGTGTGATGAGTCTGGCAGCAGTGTCTTGCACACGCTGTAGTCTATCCAGATGATCTTGCTGGATAATAAATCAGCTGGCTTGACGACATCTATTGAAGCCATTGTACAAACATGGTTTGAGTGCTAAAATGGGTAAAATGTTACAATCCTTGTACAGTAATGTAAAGGCCTGTGTTCGTCCAAACAACAGAGTATCTGGTATATTTGTTGCTTCATGGGTGTGAGTCAAGGGTGTATGCTTTTTCCCTTTTTATTTTAGTTTATTTTCATAAACGAATTGGTTACAAAATGGAACAAAACTGTCTTCTTTTTTTTAATTTTTTATTTTTTCCAATCATTTTACATTTATTTGATAAAATGTAACATTCCAGTACGTAGCTAAGTAATCAGCTAAATAGATGATGGCATGTTGACCAAAATTTATAGAATAGGCCAATGTCACACTCAATAATCGCTGCACATTTAGTAAGGTTGTAGTAGTTTCTTGTTTCGTTCTGAAAGACTTGAAATGACGGGAGTCTTTTGTATAACTTACTTTTAAATATAAGGTATTTTATTATCAAAAAGATGATATTTAGAGGGTCATTGCGTTTTTCTGTAAAGCCAATCATCACATGTTTCTTTGTAATTTCGATTTGGATGTTAGCCTTTTGAAGTAGCCAAGCTTCAAGTTGACGCCAGATTTGCTGAACCATATTACAGGACCAAAAAAGATGGATTGGGGTCTCGATATCAACTGAACAAAAACTGCAATTTCGACTTTCAACATAACCTAATTTACACAAGAAAACATTAGTCGGAAGTTTATGATGGAGTATTTTGTATTGGAGCCATTGCAGTTTAGTGTCTCTAGTACATCGAAAAGGCATTCTATTGTATTGGGATCAGTTTTCAATTGAGTTATCCGTTAGAATATTCTTTTCCCATTTCGTACAGTGTACATTTTTTGTAGTGACTTCTGAAATTAGTAAGTTGTAGAAGCATTTCGATCCATTTACAAATATAAGTACATTTTCGATACATGGGGGTATAATTGGATTTTGCAACTTGTTCAATTCTTCTAGTTCAACATTACTTGCCTTAAAATAGTGTTTTATGGCCACGATAAGGCCGTTATATAGTAGGAAGTTCGTTTTTATCTCGAAAGATTTTAAAAAGTTGTCAAACGACAGAAATTTTCCATCTTTGTCAAGGAGGTCATTTATGAAACGTACCCCCTTTTGATTCCAGGTGCTATAAAAAACGGGCTTACGCCCAATACATATATTACTGTTAAACCAAATATTATCGGCCAGTAAATGATTTGCGTTGTGTTCCAGTTGAGCGTTTAAGTCCCACCAGGCAGTCAAAATATCTTTGTAGTAATTGTTAGGGGTAATTGGTAGTAGTTTATTTCTTAAGTAGTTACAGTTATGTTCTAATATATTGCCTGCACCTACCGGTAACTTGGGAAGATTAAGATTAAATAGATAACTCCACTTGGATTTCGAAGTAAGAAAGCGTCTTATCATTGATATTTTTTTAGCCTGGATTGTTGCTTTAATGTTAGGGACATTGAACCCTCCATCCTTTTTTTCACAAATGATTTGGTTTCTTTTAATTTTGTCAGGCTTATTCTTCCAGATAAACTTAAAACAATTTCTTTGAAATGCATTAACAACATCAGTGAACTGATTTGGAGTGAACTGAATAAGTGATGTAGCTTAGGAATAATTAACGATTTTAAAATCGTGTTTCTGCCAAGGGGAGTAAGGTTGCGGGCTGACCAAATAGACATTAGCTGTTCACATATTCTAATCTTTTGTGTATAATTTGTTACTATCATATCATCAAGATCCTGGGTAAATGTAATTCCTAGAAGGTCAAAGTCACTTTGGTCCCAACTGAGATTAGGTTGGGGGCATAATTTCATTCTTGAGCGTTTTTTGGATCCAATCCATATGAGACGCGTTTTAACTTATGTGTTAACTTATAGACCTGAAAATCTGGCAAAGACATTTAATACATTAAACACAGCAAAGAGACATTGTTCGGAGCCGTCTAAAACACATGTTGTATCGTCCGCAAACTGATTGATTAGAAATTCTACATTGTCTATATTTACCCCTTTGATATTTTTGTTGTTTTTGTATCATTATGGCAAGAATCTCTGCACAGAGAATAAATATGTATGGAGAGAGTGGATCACCCTGACGACATCCCCTTTGTATATCAAACATAGGCGAACCATAACCATTTACAAGTACACTGGATTCTATCCCGTTATATAATGTCATGAACCACGAACGTATTGATCGTCCAAAATTGAAGAAGGCTAGTGTCTTATCCATGAAGGACCAGTCAACTGTATCAAATGCCTTTTCAAAGTCGATTAGTAGGAGTAGTCCAGGAATTTGGTGTGATTCTGTGTATTCCATAAGGTCATAAAGTAACCTCGTTATCTCGCCAATATACCTACCAGACATAAAGCCTTTTTGGTCGTCGCTAATTAATATATGGAGCACAAATTTTATTCTTTTGGAGATAGCAAGTGAAGCTATTTTGTAAAAAACTGATAAAAGTGAGATAGGTCTCCAGTTTTTTAAAAACATTCTTGGTTTGTTACCTTTTGGAATGCAAGTAATAAGTCCCCTTTTTAGAGTTATGGACAATTCACCTTTATCATATGATTGATTTATAGATCAGATTAAAAATTTGTTGATATCTGACGAATTTTTTTTAAGAAATTCAGCAGTGAAACCATCGGAACCGGGGCTTTTATCATTTTTCAAACATTTCAGTGCTGCAAGTAGTTCTTCATAGTCAAGTTTGCCTTCTAGTGATGATGATAAATTTCTATCCAGCTTGGGCACATTACAATCCTTCAATAAATTTTCAAGATCAACATTACTAACATCATTTTTCTTATGATAGAGTTTGGAATAGAATTTTCTAATTTCTTCTTGAATTTCCTGTTGATTTGTTAAAACATCTCCATACTCGTTTTGCAGACAAGAGAAAGATATTTATGAAATTTCTAGACTCTAACGATAAGAAATATTTGGTTGGTTTTTCCCCCTTTGCGACTGCATTTACTTTTGCCCTTATCATAAGCCCTTGCGTTTTGATCTTATTAATATATTCTAGTTTTTTATTTATCGTATCAATTTCCTTTAGTATCTTAGATTTAGCTTCAATGTCGTTAGTCGCATCCATGTCCTCGGTTAACTGATTAATCTTAGATATGAGTTCAGTTTCATCTCTTTCTCGTTGGCGCTTTTTGTAAGATGAATATCTAATAGTCTCGCCCCTTATCTGCAAGAGTAGAATTTCGAAAAACATCTGGTCGTCTATGGTAAACTCACTGTCAGTAGAGTCATAATTCTTGTATTGTAAAATTGTTTCCGATATTGTTTTTTGGACAATAGCTACATAGTCTTTGTCCCTGAGAAGCGAGTTATTAAATTTCCAGAATCCTGCCCCCTGTCTATTTCAGTTAGGGTAAATGACATTGATACTGGAGAATGGTCCGACATAAAGCTTGGCTCTATCTGAGTAGCTGTAATAGACGGGATCATATTATGGGACACAAGAAAATAATCAAGTCTAGCTTGCTTCAATGGAGATGGTTGGCGCCAGGTGTATCTTTTTTCATTCTCTCTCGCCAAGGGTCAACTAGGTTCATTTCAGCTTTTAATTTCATTATTCTATCTCTCGCCTTTGGATTATTATTGTGTTTATAATTCAAGGTGTCAAAGTAATAATCTTGAACAACATTCCAATCTCCACAAACAATTATATGATCGCTATTTAGTGATTTTATCGCTGTTTCAAGATCGTTGTAGAAGATAGGGTCGTCAACATTCGGACCATAAAGGTTAATGATAGCTAACTTATATTTATCGATTGTGATTTCGACTATTAAACTATTACCATCATTATCTTTACAACATTATCAAGAGCAAAGTCTATATTTTTAGCAAATAGGATAGAAACACCTCTTGAATTACTACTATAGGAACTGTAGAAGCAGTGTTTACAGCCCCAGTCTTCCGTTACTAACTTTTCCATATCTTCAGTAAAATGAACATCTTGTAAGCAGTATATAGATGAGCGCTTCTTTTTCAAGAATCTAAACATTTCCCTCCTTTTTTTCCTATTATTCAAACCTCTACAATTTAGAGATGTTATCTTTATCTTACTCATGTTTTAAGATAATATGCTAGCAAGGTGCTCACAATGAATGAATGAGAATATCCCGTAGGTACAGTATGGTTAGGGAACATGGATGGATATGATCAAGAGCGGGAGTTGAGTGTAACATTGTCCAAAAGCATACATACAGCTATATCTGTAGCACATGAAAGACTCAGAAGCGTATAACAAAAAGTTGATAAAGATGAAAAATGATTGGTAACTGAGCGTTGGGTATTCATGAAGTCAAGGCTCCACGGATGATAACAATTATCATAGTTCACGTCGACAGCTTAAATTTAGTAAATGTTTCATACTCACACATTTGCATTGTGTCCATGTAATTAATCCAGAAAGGTCCAGAGAATCCATAAAGAAAGTATGTGACACAG
Organism: Haliotis cracherodii; assembly: GCF_022045235.1. NCBI lineage: Eukaryota > Metazoa > Mollusca > Gastropoda > Lepetellida > Haliotidae > Haliotis > Haliotis cracherodii. The sequence goes on from NW_027266264.1 coordinate 40,008,362, forward strand.
ACAACACAACACAAGACAACAGCGTACCACAGAACAACACCGTGGTACTGTGGCCACATGGCTCATCTCTCACTTTGCGCGGGAAGCACGTGCAGATTGTGTGCCTACAAATGTGCTTGTCTTATAACTGGTTATTGTTCAGTTGTTTTACTGTATAAAGTACATGTCTATTCCTTAAGGAAATATATATTTCGTTTTGTAAGATTTGCGTGATGTTATGCTAAATGGATGTACGGAAATTTCATTTGAACACGACGCCCTAAGGCGGAGTGTTCAAATGAAGAATTTCCGTACATCCATTCAGCATAACATCACGCAAATCTTACAAAACGAAATATTTATCGACATTGTAACATGAACGTTAAATAAAATTGATATTTAGGAGGAACTAATTTACTGAGCGCATGACACAACAAGACTGTCGTTAGTAATACGTCTCCTCGTGCTCACCTTCGAAAAGATGCATGATATGGGGTGCCGCGAAACCGATCAATGGTTTCGAGGTACTCCAATAATGATGGTCCATTTTACGAAAGGGGTGGTCACATGTTCAAGCCCATTTCTCAGAAAATAAACAAACAACAGGACATATCACAAATTTAATTCTTTATCACAGTTCCTCATCCTACTTGTAATTGGTAGTTATGCGTATCTATGCAACACAAATAATCAAAATTAGAAAAGACGTACATACTGTTTGGCCCCTGTACAAGATAGTGTCAACTCGCCTGAAACTGAGGTGGTGACAAGAGACGTCAAACATGTGCGAAATTTCAGACATGCAGCTTAGCTGGGATGGAAAAAGTTGTTTACTGTTACAGTGGAAAAACATATGTGAGAAAGACCGTGGGAATTAGCAGAAGAATTAACCTGGAAATTATTCACGGGAGCAGTGGACAGTGGCAGGATATTTGTATCTTGGACAGGTACCAAATTACGTTCGTTAGCGAGCTGCTGCTGTCCTTGAAAAATGTTCGAATTATGTCGTTTTTGAGCCGAGCTCGTGTCAATGGAATACGACTTCAACGATTCATCGGTTTTGTGGCCGGTAATTTTGCAAATCTCTCGATTTTCAATACCTGCGTTTGACAGCAAAGTGACGGCAGTTTGCAGTGTGAAATTCCCGGTCTTGGATAATGTTTATGCTGCGCTGATATGCCTGTGTATGGCAGCACGCAACCCAACAAAACTCGATTTTGAGTAAAGGTCTCCCTCAGCATTTCTGACTTCGGCATAAAAGAACCTCAGTCTCTCGTTCAGTTGAAAAGCAGGAAGCTCTTCGAGCGTGGATTCAAAACCTCGGAAACCAAGCCATTCTGGAAGTGAAAAGATTGCCTTGTTCAGGGTACAAATGTGACGGTAAGTGGGAGTAAAATATTCGTTATTATTACGGTGTCGTGTTTAAATGAAATTTCCGTATATCCATTTAGTATAACATTTCTCAAATCTTACAAAACGAAATATTTAATTTATGTTAAGATTTTGGTCAATCTCGTTATATTATTGCCAATTTTTGCGATGACACATTGGTCACGCTTTACATTGCTGTCATGGCAATGGTGTAAGGGAGGTAACTCTCGCTGATGTTGATCGATTCTGCGTAGGAAATTTTGGTATGTGTTTATGTATTCTTTTATGATTCAATGGCTAACGTCGAAATATTTTAACTGCCTGTAGATTTGGAGAGGTTCCCATCCACGATGTCCTGTACTGCTTTTTCATCAAGGGACGCGAAGCGGTCACTGGACGCTTGAACTTTGGGCTCTACGGAAACGCTGGCTGTATTTCCTAGTTCAGGGGCCATCTCAGAACGGTTTTCAGCTTCAACAGCTGTTGTGGGTTATAATAAGAACAAAATTAGGTGGGTGTATGAAAGTCATAACTATTATAGAGTTGCAATAAATGTTTTTACTATGTTAAAAATTGATTTTGTTTTGTTTTTTCCTTTGGCCAAGCCCAAGAAAATTACATTAATTATGATTATTGTTTTGTAATTAATGGAAAAAGGTAAATTTCATTTACCTTCAAATTCTTGAATTATCTCAGAAAATGTCTCGTCGTCCCATTCACTCAATATTTCATCGAAATCTCTGATGTGGAAGTCAGGGTAAATTTCAGTCTGTTCCTCCATGTTGATGATTTCAAAAATAGTTCCATTAATTAATGTATACATACACGGTGATGAGACCCCAAAAATTCAGCGATGTTATGCTCATTCGACAACACTTTTTAACCAATCAGATCAGGGAACATACCTACTTTTATGTTACAATTCATAATGAAAATGAGAGGAAAAACAAATGCTAGCATAACAAAAACACAACAGTGGCACAAACCGAAATGAAAGCCAATTGGCGGGAAAACAAAAACGTTTCGTCACACACGTTCTCCGAGGACGGTGTATTAACTAGTTGTTTGAAACCATAATTTGAATAATCAAAACAACGACATATGAAATCTATGGAGTTTTTACTCGTATTTTCACCATGAAGACGATGGAATGTTTGGATCTCGAGTTTCCAGGATTACCTCTGTACCGACGATTCGCACCCTTGTCCATAATTTCTCCTGCTCACGGATAGTCGCAGCTTGGCGTCCGAGAATTGCCCTTCTTTTTTTCATGAGAGCAGGTAGGTCAGTTTGTATACTGCCCGTTTTACCTTTCAGGAGTTTACGTGCTCCATAAACTGCGTCTCGGTCTAAGGATAAATGTGGCAATTATTGACGGTGGCGCGGCAGGTTTGTTCTTCCTTTGGTATTCAGACTTAGGAAGCCTGTGTACAGTTTTAAAATACATATTGTCCACATGGTCCTCGCTAAACTGGAGGGTTTCGACAAAGTAGTTCCTAAGAACTCGTTCTGTATTTTCTTGGGGCTTTTCTGGAATACCATAGAACAGTAAATTAGTTTTGCGGTCATGAATATCCTTCAATATTACCTGCTTTTCCAATTCGGCTTTTGACTTTTTCACTTCTGCCAGTTCCTTACGTAGCGAGATTAATTCCTCGTCGTGCTTTGACACCACGTGGTCGACGACCTTGACGTTTTTCCTTAATTCACATAACTCAGTTTTGAATGAGTCAATTGACGTTTGAAGCTCTGTCTGACAGTTTTTGATTAACACTGCTAATCTTTTCTCTGCGTTCTGGATAAATTCTTCCGTACTTGCCGAAGCACCTGTAGATCTGGTTGATTCGGACATTCAAAATAGTCAAAATAAATGCAGCAGAAACAGCAAAATGTTATAGATAAGTGCAGCTTACGTTGTTTAGCGTCGCTGTGTATAATTATAGTCTTTGTAGACGTGTTTCAACAGTTAGGCAACAAAATCATCCTGGAAGTGGAGAGCGCCTCAACCACGCGTCCGACCCGAACAAAACTGTCGTTTTGGTGTTAAGTTACATCCGGAATTTATTTATATTTTTCTACTTCTATTAGCGGAAGACCTTACTGTGTACAAATGAAGTTGAATATCTTTCAGGATGACTGTTGTAAATGGGAAATGCCAGTCAATCTATCGAAAACAAAAATAGAGTTTTTTCTAAAATAGGGGAGGTTTAACACGTTATGAAAAAAATGTATTATGATGGAAAGGCGTATGAAGTAGTTACTGGATACAGTTATCTTGGCTTGTATTTTAGCAATAGATTACTGAGATTGATTGCTTAGATAATATTCCAATTGAGGCAAGAAAGGTGTTCATGGTCCTGTTAATTAGTATACTTTCCTTGAAACCATACTCGCCTCACTTTAACTTAAAATGTTTTGATACAAAGATAACACCAATACTTTTATACGGGGCTGGAATTTGGGGGTTCAGTGACATAGAACCGAGTCTGGCAGATGTTCTATTCAGTCGCTCGCTGTTTTGAAATGTGTCAAATATTGGCTGTCTCTTTATAATATGCAGGAATCTCGTATACCCCAAACATGTTACAATATGCTGCAGTTTTACGATGAACAAGGCCACGTAAATTGGGTAACGAATCTTAAATCTGTTACTTTCAGATTAGGATTTGATGATGTCTGGTACTTTCAAACATATGGTAATTAAACCGCGTTTTTAAATATGTTACGTCAGCGGTTAAAAGATTTTTCAGGTTTGGCATGGTAAGTAAACCCCAATTGGCTTATTATGCACAGTTTAAAACATCCATTTCATGTGAGAACTATTTGAGTTGTATAACTGTAAATAAATCAGGACTCGTTTTGGGCTCAGTTCAATATTCGTGGTGAATTTAGAAAATTTTGTAACCTAAACCATATCGAAAATGAATATTACTTTTTGTTAATTTTTCTATGTTATAGCCATCTGAGGCAAAGTTTTTACATCTTTCCAAATATTCTGAAGTTTAATACACTACTGTCATCGCAAGACTATCAATATGAATACAGAAAAGTACTTGTTTTAACGCCCAATGCTGTAAGAACACAAATACTCCAACTTTGATTATATGCAATTATGTTAAAACTGCTTTTTCAAAAATAAGATGCAAAGGAATGTGTTGTATTTTATACTGTTTGCACCTAAATTGTATTTCGTTTGTACATAAAGTCCCGTGAGTAGGAGTAAATTAATACCTCCAGCGCCTTCCGTTGAAGGTGCCCTATGAATATTCATATAACAGTCCTCGATCGCTTGATATAGCTACTCAATGAAAAGGTAGAATGTCGTCATCGAGACGAAGAGGAGAATGTACGAGTTCATTCAACATTTGTTCATCACAGTCGACTGCGAGGAAATATATATATATATATTTTGTCTTAAAAAATACAGACGTACCTTTCATTTTTGAATGGAAAAAAGCTAATTCAACCAATACCATCAATCATTTTCATTAGAATTAATGAATAAAAAAGTATAGTTTTACAAAACATTTCTCAACTGTATTCACGCCGTGATATATTTCGTTGTAAAAAGTCAGTCTTATTCTTATTTTCAATCTTAATTTCCAACTCTGAAAGATTTCCTTCGCTCACATCGTGCCCTAAGTTTCCCATCTAAACCCTAAATCCGACCATACACGTTCCTCTTAAATAACATCTGGTTCACATCACATATCATTCAACGAACATATGATAAATGAATGTAAGTATGTTGTAAAAGCAAGTTTGAAATTAAACATCCCAAGTTAATTAAGGATACATGAACAGTTTCAGAATATTGTTATCTCACCGATAGGGTTTTCCAAATCCTGTTGAAATTCACGAAACACATATCTTCCGTGTAGAATGTATCCCTTATTCCACACGGCTTTTAAAACGTTTACCCACCTCAACCCTATACTGTGATATACCACCGTAAATGGTCTTATAGAAATAACCGTCCCCCCCTTAAACCCATGTTTAAGTTACAGTACCCTAGTTAAACCGTGTGTGAATTTAGGCTGCCGCTTTGGGAGACGATGTGGGTCACAACTGTCGAGCAAATGTTTTATCATTTTGAAAATGGTATTCATTGAATGAATTGAAATATCGCTCTGAATAGTTTATCCAAAATACCAACTTTCTCTTCATGTTGAGTGGCTGAGCGAAGTGGAATGTCACTTTGAATAGTTTATCAGGAATTCTAAAGTTCTCTCTAGACTGAAGTGTTGACCAGTCGACCACGCAGACTTGTCTCGTTGGTAGCAAATGATCGTGAAGTTAACCCTTTTTATCCAACGATATTATAATGCATTTAAATGACACGCATCAAACCTTTCAAGGGTTAAAAGAGCGCGCGAACCCATAGTATTTCACAAGAAGTTCAGCTTTAAGCGAAATGATCTCGGCTCGTGACACTTGCGCATGTGGGCACTGCTACTGACTGTTCACGACGTTTTGTAACATACCTGCTCACTCGTTTTCTTGTCCTTGATATTTACGTTTGTCTGTTTCAGCAACTAGACATTTTTGTAGGTTTCTTATGTTGTTGTTATTGCACTTCATCATGTCGTCCCCTTTTACCACCCCTGTTTATACCAGTGTGTTTTGTCAAAAGGTATACAGCTCCAAACGAGCTTTAGTTAGGCATCAGTGAAATTGCGGGGCTTCGTCTCAAGCAGTTACATGTAACACCTGTTCCAAAAGTTTCAATCGTGAAGACAATTTAGATTCGCATACGAAAACGTACCATTTACATGACAGAGATAATTTGACGTGTCAATTTTGTCATACCTTTCTTCCGAACTATCCCACCTATAGAAGTCATGTTTCTCACAATCATCATGCTTCAAACAGTACTCAATCTGTGAGTACTAGTTCTGCTTCTACCAATTAAACGTTTAATTGTAGAACGTGTTCCAAATCTTTTCCTTCCACGAAAGCTTTCACGTCACAACCATCTGTCTTCTCAAACTGGTCGTGGGGCAGACTCGGCAGCCAAACGCCGGAGACCCAACGAGGCTTTGCAAGGGTGCTATTCTCGACAAGCATTAGGAGGCCGGGCTAGGGAATATGATTTCATTCCTCATGGTAGAGAAGGCCACGATCCATATTTCTATTTATTGAAAATTCAACCCATTGTTATTCAACATTTAGAATCTGAATTGGCGCAAAAACGTGCCATCAAATGGGGCTTATGCGTCAATTTTAAACTGAGTAGGACTGGACCAACAGGCGAGAAAACTTATATCATGCCTTATTTCAGAACTAGAATGGAACCACCTACTGTAGCCGACGATTTAGACACGCAATTCTTATCATACATGAATAAAATCATGAGAGATATAGACAATTTTGAAGCAGATAGTTCCAATTTTTAACTTTCATCAGTGTGGAATTATCCGTTGTGAAATTTCAACCTTTTCGCGGCTCTTCCAACATTCCCCTTCCCAGTCAGCTGCAATTGAAACGTTCTCTGTTGAATATTAAAAACACAGAGGACGAGAAATGTTTTCTGCATTGTCAGAGCATGTGCGAGAACAAGTGCATTGTTTCACGGCACATGCATCTTAACTTCACGTCAAGGGCTTTAACTTTCCTATGTCGTTGAAAGATATCGGTCGTTTTGATCAAACATTTAATAAGAGCAAAATCATCTGCACTTCTTGTGTTTTTTAATTTTTACTCCGTTCTGCAAAGTGCGCCAATGGCAGTGCTACTGACTCGATATCCGTCATTTTTTAGCTAAATATAGCATCGCATAAAAGTGGTAATGCGGAACTAAAGCGGAATACAATTTCTTCTTTTTATACAGATGGCTAATGAAACAATGCAATTCCTATAAAAATGGTCGTGTTGCTTATTACATGTATTTACTACCCATTGTCATGTTTAATTTCTAACCATGATATCACTCCCAAATGTATTATTTGATTGTCTATCATATCATAACCTTCGTGAGGTGGTGACATGTTTAATGATAGAGTAAAGTTTCTGTTAAATAGCTATCTTGGCCACTTCTGAACAGAGCGTTTTCCTATGAAATAGCAAAAGCCAAATGAAAATAGAATTATTCTCTAATTTATATATTTTAAAGATGTTATGCCACTCATTGGTGGGGATATAAGTGTAATAATACAAGTTTCTAGGATGTTTGTGTTATGCTATTTTTCAAGATTATTTTAATTATTCTTCTCAAACACAGAAACACAGGAGGAAAATATCCAGGAGTATACACACATGACATTGTACAATAGGCGATGATGTTCACACTATATATGCAGGAGGGTATGTACAGTAATATATTTATACTATTTTTTTGAATATTACTGAGTGTGTCATTAAACATCGAACAGAGAATATGATACACAACAGAGTTAAAAGGGGTACAATTACATTTGTACGATTCAAGGGATTTCTAAGCCCCAATACCCCACAGCCCTCTGGCAACTGATGCGTGTATTTTTGTTTGTATTCTCAAGTTCCAAAGTCATTTTTTTTTGTAAATATCACTATAATGCAAGAATTGTTTGGTAACAATTATTCAAAATCACTCCATTTGATTATTGTGTACATGATGATAAAAGCAACTATTTTTTTATTAGCAGATGCGGAATGTGAGAGAGTTAACGGTGAAACTCATTGAACCATTCCCTGTAGCTTATTGACATATATACATTGCAGCTTTCATAACCATTTTGCCAGCAAAATGTCCTCATATAAATGGAGAGACCATTAATTTTTTTATGGTCTCTGATACATATGGAATTTAAATAATATCATTTAATATGATTGAAATAATTAGAACCAAGTTTTCATAGGAAAACACTGTGTTCTGTAATTACATGGTCACAAGCCGTGGACATACAGAAGGCGGTCAGGACGTTCTGTAATAACTTGGTCACAAGCCGTGCACATACAGAAGACGGTCAGGACGTTCTGTAATTACATGGTCACAAGCCGTGGACAAACAGAAGACGGTCAGGACGTTCTGTAATTACATGGTCACAAGCCGTGGACATACAGAAGACGGTCAGGACGTTCTGTAATTACACGGTCACAAGCCGTGGACATACAGAAGGCGGTCAGGACGTTCTGTAATAACATGGTCACAAGCCGTGGACGTATAGAAGGCGGTCAGGACGTTCTGTAATTACATGGTCACAAGCCGTGGACAAACAGAAGACGGTCAGGACGATCTGTAATTACATGGTCACAAGCCGTGGACAAACAGAAGACGGTCAGGACGATCTGTAATTACATGGTCACACCCGTGGACATACAGAAGATGGTCAGGACGTTCTGTAATTACATAGTCACAAGCCGTGGACATACAGCAGGCGGTCAGGACTTTCTGTAAATACATGGTCACAAGCCGTGGACATACAGAAGACGGTCAGGACGATCTGTAATTACATGGTCACAAGCCGTGGACATACAGAAGACGGTCAGGACGTTCTGTAATTACATGGTCACAAGCCGTGGACATACAGAAGACGGTCAGGACGTTCTGTAAGTACATGGTCACAAGCCGTGGACATACAGAAGGCGGTCAGGACGTTCTGTAATCACATGGTCACAAGCCGTCGACACACAGAAGGCGGTCAGGACGTTCTGTAATTACATGGTCACAAGCCGTGGACATACAGAAGACGGTCAGGACGATCTGTAATTACATGGTCACAAGCCGTGGACATACAGAAGGCGGTCAGGACGTTCTGTAAGTATATGGTCTGCACACATAATAATAAATGTTTGTGGGCGACTTACCCTGTTACATATTTACAATGGGAAAAGTTACATATTTACACGCACACGTTCTGATTACGTGCAACTATAATTATAGCCAATGTACAATGTAAGGTGGAAATTAACATTTGGGATTAGCATTTTTCAAATAATGGCAGTTTAGTGAATCTGGACATATACACGACATGGCTGCATGGTAATTAGCCTTTTGGCTCAAATGTTCATTCAGGTGAGAACAGGTCGTTATTACGCATAGAAAAAAAGACAAGCTATGAATTAGGTTTATTAAGTCATTTCTTCAAGCCTGATCATTCATTGGTATATTCATATGCCCCACTAACAAGTAACACGTGTCATTTTCATCCAACGTGGTTAGCTGGCTAGTATTGACGAAACCGTTTTAGTACAAACCAACTAACAGATAAAGAAAACCTGACAACTCGGGTGTTTCATTGCAGGACGCAAGTCCAGTCCCATGTGGTGAGGATCTGATGCAGGACGTACACTGCACATAACCAAACTATGCACCAGTATAACCACGAAAGGGGTAGTACTGATGTAGTTATGACGTAACCGTTATTTTCTTGATCAATCACAATCTGTGTAAATCTCTACGAGAAAGCTATGAGCAAAGTTTAAAATGAGTCTGACCTATTCAGGTTTACCACTGTTTATCATTTCAAGTCTTTAAAACATGGGTGGTCTTGACCTACTCCGTTAACCAATGCCCAACCCTCAGTTAATCTAGTTTGTAGACTGGCGGGGACCCGTCTCAGCTGATGGTGGCTGACGTGCAGGTTTGTACATGTCAAGGCGTGGGTGCACTGGGAACGTCCAGCTGCATACTTGAAACATGTTGTTGGAGTAGTCTGTTCTTTTTTCTTCCAGGTAAGACCTTTGTACAGTCCACTCAACTAAAGTCCGGATCAGGTGAGGTCCTTGTGTTACCACAATACACCAGAGGACCAATGGCTTATTTTGCTATGAGTTCTGCATATCTTTACTGTTGCCATTACCCCCGCCATTACCCCCTAACGCGAAAGGGCAATGGCAAATATTAAAACATATGTTTCTTTAAGTAATTATGACGGAAATGAAATGAAGTATAATACCGTGGTGGTTTCGAATGCAACATCTATCATCTCTTGTTTAAACCAGACTCTTACACATCAGCACAATGCACGTGCGTTTGGTGGGAATGGTTGCCCTAGTGAACGTGGCCTATGGTGTGGTGGTACTGAAAGAGGCATCCTATCTGAGACTCCCCAACCGTAACGGCCAGTACGTCGTCAACAGCAGAACAGCCAGGGAGAGCGCCTATGATGATGCTAGGAGTTACCTCTACGTTGTTGGTGAGTCCAGCATTTTGTATACCTTGCTGTTCTACTGATGCAGTTTTGGATACATTATTAAAGAATACGAGCGACAGATGCCCCTTTTTTACATGTCAGTTTTGTTTTGTCAGGTCGTGACACGGCTATGTTGCACATCATCTCCCTCGCTGACCCCGCCAACCCGCAGGAAGTCTACACTTACAATTTCAACGTCGCCGCCGACGGCCGTCCTCTGGATGTGGAGCTGTGTCGGGCGGCAGGGGTTACACCCACACTGGCCGTCACCTTTGACGGCCAAGATTCTGTGGCTTTTGAGGGACATCTGGTTCTTTATAATCTGTTTGAGAGCAGCTCAGATACACTTACTCCCCTCAACCCAACAGATCCCAGGATTACCGGTCAGTTGAATATCTTGGTAACTTAATGTAGAAAGTCCCATCACCATTTTCAGAATACTATGCAGATTTACCTACGATCGTAACATATGTTTCTAGGTCCGTCAGCACCATACCCGTCCTCGTGGCTTTTAATACAAGTGGTTATCGTCTGAGACCTGCATCACTTCGGGCTTCATCCGCACATTAAGCTGACACACCGTGATATAATTGGAATACAATTCAAAGCGGCGTTAAACCCAACTCACTGACACCTTGGTAATCAGGTCTTCAGGTCCACAATGATAAGCTACAATAATCATATGGGTCTCCCTCTTGTCCGAAATGCTTTTCTTCATAATAAATCAGCAGTCAATATAATAACTTTGAAGAGCTTGATATGAAAGAATATAATCCTATCGATATAGTTGTGACCTGTAATATGATCTGTTCCCGTCCAGTGGGAGCCCATCCTGACAACATGAAGTTCACTAGCGACTGCCGTCGTCTGGTCGTATCTAACGAGGGGGAGCCCCGGGTCGTCGATGGCACCTTCTATGACCCCGAGGGGACAGTTTCTGTGGTTACATTCTCCACAACGCCTGGCTCTATACCAACAGTCACAACCATCGACTTCAGAAAATTTGACGAACAGAGTGAACTTGTGTAATTTCAAACTGCAAAAGACATTCTACTTATATACTGTTTAAAAAAGTAGGGGAGCGTGAACTATGAATGCAAATACCAAGTGTTAGAACAGACGGTTTCGTCTGTGCAACTAAACACCAAAACACATCCTACAGTTTGCACGCACTGCACGCAGTAGCACCACACACGTGCTTAATGTGTCATTTCTGATTTTGACAGAAAGCCAAATAATCTCTGTGGACCATTGTTTCTGTCAATTTTACTGATTCTGCTTATCATTCAGTTGTTATTTACTTGATTTCATTCATTGTTTTGTGTATGAACAAGCGAAGTTGCGTTTGCAAAGCGCGGAGCATCTTTAGGCTGCTGACATGAACGAAACTGGCAGAAGTCAGCGTGCAATGCCCAATGCGTTCAATGTTTCATAGCCTATGATTAGCAGACTATGGAACAGGTACCAAAAAAAACAAATAGTTGGCGATCGACCCCGTTCAGGGCGTCTCAATTAAATGACAAGAGTGAAACATCGATTGATCGGAAACCAAGCTGAGCTCAAAGGGCGAATCCAATTGCTGCAAACTTAAACTGGAATATGAGATACTGACGATTAGAAATCATCAACATGCACATTATCTCCCTGCTCGACGGCCACGTATTGTGGCATCCCTTACAAATCGTAATTTCGCAAACAGATGTCAATGGTGAATACAACCTCGAAACTGGGGTAATCATCCCTGGTCACGTGTCATGTTTTTCACTCTACGCTTCTTTGCGTGGTAGTATCTGGGCGTCGAAATGAGCGTAAATCCAATGTCCACCTGAGAACCCACGACAGATTTGGCATTGGGCCAGTTTTGGTGTGGGGTTGCATCACTATGACTAAACGAACCCCACTCAATATTGTGCAAGGAAACGTCACTGGACAGTGTTATCGGGACACCCTTTGTTGTCCCGTTTGCAAGCTGTGTGGGTCGACGTTTTGTCTTCCAGGGCAACTCCCATGCTCACCATGCTCGAATCATCAATGCTCACCCTCAGCAGCACAACACCCATAGAATGCCATGGCCAGCAATGAGCCAAAACCTTTTTCTCAAATCGCTTTTGGGAGACTTATATGCAGTATGCCTCGTGGAGTGAATGAATGTTTGACAAATCATTGTGGTATTACGCACTACTGAACCGAAAATGTCAACTTTGAAATTTCCCATCTAACCCCGATCATCATTCAAGATTGTTGGTGGTCATGACCTCTACTGTCATACTACATACACTACTGGTTGTAGTGTGTTCCAAATTCATTCATTCATACAACTCTTACTAGAAGCTAATATATCTTACAATTTGGGACATTTTAAGTTATTTCCGGGTATCCCCTACTTTTAGAATAGTATATTAGTATGTTCTAGCCTTTCTTAGTGAATTTAACATACACTTGTATATGGTGCATTTTGAGGATTACCTCTCACTAAATTTAAGATAACTTCTTTCAGCCCGATACTTGATAAGGGCGTCCGCTACTGGCTTCGCCGTGACCCTAATGACCCTAGCAACATCATCCAGTTCTCCCAGAACGTGGAGCCGGAATATGTGGCCATCTCACCCAGCAATGGGTTCGCTTACATTACCCTCCAGGTAAGTCAACATGTAACAACCCCATTAATCTATATATCTGTGTCTAAACAAGTACATTTGTTTAAGTGACTGAGAGAACTTTGAAGGTGGTGGTATCATGATTGTATAATAATGGCCATATGGAAGAAACGTATTTCTAACATTTCAGCGTCTGCACGTTGTTTTTTTTATGCGCCCGTCACATCACATGTAGAGAATGACATCATGCCTTTGGGAGAATGCTTGTTCTAACAGACGTATCATAAAATTGCCATGTAATATTATGTTACATAGATAAGATATTATGGGAACATGAAATGATACGCAAGAAGATCATTCTAGGAAAATAATGCTATCGCGAGGATCGACCTGGAGAACTCGGTGATCACCAGCCTTTACGCAATGGGTAACAAGTCCTGGGAATTCCTCACCTTGGACGCAAGCGACAGAGACAACGGTGAGCACAATGACGTAGACTCAAATTGTGTTGGATTTCGTTTGGCTTACTCACACCAGTTCTGCTTTACGTGAAACTAAGTATACCAGAACTGTTTAACACAAGACTACATGTAAACTTGTTTTTATTAAGTTTATTCGTCTGCTATTAGCGGAGAGATTGACAATATGGGCTGTAGTCAGGATACACATACATCCCTTGTTCCTCAACTGATTGGCTGATTCCCAACTTCCAAGAGGTGTATTTGTATCCTGACTACAACCCATATCGTCAATCTCTCTAATATACACGGGTTGGGAATCACCCAAAGGATCTGACAGTTTATGAAATAAACGATTTACAGTCGAGAAATGTCGTAGATCGATTATCGCATACACCACCTCGGTGACTTTAATACAACATTGGTGACACAAACTTGTCTGTTGTTGGAGTCAGTATACATACACTGATCTTGTACATGTTTGTATATGACAGTCACTCAAGGAGCAAGATTTCTGGATATTGTACTTATAGCACGGGGATTGCAGGTATCGCGATGGCATCGAGGAAAATCCGCAGCTTGTACCAGCCCGACAAAGTCGCCTTCTTCACATGGGGGGCTGATATACCTTACCTGGTGACAACTGACGAGGGGAGACCAACCAACATCCCCGGGGTCACCTTCCAAGACTACGCTAGAGCGGCATCACTGAGTATGTACAGTCGACTTCAATAACAATATTTCCGTTGATACTCGTCAACGTAACATAAAAAAAAACATGCACCAGTATCTTATTTTAAAGACTTGTCCACAAGGTGTCTATCTACCTCGAATATAGGTGATACTGACTGATCACCATATGCACTCACTGTCCACAAGGTGTCTATCTACTTCGAATATAGGTGATACTGACTGATCACCATATGCGCTCACTGCCCACAAGGTGTTTATCTACCTCGAATATAGGTGATACTGACTGATCACCATATGCGCTCACTGTCCACAAGGTGTCTATCTACCTATAATATAGGTAATACTGACTGATCACCATATGCGCTCACTGTCCACAAGGTGTCTATCTACTTCGAATATAGGTGATACTGACTGATCACCATATGCGCTCACTGTCCACAAGGTGTCTATCTTCCACGAATATAGGTGATACTGACTGATCACCATATGCGCTCACTGTCCACAAGGTGTCTATCTACTTCGAATATAGGTGATACTGACTGATCACCATATGCGCTCACTGTCCACAAGGTGTTTATCTACCTCGAATATAGGTGATACTGACTGATCACCATATGCGCTCACTGTCCACAAGGTGTCTATCTACCTATAATATAGGTGATACTGACTGATCACCATATGCGCTCACTGTCCACAAGGTGTCTATCTACCTATAATATAGGTAATACTGACTGATCACCATATGCGCTCACTGCCCACAAGGTGTCTATCTACTTCGAATATAGGTGATACTGACTGATCACCATATGCGCTCACTGTCCACAAGGTGTCTATCTACCTATAATATAGGTAATACTGACTGATCACCATATGCGCTCACTGTCCAAAAGGTGTCTATCTACCTCGAATATAGGTGATACTGACTGATCACCATATGCGCTCACTGTCCACAAGGTGTCTATCTTCCACGAATATAGGTGATACTGACTGATCACCATATGCGCTCACTGTCCACAAGGTGTCTATCTACTTCGAATATAGGTGATACTGACTGATCACCATATGCGCTCACTGTCCACAAGGTGTTTATCTACCTCGAATATAGGTGATACTGACTGATCACCATATGCGCTCACTGTCCACAAGGTGTCTATCTACCTATAATATAGGTGATACTGACTGATCACCATATGCGCTCACTGTCCACAAGGTGTCTATCTACCTATAATATAGGTAATACTGACTGATCACCATATGCGCTCACTGCCCACAAGGTGTCTATCTACTTCGAATATAGGTGATACTGACTGATCACCATATGCGCTCACTGTCCACAAGGTGTCTATCTACCTATAATATAGGTAATACTGACTGATCACCATATGCGCTCACTGCCCACAAGGTGTCTATCTACTTCGAATATAGGTGATACTGACTGATCACCATATGCGCTCACTGTCCACAAGGTGTCTATCTACCTATAATATAGGTAATACTGACTGATCACCATATGCGCTCACTGCCCACAAGGTGTCTATCTACTTCGAATATAGGTGATACTGACTGATCACCATATGCGCTCACTGTCCACAAGGTGTCAATCTACCTATAATATAGGTGATACTGACTGATCACCATATGCGCTCACTGTCCAAAAGGTGTCTATCTACCTCGAATATAGGTGATACTGACTGATCGCCATATGCGCTCACTGTCCACAAGGTGTCTATCTACCTCGAATATAGGTGATACTGACTGATCACATATGCGCTCACTGTCCACAAGGTGTCTATCTACTTCGAATATAGGTGATACTGACTGATCACCAAATGCGCTCACTGTCCACAAGGTGTCTATCTACCTATAATATAGGTAATACTGACTGATCGCCATATGCGCTCACTGTCCACAAGGTGTCTATCTACCTCGAATATAGGTGATACTGACTGATCACCATATGCGCTCACTGTCCACAAGGTGTCTATCTTCCTCGAATATAGGTGATACTGACTGATCACATATGCGCTCACTGTCCACAAGGTGTCTATCTACTTCGAATATAGGTGATACTGACTGATCACCATATGCGCTCACTGTCCATAAGGTGTCTATCTACCTATAATATAGGTGATACTGACTCATCACCATATGCGCTCACTGTCCACAAGGTGTCTATCTACCTATAATATAGGTGATACTGACTGATCACCATATGCGCTCACTGTCCATAAGGTGTCTATCTACCTATAATATAGGTGATACTGACTGATCACCATATGCGCTCACTGTCCACAAGGTGTCTATCTACCTATAATATAGGTAATACTGACTGATCACCATATGCACTCACTGTCCACAAGGTGTCTATCTACCTATAATATAGGTAATACTGACTGATCACCATATGCGCTCACTGTCCACAAGGTGTCTATCTACCTATAATATAGGTGATACTGACTGATCACCATATGCGCTCACTGTCCACAAGGTGTCTATCTACCTATAATATAGGTAATACCGACTGATCACCATATGCGCTCACTGCCCACAAGGTGTCTATCTACTTCGAATATAGGTGATACTGACTGATCACCATATGCGCTCACTGTCCACAAGGTGTCTATCTACCTATAATATAGGTGATACTGACTGATCACCATATGCGCTCACTGTCCACAAGGTGTCTATCTACCTATAATATAGGTAATACTGACTGATCACCATATGCGCTCACTGCCCACAAGGTGTCTATCTACTTCGAATATAGGTGATACTGACTGATCACCATATGCGCTCACTGTCCACAAGGTGTCTATCTACCTCGAATATAGGTGATACTGACTGATCACCATATGCGCTCACTGTGTCCACAATATTTTAAAACAATTGTTTATATCATGCCATATTTGTTCTTCTATTTCTAAATATTTCCGATATGTTGTTAATTGTTCCGCTTATTGCTTATTTAAACCCTGAAATGCAGGACATTTCTCTGACGGTTTACCACAATAATGAGAGTGAGGCAGTTTTCTAAAAATTCTGTTCAATTGATGGGTAAATGAACAGAAAGTATAATCATTTCTACTTTTCACAATTAATTATAACGTCATATTTAATCTACTCATTCTTAAAATTACCAATATGTTGTTAAGTTTTATTTAGATCCTGAAATGCATGACATTTGTTTGAAAGCTTCTGCCCTTCCTTACTTTTGAAAGACATTGTTTATCAAATTGAGAGTGTAAAGCTGGTAATCACACAGTTGTCAAAACAATGTGTAAGATGCAAAACAAGGAATAAATTAAAACCAATATGGGTCTTATTGTGTTAAACATGCCGGTGTTCATTAAACATTTTGTGAAAACTATTTTATTGTAAAATAATATTACAAACAAAGATTTTTTGCCGCCGTGTCGACGCCATGCATCAGATTTCTTGTCAGTGATGTACCAATAAAGTTGTAGCGTTTATAGTCCCGGTAAACATTTCGGGAAGCCTGTGTTAAACGTTGTCTGTCCATGCACACACTCCGTATTCCATCAGTTCTGTATACGGTTCTACTACTCACCGGGTGTAGAGATAGGTGGTGACATACGAAAGTCGTACGCCACACGCGTGTAATACAAGGCTGACCTAGTTTTATTAGTTTTGATTGGATAACCATGACATAGCTTAGGTCACTCATGAAAGATAACGCCAGAATATTTTTTTTCATTCATAAAAAAATACGAAACTATTCGAGATTAACACTAAATTAAACCAAACAAGCTCGTCACACGTATAAAAGTCGCTTTGCAGTCTTTATTACTTATGCATAGATCTACAGCAGACATTAAAAAAAATCTAGATATATCCATTTGCTATGTGCGACTACAGAGAGATCGTGGTCTCTGTGAGTGTGCCACCTCTATATCTCCAGGGTTAGCCTTCGGTAATCGTACACAAACCTCTGGATCCTTTCCCGTAGTTTTCGTAATCATAAATTACCCGCCCATGATATAATTAGCATCTTATTGACCAATCATACGTCGAGATAAGGGGAAGGGAAAGGGTAAGGGAAGTAACTCGTATTACCTAGAAACGAAAGCCACCGCCAGTTTTATTGGACATGAAGACATTCTTTCCATTAAATAACCTTGAGGGCTTTCATTCAATTGCATGTCAGGCAGTTCTTCAATGTTGAATTTCTCGCAAACTCGATCATAATCAGTGAGACTGGCCAACCCAACATCGAAGCTGGTTTGTAACTCGCATTCTGATTGGTACGTTAGACCTTGTAATGTAGCCAATCAAATTGGCAAATGGAAATCAAGGGCGGGTAGTTTGAGATTGCGAGGATGGGTCCAGGGGTTAGTGTAGGTTTACCGAAATACGAGCCATGGAGTTATAGAGGATAGTGAGCGAGATGAACACGATTTAATGTGAACAGCTCAGTGTGGCGAAATCAGTGTAGACTATTTGGACCGATATCTAGACTTAAATCCGTTGGATGCTCCTCATGTGCCACCAATGTCCCCTTCGAAGGGTATGTTGTGGCATCGTTTCCCAAAGTGTTTGTGAATTGAACGTACACACTGCACGATCAGATCACTCAAACTGAACATTCCACACACAAATCATTCGAAAACTGCGTGGAAGCGTGCATGACAGATTTTTGTGTCCCAAAGCATCCGAAATGTGAACAATAACATTCCCTATTGGTGTCTGCTGTAGGGTACAACGCTGTGTGGAGATGACTGTTCTCGTTTCTGATTCTCATTGTGACCTTGTCCTTCGTTTGAAGCTGCAACAATGCAAGCGGGCTCGAGTTTTTATATTTTCAATTCCTCAAGATAGGGTCGTATAATTAACAACCTATTTCCCTTTTCCCAAATAGTACGGACAGGATGTAAAGTCAGCTGAGAGAGCAAAGAAACCGAACCATGTTGATTGCACAGTCCCGCTGTTTGACTTATAAAGTTTTCTTACAATCGTTCTGCGTACTGACATTTTAGGGCTTGACTTACCATTAGCTGGCGAAATTGTCAAATAAAGATCTTGAATGTTGGTGTTGTCATGTTTTTACACATAAAAGCAGGAACTTTTTATTAATGCGTATGCACAGAGATGTTAACAAGGCCCATATATATGTCGGGTGGTCTGTTTAACGAACGAAAATTACTGTGTTCATGTCGCAGATATAATCTTGTCTATATTTGTTTCCAGATTGGAATATTGACGACGCCACCCTGGGCTCCGAGTTGACCAATAGCGCAGAACTAGGTATAGACAATAGCAAGGTTATATTGTACGTGACTGAGTTGATCGACGCCCAAGTTGACAATATTCCTGCTATATCACGGCGGCCTGTAAATAACTGAATATTAACCAGGCAATCAGTGATAGATTGAGTAACGGTCACGTCACTGGAACGATGACCACAGAGTCGGGCATGTCACGGACCCTGACCACCTGATCCTCATTAGGCGGTTCTAACTGAAGACCATTTCTGACCAACTGTGATGTGTTATGTTGTAACTCAGCAGGCCATATACAACTCTAATGTGCAGCTCGATTTACAGGAGATGCCGAAACTATTCGAGGGCTTCTAGCTAAAGCAGCAATGGGAAGTTCAGTTTCAAAGGTGTATGATTTAGAAGTACCGTCCAGTGCAAACAGATTATTATGCTTGTATGCCGTTTGTTTTTTCAATATTTGCAGGTCGCCTGTACGTCTCTAATGTTGACGGGTTTGATGACACGCCGAACGTTCCCTATGCTTTCGGTGGACGTGGGTTCACAATCTGGAACACACAGTCGATGGAGCGAACCTGGGAGAGCGGTGACGAACTGGAGAGGTACAGTCGCCAGCACTTCCCGACTACATTCAATGGTAACTGCGCCACCTTCTCGCAAACCCCCGCGCAAGAGATGGACGCCAGATCCACGTGGATGGTGAGAGGACAAACCACTGTACTTTTGTATATGATTATATACATCGGAAAGAATAATGATTTATTTTATTAAATATCAATTCCAGGGCCCGGAACCCAATTCAGTGGCTGTTGGCAACTTCAATGGGCGTACAGTGTTGGTGATAGGAAGCGGCAGGAACGGTATGCTGTATGTATATACGTTGCAGCCTAACGTGAACAACCCCACCCCAGAGTTCCAGAGTGTGCACAGAGCCGGGGAAATAGATGCAACCTGGGAAAATCTGTACGCCAGGGAGGACATGGGAGATGCCATTATATCTGACATCAAGTAAGTCTTAAGTGAAAGATCCTCAAATCGGTCGGAGCCATTAATATTGTTGATGTTCATTATCCACAGTAACACGTAAGCTTTATCCCGGGCTGGTTGTGTTAGATATCTGTCCTTCAATCACAGGAGTCCATCAGTGGGTCCACAACACTTTATTTGTGATATAATAACTACAGCATCTATATAATCATGATTAGATGAGACAGACGTGACCAGGCAGCATCTCAAAGGCGTCAGAGAGCCAACCTGCCTAGCCCCTGTCCTAGGGTCAGGTCTCGACCAACAGAAAGTTTTTTAACTTAAACCAATAAAATCACTGACCAGCTGCCACGTATCGATATGATACCCCTCTGGTCAGCCTGCAATATCCCGCACCTCATTCACAATGTTAAGCTTCAGTGATCAACCTGCCATTCTCTAGTGTTAAATAGAAGCCTCTGACCCGCACATGACTCCGTGTTGGTGCTGCTGGCCATGATAATAATAGCCCAGCTGCCGTAATAATTTGTATTGGGCAGCCTTGTGAATATTAAGATAGATATAATTTATTTACTTATCTCGGAGAATATATAAGATATATATAAACTCCCTGTTAAAGCCTATACCCTGCCAAACTGCCTACAATACTTGCTTTAATGCAGTCATTGTGATCAGACTGGTAGAAATCAGCTAGAGGTAGCCAATATGTTGCAGTCTTTAGAACAGGTTTCTGTAAATGTTCGCCCCGCACACGGCGCCCTTTGTCAACAACACAAGTATGGGGTCGTTTAATGAAAAAGGGTTTAAGAAATCGAGCCCAAACAGTCAATCACATCGCTGTTCAATCGCGCCGGCCCTCCGGAATTACTAACCAGAAATTAGAAATCGTCTGCTTGCAGCTAATTTCATGGTTCGCGACCACGTGCCGTTTCATGTTAAAAAGGCGACGCCAGACGCCAACGCATCGCGCTTATGTGTTTGAAATATGGTTTGATGTCCAGAGACGCCTATTTGAATAATGTCTTTTCACAATTAACATCTATATTCTGTACAGAAGGTTGCATCATCCCCACAAACACGTTTATGGCGTGCCAATTATGTATAGAAGTTCAGAACTTGTTCGTTCTTATTGTGCACAAGAGATCACATTGAGTTGTAGTTGAGTGGACATAGAACTACAGAGACATTAATATTACCATTAAGTCACAATGCTTTGTTCTTCAGGTTCTCGAGTATCGGAACTCCAAAGGTGATCGTGACATCTGAGGCCAGTGGCAGCGTGTCTGTCTATACCCTAGTTGACGAAACATGGCCAGAAACAGAGTTGTAAATCCTCATTGTACAACTTTTACAATAAACATATCATCATCAGATTTTGCTTGTAATATACTCCCAGATATACCAACCACATGATCATTGTCTACCAGAAAAAAACCTACCCCAACAAAACAGTCTGCAAGTAACATATCTGCCCACCCTACAGCTTACCAGAACCAACTATCCCTACACAAAAATCTGCAAGAAACATATACTCTTTCACTATTGTCTACCAGAAACATATTCCCCTACACTAGAGAATACCAGGAACATCTATCAATATTCTATAGTCTACCAGAAACATCTACCCCTGCACTATAGCCTACCAGAAACATATACCCAAACACTAAAGTCTACCGGAAACATTTACCCCTCTACTATAGCCTGCCAGAAGCATCTACCCTTGCACTATAGTCTACCAGAAACATCTACCCCTACACTATAGGCCACCAAAAACATCTACCCATACACTATACTTTAACAGAAACGTAAATCCCTTCACTATCGCCTACCAGAAACATCAACCAATACACTATAGTCTACCAGAAACATCTATCCCTTTCACTATAGACTACCAGAAACATCCACCCCTACACTTTTGCCTACCAGAAACATCAACCCATACACTATAGTCTACCAGAAACATCTACCCTTGCACTATTGTCTCTCTGAAACATCTACCCCTTCACCATTGCCTACCAGAATTGTCTATTCCTGCACTATAGCCTACCAGAAATATGTACCCCTACACTATAGTCTGCCAGAAACATCTAACCAAACACTATAATCTACCAGAAACATGTACCCCTACATAACAGTCTACCAGAAATATGTATCCATACACTATAGTCTACCAGAAACATCTACCCCCTCTGCTATAGCCTACCAGAAACATCTACCCCTGCACTATAGCCTACCAGAAACATCTACCCCTGCACTATAGCCTACCAGAAACATATACCCAAACACTAAAGTCTACCAGAAACATGTACCCCTACATTACAGTCTACCAGAATCATCTACCCATACACTATAGTCTACCAGAAACATCTACCCCCTATGCTATAGCCCACCAGAAACATGTACCCGTACACTATAGCCTACCAGAAACATCTACCCCTCTGCTATAGCCTACCAGAAACATGCACCCCTACACTATAGGCCACCAGGAACATCTAACCAAACACTATAGTCTACCAGAAACATCTAATACTAAATAACAGTCTACCAGAAACATCTACCCAAACACTATAGTCTACCAGAAACATGTACCCCTACATTACAGACTACTAGAAACATTTACCCCTACACTATAGCCTACCAGTAACATCTACCCCCTCTGCTATAGCCTACCAGAAACATCTACCCCTGCACTATTGCCTACCAGAAACATCTACCCCTGCACTATAGCCTACCAGAAACATATACCCAAACACTAAAGTCTACCAGAAACATGTACCCCTACATTACAGTCTACCAGAAACATCTACCCATACACTATAGTCTACCAGAAATATCTACCCCTCTGCTATAGCCCACAAGAAACATTTACCCCTACACTATAGCCTATCAGAAACATCTACATCTTTCAGGTTCAAACAGTTTTTTATATTCTTTATACATCACATATCGGTTACTACTGTTGAGTGTTGACATCCAGTTTTGACGAAATTCATCTACAACACACGTTTTAAATACCCCAGTGAAAGCTGTATTGCCCCCAACAGACTGGTTTAACCATACCAATCCCAAACCATGCGAAAAGGTTACGAACAGATGCTACCCAAGTATTATGACCAATGTCGTCGAAATACATCAACATGTTATATACTTTTCTTGGGATACGCCCTTCATGCATCCTGGTTAATTGTAACCAAGACTTTATCATGCGGACCTGTGCATTGACAATAAAGCGGGTAGCGACAACATTCACAATAGACAATGGCTTTGGGCGTTTCTTTTCCCACCTTTAAAAAACTGTTGCATGCCAAAAGATGAACTCGTTCTAATTGATCATACCGCTGGTAACCCCATACGTACCTTCCTGCGGGTGATCTAAACAGGTTATACCAAATAAGAAAGGTTGCCCTGCGGGCAATTTAATTTAGAAACCCTGCGGTTCAGTAGAAAGGGTGATACCCTGCGTGTGTGAGTAAAACGAAAATCAGTAAGAAGAGTGACACCCTGCGGGTATGAGTGAAAATGAAAATACTTTGGGGGCTGCAAGCCATAAAATGATAGTTTACGGAATGATTGACTTGCAAAGCCCAAAGCGAGGTAAAAACCAAGAGCCCCAAAAGTGATAAGAAAAGTATAAAATTGATGATATAAAACGATAATGTTAAATATAATACATATGAGAATTAAAAACTAAATCCAATATTGTCCAATGAGTTATATTATCCAGGTAATGTCGCAGAACAAGATTGAACAGAGTCAGGAAGTCAGGATGTGTGTGGATGTGTGTGAATGTGTGTGTGTGTGTGGATATGTATTTGTGTGGTGTAAATGTGTGTGTGGATGTGTGTTTGTGTGCGTGCGTGCGTGCGTGGGTGTGTGGGTGTGGGTGGGTGTGTGTGTGGGTGGGTGTGTGTGTGGGTGGGGGGGGGTGAGTGGTTATGTGGGTGTGTGTATGTAGGTGTGGATGTGTGGGTGGTTGTGTGTGTTTGGGGTATGGGTGGGGTGGGGTGTGTGTCTGATTGTGTGTGTGTGTGTGTGTGTGTGTTGGTGTGTGTATATGGGTGTATGTGTGTATGTGTTGGTGTTTGTGTGTTGATCTATGTGGGTGTTGGTATGTGTGTGTGTGTGTGTGTGTATGTGTTTTTGTGTGGTGTAATTGTGTGTGTGGATGTGTGTGTGTGTGGATGTGTGTGTGTGTGGTGTAATTGTGTGTGTGGATGTGTGTGTGTGTGTGTGTGTGTGTGTGTGGATGTGTATTTGTGTGGTGTAATTGTGTGTGTGGATGTGTATGGGTGTGTGTTTGTTTGTGTGTGTGCGTGCGCGCGCGCGTGTGTGTGTGTGTGTGGGGGGGGGGGGGGGGTGTAGGTGTGGATGTGTGGGTGGTTGTGTGTGTGTATAGGTGTGGATGTGTGGGTGGTTGTGTGTGTTTGGGGTGTGGGTGGGGTAGGGTGTGAGTGTGTGTGTGTGTATGTGTGTGTTGGTATGTGTGTGTGTGTGTTGGTGTGTGTGTGTGTATGTTGGTGTTCGTGTGGGGTCGTGGGTGTGTGGGAGCGTATGGGTGTAGTTGTGTGTGTGGGTGTATGTGTGTGTGTTTGTGGGTGGGTGTGAGTGTAGGTGTGAATGTGAGGGTGGTTGTGGGTGGGGGATGGGGTGTGTGTGTGTGTGTGAGTGTGTGTGTGGATGTGTGTGTATGTGTATGGGTGTATGTTTGGATGTGGGTGTGTTGATGTGGTTGTGTGGTGTGGTTGTGTGTGTGGTCATGTGTGGGTGTGGGTGTGGGTCGGTATGTGTGTATGTGTTGGTGTTTGTGTGTTGATTTATGTGTGTGTTGGTATGTGTGTGTGTGTGTGTGTGTGTATGGGTGTATGTGTGTGTGTGTATGTGTTGGTGTTTGTGTGTTGATCTATGTGGGTGTTGGTATGTGTGTGTGTGTGTGTGTATGTGTTTTTGTGTGGTGTAATTGTGTGTGTGGATGTGTGTGTGTGGTATAATTGTGTGTGTGGATGTGTGTGTGTGTGTGGTGTAATTGTGTGTCTGGATGTGTGTGTGTGTGTGTGTGTTGGTGTGTGTGTGGATGTGTGTTTGTGTGGTGTAATTGTGTGTATGGGTGTGTGTTTGTTTGTGTGTGTGCGTGCGTGTGTGCGTGCGTGTGTGTGTGGGGGGGGTGGGGGGGGGGGGGGGGGGGGGGGGAAGTATGTGTGTGTGTGTGTGTGTGGATGTGTGGGTGGTTGTGTGTGTTTGGGTTGTGGGTGGGGTGTGAGTGTGTGTGTGTGTGTGTATGTGTTGGTGTTTGTGTGTTGATCTATGTGTGTGTGTGTGTTGGTGTGTGTGTGTGTGTTGGTGTTCGTGTGGGGTCGTGGGTGTGTGGGAGGGTGTGGGTGTCGTTGTGGGTGTGGGTGTATGTGTGTGTGTTTGTGGGTGGGTGTGTGGGTGTGAGTGTAGGTGTGGATGTGGTTGTGGGTGGGGGGTGGGGTGTGTGTGGGTGTGTGTGTATGTGTATGGGTGTATGTTTGGATGTGGGTGTGTTGATGTGGTTGTGTGGTGTGGTTGTGTGTGTGGTCGTATGTGTGTGTGGGTGTGGGTCGGTATGTGTGTGTGTGTGTGTGTATGTGTTGGTGTTTGTGTGTTGATCTATGTGTGTGTGTGTGTGTGTGTGTGTGTGTGTGTGTGTGTGTTGGTGTTCGTGTGGGGTCGTGGGTGTGTGGGAGGGTGTGGGTGTAGTTGTGTGTGTGGGTGTATGTGTGCGTGTTTGTGGGTGGGTGTGTGGGTGTGAGTGTAGGTGTGGATGTGAGGGTGGTTGTGGGTGTGGGGTGTGTGTGTGTGTGTTAGTGTGTGTGTGGATGTGTGTGTATGTGTATGGGTGTATGTTTGGATGTGGGTGTGTTGATGTGGTTGGACTGTGGGTGTGTGGGTGGTGTTGTGTGTGGGGGGGTGTGGGTAGGGTGGGGTGTGTGTGAATGTGTGGGTGGGTGGGCGTGGTTGTGTGTGGGTGTGGGTGGGTGTGTATGTGTTGGTGTTTGTGTGTTGATCTGTGTGTGTGTTGGTGTGTGTGTGTGTGTGTTGGTGTTTGTGTGGGGTCGTGGGTGGGTGGGTGGGTGTGGTTGTATGTGTGGGCTCTATGTGTGTGGGTGTGTGTGTGTGTGTTGGTGTTGGTGTGTGTGGGTTGACGCATGTGTGTGTGTTGGTGTGTGTGTGTGTTGGTGTGTGAGTGTTGGTGTGTGTGTGGGTGTATGTGAGTGTGTTTGTGGGTGTGTGTGTGGGTGTGGGTGTAGGTGTGGATGTGTGGGTGGTTGTGTGTGGGTGTGTGTTGGTGTGTGTGTGTGAATGTGTGTGTGTGTGTGTGTGGATGAGTGTGTGGTGTGTGGGTGTGGTGTGTAAGGTGTATATGGGTTGTGTGTGTGTGTGTGTGTGTGTGTTGGGTATGTGTCTGTGGTGTGTGTATGGTGTTGATGTGTGTGTGTTTGTTGGTGTGTGTGTGTGGTGTGAGTTTGGTGTGTTTGGTCTATGTGTGGTGTGTGTGTGTGGTGTGTGTCTGTCTCTTTCTCCCTTTCTTTTTCTCTCTCTCTTTCTCTCTTACTCTCTCTTCTTTTTCTCTTTCTCTCTCTTTCTGTCTCTCTCACTCTCTCTTTCCTCTCTCCTCTCTCCTTTTCTGTGTGTGAGTGTGTGTTTGTGTGTGTGTGTGTGTGTGTGTGTGTGTGTGTGTGTGTGTGTGTGTGTGTGTGTGTGACACCTAAATATCAGCTTGCTACGTGCCCTTCAGGATGTGTGTGTGGTGGGAGCCGCTGTATCAGTGTGACACTTGCCCTTCAGGATGGATGTGTTGTGGGGAACACATGTATAGTGGAATATTTTCAATTTGAACTCTTTTGGGACCAGTAAAAAAACTCTGTTAACGGCCAGGTCCGGATTACAGAGTCCATTCTAGACACAAGGTATTTCTATAGCAGTTTACGATACCGTGCTCTGATAACTCCTTGAGTTATGTCAATTTGAGGTTGTAGCCTCACACAAACACGCACCCAAGCATACACTATTTATCTTACTTAAGATGTATACACGTTGTCCTGAACCATATTTAGACTTGCACAAATTACACAAGAAAGTAGATATACTGTTCATGTTTTATCTCCAGTGAGCAGAACTATTTCATCCACCTACATACGTAAACGTTCAGGCTATGGATACTATACCTATCTGTATAGCAGCTAACTTGGCCCTGTTCTTTTGTCACGTGACTGAAATAAGACCATTCACAAGCGCGTTGACCACTCGAAACCGTTGGCCAAGACGTTAAGGTGCGGCCCACCTTTGCGACACAACAGGTGCCAACTTGACGCCTAATCAAAAATTGGTTAGGTTGGTCTCTTCAGTTTGTTAGCCGAATCTCAGAGGACGTGTGGTGAACTGATCTCCCGGTGAGTACACACAGTCCACCAGTGTGGACATGGTGTGACCGTACAAACTTCCCGCGGAATGCTTTGTCGTATCTGCATCTCAACATATGTCATACTCTTTTTTTGTAAAACATTTCCATTTCTCTCAAAAGTTGATAAACAATAAACGATGCCTTTAAATAGAGAATTAAAACCTTTGAGACATTTTAACAAGAGTTACTTTTGATACGGCCATATTTTTATAACAGTGTGCTTTATATATTATATTCTTATTTATGGGTGATGCTTCTATGTCGTCTGAGACTTGGGTAAAAAAAACAAGTTAAAAAAACTTTCAACTGAATTCATTTCAAATGTTTCAAAGTTCAGCGATTAGAACTTGCTAGGGTCATGACATCTACGCCATCCTGTACGCTATTGTTGTTCTGAATTCCAGCCTTATGACACAAGAACACAAAGCTGTAGCAAATACCGAATCTCGAAACCCAAGTTGGAAAGATGAAATACAACAACGACTTGGAGCCTTACGCAAGAGAGGGATTTTTAGCTTTTGATCCTTCTATAATTAAGATGAAAACCAGAATTGCCAAAAAGGCACAATGGTTGGGTACAGCCGCCGATAGGCTCATTACCTACTATACACCACAGTCTTCACAGAAACAAACATTTGACCATATTGAAAACGAAAAAACTGTTTCCGAGGTAAAAAGAAGACGAAGACTTTCCCCCAGGTACAACACATTTACATTGCATTCAACTCTACTGGAATACACACTTCCTTGTAGTTCTATATTTCGTGGTATAATATTCTGAATTCAAGGGAAAGTGAAAAAAAATAGATTGATTTTTACTCTATTTACTTTTAGATTTTAACCGATTTGTAGTGTATATGTAACAGTTGATGAGCACATGCAAATCTTGTACAAAGGAGATAGTCATACATAGACACTTCGAATGCTCACGTCATGAACCATCACGCGCCTCAGCTTTCCCAGCTTTTCATGTATGTTGAAATTGTAGTTTTAACCTTGAAGCAGGGTATCGCTTTATTCTATTTTCTCTGTAAGCATTTCGTAGAAAGTAATCTAACAAGGAAAGAAGTTTTAGGGCAGGTGGTGTAGAACGTATTGAATCTGTGTTAAATATGAGCAAGATAATACCAAACCATACACCGACATTAAGTCATTAAGTCATTTTAAAAATTATTACCACTGAAATTTTCTTTGAACGAAATATCATGTATGAGGACGATGACAGGAAGCAATATGGATATGTCGTACTATACTTTCTGTATGGTATCACTCAAACTGTAACTACAACAACAGTGGTTGAGGGTGTTTAGCGCAGCCTGTAGGGCCGTGTGGATGATATAAATAAACACGGTCAACTTCGATGTCCCCACAATCGGCCATTTACAGTCGATAATGGTATTGATTATGCGATAACTCATTAGATACCCCATGTATGAGGTGGTTATATGAAAAAAATAGCCTCCACACATAATAGAGATAACCGTGTGAAGTACAAAATACTATTTCCATATAAACATGGTCATTATACAGGTTAAGCTGGTATCTGAACTAATGAAGTATTCAGCGATTTGTAAAACACATGTGTTAATAAAATATGCAACGGTACATTTATTCAGCAAACATATTTAAATACCCCATATAAGACGATATAAGACAGGTGGTACATACTATGTGTATATTGAAACAGTAGTAACAGTAGGTAAATAAAGCACTTTGATGACTGCTTGTATGGAGTGTCAGTCATCAGCATGAAGTTCCGTTAAAACTTCGCCGCTAATACAGATAGTTGTATTCAACGTATGTTGTTTTGCTTCAGACGACTCATCAGCACAATGCACGTGTGTTTGGTGGGAATGGTTGCCCTAGTGGGCGTGGCCTATGGTGTGGTGGTACTGAAAGAGGCATCCTATCTGAGACTCCCCAACCGTAACGGCCAGTACGTCGTCAACAGCAGAACAGCCAGGGAGAGCGCCTATGATGATGCTAGGAGTTACCTCTACGTTGTTGGTGAGTCCAGCATTTCATATACCTTGCTGTTCTGCTGATGCAGTTTTGGATACATTATTAAAGAATACGAGCGACAGATGCCCCTTTTTTACATGTCAGTTTTGTTTTGTCAGGTCGTGACACGGCTATGTTGCACATCATCTCCCTCGCTGACCCCGCCAACCCGCAGGAAGTCTACACTTACAATTTCAACGTCGCCGCCGACGGCCGTCCTCTGGATGTGGAGCTGTGTCGGGCGGCAGGGGTTACACCCACACTGGCCGTCACCTTTGACGGCCAAGATTCTGTGGCTTTTGAGGGACATCTGGTTCTTTATAATCTGTTTGAGAGCAGCTCAGATACACTTACTCCCCTCAACCCAACAGATCCCAGGATTACCGGTCAGTTGAATATCTTGGTAACTTCATGTAGAAAGTCCCATCACCATTTTCAGAACACAATGCAGATTTAACTACAATCGTAACTTATCAACACTGAAATGTCGCTCAATATATGCGAATATAGACTTTGCCGTAGCAAAAGGTGAATGGACAGACATGCCAACATCTGGTGCCTTAAGCGTCTCTTAGGTAATCAGATGTCAGGTCCATATTTCACCTTCGTTTTCATCATGTCATATTATGACAGCTTTGAATAGCTAGTAAAAAGAACGTAATCGTATTGTGACCTGTAATATGATCTCTTCCCGTCCAGTGGGAGCACATCCTGACAACATGAAGTTCACTAGCGACTGCCGTCGTCTGGTCGTATCTAACGAGGGGGAGCCCAGGGTCGTCGGTGGCACCTTCTATGACCCCGATGGGACAGTTTCTGTGGTTACATTCTCCACAACGCCTGGCGCTTTACCAACAGTCACAACCATCGACTTCAAGAAATACGACGAACAGAGTGAACTTGTGTAAAGCACAAAGGACATTTTCCATTTTATATGAAAAAACACACTTTAAACAGCATTAAAAGATATTTATAATCGATAACAGAAATATTTCTTTTTTATTAATGTTTATTTCAGCGGCATTTACTGGTGTTTTTCAGCACGCTTCTGAATCAAGGTGTCCGCTACTGGCTTCGCCGTGACCCCAACGATCCCTCCACCATAATCCAGTTCTCCCAGAACGTGGAGCCGGAGTATGTGGCCATCTCACCTAGCAATGGGTTTGCATACATCACCTTGCAGGCATGTCTTATTTTCTAACTCAGAAAGCATGGACGTACACGTCAGGCTGCATACACTACACGCTACTTGCTAACAAAACTCTTATATCTGTTTAAACATAGGAAAACAATGCCATTGCAAGGATTGATCTGGAGAACTCTGTGATCACCAGCATATACCCGATGGGCAACAAGAGTTGGGAGTTTTTAAACATAGATGCCAGTGACAGAGACAATGGTGAGTTGTATGATAAATGATTAACCCTGTTGATTTTCTACGTTGTAGTGAACTTATAAGGCCAACGATAACGGCTATGAAAATGATCTAAGATCCTTCTTTTTAAGGGCAGATTGTTTGAGTATCAAAGGGAGGTAAAAGAAAACAAGGGAATACTTCATACAACAGTGTAGATACACATAATGATGGTTTACTGTCGCGTTGACATACATCTGACAGTTTACGCATTACTGTCGCGTTGGCATACATATAACGATTTATGCATTACTATCACATTGACATACGTTAAAAGTTTATGCATTACTGTGGCGTTGACATACATATAACGGTAATGAATTACTGTTGTGTTGACATACATGTAACAGTTTATGCATTACTGTCGCGTTGACATATAACGGTTTACGCTTTATTGTCGAATTGACATACATATAACAGTTTATGCATTACTGTGGCGTTGACATACATATAATGGTTATGCATTACTGTTGTGTTGACATACATATGACAGTTTACGCATTACTGTGGCGTTGACATATAACAGTTTCTGCATTACTGTGGCGTTGACATACATGTATGTAATGGTTATGCAGTACTGTGGCGTTGACATACATGTGTGTAATGGTTATGCAGTACTGTTGTGTTGACATACATGTGTGTAATGGTTATGCATTACTGTGGCGTTGACATACATGTATGTAATGGTTATGCATTACTGTGGCGTTGACATACATGTATGTAATGGTTATGCATTACTGTGGCGTTGACATACATGTATGTAATGGTTATACATAACTGTGGCGTTGACATACATGTAAGTAATGGTTATGCATTACTGAGGCGTTGACATACATGTGTGTAATGGTTATGCATTACTGTGGCGTTGACATACATGTATGTAATGGTTATGCATTACTGTGGCGTTGACATACATGTGTGTAATGGTTATGCATTACTGTGGCGTTGACATACATGTATGTAATGGTTATGCATTACTGTGGCGTTGACGTACATGTATGTAATGGTTATGCATTACTGTGGCGTTGACATACATGTAAGTAATGGTTATGCATTACTGTGGCGTTGACATACATGTATGTAATGGTTATGCATTACTGTGGCGTTGACATACATGTATGTAATGGTTATGCATTACTGTGGCGTTGACATACATGTATGTAATGGTTATGCAGTACTGTGGCGTTGACATACATGTGTGTAATGGTTATGCATTACTGTGGCGTTGACATACATGTATGTAATGGTTATGCGGTACTGTTGTGTTGACATACATATGACAGTTTACGCATTACTGTGGCGTTGACATACATATAGCGGCGTACGCATTACTATCGCGTTTACATACATGCAAGAGTTTATGCATTACTGTCGCGTTGACAAACATATAAGTGTTTACGCATTACTGGCGCGTTGACGTACATACAACGGTTTACGCATAACTGTCGCGTTGACATACATATAATGGTTACGCATTACTGTCGTGTTGACATACAGTTTACACATACACTCGTATAGGCACACACACATTATATATATATATATATATGTGTGTGTGTGTGTGTGTGTGTGTGTGTGTGTGTGTGTGTGTGTGTGTGTGTGTGTGTGTGTGTGTGTGTGTGTGTGTGTGTGTGCATACATTCTGAACTTGCAGGTATCGCGATGGCATCGAGGAAAATCCGCAGCTTGTACCAGCCCGACAAAGTCGCCTTCTTCACATGGGGGGCTGATATACCTTACCTGGTGACAACTGACGAGGGGAGACCAACCAACATCCCCGGGGTCACCTTCCAAGACTACGCTAGAGCGGCATCACTGAGTATGTACATTTCGGCAACTAGGTCAGTGTGAAAGGTGGGTTCGGGGTGGTGTTGGGGGTGGAGGTGGGGTGGGGTGGTTGGGGGTTGCATAAATTGATGCATAAATTGTGAGATGCTCATAATTCCCCAAGGATGAAAATATAATTCAGGAAGCAAAGTGAAATACCTATATTCCCACACAAGGTATATTTTCATGCTCTTCGTGAAAAATGATAGTTTGCCCCCGGCGCATGTCGGTAATCGGGGAAAGCTCGTTCTAATGAGACGAGACATGAAGACCAATTCAAATCATTGTCTAACGTATGCTCCTGCCAGGTTACGTTTTACTGAAGCGAATATGAATATACTCCTCACCAAGCGTTTAAATGTTCATTATGAATCTCTAACAGATATTGTATTCTATACGGTTCTATTCTGTTTTCAGCATGGAATGTAAATGATCCTGAACTGAACTCTCAACTGAAATCAAACGCCGAACTTGGTAATTAAATATAACAATACGTGTTTTGCATGTGGTACACATAGCCATGCCTACAGTAGCACTGCTTGGCATACGAGATACACAAACTATCTGGTTGATATTCTAACTGCTGTAACAGTATGCCGACAGAACCAGTGAAACCTCTTTCCAAACTTTCAAAATGGGCGGTGCTGCATTTTCCTTTACTTTCAACCAGACGCACCAATTTTCTTTAGTTCCAGTAGGTGGTCGCAGGTGATATCCAATACTGTTGACATTGATTGTGTCGTGCAGGTCGCCTGTACGTCTCTAATGTTGACGGGTTTGATGACACGCCGAACGTTCCCTATGCTTTCGGTGGACGTGGGTTCTCAATCTGGAACACACAGTCGATGGAGCGAACCTGGGAGAGCGGTGACGAGCTGGAGAGGTACAGTCGCCAGTACTTCCCTAATACATTCAATGGTAACTGCGCCACCTTCTCGCAAACCCCCGCGCAAGAGATGGACGCCAGATCCACGTGGATGGTGAGTTGTTTCCCGCTCCACAGACAGTCAGGAGATGCACCTGTGACTAAACCTCATCATACTGACTGACTGAGTATGGTTTTACGCCGCTTTTAGCAATATTCCAGCAATATCACGGCGGGGGACACCAGAAATGGGCTTCACACATTGTACCCATGTCGGGAATCGAACCCGGGTCTTCGGCGTGACGAGCGAATGCTTTAACCACTAGGCTACCCGACCGCCCCAAACCTCATCGTAAGCTAAATAAAACAAATCTGGAAGGTTACGCTGCTTATTTTTGAAGATATTGATAAATATGGTTTTGTAATATTAAAATTGTTCACCTAGGGTCCAGAAGTAAACTCTGTAGCCATTGGAGATTTCGGAGGGCGTTCAGTGATGGTTCTTGGGAGCGGCAGGAACGGCCTACTCTACGTATATAGCTTACAGCCAACCATCAGTAACCCCACCCCAGAGTTCCAGAGTGTGCACAGAGCCGGGGAAATAGATGCAACCTGGACAAATCTGTACGCCAGGGAGGACATGGGAGATGCCATTATATCTGACATCAAGTAAGTCTCACCACTCAGAGGTGAGGTGAGGTGAAATAGGTTTTAACTTCGCGTTCAAGATTATTGCTCTGTGTGTGTGTGTGTGTGTGTGTGCGTGCGTGCGTGCGTGCATGTGTGTGTGTGTGTGTGTGTGCGTGTGTGTGTGCGTGTGTGTGTGCGTGTGCGAGCGTGCGTGTGCCTGATTGCACTAGTTTTAAAGTGCAAGCCCCCTGAGACACCATTTCAAAGTTTATCATGAATACCCCACTCAGATACAGTAGATGGACTCCAAGTCGGTCACTGCTTGTCTTATGCTCCTAATGCCGACTGCCAAGGTCGGTAACAATTTTAGCGTCTTTTAACGCTTGACACAGCCGGGGATCGCATCTACGCGGTCACCAATCAGACATAGTGATCACTCTATGATGATTTCAGTACAGTGTACGAATCTAAAACCTGACAAGTTAAGTGTGTTTGTCATCACTGTGTTTCAGAATTTCGTCAGTGGGAACCCCTATCGTAATCGTGACTTCTGAGGCCAGTGGAAGCATATCAGTGTACACGCTTGCTGACGAGACATGGCCTGCACGGACACTGGACGATTCTCAGGAATAATCCACACTGGCCATCAGATGAAAATGTAGCCTTAGCAATGATGTTTAATAAACGTTTTGAAACATATCGCAGTTAATCATTTGAACGTTGGTTTGTGTGGATTATTTTCACCTTGGATATTAAATGTTATGTACGACCGTTTTGAGGACAGTTCTCTTTGCACATAAAAAAAACAACATTCTGACCAAGTAGAATACTGCGCGAGTGGAACTGGTGTATGTACCATGGTAACAACGGGGAGATACAAAGTAGGTCGTACACTACACGAGTGGAACTGGTGTATGTGTCATGGTACAGACGGGGAGATACAAAGTAGGTCGTGCACTACTCGAGTAGAACTGGCGTATGTACCATGGTAACAACTGGGAGATACAAAGTAGGTCGTACAATAAACGAGTGGAACTGGTGTATGTACCATGGTAACAACGGGGAGATACGAAGTAGGTCGCACACTACACGAGTGGAACTGGTGAATGTTCCATGTTTCCATCGGGGAGATACAAAGTAGGTCGAAAACTACTCGAGTGGAACTGGTGTATGTACCATGGTAACAACGGGGAGATACAAAGTAGGCCGCACACTACACGAGTGGAACTGGTGAATGTTCCATGTTTCCAACGGGGAGATACAAAGTAGGTCGTACAATTAACGAGTGGAACTGGTGTATGTACCATGGTACAAACGGGGAGATACAAAGTAGGTCGCACACTACACGAGTGGAACTGGTGTATGTACCATGGTAACAACGGGGAGATACGAAGTAGGTCGTACACCACTCGAGTGGAATTGGTGTATGTACCATGGTACAAACGGGGAGATACGAAGTAGGTCGTACACTACTCGAGTAGAACTGGTGTATGTACCATGGTAACAACGGGGAGATACGAAGTAGGTCGAAAACGTCTCGAGTGGAACTGGTGTATGTACCATGGTACAAACGGGGAGATAGAAAAGTAGGTCGCACACTACACGAGTGGAACTGGTGAATGTTCCATGTTTCCATCGGGGAGATACAAAGTAGGTCGAAAACTACTCGAGTGGAACTGGTGTATGTACCATGGTAACAACGGGGAGATACAAAGTAGGCCGCACACTACACGAGTGGAACTGGTGAATGTTCCATGTTTCCAACGGGGAGATACAAAGTAGGTCGTACAATAAACGAGTGGAACTGGTGTATGTACCATGGTACAAACGGGGAGATACAAAGTAGGTCGCACACTACACGAGTGGAACTGGTGTATGTACCATGGTAACAACGGGGAGATACGAAGTAGGTCGTACACCACTCGAGTGGAATTGGTGTATGTACCATGGTACAAACGGGGAGATACGAAGTAGGTCGTACACTACTCGAGTAGAACTGGTGTATGTACCATGGTAACAACGGGGAGATACGAAGTAGGTCGAAAACGTCTCGAGTGGAACTGGTGTATGTACCATGGTACAAACGGGGAGATAGAAAAGTAGGTCGCACACTACACGAGTGGAACTGGTGAATGTTCCATGTTTCCAACGGGGAGATACAAAGTAGGTCGTACACTACTCGAGTGGAACTGGTGTATGTACCATGGTACAAACGGGTGGATACGAAGTAGGTCGTACACTACAAGACTGGAACTGGTGTATGTACCATGGTTACAACTGGGAGATACAAAGTAGGTCGTACACTACACGAGTGGAACTGGTGTATGTACTATGGTAACAACGGGGAGATACAAAGTAGGTCGAAAACTACTCGAGTAGAACTGGTGTATGTACCATGGTACAAACGGGTGGATACAAAGTAGGTCGCACACTACACGAGTGGAACTGGTGCGTGTACTATGGTAACAACGGGGAGATACAAAGTAGGTCGAAAACTACTCGAGTGGAACTGGTGTATGTACCATGGTACAAACGGGTGGATACAAAGTAGGTCGCACACTACACGAGTGGAACTTGTGCATGTACCATGGTAACAACGGGGAGATACAAAGTAGGTCGTACACTAACCGATTGGACCTGGCGTATGTACTACCCTGGTGGGAATGGGGGATAATTTAAACAGCTTCGTGACGTCAGCCCATTATGACGTAACTACTTTAATAAAGTACAGTCGGCGCCTTTGATCTTTTACCGAAGCATCTTAGAAACGGACGGACAGACAGACAGACAGACAGGTTTGTGTCATGTGCGCTGAATTAGGACCACGTGCCACCACTAGTGTCTTAGTGTCTAGTGTCTAGTGTCTTAAGGTTAAGAATATAAACCACTTTCCTTTGAACTTATCATTGTCTTAAAATAGAATATGTATTCTGAAAGCCCTACCCAGTGCTTAAGGATGAGTTAAAGTTAACGCCACTGGGGCTTTGTCTGTGAATGCCCTCTAAATATTACCGAAAGCTTTCTAAACGTGTACAGTATTAAGTCGGTCTGGGATTTTATCTATTTCTCATTTCAAAATAATTGTTTTTTCCCAAATTGTTTTCCCCAATGAAAAGATTCTTGAATAAGCCAGTTTGGGTTTCACTAATTTTATCGGGGAGGACTTGTAAGTTATCGGAGATGTGCTTTATGATAAGTTTGTTTATTTGTTTGTTTGGGTTTTTTTATTTAACGCCGTAACCGGCAATATTCCAGCTATATGACGGCGGTCTGTAAAAATCGAGTATGACCAGACAATCAGTGATTGACATCATGAGCATCGATCTACACAATTAGGAAACGAGTAGATTTATAGGATGCTAAATCTGCAAGACAAAAGTGTCGATCGCGATCTTCTTTAGGAGTACACGTTATAATATACTTTGTCTTTAGAAGTTTAACTTGTTGATCACTTCGTGTTTATTTTTAATGCATCTCCATACAAGGAGCCAATATCTCTCCAGATGAACCATAAACAAATAGGCTGAAAAACATGAAACCCTGGACTTTTTTGTCTAATTATTCATTTTATGTAATGTTGGCGCACATTCATCTGCATTATTATCAAAGTGTATTTACCTACTTCATCGCTAATATATAATTTATTGTGTAACGACAATGTTTCATCTAGTATATCCGACATACTTATAAACTGTCCATTTTACAATTAATTATTTCTCTCAGAAGTTCTTATTGACATGATTTCGTTTTTCCAAATTCAGAAACGACTCCATAATATTTTCAGCTTCTTCATATCATTTTGGTTTTACTCCTCAACGTTTCCCTTTATTCTTACTATTTCACATTGTTTCTAATTGTGGCATCTTCAAATGTAGGTTTGTTTTATCACCTGTGAGTCTGTCATAGATAGACTTGAACTTGCCAATCTTGAACTCCAGCATATTCTCCGCTTTATCAACATCTATTTTTACATTGTACAAAAATGTAATTGTTTCAGGCCTTGTTATCATCTTCAATAAATCAAACAGGAATTGACCATTGGCATCAATTAAATTATCTATGTCCCTTGATACACGATAATCATACATCGTACCTTGCTACAAGAATACAAGAAACATAAATGAGTGATAACTTTTGTGGCTTATTCCCACAGAAGGATATATCAGGTGACAGAATGTCTCCTGAAACAAGAAGCTACCCAAAACTACTTCGTTTGATGAGGTTACTTTGCCTTCGTGTATGTGTCTCGATTAAACATTCTTCAATTTCAGTAAGTTGGTATTTTGTTGTGTATAATTATAGTTGTCCTTTAAAAGATCCTGAACAACATTCATATCTCCTCCTGGGAATTGCTTTCATTCTAATTGAAGATAGTTGATAATCGACAAGCTTCAATAATAAAAACTAGGATTAAAATGAGGCCCTGACGATCGACATTTATGTCGTGCCTTTGATATTCAAATCCATTCCTCATAACGATTTTGACTCATGCACAATGTGCGCTACCATAACAAAATCACACTACATGTCTCCTTGCAGCTGCCCCGGTATTTATATTATGTAAGCTACAATGACTTTGATACAGTAATCTATACCACATGACTGTTGTCGTCCTAGCCAAACACCACGACTGTCCATGTTCACAAGTTTCTATATGGAAACACATGCCACAAGTCAAGGTTAGCATGTAGTGACCACATCGGTCACCAGCATTGCCACGTGTTTTACTGGTATCACTTGTTGTCACTCAAGGAGCGACACAGACACACAAAGTGATTATCTGTGGAAGGCATGGCGTGGGATCGGTGGCACCTACCTGTCTGTGAGTCGAGATAACCCCAGCAGGCGGAACAGGTGATCCTATTCCCAACTAATCTCTGTCTCCGGGTTTCTAACAACGGTATTATCAAAGGTCATTCCAGTGTCAACCTGTAAACTTCTAGGGAATAAAAATCATACAGGTCACTCTTGCTTAAAATTGCTATCATTTTTTATTTCAATTGGTAAGTTGAGGTCCTTCAAATGTTATTAAAAATTGCAAAACATTGGTAACATGTAATATGTGGTAAACCTTTTTTTAACTTTCTTAGAAATAGCGTAAGCCAAATAAGTGTACTTTATCAACAAAACAGGTTACAAAACATGTACATACTACATCTCCAGTGGTAAGAATGTGCTCGGATCTGAGCAGAGATTGTGGAGTTTCAAGTTACAAAAAGACATTCCACAAACAGGCCCAGTTACTGCAGAGGGGCCTGGGGATTGCTTCTCTTGGAGACATGTAACGGAGATCATATTACCAAGCAAAAACCACTGTGTAACAAAATAAACACACTAACTACGTATGTAAAGAGGCTACAGGTGTAGTGTGAGGCAACATATGGCTGGTTATATATATCACGAAACAAGCGGTATATGTCACGTTACATGAGCCATATAGGTCACGAAACGTGAACCATATATACCATGAAACATGAACCATATATATCACGTAACATAAACCATATATACCATGAAACATGAACCATATATACCATGAAACATGAACCATATATATCACGTAACATGAACCATATATACCATGAAACATGAACCATATATATCACGTAACATAAACCATATATACCATGAAACATGAAGCATATATATCACGGTGTTTTGCTGTATGGTTACATGCATTTCGTTACTTCCAACGATACTGCAACTGAAGCATAAAGTGGCAAAAGTGACGTCACAATAGAGAGGAATGGTTTGATGGAAGTAAATTGTGAATTCTTGACGATTCACACTTTTGTATGGTAGCACTTGTCATTCACTTGTAAAACCAATACACTGTTGTTGCTATTATGGTTTGAGACGCAGATTTACTGTTTGATGTTTACTAAAAAATATAAACATACATTTTATCCTATAAACGATTAGTGCTGATGTCAGAAAATAAGTTTGATATTCATTGATAACACGTATTTGGATTTCAGATATCAGTGAAACAGAATATGAGAAATCAACGACATGTGTATACATCTTAAACAGAATTCATTTTTTGTTAATATAATATCGAAGATATTATGAATTCCAAAAGGTATTCAAGAACAATTATATACCTTTTGTCAAGGATTATTTTTCAAAGTGAAAGCTGTTTTGAACATCTCAAACACATCTGTAACGGAATACTTAAACACAATCACTGGAGTAAGGCAAGTAAGTCTCTTGAGTCCATTGTTATTTTCACCGTTTATTGTAGAACTAATAGTGATGCTTTAAGAATCAGTGCTGAGAGAACTTTATCAGTATTTTCTAGAAATTATATCTCTTTAATGGGGATTAAATGGAATTTAGATTAGATGCGTGTATTACTTTTCAGGAAAATGGTGGTATCGTTAAGGGACACCAGGGGACATGGAAATATGACGACATGGACAAGAAGACTTCAACTAACTACATGTTTTTTGGTGTGCTTTTAAATTAAATTAAGAAAGTGTATAACGCATTTTCCAATTAACAACTGCTCATATGTACTTAGACCATGATTCTTCTAGTTGAAGGCTCTATTGAAGAGACAGGTTTTGCGTGTCTTTTTAAAGTATGTCAATTTTTCTGATTTCTTGTGGCAGATTGTTCCAGAGCAAGCATGTTAAAATTACCTATAGCCTTGTGTTTTGGTACGTGACTTTGGCACCACCAGCAGATGTTGATCTTTTGATCGGAGAGTACGTGCTGGCTTGTATGGTACTATCGGTGAGTAGTTTAAGTCTCTATTGGAGGGAAGCGTTCTCCCTCAGGTGTTCTTGTCGCCTCGACGATGACATATCTCTCCTGATTTGTCCGAGGTCGTAAATATGGTAATATGGTTATCATATGATTATCCAAGCGGTGGATCGGATCCATAACGACGCCCAGGTTTCTTGCACTATGGCTGGGCGTGATTACACTCTCTCCAATGCTGGACATACTCTCTCAAACTCTCATCAAGTTTCATGATGGAACAAAGCTGACAACATATTAACACCAAAGGACACCAAAACACTCTTCAGTATTGACGGTCGACAGAAGAACATACACCAGATATACTGTTTAAAATATTTGACACACAAATGGGATCTATTTTGTTATATGGATCTGATAAATGTGTACTGACAGAAAATCGATCATTGAACGTTTTCAGTCAACATTTTGTAAATGTGTAGGATCTCATAGAAGCCATGTTTAACATGTTCTTTGAGAATCTGAATGTCTGACTTCGCCTGACAGATATTCTAAAAAGTATAATAGCTAATGAATCTAGACAATCAAAACCAAAGAAGAAGTTGTTTACAAGAGCTCGTATTTGTATACGATTGTGCCCGTTTTATAACATTCTAAGAATCAAAAGTCTTCCACTTTGTTATCGCTTACAGTCCCGAAATATTTGAATTTGTTTATCATGAGTAATATTCAATCGTGTAGAGAAATTGTGCCAACTTGCTTAAAGTAAGGTAAAATTGATTGCGGAATGAATTCATACAATTAACTTTATGTATTAGACAATTTTGAATTCTGGGTATCACTGGATGAATTATCTATATTTTAAAACGCACACTAAAAATAACAGGGCGTATCATTGAGGTTTTGAAATTGCTTTGATATGTAAAATAATGTTGCAAATACACATTATCCTTGCGACGAGTGTCCACCTTGACATGTTAGCTGCAATAGCGAAACTTCTCTGGCCCCAGTAACGTAGCACATATATATAAACCGACTGATACATTTATCTGCCATTATCTTATCTGAGACGACGGTCCGTGAATCTGCCTAACTACTGAAGGCAGAGGGCTTCTGAAACCTTCTTTCAACAGACCGCTCATTTTTATAGTACAGGTAAGATGAAAAAACACATACTACTTAATGTTCAAGGGGTATGATTGAGTAGGTCACGTCACGTGGTTATGAAATGCTGAAGCTACCTGGCAGGTGACGTCTTCTGAAGAGGTGAACAGACTGTTTCAAATATTCAGTTTTGTACTCATAAGGTGGTCATTTTACAAACACTAAGATGATAGATTCATATTCGATCGTGCTCCACGCCAGGAGAAAAAATCACCATCTGCTTTGACGCTAGGCCTCGCTGACGTAGCTTCATTCACGTGGATGAGTAGTAGCCAAATACTCATTCAGTTCACCTCGGTGGAGCAAGCATTATTGTTTTGTATTTTGGAAATATACCTACTGTACATTTGGTGCCTATAAATGTTACAATTACGGGGTTTGACAAAACCTCTAAATCGAAAAAATTTGGTTTATCATCATTCTTAAAGAAAAAAATGAGAAAATAATCGCGAAGTCTTTGGTAATAGCAGACGTGACGAGTAAAATTGATTGCTTTCATGCAATGACGCCATCTAGCGCAGATAACCTCGGAAAATAGTTATCACTATCCGCTAAAGAATCTCTATGATTATCATACGAATTCTTGGAAAACACATACAAGTCGGCCTGAACGAACATCTTGACGTCATTATGTTACGTCACCTGCTACTTACACAAGTGACTCTGTTCCCTCGTTGAGTTACCACACTAAATGTTCGTAGTAGCAAGAGGGATCTTATTTGGCACACACAAATATTTCACCAAAACTACGTCTCTGTAACTTGTAATGATATTTTTACCTTCGTCAAAACCCATTCAGCCAGTAAAATTCCCGACACACCGTTAGTGACACATGTTACTCCATGTACACTCCATGTACACTCCATGTACACTCCATGTACACTCTATTATTATGACATCCTAACGTTGCACAGACAAGATGTTCAATCTTTATGACGTACCAGGCGTGACGTCACAGTACCTGACAGACCTAGGGCACGTTGCAAGCCACGAATCGCTTAGAGAAGGCAAATTAATCGCTCATCTCAGGGTCTGCAACGCAACCCTAGAGAAGAGCCATATGCTGAGTTTGAATTTTAGAAAATGGCAACCGGTCCAATTTTAGAAAAAAAGTTCCGAAGAAAATATTTCCTCTGACGGTGATGCGGTCATATGGAAAAATGTGGCTTAACGTAGGTTAGATACTTAATGGACCTTTCAAGTCAGGATTGTAAGATGTCCTAGTAGAATGCGTTTTTATACAGGTGACAAATTCATACTTTATGCGGTACAACAAACACATTCGTGGAAACTCATTCATTTCAAACGTCTCTCTGCTTATTGAAGCAACTATTTGATTATATACACGTCGACGAACCGTACATATATTTCCTTTCCCTGTCATGTTACTTTTTGCTTACTCACAAAGAGTATCAACATTCTACCCCAGTGCGCCCGACCCGTGCCGACCCACGAGTAGCCATGTCCTATGCTTTTGTTGTGTTGCTGTGTGCGACGCTGTGTGGAGCTGTGCCCGTGCTCAAATTTCAAAGCTGGCTCCCTATTCCTGACGCCTCCAACCGCCTTCTTCCTTTCCTGGGAACCGCAGACAAGGTGGCCTGGGACGACCAGGAGAACTACCTCTATGTAATAGGTAATGTACATTATTGGTGTGTTTGTTTGTTGTTTAACGCCACGCTCAGCAATATTACAGCTATATGACGGCGTTCTGTAAGTAATCGAGTCTCGACCAGACAATCCAGTGATTGATATCATGAGCATCCATCTACGCAATTGGGATCCGAAGACATGCATCAACCAAATCAGCAAGCCTGACCACCCGATCCCGTTAGTCGCCTCTTAGAACAGGCATAGTGGCCTTTTACGGGAAGCATGGGTTGCTGAAGATGTATTCCAACCCGTTATTGGCTACACAAGGCTGGTCATTTTACGAAATACATAATTCTGATGGTTATTTGAAATGGCGTCCCACATATCATTATCTTCAATCATTTAATATTTGCAGAACTTCCACTAAGCCCCACTATTAAATATTATTCCGAGCTTGTAGTGTCACTTCATTTCATACATTGTGTTTCAGGGGCCCAATCTGAGACTCTACATATTGTGGA
Organism: Haliotis cracherodii; assembly: GCF_022045235.1. Lineage (NCBI taxonomy): Eukaryota > Metazoa > Mollusca > Gastropoda > Lepetellida > Haliotidae > Haliotis > Haliotis cracherodii. Next base: position 40,052,934 of record NW_027266264.1, read on the forward strand.
TCTGGTGAATCACAGCGATCCCCATATTGTGTTCACTCGTGTATTCAGCGAGATCACAGATGGTATCCCAAAGGCTATTGCATTCTGTCGTAGCCCCCAGCGTGAAGAATTGGTCGTAGCGTTCTCCGCCAAGGAAAGGCTGAATGAGGGCCATGTTGAGGTCTTCAAGCCGTTTCTCCGATTCGACCAGACACTTACACTTCTCGGGCGTGTATCAAGTACAGTAACGTCAACTATCACAAATTCGAACATTACGAAGTAACAGCTATTGCGAACAAGAAATTATAAGTTTGTAATAATCAGATAGCCTATCACATCATACATGTGTCATGTTTATGCCTGTTCTACACTATCTACTATGCAACAACATGTGTCTATTATTATACAGTCCGAGGGTCTTGATTTAGCATATTTGGCATTTACTTTAAAGTTTTAAAAACGTCATTTGTTTAATTACATTTACTTAACCGAGAATCGTGAAAAGTTCGTACCAGGCGCCATCTTGTTTTCTAACAGACCAGTCAATATTCATCACGTTAGAGGTCAATACTGATTATGTGACGAGTAAATATTCAAGGTCAGTGTCATTCACATGATTTCGGGGTCTGCATTGGAATGTATCGTTTCGTCACGTGGTACGGATTAACCAATGGAATTGCAAAGTTTGTAATAGAGGCATAACAACTTCTTATATTTGTCAGCTGAATCGGACCCATCTGCTGTAAAGTTTGACAGTACCTGCTTTCATTTTGTCGTGGCCTGCGAGGGTCTGCCTGGCAAGAGAAACAACGCGTTTGAGGATCCTTTGGGTCACGTGGACGTGTTTGAACCCCAAGTGAATGGCTGGACCAAACTCACCATCAATTTCCAGTGAGAAAAAGGCTACAATAAACTATTACAATACACAAGCAGGTTGAAATTTTAAAAACTTTTTAAAGTTGACATTCTTCTTTATCATCTCTTGTGTTAAAACCACGTGTCTTCGTTTAAACAATATAAAACTTGCAGATTAAATCATTCCCATGTAAACCGTATAGGATTTCCCTATCTGACACTGACGATGCACTTTCTCCACACAGGGGTGCGAGGGGACTGGATCAGGCGAGATATGTGTTTAAGGACGGCTCCAATCCTCAGCATTCTGTACTCAACGACCTGGAGCCCAGTGACCTCACTATAGACGACAATAATCGTGTCTACGTCACCTTTCATGTGCGATATATCACAACTCTCTAGTTGCAAGTTGACACATCTGCACGTCTTAGTGAACGCATAGGATATAACAATTGAAATAATTGCATCTCAAAACTTTAATCCACGCGATAGCTTACCTATATGGATATTGACATCCTGCCTATTGAGATTCACAACCAAGGTATTAACATTGGCATCGCACTCACCAACATTGACAACCAAGGTAGTAACATTGGCATCGCACTCACCAACATTGACAACCAAGCTATTAACATTGGCATCGCACCCACCAACATTGACAACCAAGGTAGTAACATTGGCATCGCACTCACCAACATTGACAACCAAGGTATTTACTTTGACATCGCACCCACCAACATTGATAACCAAGGTGTTAACATTGACATCGCACTCAAAAGCACTGGCAGGCAAAGAATTACACTGACATTCTACACGTGAACATTTATATCCTAGGTATTGAACACTGACATGCTACATGTGAATATTGATATCCTAGGTATTAAACAATGACATTCTACAGGTGAACATTGATACCCTGGGTATTAAAAACTGACATTTTACATGTGAACATTGATATCCTAGGTATTGAACACAACATTCTATATGTGAACATTGATATCTTAGGTAATGAACACCATCATTATACATGTGAACATCGATATCCTAGGTATTGAACGCCAACTTTCTACACGTGAACATCGATATCCTAGGTATTGAACACCAACTTTCTGCAAAACAATATTTCGAATCGGATTCTTTGATTCAGTGGGCAACATATTAGTTATCGTGAATATTTTCATGCTGAAGTAAACTCCGTAAATGATCTAAATTGAATAGGAAATAAATACATCTTACATTAACATGACGCTTTCAGCCGAATGTTGCAGGAGAACAATGTTGTCGCCAAGTTCGACCTGAACAACCTGGCGGGCGGGGTGGACATTTACAGCCTTGGCTCCAAGGACTGGAACAACTTTGACATCGACACCAGTGACAGAGACAACGGTAGACAAGGAATAGCCTCCAAATTTCAGAGGATTGGGCAGTTAAACGTCTTAATTATTCCTTGCTCACCCGGAAGCCGCCTCTCTAACGCCACGTGGACCAATGCTCAAAGTTCATAGTAATAATTTCACTCAGTGAGGGTATTTTTTATCGTTTAAACACATACTTCGTGAGGTCATTCTAAATGGCGGTGTCGTGCTTCCGGTATTGTCAAACATGGAAAATATAGTGTAATGAGGAACATAGCGTTGCCAGAAACATAGTGTACGGAGGAACATAGTGTTGTGGGGAACATGGTGTAGGCAAGAACATGATGTAGTATGAAAAGTGGTGTAGGGAGGAACATGATGTTGTGAGGAACATAGTGTAGTGGGGAACATACTATAGTGGGGAACATAGTGTAGTGGGGAACATGGTGTAGTGGGGAACATGCTGCAGTGGGGAACATGCTGTAGTGGGAAACATGATGCTGTGGGTAAAATTATGTATGATGTAGTTGGGAACATGGTGCATGGAGGAACATGGTGTAGTGGGGAACATGGTGTAGTGGGGAACATGTAGTGAGGAACATGCTGTAGTGGTGAACATGATGTAGTGGGGAACATGCTGTTGTGGGGAACATGATGTAGTGTGAAACATGGTGCACGGACGAACATGGTTTAGTGGGGAACATGCTGTAGAGGGGAAAATGATGTAGTGGGGAATATGCTGTAGTGGGAAAATGATGTAGTGGGGAGCATGCTGTAGTGGGGAACATGGTGTAGTTGGGAACATGGTGTAGTGGGGAACACGATGTAGTGGGGAACATGGTGCACGGAGGAACATGCTGTAGTGAGGAACATGATGTAGTGGGGAACATGGTGTAGTGGGGAAATTAATGCTGTGGAGAAAATGATGTAGTGGGAAACATGATGTACTGGGGAACATGCTGTAGTGGGGAAAATAATGTAGTGGGGAACATGGTGTAGTGGGGAGCATGGTGTAGTGGGGAACATAGTATAGTGGTGAACATGCTGTAGTGGGGAACATGGTGTAGTGGGGAACATGATGTAGTGGGGAGCATGGTGTAGTGGGGAACATGATGTAGTGGGGAACATGGTGTAGTGGGGAACATAGTATAGTCGGGAACATGATGTAGTGGGGAACATGGTGTAGTTGGGAACATGATGTAGTGGGGAGCATGCTGTAGTGGGGAACATAGTATAGTCGGAAACATGATGTAGTGGGGAACATGGTGTAGTTGGGAACATGATGTAGTGGGGAACATAATGTTGTTGGGAAAATGATGTAGTGGGGAAAATGATGTAGTGGGGAACAAGGTGTAGTGGGAAACATAATGCTGTTGGTAAAATGATGTAGTGGGAAAGATAGTATAGTAGGGAAAATGATGTAGTGGGGAACATGGTGTAGTGGGAAACATAATGATGTTGGTAAAATGATGTAGTGGGAAAGATAGTATAGTAGGGAACACGATGTAATGGGGAACATGCTGTAGTGAGGAACGTGCTGTAGTGGTGAACATGATGTAGTGGGAAACATGCTGTAGTGGGGAACATGCTGTAGTGGGGAACATGGTGTAGTGGGGAACATGATGTAGTGGGGAACATGGTGTAGTGGGGAACATAATGTTATTGGGAAAATGCTGTAGTGGGGAACATGCTGTAGTGGGGAAAATAATGTAGTGGGGAGAATGCTGTAGTGGAGAACATTATGTAGTTGGAAACATGATGTAGTGGGGAACATGCTGTAGTTGGGAACATGATGTAGTGGGGAACATGGTGTGGTGGGGAACATGCTGTTGTGGGGAACATGGTGTAGTGGGGAACATGATGTAGTGGGGAACATGCTGTAGTTGGGAACATGATGTAGTGGGGAACATGGTGCAGTGGGGAACATGATGTAGTGGGGAACATGGTGTAGTTGGGAACGTGTTGTAGTGGGGAACATGATGTAGTGGGGAACATGGTGTAGTGGGGAACATGCTGTAGTGGGGAACATGTAGTGGGGAACATGCTGTAGTGGGAAACATGATGCTGTGGGTAAAATGATGTACTGGGGAACATAGTGTAGTGGGGAGCATGATGTAGTGGGGAACATGGTGCAGTGGGGAAATGATGTAGTGGGGAACATGGTGTAGTGGGGAACATGGTGTATTGGGGAACATAATGTTATTGGGAAAATGATGTAGTGGGGAACATGGTGTAGTGGGGAACATGGTGTAGTGGGGAACATGGTGTAGTAGGGAACATGGTGTAGTGGGGAACATGCTGTAGTGGGGAACATGCTGTAGTGGGGAACATGGTGTAGTGGGGAAAATGATGTAGTGGAGAACATGGTGTAGTTGGAAACATGATGCTGTGGGTAAAATGATGAAGTTGGAAAGATGGTATAGTGGGGAACTCGATGTAGTGGGGAACATGATGTAGTGGGAACATGGTGTAGTGGGGAACATAGTGTAGTGGGGAACATGGTGTAGTTGGGAAAATGATGTAGTGGGGAACATGGTGTAGTGGGGAACATGATGTAGTGGGGAACATGGTGTAGTTGGGAACGTGTTGTAGTGGGGAACATGATGTAGTGGGGAACATGGTGTAGTGGGGAACATGCTGTAGTGGGGAAAATGATGTAGTGGGGAACATGATGTACTGGGGAACATGGTGTAGTTGGGAACATGATGTAGTGGGGAACATGGTGTAGTGGGGAACATGCTGTAGTGGGAAACATGATGCTGTGGGTAAAATGATGTACTGGGGAACATGGTGTAGTTGGGAGCATGATGTATTGGGGAACATATGGTGCAGTGGGGAACATGGTGTAGTGGGGAACATGGTTTAGTGGGTAACATGCTGTAGTGGGGAACATGATGTAGTGGGAAACATGGTGTAGGGGGGAATATGCTGTAGTGGGGAAAATGATGTAGTGGGGAACATGCTGTAGTGGAGAACATGGTGTAGTGGGGAACATGCTGTAGTGGGGAACATGCTGTAGTGGAGAACATGCTTTAGTGGGGAACATGCTGTAGTGGTGAACATAGTATAGTGGTGAACATGATGTAGTGGGGAACATGATGTATTGGGGAATATGGTGTAGTGGGTACAAGATGTAGTTTGGAACATGGTGTAGTGGGGCACATGGTGTATTGGGGAACATAGTGTAGTGGGGAAAATGATGTAGTGGGGATCATGGTGTAGTGGGAAACATGATGCTGTGAGTAAAATGATGTAGTGGGAAAAATGGTATATTGGGGAACACGATGTAGTGGGAAACATGGTGCACGGACGAACATGGTCTAGTGGGGAACATGCTGTAATGGGGAACATGCTGTAATGGGGAACATGCTGTAATGGGGAAAATGATGTAGTGGGGAACATGGTGTAGTGGGAAACATGGTGTAGAAGGGATATTGTAGGTTAAATATCTGAAATTGTTTAATGCTGTTTTGCAGCTGTGAGTCCTGGCAACGAGAACATCAATCTTGTGCGTCGTAACATTCGTAGCTTCTATCAAGCGAAGAACGTTGACATACTCCACTTTAACAACAACACCTTCCTTGTGACCGCCAATACCGGTGGATACAAGGCGTACACAGCAGCTGTGGAGGGGGTAGACTTTAACGAAGCAATCAGGGCACGCCTTATGGATGGTGCGCAATACATTTTTAGAAATGCACATAGAAAATACTATACGTAATGAATTTGCCCTCAAAATAATTCGTTCATAATATAAATCAAATACATCTTGAACTATCCTATAATGGTTTTCCATACTCTCAGAATCAATATATCTCGATTTACACAATAATTTTATTTACTTGTGTAATACCTGTCGGGGCCGGGAAACCGCCTACTTGTAGTTGTGTATAAGGTGTTTCATTTTCTGTGCAGAAACTTTGTTCGATCCGGCCCTTGACGCCCAAACAAAATCCGATATGAAAAATGATGCTGAACTCGGTGAGCGCGTTATTATCCTTTCATGTACATTAAAGCAACATTGAGTGATCGTATGCTATGGCCTGCTGGTCGGGCGTGGGCTTGGGGGTCTGTAAACTTCTAAGTAATCTCAGGACAAATGAAGCTGAATCTTGGCATGTTGCTCCACTTGTGTTGATAAGGTCCGATTCTGATATAATGTCAGATATTAACTATTTTTGTAGTGCTACACATCGTTCACGTTCACGTTTTATTTATGAATGATATTATGAATATAACTTTGATTTGAGCTTCACTTTGCGAATGTACTAATTAATTTTTCTCAAAAAGCAATTTAGGCTATGTAGACATCTATCATTTGAAACTAACGTTGATAAAACCTAACGAGCGACGCATAAACTCCCATGTACCCCGAGTGATCCTGCTGCAACAAATTTATCTTACCGATATGTTTTAATATGACATTGTAAAATAAGTCAAATACATTCCAAATTCCAAAGGTTACAAGAACAAACCCTGCTCAGTAATTGTGTATTATTGTAAACATGAGTAATCCCCAAACGTATATTGTATTATTTAACTACTGTATAAAGATTCCGGTTAAATTCGTCAAGGGCAAGGTCATCATTACAAAATTATCATAAGACATATAAATTAGACGTGAAATTTGCTCTTTGCATGTAACACAACCAGTTGTACAATATCCGATGCCACAAGCAATTGCATCGTAGAAAAGTACTGTATCATTAAATGCTCCTATTATTTGAGACTGGTATATGGATTTTCTCAAAGTGGAATATACATATTTGCATACATCTCTCTCATTCAGTTGGTGTATGTTGTGGCCTTAGTGGCGATAATGGGGCTGCTTCTTATAATTGGAATGTTTCATCAGGTCGCCTGTTTGTCACCACTTTACAAGAACCGTCAGATGGATGGGACCCCGTTTTTGGTTACTTCAAACACGCCTATGCCTACGGTGGTCGGAGCTGGTCGATGTGGAACGCTGACGGCGTCAACCAGGTGTATGACAGCGGAAGCGATTTAGAGTACGAAGTCAGTCAGTATAACAAATCTGTCTTCAATGGAGACTGTTTTTCGACAAGCTTCTCGCCACCTCAGCATCTAGACACAAGATCTGATGACATGGTGCGTACATACTACACTGCCTCCGACAAACCAAGATCTGAATACATGTTGCATACATAAATGACTACTTTCGACAAAGAGGTATAAGTTCATGGTGTATGCAGACTACACTACCTAGGTCTAAGTTCATTGTGTGTGGCACTACACTACCTAAGTCTTAGTTCATGGTGTGTGGCACTACAGTACCTAGGTCTAAGTCCATGGTGTGTTCACACTAAACTGCCTAGGTTTAAGTTCATGGTGTGTGGCAAACACACTACCTAAGTATTAGTCAATAGTGTGTTCACACTACACTACCTAGGTCTAATTTCATGGTGTGTGGCACTACACTACCTAAGTATTAGTCCATAGTGTGTTCACAGTACATTACCTAAGTATTAGTCCATAGTGTGTTCACACTACACTACCTAAGTATTAGTCCATAGTGTGTTCACACTACACTACCTAAGTATTAGTCCATGTGTGTTCACACTACACTACCTAAGTTTAAGTTCATTGTGTTTGGCACTACACTACCTAAGTATTAGTCAATAGTATGTCCATACTACACTCCCTAGGTCTAAGTTCATGGTGTGTGGCACTACACTACCTAAGTATTAGTCCATAGTGTGTTCACAGTACACTACCTAAGTATTAATCCATGTGTGTTCACACTACACTGCCTAGGTTTAAGTCCATGTGTGTTCACACTACACTGCCTAGGTTTAAGTTCATGGTGTTTGGCACTACACTACCTAAGTATTAGTCCATAGTGTGTTCACACTACACTATTTAAGTAGCAGTCTATGTGTGTTCACACTACACTGCCTAGGTCTAAGTTCATGGTGTATGGCACTACACTATCTAAGTATTAGTCCTTGGTGTGTTCACACTACACTGCCTAGGTCTAAGTTCATGGTGTGTGGCACAGTACACCACCTAAGTATTAGTCCATAGTGTGTTCACACTACACTGCCTAGGTCTAAGTTCATGGTGTGTGGCACTACACTACCTAAGTATTAGTCCATAGTGTGTTCAAAGTACACTACCTAAGTATTAGTCCATGTGTGTTCACACTACACTGCCTAGGTTTAAGTTCATGGTGTTTGGCACTTCACTACCTAAGTATTAGCCAATAGTGTGTTCACACTACACCACCTAGGTCTAAGTTCATGGTGTGTTCACACTACACTACCTAAGTATTAGTCCATAGTGTGTTCAAAGTGCACTACCTAAGTATTGAGCAATGTGTGTTCACAGTACACTACCTAGGTTTTAGTCCATGTGTGTTCACACTACACTACCTAGGTTTAAGTTCATGGTGTATGGCACTACACTACCTAAGTATTAGTCCATGGTGTGTTCACACTACACTGCCTAGGTCTAAGTTCATGGTGTGTGGTACTTCACTGCCTAAGGATTAGTCCATAGTGTGTTCACAGTACACTACCTAGATCTAAGTTCATGGTGTGTGGCACTACACTACCTGAGTATTAGTCCATAGTGTGTTCACACTGCACTACATAGGTCTAAGTTCATGGTGTGTGGCACTACACTACCTAGGTCTAAGTTCATGGTGTGTGGCACTTCACTACCTAAGTATTAGTCCATGGTGTGTTCACACTACACTACATAGGTCTAAGGTCATGGTGTGTGCACACTACACTACTTAGGTCTAAGTTCATGGTGTGTGGCACTACACTACCTAAGTATTAGTCCATGATGTGTTCACACTACACTACCTAGGTCTAAGTTCATGGTTTGTGGCACTACATTAAAATGTGTCTACGTGTTAGCATTGAAAAGTATGTTTGGATCTGTGAAATGCAATATGAGTAACTCTCTTACCCAGGGCCCTGAACCTTCGGCGATAGCAGCAGGGACATACAATGGCCAGCCTCTTGTGGCTGTGGGCAGTGGTCGTATGGGAGGAATATGGTTGTACTCAGTGTCAGAAGGGGAGGCTGTTGGCTTGCCAACAGGAAGTTTCCTTAGCTACATACGTCTGGGAGACATCAACGGCAGCTGGCGGGCCTTGTACGACAACGGGGATGCTGGCGTACAGTACATCAGTGATTTACAGTAAGTAAAACCCAGACTCTAGTCCGTCTATAAACCATGGGTCAGTTTGTGTACAATTAACCACTTACACACTAAGACCAAGTGGATCCAATAACTTTGCACATTGGAGTCTTTGTCAAAATATTATTATTAATTTGTTATTTTGTTTATTGATAAATGCCGGATGGAAAACACTTAATGTGCGTACACTGTATAGATAGTACACGGTCATATGTGACCTATTGTGTCTATCAGACCTGCTCTTTCCCCACGATAACACTTGCCAATAGTGTCAGCACTTGGGAGGTTCACCTTGGTGTGTCCCTGTGCCTCCGCAATGTCCAAACTTTCTTCATCTATTTAGGGGAACCTCATTGTACCAATACATATACCATGTCTGTAGTTGATGGTATTTTTAGGTATGGATTGTGTATATGGTTTTATGTTCTGTTTCAGTATCGTTAATCACCACGATCATCAGATGCTGATCGCCGTGGGCTCCCAAATGGGTGCCATTGCTATCTTTGAAATCGAGGAAGGTTCATTCCCTTAATGCCTGTCTCACAGTGTACATATAACAATAACATAAATTGCATGATCGCATATTTTGATAATTCCAACTTGTGTTTTCCCCAATGACATCTTTGCAAATCAGTGATTTAAGGATCTAGGGGGTGGACAATTTGATTGCTGGGGGGGTGGGGGTGGGGGGGTGGGGGTGGGGGTGGGGGGGGGGGGGGGGGGGGGGTAGGGGTCTGCATATGGCCGTCCTCATAAAAATAGAGTATTTCGTGAGCATGCCTATAATCTTTGACATCGAGGCATGAGCATGGTAGACATTTTGCCTGTAACACATATTTATATTAAGTCTTTTTAAATCTTCCATTTCAAGAGGCCATATCATGCACGTCACTGCATTGTATCCTTAGAAAAGGTCCTCTGTTATATGACAGTTGTTGACTGTGATGTGAAATGCCCATTAAGCATCAATATCCTTACCTGGGGAAAAATTCAACATTTACATGAATTCACATCCTCGTTACAAGTTATGCCGTCAATGAGAACAAATATGAAGGTATTGTGTCCACAGTTTGGAGGATGGGGTCAATTGTTCAATAATCGATCAACCATCAAGACTGAAATCAGCACATGAAACTCCATTTACTCTTTCAGAACGTCACACTTGTCAATCAATATCGCCCCAACACGACGACGGGCAAAGGTTGTGAGACTTCTCTGGGATTCGACGCCATTCTTGTCAGAGGGCCCGTGCTAAAGGATCATTGTTGCAAGGGCGACATGGTCGTGCTCTAATCTGACAGTTACGGTTGATCCCTCAAATTTTCTTTAGGTGATTAATCGGGTTATTGTGCTGACCAAGGCATGAGGTTAAATGGGGCCTGTGTTATCTTGCTGAAACAGGGTCCAGGTATTCTGTTCGAAGAACGGTAGTACAACAGGGTAGAGAGATTGATCAATGTAACGATGTCTAAAATCACCAGATCTGTCTTGACTTGGCTACAGATGTCGCAACGACTTAGCTAGATATGCCGACCCCAAACCAAAAGTTGCCATCTGCTCTGAAAAGCTGGAATCTGCTCTCTCCTGTTAACATGAATCCATGCCAGTTTTTGTTCTTCAAGTGTCGCAGTGTTCGATCCCACCGATGTTGGTGTTCCGGTGTCAACGTTATATCTCGTAGCGGTCTGTAAGCTCTGATGTTTGACGTACGCAGTCTTCTGTGTGACGTGCCATTGACACTTGAACCTAGACCCGTATTGTTGTAGGCTTAACTTCTTTTAGGAAGTTTCACTCGACATCATTAGAATGGTGTCGCTAACAAGGCACATGGTAGAAGGCAGATACCTCCTACGCTGGTGCCTATTAACGTATCGATAATGAAGATAACGTATCATCCCACCTCGTTGGAAACGAAGCTTCAACACATAATTTACTAGCTCTAAATAGTGAGATGCATGGTGCTTGACCTTAAAGAACTATGTTCTCATTTCAGTGTCTCTGCAATGATTGCTCATTTTAACGCAGCTAAACATAAGAATCCTTCCACCTGGAAGTTAACCAGATAATACTGAATATACAGTTTCAACTTAAATGTCCAGACCGCTTCATCCATATAGCAAGTCTTGTCTTTCTGCTCAGACCTTAACACTTAGTGATCAACAAGTTAAAAGTTCTCAGATATTCAGCATTTCAACACGCTTGACAGTTCTTCCAGATCTCGTGTGGTAAGCTCAACTGGTGTCTTGATGGCAGGTGTTTGTTTCGAACATTTCTTAACAGGTGACTGAATGTGTGCGACCCGGTTGAAGATAAATCAGTTTGTTTTTTTAGGTGATTCAGGCAACACAATTGAGTCCGTGGACGGCTTACGTGATGGCACAGACATCCTGATGTGTTGTATGTTCCAGCTATACACAGAACCGTTTTCCACTGTTACCTCATAGGTTCTATTTTTCAGCTTGTTGGTTACAGTAGCTTGTTTCCACTCTTACTGTCCCCTTTCAGTAGAGTGTATTCTGACTGTGGATCCAATCGGAAGTGGTTTGGGGTCTTTACGACTAAGATATCTTTCAGCCGTCGTGACTTTACGTTCATTCATGAGTTCTCGCTCCTGAGAGAGATTTTTGGTCGTAAGGTTTCAAGGTGGTCAGTGTTGTGGAAATGGTAGTCTTAGTCTTGAGACCAAAGAGACTTTCCAATGGACTATTACTGAGACCTGTTGGGGTGTTGTGAAGATTCAACAGTCCGGCTAGGTACATGATTTCTGCCACAGATCTTGCATGGAGCCGCTCTTGCTTCTGATTTAATTTTTGTGTGTGGAGTACGGGTTTACCCTTCTGTTTTTGCTGACAACCCTACTTTATTAAAACTTTTAGTTTTCAGGCAGTATGTGATGTGATGCTTTGTCAGCAGCTTTGCAAATGTCAACAGCTCGATCAAGGGTTAACGTGCGCTCCTTTCAGTTTCCCTGTCATGGATTCCCAGCACTATTCTGTCACTATTAGGATTGGCTAAATGCAGTCTTCGCAATAGTTACGTTTTAATCAGTGTTCTGATATTTGAGTGGAAATGCTCAAAGGATTCACCTTCTGCCTAACAATGTTTATCATTCACCCCCTATGGCGAAAGAATCGAACTTGACCATGATCTCAGTTACCGTTCTGGCTCCTGACCGAGATTGAGCCAATATTTCGTTAACATCACCTGATATAGGTAATAAATTGCCAGAAAATGAAGGTTTATGGCATGCAGGGCGCATGTGGAGGGAGGTGGAGAGGTATTGTGAACACGACATGCGCACATTTCCATTTAATTAAACCATACAGATGATTTCAACTTTGGTCAAGATGGGGAGTGACATACCTTGTTTATTTATATATCTATCTGGGTCCGGTGTTTCAGTAACATCACTATCCTGCTTCTGGGGACTGTAGTTCAGCCATTGATATTATCGGCGATTTTCAGATCGGAAAGAATTCAGCACGTAAAACGTGAAAAAGTCAATGGTCAAACATACCGACTGCTGCCACCATGTTACATGTCGTTTAACCTGGACCCGTAAGGTGGAAACAACAATTGTTGTAGGCTTACCTTCTTTTATGAAGTTTCACTCGACATCATTACAATGGCATCGATAAACAAGCGCATCAAGCCCCTCACAGTGATAGCCCGTTCACGGAACTCTCTTTACAATTGCTACCATCAATCAAAGATCCATACTGTGATAGGTTGCTTCAACCATGCATGGAGTTGAACTTGCAACCGACAGACTGACTGACGGGATCGAGTGATCAGGCTCGCTGACTTGGTTGATACATGTAATCGTATCCCAGTTGCGTAGATCGATCCCCATGATGTCAATCACTGGATTGTCTGGTCGAGACAGGCAACGGTTGGGTGATTTTCAGTTCGTCTACAATCTCGAACCAGTCTGATCAAACAAACAAAAAGGTTTATTTATCTTGGAAATCAGTCGTAGGTCTTTCGTAAACCTTTTCAAAATTCACTATGATGGGATTCCAAAAGACATAAGTATAATAGTGACTATATTTGGGGTTGGAGGCCGCTGCGGACCCTCACTGACCAAGAGTGTAACGAAGGTGTCACGCGATGGGAAGGAGCGTGCAATCAATGGTAAAAGGGAGTCTAATTCCCTAGACCGGTACCTATCAATGTACCGCCCATAAAGGATCATGTTACATTCTGGTCACTGTCCAGCAACTGACAGGATGACTGTTGCAGCTGGTGACGTCATAATATGATGCCGCAGATGGAGGAAATGTATATCACGTTTTCCTGGGTGGTGGTGACAGGATGTCTCCCGTCCGCCCAGTCAGTCATTCGGCAACAGCCAAAACTACTTGCTATGGAATACTGTAAGGGACATTCTCGCGATCTCGCATTCTCGCGATCTCGACTTTGGAAATGAGCTAAATATGCCCAAAACACGAGAACTCGAGATCGCGAGAACTCGAGATTTGTCCAAAGTCGACAACACGAGAATGCGACATATGGACATGATGCAGAAATCTCCGGTATAGCAATCACGACTTGTCAAATCAGGCCACAAACACACGAAATTGCGAGAACGCGGGAATGCGGCATTTCAGTTTCTCGCGATATCGCGTTCTCGCGTTTTATACGCTGTCCGTGCGCATGCGTAATGTCATAAGGTCAAGGCGCATGCGCACGTTAGTAATCCTTTGGTCCAGCTTCTTTCATGCTCTTTATTATCAAAATTATTACTTGAGTTGAAAGTGCAATTTAATTTACATACACAATGTCCTATGTAGAGTTGAGTAGAGTCCTCTCCCTTTCGTACAGTTCCCTATATACTTTAGATTAAAACCCTCAACATGCTCAATATAATTTAACAAAAGAAATAGTGTACGTGAATGTCCGAAACAAAACTGTCACCGTCAGTGAGTGAGTAATATTGCAGCTATCCGCGGCTACACCATCAGTTATAGAAATAATCACAGGCCAGCGGTTTTCTCCACGAGGCAATATTACACACGGCTAGCATATTCATTAAAGCAAAATTCTCACAGACCAATTTGAAATATATAAAAAAATTTAATAGATTTCCATCCGCTCCAACCTGACTACAAAACATCCTGCCTTACATTATTTTTAGCTAAAATGGATAGAATTATCATTCAACACCCGCATGTTATCAGAAGTGAGCAGGCCACTGTTTAAGAAATAAACGACTAGTGGGATAAAATAAAATACTGCAGGGAGAATAAACCATGAGGGGCGAGTGTTTTATTGTACAACAAACAACGACCACGAGTCGTTAAATGCTTACATGAGATATCAACATTATGTACAGCCTCTTTAAGGATGTTGATAAAATGTACAATCATTTAAAATATTAACCCCCATTTGAATAATGATGACTCCCTCAATAAAAACTGACCTCGGCAACATTTTATGCACAGCTGGGTATTTCCCGCATATTCTCAGAATCCTCACGTCGATTACCCGTACCTTTTCTACCAATACGGATTGTCATATCTCTCCTGGTTTGGGATGCGTTTATCTGCGTTGCCCTGCTACATCCGTGGGGAACAACTCACTAGATACTCCCTTCCCACAAATAACCTCGTCAAACATACGATGTCATCAAGTTGCGAGCGCATGTTCGAATCTCCAGAAATGACGTCAAGATAGAATAATGTATTATTGAAATATATCACACTTCGTTCTTCATTGTTCTTTGCGATTTATCGCGTAGCTATCTTATATTATCAGGGTGACGCTATTTTTAGGGCATCATCATTTGCACACACAACGAATAACATTAGTCGCGATCTCGCATTCTCGTGATTTTGTGTCAATTGCGTGTACTGTTATATGTAAATATTTTCAAAAACGCGAGAAAGCGAGATTTCGACACTTGACCAATGTCGCGATCTCGCGTTCTCGTGCTTTTGTGCCAATTATCTTTACAGCCATCTGGTGGCTCAGTCGTCTTAGGCGTCGCAATTCGCAGTGTAGAGTTGCGTTCCTTGGGTGTGCCAGCAACCTACTGGATTTCGTCCCATTTCAAGCAGACAAGCCGGGGTATAACTGAAATATACATACTGTTCAAAGGGGTGTTAATTTAAAATCACTCACTTATTCAAAGCCATGCAGGTCCCTCAGGCTGGATATTGGGTTACGTTTCCAGTATAAGCATGCCTATCATGTGAATGTCAAGGCCGCAATAAATTAATAGTTAGAGTTTGATTGAATTTTTTTAAAAACATGGGAGACGGGAAGCATTATATTTTTAACATTTTATTGTTTATTTATCGAACTCGTCAGGAGGGAGAGGATGAAACTCTATTAATCAATTTTGTATGGCCTAAAGTAGCGAATATGGTGTCGTGTAGAAACATCGGGCAATCTCATTTTAGCCGAATGCAACAAATTGGGCTTGGAGAATTGTGTTTAAATGAATATGCTAGCTGTATATAATATTGCCACTGACCTGTGATTATTTCCGTAACTGACAGTGCAGCCACGAATACCTGCAATACCGCTGATTTGGCTTTAAGCGATATTTACTCACTCACTGACGGTGATATTTTGATTCCAGCTTCCGGAGACTTTAATGTTTTCACTATCACTGGACATTTTCTTTTGTTAAATCATATTGAGCATTTTGAGGGTTTAAATTTTAAGTACATAGGAAACTGTACCAAAGTGAGATAACTCTACTCTACTATACATAGGACTTTGTGTATGTAAATTACATAGCATTTTCAAGCTCAAGTCATAAGTTTGCTAAATGCTACTTGGAGAATGATGAGCGTGAATGAAGCATGACAAAAGGACTACTAACGTGCGCATGCGCCTTTACCTTATGATATTACGGACAGCGTCTAAAACGCGAGAACACGAGGACGCGAAATCGCGAGATCGCGAGAAAATGAAATATCGCATTCTCGAGTACTCGCGATTTCGTTTTTTTTTTGTCGTAATGTATCAAAAACACGAGAATGCGAGATTTTGGCCGAGATCAAGATCGAGGTCGAGATCGCGAGAATGCGAGATCGCGAAAATGTCACTCACGGTATTACATAACTTCGACGTGGTCATGCATTGCTCCGTGATGTACCATACCACGGCTTGCTGTCTATGTTGTAGAGTAAATCTTAGCATTTATTTGTAACTATCCAACAGTTTGCGTGTGAATGAACAGTACATCGCTCGTTTTATACTCATATCTTTGTAGATTGGCACACTGCAAGTGTAGCCAAAGTTGCACTTTATTCTCAAGTTGCACCGTTCTACGGACTGTAGCACGTAAATAACTCAACAAATTGTTTTGGTTGTGTTTTCTAGCACTATTCAACCAACGTGTCGAAATTTCAGTTTGGTAAGGCTTCTTTTTATCGAATGTATTCATGTCCATAATCCACAATCTTAGAAATTGATAAGTACATTCCTCAATCTCTACAGTTATTGTGTTTAGTGAACAGTGAGAAAATTTTGACATTCTTCCCAGAGGTTGAATTCTAAAAGTTATGTATGAAAAAAATCTCAACCCTTTAATCTGAAGAAAAAAACATGATTCTATCCACCTCCATTCCACCCCATCCTCTCTAAATATTAGATGGTCAGCCCCTAAAAGAGGTGGAATTCAAGACATATACAACAACTTGTACTGTACAATACATACACATTACACCACGACCTGGGGTCGAGGCAACAGTTACTGCCTCGAGACATTTCACACCTGCTCCAAAGGAATGCAGGAAACGACACAATAGATACATACGTTTTTGTCCCTTTTTGTAAACGTGATAAGTGCGTACATTATTAACGTCCCGTGTTACTCTATGGTTAATAATGGTACCAAGATAGTTATATTCGTTAAGAATTTCTTTTTCACAATAAAGTTTGTATCTGTAATATGTGGTTGATATATATGCTATGTAGTTAATATTTGGATTATATAGTAATTGTTTGTGCTTTGTACTTATTTTTTCACATTTTTGTACTATGTTGTCAAGGTATTGAGAATAGATTGAAAAAATATATTTCCCACATTTTAGACGTTTCTGATAAAGCGCGTGTCCAATCTTCCTTTAACATATTAAGATAAGCGAGGGAGCGGTCAACCTTATCAGTGTGAAACTTTTCCTACTTTATCAAGCCGCGTTCTCTTGTTGGTCTCTGCCGTCTGGACCAGCGAGTAAAGGTAAGACATTTTCCGCAACAAAGAATTAGTGTTAACATACATCAAATACTAGTAGGATGAACTTGTTTACGGCAATTTCTCATTTCTAACGTCAGCGGGATGTCAAATAACTCTATTGCGAAGACCATGTCCTTGACGGTGTTCAACGAAAGCTTTTGGTAGCACAAATGAATACCAAATGCAATCGACATTTCAAGTTTTTGGTCGTAATTTCGATTATTTTCTCTGTATTTCAGTTCTTATCTCATTATATCATAATTTGTTTGGTTGATTGAAATAACGAGAGGAAAAAAGTTTCGAAAAATAATAGAAATGACGAGAAAATTATCGAAGTACCGATTTAACCACTGAAATAATTGAAATAACGAAATATAATCCTCATGAAGAGAACAAAATTGAAACTGCGAGAAAACAAATGAACTCCGAGAAAAAACTTGACATTTCGATATATTATATTAAATATTCGAAATAATGAGACAATATTCGAAATTATATTACCATAGTGGCACCATAAGGCTTTCGTAATATTCGCTTATAGCTGCAAATGATAACGTATTTGACATGTTAACATATTGGGTGAGGGATAAAACAAGATGAGTTAGTCTTTCGAGTACAGATTAATGTGAATGACGGAAACTATGAAATGTTGATGGGCTCTAAAGTCTAAACAGGTAGGGATGTTATATAAACAATTATTTGCAGGACTTGTCTTTTAAAAGCAGGTTAACAATATGTTGAAGGAAAGAAAAAGTCTTCTATGCAAGGTATCTAGGCCCACAACATGCATAATTGTCGCTGAAGTCAACGTTGTAAGGCATGCTGATATTAACAGATATTATTCCCGCATTCCTTTATATGATTATTATCAGCCCATGCACTACTGTTAGTTGTGGGATCATAGTTGTATCAAACTTTATGAAAGTTTCTGTTTCCAGATGTTGACTTTTTATCTGGGCATTGTGGCTTTACACCTTGTGGCCGCCGTTCCCATCACTCGACCTTTAGCGTACATCAAGGTCCCTGATGGGTCGGGGAACACGAGACCTTTCCTGGGCACTGCAGACAGAATAGCGTATGACTCCGACCAGAACTACCTCTATGTCATAGGTACACGCAAAACTGGATAATAACGTATCACACATCAAGCACTAAGCGTAGGGTGTGATATACTAAATTCTACAGTGTGGCTATGTATCACACATCAAGCACTAAGGGAAGGGTGTGACGTACTAAATTCTACAGTGTGGCTATGTATCACACATCAAGCACTAAGGGAAGGGTGTGACGTTGTACATTCTACAGTGTGGCTATGTGTCACACATCAAGCACTAAGGGAAGGGTGTGACGTTGTACATTCTACAGTGTGGCTATGTGTCACACATCAAGCACTAAGGGAAGGGTGTGATGTACTAAATTCTACAGTGTAGCTATGTGTCACACATCAAGCACTAAGGGTAGGGTGTGATGTACTAAATTCTACAGTGTGGCTATGTGTCACACATCAAGCACTAAGCGTAGGGTGTGATGTACTAAATTCTACAGTGTGGCTATGTGTCACACATCAAGCACTAAGGGTAGGGTGTGACGTTGTACATTCTACTGTGTGGCTATGTGTCACACATCAAGCACTAAGGATAGGGTGTGACGTTGTACATTCTACAGTGTGGCTATGTATCACACATCAAGCACTAAGGGTAGGACGTGATGTACTAGATTCTACAGTAGAGCTATGTGTCACACATCAAGTGTACTCATATGTTACGCATCAAGCTCAAAGAGTGTGGTAGTCTGTGGTTTGTTGCAGGCGGCCGCAGTGAGACTCTCCACATTGTGGATATGCAGGACCCTAGCAACCCAACCATTGCCTACTCTCAAACCTTCAGTGAGATCACAGACGGAATTCCCAAGGCAATCTCTCTGTGTCGGAGTGGCCAAACCGAGCAGGTCGCCATCGCCTTCGCTGCACGGTCCAGGTTAAACGAAGGTCACGTAGAAGTTTTTAGAACGTTTCTCAGGTTCGATCAGACGTTCCCTCTGCTTGGAAGAGTTTCTAGTAAGTGCTTACTAGGTACAACCTAAATATATTACAATATTGAGAGCAGGGTTATCTGTAAAGTTGATTGTAATTACATGTGACATTCACATTGAATTTGCCTCACAAACGTATTCAATAAATGCACCATTGCAGCCGAGTCTGACCCTGTCGCCATCCAGTATGACGGAACGTGTGCAAGATTTGTTGTCGCTTGTGAGGGACTTCCTGGGACCAGAAACAACAATTTTGAGGATCCTCTCGCTCATGTTGACATTTTTGAGAGGAATGTTGATGCATGGACAAAATATACAATTAATTTCCAGTAAGTGTGCAAATCCGGTTAACCAGCACTGATGATTATATTGTCTTGCTATATAGTGCGTCACTCCTCAATGTACCTCTATTGTGTTGCTAGAGTACGTCACTTCTCCATGTACCTCTATTGTGTTGCTAGAGTATGTCACTTCTCCATGTACCTCTGTTGTGTTGCTAGAGGACGTCACTTCTCCATGTACCTCTGTTGTGTTGCTAGAGTATGTCACTTCTCCATGTACCTCTATTGTGTTGCTAGAGAACGTCACTTCTCCATGTACCTCTGTTGTGTTGCTAGAGTACGTCACTTCTCCATGTACCTCTGTTATGTTGCTAGAGTACGTCACTTCTCCATGTACCTCTGTTGTGTTGCTAGAGTACGTCACTTCTCCATGTACCTCTGTTGTGTTGCTAGAGGACGTCACTTCTCCATGTACCTCTGTTGTGTTGCTAGAGTATGTCACTTCTCCATGTACCTCTGTTGTGTTGCTAGAGGACGTCACTTCTCCATGTACCTCTGTTGTGTTGCTAGAGTATGTCACTTCTCCATGTACCTCTATTGTGTTGCTAGAGAACGTCACTTCTCCATGTACCTCTGTTGTGTTGCTAGAGGACGTCACTTCTCCATGTACCTCTGTTATGTTGCTAGAGTACGTCACTTCTCCATGTACCTCTGTTGTGTTGCTAGAGTACGTCACTTCTCCATGTACCTCTGTTGTGTTGCTAGAGGACGTCACTTCTGCATGTACCTCTGTTGTGTTGCTAGAGTACGTCACTTCTCCATGTACCTCTATTGTGTTGCTAGAGTAAGTCACTTCTCCATGTACCTCTAGTGCGTCCCTAGAGTACGTCACTCCTCCATGTACCTCTGTTGTGTTGCTATAGTTCGTCACTTCTCCATGTACCTCCATTGTTTTGCTACGTTTATTTCTATCTCCTTTCACTGTATCGGTGTGCCTGTCTATCCACCTTCACTCTATTGATGTGTCTGTCATATCCACCTTTACTCTATCGGTGTGTCTGTTTTTTTAACACTGTATCGGTGGGTTTTTCTTTGTGCCAACACTGTATCGGTGTGTCTGCCTTCCTGGCTACACTGTATCGGTGTGTCTGTCTTCCTGGCTACACTGTATCAGTGTGTCTGTCTTCCTGGCTACACTGTATCGATGTGTCTCTCTCTTTGCCTTCACTGTATCGATGTGTCTGTCTCTCTTCCGTTACTCTGTCAGAAACCGTGTGTCAGTATAGCAGTATGTCTACACTGTATCGATGTGTCTGTCAGTATGACAGTATGTCTTCACTATATGGTGGTCCGTCGTGGCACATTGTACATTACTATATTGCAGTTGATATTGTTTTCAAAATAATAATGGTGAGTGCACTGCTAGGTCAGCCCGTGGGCTTGGAAATGCCCGGTATGTCTTCCGTGACCCCAACAATGCACAGCACTCTGTTGTCAATGACCTGGAGCCGAGTGACGTCACCATTGACGACAACAACATCGTCTACGTCACTCTCATGGTGGGTATGGGTTGATGTACAAACATGTTTTACATTTAAAACATACATTCTGTATTCTCATGTTAAAAATACATAAATATGCAGTATCTGTTTGATAATATGTATCAATGCTCCTTCAAAAGTTAGAAGTTCCTACCATCAGCTTCTACTTGAAGGTGGACGATATACTAACATGGCAAGAAATTCGAGAGTATTTTCACTGCGTAATGTTCAACGAGTTTAGGTTGAAAATACTTGTCTGATTGTATGTACTTGTTATTCTCAGTTTAGAATTCGGTATGCACGTGTTGATTCCTCTCCATATCCAAGCAGATAAACTTCAGTCTTACTTGAAAAGCTACAATATCAGTTGACTGTGTATTACACGTGTACATTGTCAGGGCATGAACTTGTCGCCTGTTGGTGATGTCCACTTGTTCCCTGTCTGTGTCTCAGACAAGCACCGATACAGATATAAAGCAACCCAACGCCAATGAACGAAAACTATTTGGAAGTCTCACTAATCTTAAGTAATATTGTTTTTATCATTCTTTTTATTAATTAGAGTTTTGGTCATTGATGGTCAATAGTATCTTGTTATTTATCAAACGTAATTTCTAAAGGTAAACTATTGTTAAGTTAGTTCTCTAGTTTAATACGAGAAAATGATTTTACACAGTGGCATTCTATATAGACACGCGTCAAAGATTCTGGTTCTTTCCTACAAAAGGAACAAACGTTATCAACAATATTCATCTAAAACAATTCTGTTTGGATATAAATAATGTTATATATGAATCTATACTGAAAGTCTAAAAGCTCAATGTCTCTGTATTGTAAAAATATGTTCTCCCAAGAAATGCAATATTAAGAATTTGTTGCCAACAAAGTTTTACAAAGAGTATTGATCCCTTTTGTGGATTTATCATTCATACACAACGGAATATAGGCCCAGATCATACTGGTAGCTTGTAATGAGGCAGCCATGGTCTTTTTACAATTACTGGGAATATTGTATAACAGTCTATTATAGTCTCAAAATATCCCCTTTGTGTTATACAACATCATATAAATATTAAGTAATAATTGTAAGGTGTCAACATATAGATGTATATAGATGTATTTTCAGGAAAATAACGCTCTGGCAGTATTCAATCTGAACAACCTAGTAGGCGGGGTGGACATATACAGCCTTGGGTCGAAGGACTGGAACAACTTTGACATCGACACCAGTGATCAGGACCAGAGTAAGTTTGTGTGTCATACCACTACTACTCTACATAGATCTGTGGCATACCACCACTACCCTACATAGATGTGTGTGATACCACCACTACTGTACATAGATGTGTATCATACCACGACTACCCTACATAGATGTGTGTGATACCACAACAACTGTACATAGATGTGTGTGATACCACCACTACTGTACATAGATTTGTGTCATACCACCACTACTCTACATAGATGTGTGTGATACCACCACTACTGTACATAGATGTGTATCATACCACGACTACTGTACATAGATGTGTGTCATACCACCACTACTGTACATAGATGTGTGTCATACCACTATTACTGTGCATAGATCTGTGGCATACCACCACTACCCTACATAGATGTGTGTGATACCACCACTACTGTACATAGATGTGTATCATACCACGACTACTGTACATAGATGTGTGGCATACCACCACTACTCTACATAGATGTGTGTGATACCACCACTACTGTACATAGATGTGTATCATACCACGACTACTGTACATAGATGTGTGGCATACCACCACTACTCTACATAGATGTGTGTCATACCACCACTACTGTGCATAGATCTGTGTCATACCACCACTACTGTGCATAGATGTGTGTCATACCACCACTACTGTACATAGATGTGTGTCATACCACCACTACTGTACATAGATATGTGTCATACCACCACTACTGTACATAGATGTGTGTCATACCACCATTACTGTACATAGATGTGTGTCATACCACCATTACTGTACATAGATATGTGTCATACCACCACTACTGTACATGGATCTGTGTCATACCACCACTACTCTACATAGATGTGTGTCATACCACCACTACTCTACATAGATGTGTGTCATACCACCATTACTGTACATAGATATGTGTCATACCACCACTACTGTGCATAGATCTGTGTCATACCACCACTACTGTGCATAGATGTGTGTCATACCACCACTACTGTACATAGATGTGTGTCATACCACTACTACTCTACATAGATCTGTGGCATACCACCACTACCCTACATAGATATGTGTCATACCACCACTACTCTACATAGATATGTGTGATACCACCACTACTCTACATAGATATGTGTGATACCACCACTACTCTACATAGATATGTGTCATACCACGACTACTGTACATAGATGTGTGTCATACCACGAATACTGTACATAGATATGTGTCATACCACCACTACTGTACATAGATGTGTGTCATACCACGACTACCCTACATAGATGTGTGTCATACCACGACTACTGTACATAGATATGTGTGATACCACCACTACTCTACATAGATATGTGTGATACCACCACTACTCTACATAGATATGTGTGATACCACCACTACTCTACATAGATATGTGTCATACCACCACTACTCTACATAGATATGTGTCATACCACCACTACTCTACATAGATATGTGTCATACCACCACTACTGTACATAGATATGTGTCATACCACCACTACTCTACATAGATATGTGTCATACCACCACTACTGTACATAGATGTGTGTCATACCACCACTACTGTACATAGATATGTGTCATAGCACCACTACTCTACATAGATGTGTGTCATACCACCACTACTGTACATAGATGTGTCATACCACCACTACTGTACATAGATATGTGTCATACCACCGCTACTCTACATAGATATGTGTAATACCACCACTACTCTACATAGATATGTGTTATAGCACCACTACTGTACATAGATGTATGTCATAGCACGACTACTGTACATAGATGTGTGTCATACCACGACTATTGTACATAGATATGTGTCATACCACCACTACTCTACATAGATCTGTGGCATACCACCACTACTCTACATAGATGTGTGTCATACCACCACTACTCTACATAGATATGTGTGATACCACCACTACTCTACATAGACATGTGTCATACCACCACTACTCTACATAGATATGTGATACCACCACTACTCTACATAGATATGTGTGATACCACGACTACTCTACATAAATATGTGTCATACCACGACTACTGTACATAGATATGTGTCATACCACCACTACTGTACATAGATGTGTGTCATACCACGACTACCCTACATAGATGTGTGTCATACCACGACTACTGTACATAGATATGTGTGATACCACCACTACTCTACATAGATATGTGTGATACCACCACTACTCTACATAGATATGTGTGATACCACCACTATTGTACATAGATGTGTGGCATACCACCACCACTGGAGATAGGTTCTAACACTATTATCAAGCAAGTTTGATGACGCTGTCAGCACCTACACCGAAACGTCGCTCCTAATTGTAATATAGAACCCTGGATCTACCAACGAATACTAAACATTACGTCACCTTAACATACGCACACGTTGTCTACCAACAAACACTCACTGACATGACGTCACATGAATATACGCACACATGATCTACCAAAGATCGAAATACATGTCACATAATACACAATATACACACCCATGGCCTACCACTATAACACCAGACATTAATGTCATGAATCACAAGTGAGCTTACAGTGAGTAATATGGTTGTTGGTTGTAGGTATCAGCCCGGACAGGATTAATATGGTGAGACGAAACATTCGTAGCTTCTATCAACCTGGCGCCATCATCTCATTGAACTTCGGCGGCAACGTGTTTCTAGCGACAGCGAACACTGGTGCCGTCAAGCGCTACACCACCGCCGTTGAGGGGGTTGACTTTACAGAGGCCAACAGAGCCAGTACCTTTGACTGTAAGCGAATTTTTCATGGATATCACGAGCGAGCGAGTGAGTGAGTGAGTGAAAATGGTTTTACGCCGCTTTTTAGCAATATTCAAGCAAATATCACGGCGGGGGACACCAGAAATAAGCTTCACACAGCGAAACCATGTGGGGAATCGAACCCGGGCCTTCGGCGTGACGAGCCAACGCTTTAACCACTAGGTGAGCGAGTATGAGAGCGATAAAGAAAGAGACAGGGACAGAAACAGAGACACAGAATGAGGCAGAAAGACAAACAGAGATAGAAGCAGAAAGACACAGACAGACTGGCAGACGGACAGAAGCTGAAAGGCACAGACAGAGACAGAAGTAGAAAGACACAGACAGACATAGACTGAAGCAGAGAGACGCAGACAGACAGACACAGAGACAGAAGCAGAAAGACACAGGCAGACAGACAGAGACAGAAGCAGAAAGACACAGACATACACACAGACAGAGACTGAAGCAGACAGACAGAGACAGAAGCAGAAAGACACAGAGAAGAAGCAGAAAGACACAGACAGACAAACAGACAGAGACAGAAGCAGAAAGCCACGGACGGACGGACAGAAAGAGACAGAAGCAGAAAAACACAGACAGACAGACAGACAGAGACAGAAGCAGAAAGATACAGACGGACAGAAACAGGAGCAGAAAGACAAAGAAAGATACAGACAGAGACAGAAGCAGAAAGACACAGACAGACAAAGAGAGAGAAGCAGAAAGACACAGACAAACAGACAGAAGCAGAAAGACACAGACAGACAGACAGACAGAGAGAGAAGCAGAAAGATACAGACAGATAGAGACAGAAGCAGAAAGACACAGACAGACACAGACAGAAGCAGAAAGACACAGACAGACAAACAGACAGAGACAGAAGCAGAAAGCCACGGACGGACAGAAAGAGACAGAAGCAGAAAAACACAGGCAGACAGACAGAGACAGAAGCAGAAAGATACAGACAGACAGACAGAGACAGGAGCAGAAAGACACAGAAAGATACAGACAGAGACAGAAGCAGAAAGATACAGACAGACAGAGACAGGAGCAGAACGATGCAGAAAGATACAGACAGAGACATAAGCAGAAAGATACAGACAGAGACAGAAACAGAAAGATACAGAGACAGAAGCAGAAAGACACAGAGACAGAAGCATAAAGACACAGACAGACAGACAGAGACAGGAGCAGAAAGATACAGAAAGACCGACAGAGACAGAAGCATACAGAGACAGAAGCAGAAAGACACAGAAAGACAAAGGCAGAAGCAGAAAGATACAGACAGAGAGAGACAGAAGCAGAAAGATACAGAGACAGAAGCAGAAAGACAGAGAGAGAAGCAGAAAGACACAGAGACAGAAGCAGAAAGACACAGAGAGAGAAGCAGAAAGACACAGACAGACAGAGACAGAAGCAGAAAGACACAGAGACAGAAGCAGAAAGACACAGAGAGAGAAGCAGAAAGACACAGACAGACAGAGACAGAAGCAGAAAGATACAGAGACAGAAGCAGAAAGACACAGAGACAGAAGCAGAAAGACACAGAGACAGAAGCAGAAAGACACAGACAGACAGAGACAGAAGCATAAAGACACAGAAAGACAGACAGAGACAGAAGCATACAGAGACAGATAGACAGAGATAAAAGCAGAAAGACAGAGATAGACAGACAGAGTCAGAAAGACACGGACACACAGACACAGAGCAAGCACTTTGTAAGCGTACAGTTTAGGGGATATAATGTGCGAGAAGTGATGGAGAGCTTTTTTTATCGTGTATTTTTGTATGGTTCTGTACGGTTATTTCAATTTCAGCTACCCTCCTAGACCCGAATATGGATTCTGGCCTCGTAGATGACTTAAGCTCTAATGCTGCACTCGGTGAGTGACGATGTACAGGGTATATGGCAAGTCTGCTTCGTTTCCTTTACAAGATGTCTCCAACCCTTTAATTTGTAATCGGCTTTGTTCGAAATTGTTTCTTGTCAAATTGGCAGTAACTTGGTGGAAAGTTGTTATGTATTAAATCATAATAGGCCATAATGGGGAGGTGTGTGTTGAGGGAATTTGGTAACATTAAATCAGGGGTGTCGAGGTGTCTGTTGAGGGAATTTGGTAACATTAAAACAGGTGTGTCGAGGTGTGTGTTGAGGTAATTTGGTAACATTAAATCAAGGGTGTCCAGGTGTGTGTTGAGGGACTTTGGTAACATTAAATCAGGGGTGTCGAGGTGTCTGTTGAGGGAATTTGGTAACATTAAATCAGAGGTGTCGGGGTGTGTGCTGAGGGAATTTGGTAACATTAAATCAGGGGTGTCGAGGTGTCTGTTGGGGGAATTTGGTAACATTAAATCAGGGGTGTCGAGGTGTTCGTTGGGGAAATTTGGTAACATTAAATCAGGGATGTCGAGGTGTCTGTTGAGGTAATTTGGTAACATTAAATCAGGGGTGTCGAGGTGTCTGTTCAGGGAATTTGGTAACATTAAATCAGGGGTGTCGAGGTGTCTGTTCAGGGAATTTGGTAACATTAAATCAGGGGTGTCGAGGTGTCCGTTGGGGAAATTTGGTAACATTAAATCAGGGATGTCGAGGTGTCTGTTGAGGTAATTTGGTAACATTAAATCAGGGGTGTCGAGGTGTCTGTTGAGGGAATTTGGTAACATTAAATCGGGGTTTCGGAGGTGTATGTTGAGGGGATAGGGTGGCATCAGAAGCCATATTATAGATACCATATGGCCTTTGATGACAGTCAGTGTTTCTATTCCTAGGTCGCCTCTATGTGAGCAATTTGCAGTATGATACCGATGGGTGGAATCCTATCTTTGGATATTTCGAGAATATCTTCGCATATGGCGGTCGTAGCTGGTCGCTGTGGGACGCCAGTAGTGCGACACAGCAGTGGGACAGCGGGAGCGACTTGGAGTATGAAGTGCGGGAATACAATGGCTCTGTTTTTAACGGTGATTGCACCTCCATCAACCAATCGCCTCCACAGTCACTCGACACCCGTTCAGATGATAAGGTTAACATTTTTACCATTATCTATCAATACAATTCAATATAACGTAAAATAAGGAGATAAGCATTATTGTTTTGTTTTTATATAGGAAGGGAAAGCATTTAAAGTATTACCCGTAAGCAGTCAGATTTGCAAGGAAGAAAATATATTTTTCAACTGCCATCACGATAATATAATCAGTTTAATGAAAGCAGTTTAGAAAACATATTTTTCCGAATATTCCATTGATATGTGACTGATACTCACCTACCGAAGTTATGAAAAAGCTATAAATGATGAGTGAATATTAGAGTTGTAATAAGCTCTGTGTGTGAAATAGATACAGTGGCTCTGTATAGGGTAATCATAAATTGGCAGATTTATCAACATCATAAAATAAGGTAACTGGGTGTTTACAACGTCAGACAAACTTGATAGGACGGCCTTTTTATTCCACCCAAGTCAGTATGCTATGTCGAAATATATATCCTGCATACAAACTGTTGTTGCAGTCATGGTGTTTTCCAGGGTCCAGAGCCAAAGGCTATTGCCACAACGCTGTTTGGCAGTGATCAGATTGTGGCTGTAGGGAGCGGACGTATGGGTGCGATATACTTATACAGACTTGGCGAATCTGAGGCTCCAGGCTTTCCTCAGGGGGAATTCCAGAGCTACAACCGACTCGGGGACTATAACGGCAACTGGGGTCAACTTTACGACTCCAACGAAGCTGGGACACCCTTCATAAACGATCTGAAGTAAGTCAACTTACAATGGATGTTGATTGGCGCAGCTATTGTGGCAGTTGTTGTTACGGTGGTGTACAACACAAAGCGCCCCTGATTGAAGCAGCTAGGACACTGGACAATGAAGGCCGACTAATGTTTATTACGAGGCATGCTGTACACTGAGTGCCGTTTGACGCAGTTATCATGGCAATTATTTATTACGAGGTACACTGTACAAAGAGAGCCGATTGACGCAGCTATCATGACAATTATTTATTACGAGGTACACCGTACAATGAGTGCCGATTGACGCAGCTATTAATATCATTGGGTTTTTTTGCGAGGTAGCTGTATACTGAGTGCCGATAGAGGCAGTTATCATGACTATTGTTTATTGCGAGGTACACTGTACACTGAGTGCCGATTGACGCAGCTGGTAAGACTTATGTTTATTACGAGGTACACTGTAGATTGAGTGCCGCCTGACTCAGCTGGTGTGACTATTGTTTATTGCGAGGTACACTTTACAATGAGTGCCGATTGACTCAGCTACCATGACAATTGTTTATTACGAGGTACACTATACAATGAGCGCCGATTGACTCAGCTACCATGACAATTGTTTATTGCGAGGTACTCTGTATACTGAGTGCCGATTGTCGCAGCTGGTGTGACTATTATTTATTACGAGGTACACTGTACAAAGAGAGCCAATTTGACGCAGCTACCATGACAATTGTTTATTTCGAGGTTCACTGTATATTGAGTGCCGATTGTCGCAGCTAGTAAGACGAATGCTTATTACGAGGTACACTGTACACTGATTGCTGATTGACGCAGCTGGTGTGACAATTGTTTATTACAAGGTACACTGTACAAAGAGAGCCGATTGACGCAGCTACCATGACAATTGTTTATTTCGAGGTACACTATACAATGATTGCCGATTGACACAGCTACCATGACAATTGTTTATTTCGAGGTTCACTGTATATTGAGTGCCGATTGTCGCAGCTAGTAAGACGAATGCTTATTACGAGGTACACTGTACAATGAGTGCCGATTGACGCAGCTACCATGACAATTGTTTATTTCGAGGTACACTATACAATGATTGCCGATTGACACAGCTACCATGACAATTGTTTATTTCGAGGTTCACTGTATATTGAGTGCCGATTGTCGCAGCTAGTAAGACGAATGCTTATTACGAGGTACACTGTACAATGAGTGCCGATTGACGCAGCTGGTGTGACTATTATTTATTACAAGGTACACTGTACAAAGAGAGCCGATTGACGCAGCTACCATGACAATTGTTTATTACGAGGTACACTATACAATGAGTGCCGATTGACGCAGCTACCATGACAATTGTTTATTGCGAGGTACACTGTACAAAGAGAGCCAATTTGACGCAGCTACCATGACAATTGTTTATAACAAAGTACACTGTACACCGAGTGCCGATTGTCGCAACTGGTGTGACGATTATTTATTACGAGGTACACTGTACAAAGAGAGCCAATTTGACGCAGCTACCATGACAATTGTTTATTTCGAGGCACACTGTACAATGAGTGCAGATTGACACAGCTACCATGACAATTGTTTATTTCGAGGTTCACTGTATATTGAGTGCCGATTGTCGCAGCTGGTAAGACGAATGATTATTACGAGGTACACTGTACAAAGAGAGCCGATTGACGCAGCTACCATGACAATAATTATTGTTTATTTTGAGGTACACTATACAGTGATTGCCGATTGACACAGCTACCATGACAATTGTTTATTTCGAGGTTCACTGTATATTGAGTGCCGATTGTCGCAGCTAGTAAGACGAATGCTTATTACGAGGTACACTGTACAATGAGTGCCGATTGACGCAGCTGGTGTGACTATTATTTATTACAAGGTACACTGTACAAAGAGAGCCGATTGACGCAGCTACCATGACAATTGTTCATTACGAGGTACACTATACAATGAGTGCCGATTGACGCAGCTACCATGACAATTGTTTATTGCGAGGTACTCTGTATACTGAGTGCCGATTGTCGCAACTGGTGTGACTATTATTTATTACGAGGTACACTGTACAAAGAGAGCCAATTTGACGCAGCTACCATGACAATTGTTTATAACAAAGTACACTGTACACTGAGTGCCGATTGTCGCAACTGGTGTGACTATTATTTATTACGAGGTACACTGTACAAAGAGAGCCAATTTGACGCAGCTACCATGACAATTGTTTATTTCGAGGCACACTGTACAATGAGTGCAGATTGACACAGCTACCATGACAATTGTTTATTTCGAGGTTCACTGTATATTGAGTGCCGATTGTCGCAGCTGGTAAGACGAATGATTATTACGAGGTACACTGTACAAAGAGAGCCGATTGACGCAGCTACCATGACAATTGTTTATTTCGAGGTACACTATACAATGATTGCCGATTGACACAGCTACCATGACAATTGTTTATTTCGAGGTTCACTGTATATTGAGTGCCGATTGTCGCAGCTAGTAAGACGAATGCTTATTACGAGGTACACTGTACAATGAGTGCCGATTGACGCGGCTGGTGTGACTATTATTTATTACAAGGTACACTGTACAAAGAGAGCCGATTGACGCAGCTACCATGACAATTGTTTATTACGAGGTACACTATGCAATGAGTGCCGATTGACGCAGCTACCATGACAATTGTTTATTGCGAGGTACTCTGTATACTGAGTGCCGATTGTCGCAACTGGTGTGACTATTATTTATTACGAGGTACACTGTACAAAGAGAGCCAATTTGACGCAGCTACCATGACAATTGTTTATAACAAAGTACACTGTACACTGAGTGCCGATTGTCGCAACTGGTGTGACTATTATTTATTACGAGGTACACTGTACAAAGAGAGCCAATTTGACGCAGCTACCATGACAATTGTTTATAACAAAGTACACTGTACACCGAGTGCCGATTGTCGCAACTGGTGTGACGATTATTTATTACGAGGTACACTGTACAAAGAGAGCCAATTTGACGCAGCTACCATGACAATTGTTTATTTCGAGGCACACTGTACAATGAGTGCAGATTGACACAGCTACCATGACAATTGTTTATTTCGAGGTTCACTGTATATTGAGTGCCGTTTGTTACAGCTGGTAAGACGAATGATTATTACGAGGTACACTGTACAAAGAGAGCCGATTGACGCAGCTACCATGACAATTGTTTATAACAAAGTACACTGTACACTGAGTGCCGATTGTCGCAACTGGTGTGACTATTATTTATTACGAGGTACACTGTACAAAGAGAGCCAATTTGACGCAGCTACCATGACAATTGTTTATAACAAAGTACACTGTACACCGAGTGCCGATTGTCGCAACTGGTGTGACGATTATTTATTACGAGGTACACTGTACAAAGAGAGCCAATTTGACGCAGCTACCATGACAATTGTTTATTTCGAGGCACACTGTACAATGAGTGCAGATTGACACAGCTACCATGACAATTGTTTATTTCGAGGTTCACTGTATATTGAGTGCCGTTTGTTACAGCTGGTAAGACGAATGATTATTACGAGGTACACTGTACAAAGAGAGCCGATTGACGCAGCTACCATGACAATTGTTTATTTCGAGGCACACTATACAATGATTGCCGATTGACACAGCTACCATGACAATTGTTTATTTCGAGGTTCACTGTATATTGAGTGCCGATTGTCGCAGCTGGTAAGACGAATGATTATTACGAGGTACACTGTACAAAGAGAGCCGATTGACGCAGCTACCATGACAATTGTTTATTTCAAGGTACACTTACAATGATTGTCGATTGACACAGCTACCATGACAATTGTTTATTTCGAGGTTCACTGTATATTGAGTGCCGATTGTCGCAGCTAGTAAGACGAATGCTTATTACGAGGTACACTGTACAATGAGTGCCGATTAACGCAGCTGGTGTGACTATTATTTATTACAAGGTACACTGTACAAAGAGAGCCGATTGACGCAGCTACCATGACAATTGTTTATTACGAGGTACACTATGCAATGAGTGCCGATTGACGCAGCTACCGTGACAATTGTTTATTGCGAGGTACTCTGTATACTGAGTGCCGATTGTCGCAACTGGTGTGACTATTATTTATTACGAGGTACACTGTACAAAGAGAGCCAATTTGACGCAGCTACCATGACAATTGTTTATAACAAAGTACACTGTACACTGAGTGCCGATTGTCGCAACTGGTGTGACTATTATTTATTACGAGGTACACTGTACAAAGAGAGCCAATTTGACGCAGCTACCATGACAATTGTTTATTTCGAGGCACACTGTACAATGAGTGCAGATTGACACAGCTACCATGACAATTGTTTATTTCGAGGTTCACTGTATATTGAGTGCCGATTGTCGCAGCTGGTAAGACGAATGATTATTACGAGGTACACTGTACAAAGAGAGCCGATTGACGCAACTATCATGACAATTGTTTATTACAAAGTACACTGTACAATGTGTGCCGATTGACGCAGCTGTTAAGACTTATGTTTATTACAAGGTACACTGTAGATTGAGTGCCGCCTGACTCAGCTGGTGTGACTATTGTTTATTGCGAGGTACACTATACAATGAGTGCCGATTGACGCAGCTACCATGACAATTGTTTATTTCGAGGTTCACTGTATATTGAGTGCCGCTTGTCGCAGCTAGTAAGACGAATGCTTATTACTAGGTACACTGTACACTGAGTGCCGATTGACGCAGCTGGTGTGACAGTTGTTTATTACAAGGTACACTGTACAAAGAGAGCCGATTGACGCAGCTACCATGACAATTGTTTATTACGAGGTACACTATACAATGAGTGCCGATTGACGCAGCTACCATGACAATTGTTTATTACGAGGTACACTGTACTATGAGTGCCGATTAACGCAGCTACAATGATTATTGTTTATTACAAGGTACACTGTACACTGAGTGCCGATTGACGCAGCTGGTGTGACAATTGTTTATTACAAGGTACACTGTACAAAGAGAGCCGATTGACGCAGCTACCATGACAATTGTTTATTACGAGGTACACTATACAATGAGTGCCGATTGACGCAGCTACCATGACAATTGTTTATTACGAGGTACACTGTACTATGAGTGCCGATTAACGCAGCTACCATGATTATTGTTTATTACAAGGTACACTGTACAAAGAGTGCCGATTGTCGCAGCTAGTAAGACGAATGCTTATTACGAGATACACTGTAAAATGAGTGCCGATTGACGCAGCTGGTGTGACTATCATTTATTGCGAGATACACTATACAATGAGTGCCGATTGACGCAGCTACCATGACAATTGTTTATTACAAGGTACACTGTACAATGAGTGCCGATTGACGCAGCTACCATGACAATTGTTTATTACGAGGTACACTGTACAATGAGTGCCGATTGACGCAGCTGGTGTGACTATTGTTTGTTACGAGGAATCACTGTACAACGATCGCCAACTAACTCAGCTGGTTTAATTATTGTCTGATTATCTGATTGACGCAGCAAGTAAGACTATTGTTTATTTCTAGGTGTAATGAACACTGGGTGCCGACTGACGCAGCACGTTTGCTGTTTTATTATCGCAGGTTTGATTATCACTATCACTTTGTAACGAAAAATTTTATTACGACAGATATGTAAGCTTCGTGAATAATGAGTGAGTGAGAGTAAAACTGTGAACTACTTTAGCGATATTCAAGACACGTCACGGCAAGGCTACCCCAGGAATGGGATTCACATATTGTAATCATGTTGGGAATCGAACACACGTCATCAGAGAGACGGGCCATTGCTTTCAGCTTTAGTGCCTTGTCCATAACCACATGTCACTTTGTTATCTGTCAAAATGACACGATTGATTATGTGAAGGATTGATTATTCGAATTCAAGGATTTATGTTTTTACAGCTGTTTCATTCCTCACTTTTTTTCAGTTTACACGGCTCACTGTTTCAGCTCTTATATTTTTATGTCTCACCGATGCACGTTTCATGTCCCATGTTTCATTCGCATGTCTTCTTTTTCACCTCATTTTGTTCCCCGTCTCACCGCCATCACTCACTGTTTCATGTCTAACTTGGGGCACGGATGCCCCAGTCGTCTAAGGCACCGCAAATCGAGGTGAGGAGTTGCGTCCTTTGGGCACGCAAGAAATCTATGATCGTGGCTTCGAATCCCGAATTTCGCCCCGATAATGTTTCTAGGTTACAACACGTGCTTAGGTGTTTCAGCAATGTTGTAAACATGTTCGACCTGCATCACATTGACACCCAACTCACTCCATTACTTATGGCTCACTGTTTCACTTCTCACGGCTTCATGTCTTGCTGTTTTTCCTCTCGTTGTCCTCAGCCCTCACTGTTTCACCTCTTGGTGTCCTCATTCCTCACTTTTCTCCTCTTGATGTCCCCACTCCTCACTGTTTCAACTCTCGCTGTCCTCATTCTACGCTGTTTCACCTCTCACTGTTCACATTCCTCACTGTTTCACCTCTCGCTGTCCTCATTCCTCACTGTTTCACCTCTCGCTGTCCTCATTCCTCACTGTCTCTCCTCTCGCTGTCCTCATTCAACACTGTTTCACCTCTCGCTGTCCTCATTCTATACTGTCTCACCTCTCGCTGTCCTCATTCCTCACTGTTTCACCTCTTGTTGTCCTCATTCCTCATTGTTTCACCTCTCGCTGTCCTGATTCTATACTGTTTCACCTCTCGCTTTACTCATTCCTCACTGTTTCACCTCTTGCTGTCCTCATTCCTCATTGTTTCACCTCTTGCTGTCCTCATTCTATACTGTTTCACCTCTCGCTGTCCTCATTCCTCACTGTTTCACCTCTTGCTGTCCTCATTCCTCATTGTTTCACCTCTCGCAGTCCTCATTCCTCACTGTTTCACCTCTCGCTGTCCTTGTTCCTCACTTTTTCACCTCTCGCAGTCCTCATTCCTCACTTTTCTCCTCTTGCTGTCCTCAGGCCTCATTGTTTCACCTCTTGCTGTCCTCATTCCTCATTGTTTCCCCTCTTGCTGTCCTCATTCTATACTGTTTTATCTCTTGCTGTCCTCGTTTCCCACTGTTTCACCTCTCGCTGTCCTCGTTCCTCACTGTTTCATTTCTCGATGTCCTCGTTCCTCAATTTTCTCCTCTCACTGTCCTCATTCCTCACTGTTTCACCTCTCGCTGTCCTCAGTCCTCACTGTTTCACCTCTCGCTGTCCTCATTCCTCACTTTTCTCCTCTCGCTGTCCTCAGTCCTCACTGTTTCATCTCTCGCTGTCCTCGTTCCTCACTGTTTCACCTCTGGATGTCCTCATTCCTCATTGTTTCACCTCTCGCTGTCCTCAATCTATACTGTTTCACTTCTCGCTGGCCTCATTTCCCACTGTTTCACCTCTCGCTGTCCTCAGTCCTCACTGTCTCTCCTCTCGCTGTCCACATTTCTCACTTTTCTCCTCTCGCTGTCCCCATTCAACACTTTTCTCCTCTCGCTGTCCCCATTCAACACTTTTCTCCTCTCACTGTCCTCATTCCTCACTGTTTCATCTCTGGATGTCCTCATTCCCCACTGTTTCAACTTTCGCTTTTCTTATTTCTCACTGTTTTACCCCTCGATCTTCTCATTTCTAACTTTTTCATATCCCGCTTTTGTCATTTGTCACTGTTTCACCTCTTATTATTTCACATCTCAATGTTTCAGGTTTGTGAATCAGGCAGGCCAGACGCTCCTGTTGGCAGTGGGGTCACAGATGGGTGTGATCGCAGTACATGAGCTGTATGAGGGCACATTTCCCTAGATGTCTCCCCGGTTCCCCGCAGTCTTCTCACCAATTTATCACTGCACAGTATCACAAAATCTATAATGTGCGCTTCATTAGAAAACGGGACATGTATGGGGTGTATTAAAATGGTTAGCCGTAGAAAGTTGTCTTTTTTTTCTTCGCTAAAGTTGTTGTGCTTGTAGAATTCAAAGAACATGAAGGCCTATTCTATCGTTTTTATCATGCAACATTTCCTCTTGATCTTTCTTATCAGCATATGGTGTACTTTCACTCACTGAGGTCAACTTCGGAAATAACAGAAGTCACAAGTAAGGTGGCCCGTGTTTTGGGTGCTATACATCCTGGCGCTTCAGTCTGACTGTTGCCCATGTCGCCTGGACTTGTGGGTGTCCGACAAAACAGTGCCTTAAAACGCAAGCGCACTGTTGTAATTTTAAAGGCATAAATTATAGGGTTAACGAGGCTGTTGATGAAAGCTGTGGAACTGACATATAGGAGCAACGTACCCTTCTCTACGGTCGTTCTGTCACCGAGCCCACCGCTAAAGTTCAGCATGATGACGACACCTGTAACACAGACGAAACATATCAACATTGCACATAGTCACAGAACAACGCACAAAGATATCGTTCTCATCTCTTTGTTTACAAATATCACAGTATAAGATTGGATAATTGTTGCGTCCCGCAACGTCAATATAGTCACCCCCATTCCACACACCACACAGCCCCACCCCACCCCGACCCTTCACACACACATACTACCTCACCGCACCCTAGAAGCACAAACGGCCAACAGTTCAACGTTTTCAATGTGTTACGAGAAATACTCTGTTATGAAATACTGTATTATGATATACTCTGTTGTTGAAGTATGTTTCCGGATTTGAAACTTCTTTTTATTTTAATTGACAAATCCAAACTACCATATCAGGTCTTATGACACAATAGCGTATGGCCAAAGCAACTGCATCATTAAAAGTGTCATATGGACCGTACCACTTGGCAGCCACGACAGGAAATAACACCCGACTATTAGACACACAGTTTTCGTATATTTCCAAGAATGTCTCTCTGTAGGCCTCAATGTCTGTCCATGCCTGTCTTGAGCTGCAATTACACGAGCGTGTCTACTCGCAATCTTAAAGATATGAACATAAAGCACGATCATCAGAAGCATAGGGCACCAAAACAAGGTGACAACAAACTGGAGGTAGGTTTGATTGAATATTGCAAAATATCCACATATGGGCTCTTCGATACCATTAGTTCGAGTCTCTTGTACATTCTGCCAGCCGAACAAGGGTAATAGTCCTATCATTAGAGAGATGAACCAGATAACTACAGATACAACCACTACGGACAGTTTGTTGCAGACCGTGGGGTAATGGTAGGGCTGGACGATCTTCACGTATCTGTCCACAGTAAGGGCACCCATGTGGTACACTGATGTCAAACTCAACACTTGGATAAGTCCCAATCTGAAAGCACATTCGTAGTACAGTTGGTAGTTGATGAGGTTGTAAGTGGTATTGTACAGCAGAAAGAGGCCGCTCATGGCGTCAGCTAAAGATAAACTGCATACAAATACGTCTGCGGGTTCCCGTGACATCTTCATCCGCACTATAGTGTGCAACACGAGGCTGTTGAGGCCGATTATCCATACAGCCAGAAGTAGGATAACAATATTGATAATCAGGTCAAAACGCGTAACACCATACCCATTAAGGGCCCAAAAGAGAATTTCACCCGAGGAAGGAGTTGATACATTACTGAACATCTTCCCGGACCGCTGAGACACGGCTAAGAGGAGGTCACTCGTGCAACTTGTAACTCTCTGACAGCACCCACATCTGCGACACACCCACAATGAAGTTTACCGTTACCATGTAAATGGCCATTACAGAACATTTGCGGCCTGAATGTGTCCCAATGATTCTCTGTGTGATTGTATGCTATCACGCAACGGATGTCAACTGTTGTTTATCGAGTACTCTCGGTTGAAATATACGCTCAAAGGTGATGTTATAGTAAATAATGGATCCCTGGATGTTAAAGACAGTACAAAGAATTATTGATTTGACCCTTGTGATAGAAATGAGAGTGTTTCTGTGGTTATTGAGGTGGAGGCTAGGTGCAGTAGTCACTACAGTAACTGTGTGTAAACACGCACAGTAATGGCCTCTCCTGAAGCTACCCTGTTGTATGTGGAACACCAGAGAAATCTTTGTGCACAATAGATATGATGGCATACATTTGTCTCCAAGGCTACATCAACTCACAGCAACAGATGGGAAACAGCATTATCTTTCTCTCTAATGCATTAATAATATGTACAAGTAGATTAGTTCAAGAAGATTTGATTTCTGCAATCAGAATGTATGTTTACGTTGAAATACATATGTTGAGACGATAGACCTTTGAAGAAAATGGAAGCATCGTCGAGAAGGTGAAACGGTGTAGCACTGTGTGCTGCCATGAGCGTATATCATAACAGAGTGTTTTGGAGAGTATATCCTAAATATAAGAATGCCCAATGATAATATATGCCTAGCGAATATAGTGTAGTAATATGATATGATTGTTTGTGTCTTTCTTTTTTTCTTTCTTTCTTTTTTTTGTTTGCATCTTGTTCAATGCCGCACTCAGCAATATTCCAGCTATATGAAGGTGGTCTGTAAATAATCGAGTCTGGACCAGACTTCCCGCGATTGATATTATGAGTTTCGATCCACACAATTGGGATACGATATTGGGATCTGCGAGTGAGAATCACCTAATCCCGTCAGTTGCCTCTTACGATGAGCATAATTACCTTTTACAGCAAGCCTGTGTTGCTGAAAACCTTTTCTAACCCGGATCTTCACGGGTTGAGTGTATGTGATGATAGTATATCTTGTGTGTATATCAAGATAGTAATTCCAGGAAGTATAGCATATACATAGAAAGTATATCATGATAGTATAATAAAGAATATCGATTACTAAGTTGAATAACATGTGTATTTTGACCAGTATATTTTTTTAATGAAAATGCTTGGCTTAACAAAACATTTGATGTATGACTTGTATCCCAAAGGGCTTAAGAAGCTTCACACTGACATTTCCTTTGTCAATGGAAATAAAATAAAAGGAATAAATAGACGTATACAATACTAGTGATTACCCCACGGGTACCGAATGCTTTCCAGGAAAATCAATAGCCTTTCCTTGTGACCGCATTGATAAACCCCACCCCATTACGTGGATCCAACATTCTTGTATCGATACTAGCTCCATGCCAAGTCTTACCAAGAATCAGAGAAAGCAGGCTTCAGGAAGACTGCATGCTGTTATTGACCTGGTATCGTTACTGTATTCTGTAGATGATTCTCCCGTGGACATTAAGGCATTGCCAACCATCGTGCACATGCAGTCGTCCTAATGTTACAAGGCAAACAAGCAGTGACGGCATCCGGTGTTCTCGAAAAGGGTAAGCATGACCTGCCGGTAGCACCCACCACTCACACAATTTACATAAAAGGGGAAGTTTTTTTGTTTGTTGGCTGATGCCGCACAGCAGTACTACCGCGATGCGAGGACGCGTATAGACATTCAGGACGTTTTATTATCTTCACAAATCACATTTGCCGATACCAAAAGAGACACATATAATGATAGTATTTTGAAAACGGTTCTCTGCTCATCCAATAATTTTCTCCAAAGGTCTCTCCTGACACAGATGATGTATTTCTATAGCTTTGATGTAATTCATTGTATTCTGAAAGGATCAATATTTGAAAGGACGAAGCAATGACGTTTTTAAAGGCGACTCTCTGTATGTTATATCTAAGATCAAACATCTGCCTGTGTATGCGTTACTTTCACACTTGTTTTGATAGATAAATACAATTTGTATAGAATGGACCAGTTCAGGCGAAAGTGATTAAATGTGTATAGAAACACAGAAATAGACAATTATCATTATGTACTGACGCAAACATGTGCCCTGGTGCATGCAGCGAGAGGGGGAGTAGATGGGAATAGTAAGTAGACTTAGAATTAGTATCACGTGGGCATCTAAACAGACGGCAGTGAGCAGCATACGACTGGGACTTTGAGTGTGTGTGTGTGTGTGTGGCTGTCCGCCAGATAAAGGGTATCATTATTGGATGATCTTTCAGAGAAGCTATATAGTCTGGTGATGTATCCGTGTACGTGTCTGCCACATGTATATGTACGGTGATTTCTGGAATGTTGCTGAATCCAGGAAATATTGCATTTAGGTTGTCTCACAATATCTGCCGAATAGTTGACATGTCCTGGAAATCTGGAGAGTGATTGAGTTGGTGAACTATCATGTTCTGACTGAAGAGGGTAGCGTAGGTAGGTGAAACAAGTGACGGCTAGTATAATATACACAGATTTATTTACATGAACATCATATTTATAAGCAGCTAACAAATATATACAACAATGGTGAAAACAATAGACTTCCCAGGGACCGAGCATGTACCTAGAAAGGTGAGAGCATTCCCGGACCGATATTTATACTAATTGTTGTTGTTGCTTTAAGTGTTTTAGAGGTCGCCTTTGCCTTAGCAATTTCGGCTGACCTGCTCCTCACTGGGACTCCTCATGTGTGTGGGTAGGGTACACATAACTATTGCGAGTTTTGGTATTCATTAAATTTCTTTTTTGGGGGTATTGATATGATTTCTATTTTCGTACATTGCTATAATTTCATTTTTATCTTTCGCTGCTCTGTTTATATACGTTCGAGTAGCTGTCCACCTTTCAGAAATAGAGTTAGTTTGGCCTTCGCTATTGCATCTCTTGGCTACAGGAGATCTATGACAGATAGCGGATCTAACTGCAGTTCTTGTTTTAACTAAGCCCGGGCTAGGGTGTGGTCCTGATATTCCCGTAACACGTGAGCAATGGATTCAGGTTGATTGCAAGATGGACAAACCTTGTCATAGTGTTTTTTGTGACCGAGTCTGAGGCGTGAGACGGCAATTTCAACTTTCCGTTCATTTGAGTATGAGTTTGGGTTGAATTTTGTTAGCCATCTGCCGATCTTACTTGCGTCCCACTGGGCTTGCCATCTTTGGTGAGGTGAGGTGAGGTGAAATGGGGTTTAACGTCGCGTCCAAGATTATTGCACTTATATAGCGACGTGCATGCACGTGTATGTGTGTGTTTGGCTGTTTGTTCTAGTCCGGACTGATGCCGATTTAAAGTGCTAGCACACTGGGATACCATGCCGCAGTTTAACATAAATACCCCACTCAGACACAGTATACTGACTCCGAGCCGACCAGTCCTTGTTTTAGCCCCTTAATGCCGAGCGCCAGACAGGGTAACAACAAGTACCATCTTTTAACGTCTTTTGGTATGACGCGGCCGGGGATCGGGAGGACGCTCTACCATTAGACCACGGAGGCGGTCCTTGCCATCTTTGGGCTACAGAGGCTTTGATTTTGATTTTTATCTCTAGTTTACTAGAGGGAATAGGTCGTATCTAGAGCTAGCTTCGACAGTTTGTGTGCTTTTTCATTTCCATGAATATCTATGTGAGAGGGGATCCAACACAGCTCCACCTGTTGCCCTTGGTCCAATAGTTTTGACTGTTTTTGGCCTTGAGTTTGAGTTTCTGCCGCTGATAGCTTGTAATGCACTTAGCGAGTCTGATAGGACGACTGCCTTTCCTTCCGGTAGTTCCGGTATCAGTTTGAGTGCATGATGAATT
The DNA here is from genome assembly GCF_022045235.1 of Haliotis cracherodii. NCBI lineage: Eukaryota > Metazoa > Mollusca > Gastropoda > Lepetellida > Haliotidae > Haliotis > Haliotis cracherodii. The sequence continues at coordinate 40,095,720 of NW_027266264.1, forward strand.
GCCTCAAAATCAGCAGTGAATACTGACTGGCAGGCGAACCGAAGGTGCTTGGGGTTTGGAGCTATGGACATAGATCCCGTAACCAGCAGTGTTGTTGATAGGATTCTTGGATCCATCTGTGTATATATGGGCTCAGCTGTCCCAGGTAGTTCGAATTTTAGTGACAGCTACTGATCGTACATGCATACGTATTATATCATTGAATTGTTTCATAGGCATTACTTTCTAAAGTTCCTCGACATTGCTTTCTCCTACCTACACATCCTTGTGTCCATCACTATTGTTTTCTCCTACCTACACATCCTGGTGTCCATCACTATTGTTTTCTCCTACCTACACATCCTGGTGTCTATCACTATTGTTTTCTCCTACCTACACATCCTGGTGTCCATCACTATTCTTTTCTCCTACCTACACATACTGGTGTCCATCACTATTCTTTTCTCCTACCTACACATCCATGTGTTCATCACCATTGTTTTCTCCTACGTACATATACTGGTGTTCATCACCATTGTTTTCTCCTACCAACACATCCTGCTGTTCATCACCATTGTTTTCTCCTACCTACACATCCTGGTGTTCATCACCATTGTTTTCTCCTACCTACACATCCTGGTGTTCATCACTATTCTTTTGTCCCATCTGCACATACTGGTGTTTATCACTATTGCTTTCTCCTACCTTCACATCCTTCATCACTATTGTTTTCTCCTACCTACACATCCTGCTGTTCATCACTATTGGTTTCTCCCACCTACTCATTAGGTGTTCATCACTAGTATTTTCTCCCACCTACACATCTTGGTATTCATCACAATTATTTTCTCCTGCCTGAACATCCTGGTGTTTATCACTATTCTTTTGTCCCTCCTACACATACTGTTATTCATCACTATTGTTTTCACCTTCCTTCACATCCTGGTGTTCATGTCTGTTGTTTTGTCCCACCTACACATACTTGTGTTCATCACTATTGTTTTCTCCTACCTAAACATCCTGGTGTTCATCACTATTGATTTCTCCTACCTACACATCCTGCTGTTCATCACTATTGGTTTCTCCCACCTACTCATTTGGTGTTCATCACTAGTAATTTTTTTTCCCCACCTACACATCTTGGTATTCATCACAATTATTTTCTTCTGCCTAAACATCCTGGTGTTTATCACTATTCTTTTGTCCCACCTACACATACTGTTATTCATCACTATTTGTTTTCACCTTCCTTCACATCCTGGTGTTCATGCCTGTTGTTTTGTCCTACCTACACATCCTGGTGTTCATCACCATTGTTTTCTAATACCTACACATCCTGGTGTTCATCACTATTGTTTTCTCCTACCTACACATCCTGGTGTTCATCACTATTGGTTTCTCCTACCTACTCTTTTGGTGTTTATCACTATTTGTTTCTCCCACCTTCACATCCTGGTATTCATCACCATTGTTTTCTCCTATCTACACATCCATGTGTTCATCACTATTCTTTTCTCCTACCTACACATACTGGTGTTCATCACCATTGTTTTCTCCTACCTACACATTCTGGTGTTCATCACTATTCCTTTGTCCCATCTACACATCCTGGTGTTCATCACTATTCTTTTGTCCCATCTACACATACTGGTGTTTATCATTATTGCTTTCTCCTACCTTCACATCCTTCATCACTATTGATTTCTCCTACCTACACGTCCTGCTGTTCAACACTATTGGTTTCTCCCACCTACTCATTTGGTGTTCATCACTATAGTTTTGCTTCCTACACATCCCGGTGTTCATTTCTGTTGTTTTCACCTTCGTACACATCCCGGTGTTCATCACTATTGTTTTCTCCTACTTACACATCCTGCTGTTCATCACTATTGGTTTCTCCCACCTACTCTTTTGGTGTTGATCACTTTTCTTTTCTCCCCTAGTCATCCTGGTATTCATCACAATTATGTTCTCCTACCTAAACATCCTGGTCTTCATCACTATTCTTTTCTCCTACCTACACATACTGGTCTTCATCACTGTGGTAGGCTTGGGGAAGTTAACCTCAATCGCCCAACACTCACAGTTTATGAAATATATTTCACCAATAAACAACCAACAAGTGATTGAAGTCAATACATTTTTATATTTACTGAATTAATAGTAATTAGATGTATATAACAATGAACAATAATTAATACACTAGAATAAATTACAACTTGGCCAAACTTAAAGAAATAAACATACCCGAAATCGAAGCGTCGTACAATCTACGTCTACTCTCATGCAAAACAAATCTTCAACTCAATACAACTGTCACTGTTGATGAGTGACGTCATCAACGAACTCATTCGAAATAAGGTACAATAAACATAGCAAAGCTCAAAGCAATAAAAGCCTAATTGAACTAAGTCTTACGGTGGCCCATAAGGGTCATGGAGTCTGTTTTTCAATATTTTGATATTTCACTTACTGTTATCGTAACCTTTTGCAAATTAACACGATTTGTCATACAAATATGTGATAAATCATGTATAAAGAAGATATTGAATCGCTGAAAAGTGAAGCGAAAATTTGAAAAAACTAAAATGAAAAAGTCAAAAACAAAAACGAAAATGTCAAAAACAAAAGCGAAAATTACGGTGGCCCATAAGGGACATGGAGTCTGTTTTTCAATATTTTGATGTTTTGCAAATAAACACAATTTGTCATACAAATATGTGATAAATCATGTATAAAAACACCCGAAAACATGGAAAATGTACTTTCAAGTAGCTATTGTGTCGCTGAAATGTGAAGCGAAAATGTCAAAAACTAAAATGGAAATGTCAAAAACAAAAACGAAAAGGTCAAAAACTAAAATGAAAATGTCAAAAGCTAAAATGAAAGCACAGAAAACTATTTCCACCGCGGTGATAATATTTCCACCGCGTTGGAAATAGTTTTCTAATAGTTCTCTTGACTTTTTCAAATTTGCTTTCTCCATAATTTCCACCGCGGTGGAAAGTCACGTGACAATGATAACCTCGTTTTGGAGTGACGGCCATTTTGTTCATGCTCCGCAAACATTAAGATGACTATTCCTGAAAACTACATGCCTTTTGGCTCAGAATCCACAGACAGAGATGAACTAATTGAACGTTTTTTTCATTTAGGCTTCTCCTACAAAGAGATTACCTTGTTTTTATGTGTCCTTCATGACATAAATGTGAGCGTTAGACACTTAAAGAGAATTCTGCGACATCTACAGCTGACTCGAAGAAAGTTTAAAGATGATGTAGATACTGTAATTGACGCCATTGAACAAGAACTCCGAGGCAGTGCTTTCACTCTGGGTTACCGATCTATGCATAGCCGATTGCACCAGGTACATGGTGCATGGGATTGTGACTGACAGAGAAACTGTCCGTTCAGTATTGAAGATATTGGATTTTGATGGTGTATTGTCAAGGAGTCAGAGGAGACTGAGACGATGATATTATAGTGTGAAAGGTCCCAACTATCTCTGGCACATTGACGGGTGGGATAAATTGAAACCATACGGTTTCAGTGTACATGGTTGCATCGATGGGTTTTCAAGGAAAGTGCTATGGTTAGAAGTTTCAGCGTCAAATAAAAATCCTTACGAAATATGTACAAACTTTGTCAGTACAGTTATGTCATTGAGAGGGATTCCTTACGTTATACGGGAAGATAGAGGCACAGAAAATGTTAACGTAAAAATAATGCAAGAGTGTCTCAGGGAATCGTTTGGCCCGCCTTCAAGCTACTTTTTTGTATGGGAAGTTACCGGCTAATCAAAGGATCGAAGCATGGTGGGGTAAGTTCAAGCAACAGGGATGGCTTTCTCGATCAATCACTTCAAAGAGCTAGTCGACAATGGCATTATGGACACACCTTCAGATATGTCGATCAAGTGTGCAAAATTTTGCTACATGGAGTTATTGCGTAAGGAATTAAACCTTACGGTTCAACTTTGGAATACTCATCCAATGAGAAAATCCAGAAACAACACTTCTAATGATGGAAAACCAGACGTCATGTATACCTTTCCAGAGATGTACGGTGCATGCGACTACCTTAGACAGTTGAACGAGGATGATCTACTGCCCCTTGCAGAGGCACTGACAGCAGATGAACCCGAATGCAACGACAGGGCTTATGATTTATTCAAGGTAGTGATGGAGGAGGAGAATCTGCAAAGGAACATCATTGAGGCTGACGATGTCTTCGTGTACATACTGGACACAATTGATGCGCATTAAGTGGTATATACATTGTGTTAAAGTTAATTTCAGAACTTAACACACGGATAGATGGTTTGGTGTTTCTTTAGTGCTACTGTGACGTTTTGTCACAACAGAGAAAATCATTCTATTATGTATTTCACCATTCTGCTTTTTAATATGTTTTTGTTATATGTACAACTTCACATGATGTGGAGAGCTATCTGTTTTCTTCAAAGCTTTGTTACCCATAAAGTTGAATTGTGTGTTGCCTAGTCCAAAATAACGTCTGGTTTTTAATTTGATGAACCAGCGTGCGTGCAATCACATAACAATACTCGTAGTCATACCAGAGTCCACAGCTGACACGTACATGATGAGTGTCCCTACTATGCATTGAGGTTTTCAACTTTCCGGAGTCACGGGATTATTGTCATGTGCAGAGGCTCCGGTCCATCAGCTGATTGAAATGAAATTCACGTAGGTTATATATACAAACTGATGTTATCTCATGTGACTATCATTCTGTACAGGTTTCCTATTACTATGTTTGCTATACGAGGTTTGCAAGTTGTAAATGCGTCTCGTGTAGATTGCACAAACGTCCGTTTATCAAATAGTCCCTGACATCCCAACTGGTGAATCTTTTCCCAAGTTATACACACAGTGTTAACTAGTTGATCAAAATCTTTTCAATGTGTTGGAATAGTGAAACTACTTCAACCGATAACCATATTGTTGTATTATGAAGTAAATATGACCTCCATATGTGTTAACTCATTTCAGTTTCAGCCGACAGGTGATATAGATTTTATTACGATAGTATCCACTGTGCGTCTGGTCAAAGGTAACTTATAATAATATGTGTGTCAGTTTGTAACGCCAACAACTCGCATTTGTGTTCACCCTCAGTTTTCCTAACTTTTTGTTGTCATAGATTTCAGTGCTAATGCAATACTTGTTACTTGACTCAAGAGATCTTAACGTAATTAAGGTATCTGGTTTGTAAGCATCATCGTTTGAAACCAGTTTTGTATAATAAACCTCAGTTCAGGGGCGTATCAAGATGGAGTGAAAAAACATAATCTATAATATATATATAAAAAACACAACTGATGACGTTGCACCATGGCACCTTCTGCATCTTGCCCTTGTTTCGCCAGTACCAGCTGATCTTCGCAGTTTTCAGTGTACTGTATGACCGTTGCAGGATTTCACACTGTCACACTGACCTTGCCGTCGTTATGTCAAAAAACTGTTGACTCCAGTAAAGAAGCCTCTAATTAAAAGGGAGAGGGAACTTCGGGTAAAATAAAAGTACAATTAAAAACACTTTTCATATTTAAATAAAATCACAAAGGCCTGGTCTTCAGAAAACTTTTAATGGGGACTCAAATAGGTCATTTTTGGCGAGTAACAGGTGAATGAACAAACACGGTCATATTCCATATAATCAGATACGTTAACAAAACTTGGTAACTCTGATTCTCTGTAGTTTTTTGCCAGAAATGTCTCAAAATGGCAAATAAATGTACCAAGACAAAAACGTTCCTCACTGAACTTAACACAATTAATTGTATGTATCATGATTTCTGAAAATCTCATGATGCGAATTTCACCATGACGTTGTTTACTCGTGTCAAACATTTTTTGTATTTGTTCTGAATTTAATAACGACATTAAATGTACACCTGAAGATCAATTTGATAATAAAGATTTTGTCAAAAAGAGAAAATATTGAGTTTTAGCAGAAAGCTAACAAAGAACAGAGTTTGAAACCACTGGTCCTCGTTAATGTATCTGATGCTCTGTTCTTTTTTTGTTGAAACTTCATAAATAATTTTTTTTAAATACTCACAAACGTAACAGTATGTTCCCACCAATAATAATACGTGTGTCAGTTTGTAACGCCAACGACTCGCATTTGTGTTCACCCTCAGTTTTCCTAACTTTTTGTTTACATAGATTTCAGTGCTAATGCAATACTTGTTACTTGACTCAAGAGATCTTAACGTAATTAAGGTATCTGGTTTGTAAGCATCATCGTTTGAAACCAGTTTTGTATAATAAACCTCAGTTCAGGGGCGTATCAAGATGGAGTGAAAAAACATAATCTATAATATATATATATAAAAAACACAACTGATGACGTTGCACCATGGCACCTTCTGCATCTTGCCCTTGTTTCGCCAGTACCAGCTGATCTTCGCAGTTTTCAGTGTACTGTATGACCGTTGCAGGATTTCACACTGTCACACTGACCTTGCCGTCGTTATGTCAAAAAAACTGTTGACTCCAGTAAAGAAGCCTCTAATTAAAAGGGAGAGGGAACTTCGGGTAAGATAAAAGTACAATTAAAAACACTTTTCATATTTAAATAAAATCACAAAGGCCTGGTCTTCAGAAAACTTTTAATGGGGACTCAAATAGGTCATTTTTGGCGAGTAACAGGTGAATGAACAAACACGGTCATATTCCATATAATCAGATACGTTAACAAAACTTGGTAACTCTGATTATCTGTAGTTTTTTGCCAGAAATGTCTCAAAATGGCAAATAAATGTACCAAGACAAAAACATTCCTCACTGAACTTAACACAATTAATTGTATGTATCATGATTTCTGAAAATCTCATGATGCGAATTTCACCATGACGTTGTTTACTGGTGTCAAACATTTTTTGTATTTGTTCTGAATTTAATAACGACATTAAATGTACACCTGAAGATCAATTTGATAATAAAGATTTTGTCAAAAAGAGAAAATATTGAGTTTTAGCAGAAAGCTAACAAAGAACAGAGTTTGAAACCACTGGTCCTCGTTAATGTATCTGATGCTCTGTTCTTTTTTTGTTGAAACTTCATGAATACTTTTTTTTTAAATACTCACAAACGTAACAGTATGTTCCCACCAAAACTATCTCAATACACTATGTGATCGACCTAACAGTTATATCATAGAAATAATACTTTTTGGCAACATATGTTTTAGAAACAGACTGATCATGATGAGTGAGTGAGTGAGTATGGTTTTCCGGCGTTTTTAGCAATATTCCAGCAATATCACGGCGGGGGACACCAGAAATGGGCTTCACACATTGTACCCTTGACGAGAATCGAACCCAGGTCTTCGGCGTGACAAGCAAACGCTTTAACCACGAGGCTACCCGACCGCCCCCTTATCTTGATGAACATACGTTAAATTATGAGATAGTTACCTGCAAGATATAGTGTGTTTGTGGTATACATAAGCTCGTAATAATACAATATAGGATCCGTTCATGATCTTAAATTTTTAAAACCTATGCTAATATTACCATCAATATTGTCAGTTCGAGTTTAAAATATTACTTACCGAACAAAATGGAATATTTATAGGATTTGTTTAAAAATTGTGCTCAAAGACATATGCTCAGAATGGAAGTGGCATGACTCTTTACGTCGCACTTTGGTCAATTGAGCAGGTATTCCTAATGAAATTCTGAATAAAATGTATACAGTTCACGTATCTGATGAACACGTATCTGATGCTACAAATAAACAAAAGAGCGACATACATTGCCCTTTAATCCACTACACATCTCCTGGACATACACCACACCCTTATCTCGCTGTTCATTCTGTCAGAAAGTATTGAATTAGTAACTGGTTTAGGAGTTTCACAATCCGTATTGGTGTGTTTAACGTATCTGCATGATTAAAAACGAATGTAACAAAGATAAAACATCAGTTTTAATTGTACCATGCTTACTTGAATACACATGTCAAACATTTGTTAGCTGTTTGATAATCAGTTAATAAACGTGTTTATGCATTATTTAACTGTGTAAAGAGTTCAATTCAAATATCATAACTACGATTTCAAAAGTGCTTAACGTATCTGATGATAACTTTTGGTAAAGATTCATGAATGTTCTCAGTCAAAGACAACTGACAATACTGATATAATATTGTTTAAATACAGTTTCTATGTCAATTCTATTAACAAATAACATAGAATATTATATGCGTATTGGGAAAATGAGAAATATAGTTTGAAAGTTTTGATGTATATAGGCTAAGGACAAGAGTAAAAATTCAGTTATTGGCTGTATTTCAATTAAATGTGATATCAAATAATATATGAAACAATGTTTTCGTGAATATTCTTATTTAACCACACCTAGTATACATATCTAAATTTGTACTTGTCCATAAAATAATAATGATGACTGAGGGACGTCAAAATTCAGCAAATCTCCACTAAGTGGAGAATGAATGTTAAATTCACTGAAAGTGGAAGTACATCAATTAATAGTAAATGGGGATTAAGTTTTCTCGCAAAAATAATTCTTTAATATCGGTTAAGAACTTAAAAACGTAAAATATATAACATAAGTTTTGTTCCCAGACTTGGTGACCAACATTTTACTCACCAATATTTCACTTTCTTAACATTTTGGTTTCATTCATGAGATATGAAAACAATGTAGAATGTCTAAAATCTCTAAATACTGCAGAAATGAGTATTGTTTAACCAAAGTATTCGTATTAGTCACTGAAGTAGATAAAACAAATAAATAAATAGATTGTTCAGAGCCTTGTCTGATAAACCAAACAAACACAGTGAATCAGCGACCGGTTAAAATGTAATGTACAGTCACTGGTGCGCGGCGTTAAAATAGTGTTATAACCAAAAAAGCAAACAAAAAACCCAACATAGTAAAATATCTTTTATAAGAGACCCGTGTCGGTCCAGCTCGCAATCGCCCGTCTTCTACATAAAAATAAAGACCGGACACCTCTGGACACCTCTGCCGGTATGCTCACTTGAGACCCGCTAAGAGTTTTTCAAAGCGTAAAAATTACAATACCCAGAACAGCTTTCAAAATATGCTTTGAACGTCCATTGATGCACATAGGATAGACAACACGGTCGACGGACAAATTAATATGTGTACGTGCAATTTCATTTAACCACGCTGTTTAGAAATGATTCATAAAAAATCTCAGTCGATGTTCCCGAGTGCTCAGACGGCAGTGGTGAAGACTTGTGAGCAGATGTACTAGTATTTGTTCATTGGTAGATAATATAATATAATCATTGCAGAAAATGCCAACCTGCTTGTCGTCTGCTTTTGCAGTTGGTGGAATGATGAAATTACTGCCACCTTAAACCATAGTGATTTAAGAATGAGATTATTATTCATCACCATTAAGGTAGCTTTATTTTTGCATAATGTCGTCTTAGCACTCGGGGGCATCGATTGAAATTTTTATGAAACATACAGCGTTATTAAATGAAATCACATAAACATATACATATGTATTTGTCTGTCTTCCATGTTGTCTATCCTATGTGCATCATTGGACGTCCAAAGAATATTTTTAAAGCTGTTCTGTGTGTTGCAATTTACACTTTGAAAAACTCTTAGCGGGTTTCAAGGGAGCATACCGGCAGAAAAGTGTCCCACCTTTACTTTTGTAGAGAAGACGGGCGAGTACGAGTTAAACTGGCTCTGGTCTCATATAAAATATGTTTTAGTCTGTTTTCAGTCGTACAAATGGGTATCTCTCATACCCTCACGTCTAGTCGCACGTTTAAGAGGAAGCCAGAAGCTGGAATGTAAACATTAAACTTGTTTCCGTCCGCTTGCGCACGCACCTCCCTATGACATGTCACAAATCTCTCAGCGCGCCACTGAGCTGGTCGCTCGAGAAAGTCTTTCGCGGTAGACTGCTAGTTTGGATTCTACTAGTGCTTATCGCTTATCTACAGTTGTTCTAATAAAGTAATGATAATAATATGTCTTACCTGTAGACTCCTGGAATGTAATCCTTGGTAATCCATTGTTGTGTTCAAGGCGTGTTTCGCTGTTTGACAGTGATTCTACACGTGGCAATATGTCGGGCATTTGTGCCTCGTGTCAACGAAAACTGTCTAAAGTGGACCCTCACAAGTATTGTCCTTCCTGCACCATTAAGGACGGGTTTTCAACGTGTTCGTGGGATAAACGTTGTAAAGAATGTGAGAACTTGTCTTCAATAAACTTTAACTTGTATCTTCGTGCGTTGGCGAAGCGGGCCGCTGACCAGCGCTACAAGCAGAGAAGGACATCGGTTGGATCCTTGGACTCTGCACCCTCCACATCAGGCCCTGGGGGTGGCGGGTCGGCCACACCTAAGAAATCAGTTGATAAAGACCCGCCTCAGTCAACTTCTGTTTTCGACAAGTCACGTGACCGTTCGCCTGCTGATGATACTACCCGCACGACTGATCTTCGTCAATCGGTTGATCGAGAGCGTCACTCAACCTCCCCTGTTACGACGGGACCGGGCGGTGACGAAGACCATGAGGGGACTACGGTCCCCAGTCGGTCCGTATCTCGTTCTTCCAACGACGATAGGGACGTCGTGCGGGACGACAGTGGACACAGAAGTCGTTCCCGATTAAGTCGGGACGACAGGTCGAGTGCCTCGTCGAGAGACAGTACACGACACGAGGGCGTCCATCGCCGTCATGGTCGTCGTAGGTACGATTCGGACGATAACTACGATGGGGATCGTAGTACTTCTACAGTTAGAGATCGTAGCCCTCGTCCCCACGGGGACGTGCGACGTTCTCGCATGGAGTTTTTGGGAGTTCAGCGTCGTAGTGAAGATAGTGACAGAACGACGACCTCGTCTCACTTTCATATCGACCCGGCTTTGATAGCCCAGATCACGGCGGCGGTCCTCGCCTCGACGGCGTCGACCAAGAAGGATTCGACTACGTCGGGGGTCCATGGCCCGTCAACTAGTACACCGGCTCCTTCATCTACGCCTCCACAATCGACGTCGACGATGGATTGTGACGACAACCCTCCTAGTCCTCCCAAAGACATTGAGTTGTTTGCTTGGCTATCTAACTTTCTACCGGAGTTATCACAAGACGACGACAAACCGACGCGTGCGGGCTTTAAGGTCGGAGATACACCGCAGTCTCTTCAGTTTTCTCCTCCCGATGTCTTCAGAGCCGATATGGACCATAACTTTGCCTCTGCTCTGCCTGGACAGAGCTTCTGCAAGCCGCCTGGTCGATCTCGTTACCCGATCTATGGCATGCCGTTTTCGTCACCCATGACTAGGGATTTGGATTGGGGGCTACTCTTCAAGAAACCAGCGCCCTCCAAGATTCTAGTAGAAGACAGGCATTTGGAATCCATGGACACTGCTGTTCGTCACCAGCTACAACCGCTTGCTATGCTGTCAACAGCGATCGAGGCCCTCTCAGTGTACTTTGAGGAGAAAGAACCCCAGGACGAGGACGGCAGGACGGTGCCATCGGTCCTCACCTGTATGCAACGGTGGATCTCGGACGTCCTCGCCCAGTCCCGATATGTATCGGGCCAGATTACTACGGCACGTCGCCATGGTTACATCGACTGCACTGACCTACCTGATCGTCATGGCAGGTCACTCCTACGGGCCCCGTGGTCATCGCAACAGTTGTTTGACGGTCGTACCAACGACGTTCTGGACAAGTACTCCAGGGAAGCCGAGCGTGACATCATCATTTCGGCTTCACACAACCTGTCCAGACGGCCACCGGTTTCGAACGCCCCACGACGACGTTACCGAAACGAGAATGTGCAACGGGCCTTCCGTAGGGACGTGCCTCGACAGCCGTCCCGCAAGAGAGATTCCGACAGGAAAGGTCGCCAGGTCTCCTTTTCCAAGTATCCCAGAGGGGGAAAGTGCCAGCGGGGCAGGAAGTGAGGTCCCTTCCCCCGCCGTCGCCGTGGTTGGAGCCTCCCCCGGTGACACTACCTTTAGACGAGCTACCGGTAGGGGGAGACTTCATCACTATGCCCACAAGTGGGTTTTCCTCAACGACCCTTACGTTCAGAACATTTTGACAACAGGCTACGCCCCACGCCTGAGATCGACGCCACCACTGACGTCATCCCCGACATTCCACATTCCACCAACGGATCGGCTGACGGAGGCCATCGATTTGTTGGTGGAAAAGGCGGCCGTACTTCGCCTAGGGACATCGGCACCATCGCCGGGGTACTACTCGCCCATCTTTCTAGTACCCAAGAAAAACGCCACAAAGATGCGGCTTATTTTCAATCTCAAAAAGTTCAACGCAACATACCTCCAACAACCCGACACATTCACCATGATATCCCTCAGCTCTCTGCGTCGGATGATATTACCGAACGACTTCCTCGTCTCGATAGACCTTCAGGACGCGTATCTACATGTACCAATAGCTTCCGAGTTCCAGAAGTACCTCCGATTCGATTACCAAGGTATTCATTACCAGTGGGCGGCCCTCCCGTTTGGAATTTCTACGGCCCCGTGCATTTTCACACGGATCATGAAGACGGTCGTAGAATGGCTCCATCGGCAGGCGATCAGGGTCGCCTTCTACCTAGACGACGGGCTCCAAGCTCACCAATTCACAGAAGCCCTTCAAGAAGAGTTGGCGACCACCCTGAGTCTACTACGGTACCTCGGGTGGATCGTCAACCTTTAAAAGTCGGACTTGGTACCAACTCGGGATCTACAGTACATCGGGATACGCTTCCAGACGGGAGTCAATCTGGTCATGGTACCTCAAGACCGTTGGGACAAGATTGTCAGCAGCGTTCCGAGACTTCTACATGCCCCGGCGTCGGTGCACACGTGGCAGGAAGTCCTCGGTCTGTTGACATCGGCCCAAGACCTGACTCGCCGAGGTCGTCTTCAACTTCGTTCGCTGCAGAGATTGCTGTACCCCCACCTGGAGTTTCCCAATCTCCTGGTTCCACTTCCGGCGCAGCTACGTTGTCATCTGGAGTGGTGGCTCCAGCCGTCGAACGTTTGCGAAGGCGTCTTTATGAGCGAGCCTTCGTTCATACTACACCTATGCGTAGACGCGTCATTGGGAGGCTGGGGAGCGCACTTCGGGGACGACCAAGCGGCCGGGCTGTGGTCGCCAGTAGAAAAGGTCCTCCACATCAACTGCCTCGAGATGGAAGCAGTGATTCGGGCGGTCGAGTTTTGGAAACTTCGACTCCGTCGGAAACGGCTGATGATACAGTCGGACAACTCCACAGTCGTCCACTGCGTCAACAAACAGGGAACGACTCGGTCGGCGGCCATTCTGGACCGGACATTCAGGTTCTTCGCCCTCGTCGACGACTTGGACATGGGCGTACGCGCCCGTCACATCCCGGGGGCCAAGAATGTGATAGCCGACGCCCTGTCGAGACCATCGAGGCCGTCTCCCACGGAGTGGATGATCCATCCGACAGTCTTTCATCTGCTGACAGATCGACTCTGGTTGCCCCAAGTAGATCTCTTTGCAACCCGGTACAACTACCGCCTCCCTCGATTCGTGTCGCCGGTTCCAGACCCACGGGCATGGGACCACGACGCTCTAGCGATATCGTGGGAGGGTCTAGACGCATACGCGTTTCCGCCAACGGTGCTGTTACCATCGATACTGGTGAAAGTTCGTCAAACGGCCAACCTACGTCTGCTTTTGGTCGCGCCTTATTGGCCGGCCAGAACCTGGTTCCCGGCACTTCTTCAGATCATCGATCAACCACCGTTCCCGTTGCCAGATCGAGACGACCTCCTTCTTCATCCTCACACCGACGACTTGCATCCGGGGATAAAGAACTTCCAGCTTCACGCCTGGGTTTGCTTAAGACCTCGTTAATGAAGAAAGGCTATTCGGATAAAGCGGCAGCGCTTGTCTCATCGGCACATCGAGTTACGACTCGTAAGCTGTACGATGACAAGTGGACCACTTTCTCCATTTTCGCCAGGTCTCATGGCTTCAACCCGGAGGTAGCGACCCCACCACAGGTGGCGGAGTTCCTAGTCTCTCTCCGGTCATCTCGGCGTCTGAAAGGGTCGACGATCTCGACATATCTGGCAGCTTTGGCTTCAGTGGTGCCGTCTCCTACGGGCGACAAGCTCACTAAAGTACCGCAGTTGCAGAAGATTCTACGTGCCTTCATGGTTGAAGATCAGTCACGTAAATTCCGACCGCCGGCCTGGGACCTCGATGTCGTTCTGCGCAACCTGTCTAGTCAGGCTTACGAGCCTCTCGATCAGGTCGCGTTCTACTTATTGTCTCAGAAAACGGCTTTCCTTCTCTCGCTGGCTACGGCTGCGAGAATTTCGGAAATACATGCCATTGACGTCGGTCGGATTACGTTCGATCAGCGTAACCATGGCAATGTCCATCTTGGTCTCAGATGGGATTTTTTAGCGAAAAATCAACTTCCTGGCCAGGATCCGAGAATGTTCCACATTCCTTCCTTGTCTGCCATTATGGGCCCTCATGATCACGCTGATCTCTCCCTGTGCCCAGTTCGTGCGCTTCGTATTTACCTGCGGCGTTCTGAACAGCGACGACAACATTTTCGACGACTGTTCATACCGCTCTCAACCAATGCAAAGAAAGAGATTACACGTAATACTCTCTCATTTTGGTTGAGAGCGGTAATTCTCAGAGCTTACGAGGCGCAAGGACTCGCACCTCCCACCTCCTCTCATCCGCACGAAGTTCGAGCCATCGCTTCAACATTAGCACTCCACAGTAATTGTTCGCTACAAGCTATTATGGAGGGCTGTTTTTGGAGATCTACTTCAGTGTTTGCTTTGCATTATCTTAGAGATATCTCCACAGAAGATGTTGAAGGACTCAAACAGTTTGGTCCACTCGTGGTGGCACAACAGATCTCTCAGAAAAGACAGTGAATTTGTGTTTTATTCACTTTGGAGTTTTTGCTCGACACTTCGTGACATATAACAGGTTACAATAAAAGCTGTTGGTGAATGTACGCATTCTTATGGTTTTTTGTTGCGTGCAGTACTTCTGCTTTTTATTATGGTTATTCGGTGTATGCATCGTCTTCCCATACTTTATAGTACTGCTCGTAAATTTTAGTTACCTTGTATACTGCGAGTTGCTCTGTAACAAAATTATGCGCCGACCTCACTTCGATCCGGGTTCAACTGACGTGTGCAGTTGTCCTGTCGCTTCGAAAATTAGTTGTGAGTCGAGGAGCATTACACATGCTGTTTTAGTTACCTTGTATACTGCGAGTTGCTCTGTAACTAAACTATTCGCGTGCAGTTGACCTGTCGCATCGTTAATTAGTTGTGTGTCGAAGAGCATTAAGCATGCTGTGCGTTCGTGATAAACAACTTGTCTCGTCCGTGCATCTGGTCGAATGTTCTATTGTCACTACAGGGGTGAGGAACTTGGTACATTCGACGTGAAAGTGGTCACTACCTGATTACTTTCCCGACCCTCCTTCCAGTGTTCCGTCGAATTCTACCTATTTGTACGACTGAAAACAGACTAAAACATGGGTTTTTCAGATTAAAAACGATGTTTTATTGGTCTGTTTTCAGTCGTACGTTCCCACCCAGCCATCCCCACAGGGAAGTAATCCAGTCCGGTCCTGCTTGATGGCTTATTCTTCGAGATTTGTGACATGTCATAGGGAGGTGCGTGCGCAAGCGGACGGAAACAAGTTTAATGTTTACATTCCAGCTTCTGGCTTCCTCTTAAACGTGCGACTAGACGAGAGGGTATGAGAGATACCCATTTGTACGACTGAAAACAGACCAAAAACATCGTTTTTAATCTGAAAAACCCATTTTTTTACTATATCGTTTTTGTTGTTGTTTAACACTATTTTAAGGCGCGCCTTTGTGAACAAACACACAGACACCGCAGTGGTAATGGTAGTTTTAACAAAACAATCTGTACTTTTTCTTTAAGGAGAAATTGCTGATCAAATAGGAAAGTCCTCCTCATACTATATGTGTTCTTTACTGTCAATAATAATTATAGATAACAACTGTCAAAGGTTATCACGTAATACCAAACCCAACAGCATTTAACACTGCAAACTCAAATTTTTCTTTGAATTCGCTGTATTCATCATATGTAACAGGCAATCTTACAATGCAGCTGCGGGTATTGGCTGTTGGATATCTCATGTTTGGTGAACCTGGCAGAAACTCAAGTCGTGGGTTTGTATCAAATCCACAAGGTGGTATGGATTCAGATCCAGTGGCGAACATCAATATGTCAGAGGATTGCAGTCTTGATTCCCCCTCTGAAATCACACCCATAAACAGGCATAGTTTATTATTTTTTAATTTAAAACTACAGTTTTGCATGTGTGCCTGCACTGTGCTTAATATACAAACACAAGACCAATTGCAGATAAAAATGTAATGACTCCCTTCAGGGATATCAAATCATATATTACCACTAAAACCTAAAAAATGCATTTTAAGTCTCATTTGTATGTTCCCCATCAAAATCTTTTTGAAAAATACCAAGTTTCATTTCATGTGAATACCTTTCACGTCACTCAGGTAGTCATTCCTATACGCCAATGTGGACACTTCCTTTCGTCTTCAGGGTTCAGAAAAGGCTAAAACAGTTCCGTGACGGTGTCCAAGCCAAGATTATCCACAGATTTGCAGAACAGATCACTGCAGGAAGATGGCTGTTTTCTCACTGTTTCGAGGACACCAAGTGTCGAAAGACCTTCTAAGAATCTGAAAACGTTAAATGTTGAGCATTAAATTCATTTAATATTATTTTTTCCGCTAATCCTAATGAGTATACATTTGCAGCATTATTACTTTCAGCAAACATAAAATTTAATCAATGACAGACCTGGAAACGTTTAACCACTGTCAGTGAAGATGCTTATTCACATATCTATAAAGATGTTATTGTCATGTTTCCAGTATGTTATTTAATTCTTTTTCTAAATTTCACTCGCAAAACTCTAATGTGCACTGTAATAACTGTCAATGTTTAGTCTGAAACCATTACACTTCAAAATTCAAATGCACAATATCTGTACAAAGCACACTTACATATAATTTATTTTCCAACGAGAATGTATTAAGATTCTAAAAGATGAAGGTATGTTTATTTTTATGAGGGTGGTATTAAATAGCAAGCATTAGATTATACCTTCACTTACCTTGTCATACATGACTGAACTCGATCTACCATGCAGAACTGTACACACGCACGGACGAGTCTCTCCTTGTCCTTCATATCCTGATGGATTATACTGCATCCGGCCACTTCTAGGAAGCTGCTCATCTCTCCAGCAGCAGCCTGCAGTTCGTCCTGAGTATTGGCATTATTCACCTGTATATCAAAACATGAAATTCAACATTTGCGTACATTTTAAAGAAATATAAACCGTTATCGCCCCTATCGTGTAGTTTTCTCCGTTCAGTTACAATCAAATTTATTGTTTTGGCCTATTGTTATGCACCAGATTTAGGCAGAAATTATTGATAAGAAGAGAAACAAAAATGAGTTTGTACACGGTGAAGTTTCTCGTAAATGTCTGTTCCACGGGGAAGGTCTGCCAAAACAATACTCGATTTGATGAAATTCGGTCCTTGTGTTATCCAGCTGTACATTTTCTCCGAAAATATCCGAGGTGGAGCACCGCCATGCGCCAGGGACAAAGAAATCAGCACACCCACAATAAAGTCGAATCTTTATCCATAGCTGAAATAAATTAGAGACGGTTACTTTACTATCAAAACACAACCTTGTGCTTCTAAAATGTATGAGAGCAAATGAAGCACCTGCATGTTCAAAAATGAAATCAGACCACTGTATGATATGGAAGTATGGTGGCCGGTGACCGAGGGAACATAAATGACCTACTTAGCATCTGTCAATATGTAATTTCAGCGCTACATAAATGGACTTAGATGATACTGTTACAGTTTACTTCTTTGGTTTGGGATAATAAACTTATCACCAGTTGGCCCTGAGAACATCGGACAATCGTGGATCTCTCTTGCGACAAGACTAAAGAACTCCCTTCTTGGTCCACCTTCATCAATGGCACCTTCAGTTGTCCCCACATCATCCATGAATTTAACAGAAAGCGAACATTGTGGATCGAAAGAAGGACGCTTGATCGCTCTACTGGCACCTTCTAACACCTTTCCTCTGACTACATTCAGGAGCGTTGTTCCTTTGTCCAGAGCAACTTTCTGTCTTATACCTATCACCACTTCGGAGGAATCCGGGCACCTTCAGTAATAACCAAAACTTCATGAGATCAGGAATAAGGACTGGTAGCAACTATCATAAATTAAGATGTCACCTTTCAACCGCGTCTTAAAGTTTGAACATACTACGCCAGGTATCGTAGATATGATTCGATATCTAGATCTTTTAAATCTAAAGCAACGTTGATCAGCCGTTGGGAAGGTTTTAAGAGTTTACTTTTTGTATTCATACATGGGTTTAATTGTGTAAGATACACATACTTTTCCATTCTTCCAGTGGACACAGTCTCACTTAAGCTTGCCTTGAACTCTTTCTCGGAGTCAGAATATGTTATTAGTTCGGCATAGTCTATATTAATATAATCAGAAAACAGCATTAAATTCGGTCATCAAATGTGACTTGTTTTATGGGAATTGCTAAATTAAAGAAGGAAATAGTCAAACTCAATTTTAATATGTCATGCGGGTCCCTAGCCAGGAAAACTAGCCAAACATTCCCGTTAGCCCAATAATCAACTTTGTCAAACCTGTTGTCACAGAAACGTCAAACATAAGAATCTCTAAAATTCATCAATAGCAAAAGCACCAGTTGAGCATGAGCCTGATAGGCATGCAAAGGTTCGTTTGGAAATATTAACGGTTTCTGAGCTATGCGCCGGAAACGATTTCAGGACGTACACACGGACGGGCAGACGGACGGACGCCGTTTCAGGATCCCCTGCCTACTTCGTTGTAGCGGGTTATAATATGTTTTGTCCCAATAAATAGGCTCCCGTCACTTTGTTAAGATAAGAGTAATAATATCCCCAAAACAGTTTGACTATAACTTTCGATAATGTTTCATACTTACCGCTGCATGTTGTATCCTGCTATTGATGTGGATGGAACAGAAGGACAGTTTATTTCCTGTGAAGTGGTCAGATGATCAGCGGTATTTTGTGAGGTGTTGGTTGATGGGTGTACTGTGGAGGGTGGCATGGTCAGAAGATTCACCGGAGGCTGAGACGTGAAAGCGAGATGAAACGTTGACGATGCTGTGACAAGGGGTAACTCTGAAGACGAAGTCGTGGTGGAAGGATATAGTTGATGACTTGCAGGTTACGGAAAGGGGCGAGTGTTGACGAATGCGACGAAGTGTGGCTTAACTGGGTACGTAGCGCCAGCGCAGCATACCCAGGGAACCAGACTGGCTTAACTAAGGGAGATAACTTTACATACGGACTCGTGACACGGTTCCTTTTGCCTCCTCCACCTAAACAAAGCAGAAACATTTAGTTGCACGCGCAGTGCAAACATTGAATGATTTCTTTCCGTAACTGGTTGCGAGTAAACACTGTTTCAACCATACACTGCTTTGTGCGTTTTACGGGATATACTACAAGCACAATGTCTGACGTGAAATTATTGGTCGACAATAAAATTGAAGAAAAGAAGGTGATGGTTTTCTCGAAGTCAACATGCCCGTACTGCACGAAAGCGAAGGCAGTGCTCAAGAAATATATCGGAGATGGAGAAATCTTGTCGGCGGAAGAATACGAGGTTATGGAGATCGAAAGAGATTCACGGTGTTCTGCAATACAGGATTATCTTTTGAAAATTACAGGAGGAAGATCGGTATGTCACATGGCACAAGTAAATGAAATGGGCTACCTTTAGAATTCAGCCCTACAAAGTTTACAAATACGTCACTATACCCTATGACGTCATTTGTGACGCAAGCCTGCTAGCAACAAGGTTGCAGGGGTTATCAAGTTAGCTCCTCTCAGTCAGTGATCTGGGTGTCAACTCTATAAGTGCACTTAACTTTCATAAATTCGATATTTCGGTTTCAACTAAATTCATGGAGTAGTATAGGTATTAAGGTAATGGGGGTTCTGGCTCACTCCAACTGGAGCCAGATTTATATACCTATACTGCTACTACAGGGGGAATTTTTTTATGTGTAAATGATGATGCGATTTAACGATAGTCATAAGATTAAACTAAATTGTAATGAAAATGGCTCTAGCCCACCACCACTTGGAGCCATTTTCGAACCTATCAATGCTTCTATGATATAAATTTTTATAGGTACTCGGGGTTCTGGCTCCCTTCAACTGGAGTCAGATTTATATACCTATACCGCTACTACACATGGAATTTTTTATGTGTAAACGCTGATGCAATTCAACGATAGTCATCAGTCGTATTAAAAGAAACATCAATATTCATTAATAATGAATAAAATTTATAGCCCACAAGGATATTGGAAAGGTATAGGAGCAATAAAAAAATGAGCC
This sequence comes from Haliotis cracherodii, assembly GCF_022045235.1. Classification (NCBI taxonomy): domain Eukaryota; kingdom Metazoa; phylum Mollusca; class Gastropoda; order Lepetellida; family Haliotidae; genus Haliotis; species Haliotis cracherodii. The sequence continues at coordinate 40,116,247 of NW_027266264.1, forward strand.
ACCAAGGCTAAGGTATCTAAAGATGTGGCCAAGGATTGGTTAAAGAAACAAGCGATGTGGCAAATATACTTACCAGCACCGCGTTATATACCGAGGAAGAAGTTTGATATTTTTAACGAATATCCAAACGAATTTGGATATTCCAAGTCAACTTCTAGTATGTATCCTTTATTCACATTGATATTATGGATATCATTCACTTCGACCCACTCAAAACCACCCGTGGGTAAAGGTAGACTCATAGCCCATCCGTACAGATTGTTGGCGTCGAGATATAATATATGCGTGTCAGGTTTACTCTGATCATATCCTTCCACAAATTTATTATTAGCCTTAGAATACCTTTTCGCTACCATCGATATACCACCTCTTAATCCTTTCTCAACAAACAAGTGCATATCGTCATCGGTGAGTACTTTTAGTTCTACGCCGGTCTTCTTCAACAATGCATCCCATGATAGTCCGGGACTGGAATAGTACCATGCCGGGTCCAAGCCGTATTGTTTTAAACATGTCTTTCTAAATATCTCGAATATATCGGTGAGTAACAGTACATCGGTTTTTAAGTACAGATCGTGATAATCACCTAAATTCTTACAACCTAATTTATCCCACACCGTCAGAGCGTGTTCATAATTGGCATCTGTTGTTTTAGATTCTGTTAAGTTACTATAGAATGATTCAAGGGGCGGTAATTTAGTTTCGTCGAATCTAGACCAATCATCCATATATTCGTAAAGATATACACCTTTTCTCAGCAACAAATGACAGCACCGATCGGTATATTGATTTGTTATCGCAAAGTCATCTGGATTGTTCGCTTTAGCTAAATTGTCCAGGGAAGATAACAGAAACTGTACGGAGTCTATGAATCTAAGCCCATTACTTTGTTTTATTCTGGCTTTCCCATCGTTGTCCAAATAATGTATAGTTTTAGTCAACGAGAACGATATATATTTTTCCATATTATTAGGTATACATGTTAAGCCGCCGTCGGTATTTGAGATAGCTTGCATGATGAGATGTGAATCGTATCCTCTAAGGTTGTGAAACACAACAGGGATGGGTATTGTTTGAAAATTCATTTTTAGTTTCAAGTTACACTTGTTATGCGCGGCTCCTCGATAATTACCCGTGACGTGGCAATGATCTCTTACGGAATCCCCATTCATGGGTTTATTACAAACATGACAACTCGTTGACTTCTTATAGGCCCTCCAATCATCCCTCGTCATACACATGGGTTTCTTACGCGATAAGTTTTCCCTGATTATTCTCTCTTCATTTTGTAGATATTCTAGGAACTTTCCCGCTGCATCGGGACCTCTGTAAATCACTGGCGTGTCTGTTTTCCCCTCATACCTTACAACTATATATCCAAACCCACAAGGAATATGTTCTTGAGTTTTGTACGTAAAACTATCTTGATTATCTTGATTGCTGTGTTCGGTATTTTCTATAGGTTTGATAAGCGCTTTGAAGTCGGCGTAAATTACGTATGGTACTGGCATTTGATTACAATAATGTTCAAATTTTAATATATTTTTCCCCTCTTTAGGCATATCGATCCTGATAGCAGTCTGTCCAACACCTCTGCAGTCTTCTTTATGCGCTTCTAATAGATCTTGTCTGCTGTACCCATGCAGGCATCTTTCGCAGAAATATTTCTTTTCCTGATGGGTTGTTTGATCGTATAATAGCCTGCTTAAACTCTTTATCCATGTATAAGGATATTTTCCATCTTTTTCGATCAGAAATGAATTAAATATGTTCCAGAGCAGAGCTTATCCTGTGTACAACAATTCCTTTAGAAGAATGTCCGAAAACATTTATAGCTAAATTATTTTGCTTTTCCACCTTATTAATTTGTGATATTGGTGTAGGTTCATCTATACCATCGAAGTTTAGTCCATTGTTTTGGGGATAGCTAGAAGGTCTATCCGGATTTTTGTCTACGGCGAACAATGCAGATCTTATCATTCTTAAACAGTCATCGGATTTATTTTTTACATTTTACTAAATATAAACTATCGATTTTATCCACACCCCAACCCGAACCTCTATTAGTCCATCGTTCTAAAGTTTCCTATATCCTCTGAATTGATGTATCTAATGATGTGTTTATAGTATCGGATTCGGTTATAATTTCTTGATTGCTCCGGAAATATGGTTCGGTATATTCAGTGCTATGGTCTGCGCTACTTTAACTCAATGACATTTTAATCGTCAGCTGGTATTTTATACTATGTAAATCATCTAATTCCTCGTTTATTTTGCTCGACACAATGGGCTTAACATCATTAACATCCATGTTGGAATTAATATCCATCTTCCAACCTCTTAGATATTTACCAATGCTGGCGGATGTGGGTACAAATTTTAACTCATTATTTTTTTCAACATCATCAACTGATTTATTATCAACATCATTGGATTGATTATTATCTAGTAAAGCGATCAATTCAGCTTTTCTCATTTGAGAATAACTTCTCAGCCCGCTGTTTTTTGCTTGAGCTTTGAGTTCTCTAACAGTCTGGGGTTTGTTGTATTCCAAACCGAGTAAATCGATCAATTCAGTTTTTCTCATTCGAGAATATCCACGTAGACCACATTGCTTTGCCAAAACTTTCAGCTCTCTGACAACATAAGTCATTGTATATATAAATACATGTGAACTAATGTCTAATTGGTTTGAATTCTACCCAATCTATTTATCTCATTTCGGTAAGCCTTTTTCCTCTCATAAATAATTTGAAACCGTTTCTTGTCAGCACTATGACTCTTACATAAACAGTAACTACCTTTGACCCCAGTGGAATGGATTCCACAAAAATCCGACATACAGCTCTTTCCACAAATTTGTGATTGGCCCAAGCGTATGAATTTACATCTTGATGTGCCTCTCGCCATTGTGATAAATATACACTTCTAGTATCATTTGTCTAAATGCATGCCCAGCCTAACATCTCCACTGGTGAGTCATAGCTGTCAGCACTATTTATAGATAAGCAGTCAGGGTGACATGGCTGATAAGACTCGTCCGCCCGCCCTAACCAGGTCATGGTTTATGCGTAGTTAGTGTGTAGCTATAAATAGCGATGACTGATAACCCAAACATTATTAATACTAGCTCGCGGTCTTTTTGTTCATCTGACCGTGTATAAAACTGACTTATTGTTGGTCTCGGTATTGGGTCAAGTTTTTTTCCATAAACGAGGAAGTATTCGTGCATGGCAGATTCAACATCCCTAAACGTTTCAATTGAATGCCCTTGCAGTTCTTCATTAATAAAATCTAATCTTAATATCCTCTGTCTGGTCCATTGTGACTGGGCTGCTTCGAGTTATTCTAATGCTTTATTATGTCGTTTACGCTCCTCTTCAACTTCTTTAGCGTTTGATTCCCTCATACTAGAAAATAAAAAATTACTCCCTGAAAAAGTTAGAGCATTAACAATATATTCAAATGTTTAATTACTTCATTATGTCTTGCGGGATAAGCCCTTGTTTGATGAGCATATCTTTTGTTTCCATAGCCGATCCAATATCAAGAATGACCATACCGATATCATAACCTTTAAGATCTTTCAGGACAGAGTTGTATTTTGGAGTAAGTACCCAAACGCTATGCTGAGTATGCCGTCCGGAGAATGCTAAATATGAAAGCATATCTTTCTTTTTGATTAGTTCTTTACTCGCACTGCAATCGTCTATTACGAAAAAGTGTTGATTCTCCTTTGTATTTTTCGTGACATACTCGTAAACAGTCTTGTAAACGATCGCCCGGATCAACTCTGTGTACCCCCTCTTCATTCATTACCCAATCTCTCGATAGGTATGTTTTATTAACGCAGAATAATAGTATGATCGAAAACGTCCCGATAATGACTTTCGAAAATATCTAGAATAAAACTGTTTTTCCACAACCCGTTTGCCCTCATATGATAGCGCAGTGCGGTTCTTTAGGTAAAAGATTATTAATAGATTGCTTGCATGAATGGTCCATTCTGTATATTAAGTTGCGCATCCATAATCACGTACAAATATATGTTAAATTTACCAGCTGATTCCTGGAGCTTCGTTATCTGTATAGTGACACCCTCGCTAGCATTTTCTATTCTCCGCCCACTGCCGTGTAGTTGGTCATCATCTGTGGTTCGCATGTTGAGCCATAGCGCATACTTCATGGTGAGGTATTCACCCATCGATACACCCCTGAGAGACAGATCTTTCACGACCGCGTTAACTTCTGGGCTTCGTTTTATAGAAGGGAGTTTTTTTTATCTCATCCCACTGTTGATACGCTTGCATGCCTTGACTATATATACTAGCCACATAAAGTAACTGTGCACGGAGAAAATATATTCTGGATTGAAATACAACACAGCAAGAACAAAATGGTGCAGACGCTGTAGCAGCTGAATGATCGGACCATAAGAAAATGTCAACGGGACCTGAACAACATATGTTACGATGACGTCAGAAGATCAAAATGGAGTAGGGGGTCAAACGACAAAGTCACAAAATCAATAATGGGTATGAATGTGAATCACAGCAGTGCATCGGCGACGCATGGAGTCCACCAAATGGGCATGGAAGGCCTGGGGAATGGCCTGCCATATCCTCCTCAAATCCTGTGCCAAGTCACGGACGTTATCTGGAGGATGTGGAAGACGACGCAGACCACGCTCCATTTCATCCCACACATGCTCTATTGGGGAGAAATCTGGAGAAATTGCAGGCCATGGCAGTAACATGACATTGTTATGGTGAAGGAAATCCATTGCGACCCTAGCCGTGTGAGGACGAGCGTTGTCCTGTTGAAATGTCAATCCCGGGCCATGACGTTGCAGGAAAGGAATGACAACAGGCCTCAGAATCTGATCTCTGTAGCCAACACCGGTGAGATTGCCCTGAACAACCACCAAAGGGGTTCGGTGCCGTGCTGTTATCCGACCCCAAATCATCACAGCCACCTCCAAAAAGATTCCTCTCCACAATACAATTGCGTGCATAACGTTTCCCAAACGCCGGTAGACAACTTGGCGCCCGTCACTGTGGGAAATGTTGAACCTCAATTCATCTGTAAAGACAACATTTCTCCACCATATTCGAGGTTGGCGAACATGATTTCGACACCATCTTAGACGGTTGACTCAGGATGGGACGTATGGCAGGGCGTCGTGGTCGAATCCCGTACTGACGTAAACGATTCCTGACAGTGTTGGGATGGATACGGCGCAGTCCAGGAATTGTCTGGGACGTCGTTACTGCCGTTTGGAACCTGTGTCGGAGATGTGTAATTCGAATCCATCTGTCCTGTCTTGGTGTCGTTACTCAGGGACGTCCTGAACGTGGGTGGTCGGCAACGTCATTTGTGTTCTGATAACGCCTCACCAATGCCGATATCGTGTTACGATGGCATTGGAAATGTGTTGCCACCTGTTGTTGCCTCATTCCCGCTCAGATCATTCCAATGGCTTCATGACGCTGTGCAGCTGTCAATCTTGGCTTGATTTGCTTGTGATATGCTTGTGTCTGCGCCTGAGAAGTTTTGAATTTTTGAATGACCACAGATCATGCTTTCCAAAGTGACAGGGAAGTTTGAGTTGCACATGCTGTGTACAGCTGCACAGGATGCACGTGCAATAACACATTGCACGTCCATAGGCCCCCATCAATGACGTCATATCGCATGGCACGTGCATGAGCGTTTGAATGTCTCCAATAATTGCTGTGTTCAAACCTATCTTTCATATATGGACGGTGTGCCCTTATATCTATATTTTCTCCGTGCACAGTTTCTTTATGTGGCTAGTATTGTTGATTAGGCACGCCCTCGATAGTCAATTCTACTTTTGTAATCTTGGGATTGTAGAACTTCTCGGTATTTCTTTAAAATGCATCGGATGGGTCCTCGAACAACATTAGAAATACCCTTCAACGATCTCGTGGGGACGTTTAGATTGATATTCCACGTTGTATCTTTTTTGTTCCTTATGATCTTTCGGTGTCGAAGCACGCGATCGTACTAAATGGCTAAACTTCCGGTATACTGGTTACAAATTTGTCTGGCTAATTCAGGATCTGTTATCATATCTTACTCCAGTGAGATATTGTCAATGGAATAGCTAGCATCTTCAGCAGCTCTGATTACTGTACCATAGTCATTAAAAGTGAGTTCGTATTCTAACCTATCGCCTAGGTATGCTTGATAAAAGGGCATGTGGGAATCTAGTAATTCAAAGTCTAGGGGCATATAGAATCAGTTACCTAATGCGCAGGCAACAGCGAGATCTTTTACGACGGTATTATCACCATTTTCAGCACCCACACTCAGATTCAATGTGTTCCGATTACAAATACCTTGGTACTGTAAGTTTTCCTGCTCTTTCTCCGTTCTCCAGAGATCCATGTAACAATAGTATACATCGCTATCATCGATACTCAAAACCTCATTACCGCTAATTTTAGTCGTGATTTTCTTAACGATAGCACGACCTATGTTCTGAACTGGCTCCCTGTTACCATTGGCAGAAGTCAAACTAATCGTAAATGCTAGTCGGACAGTTCCCGGATTGATTTTAATCTAGATGACTTTGATAACCCTAGTACCATCGAAGAGGGTACTTATGAAACCAGCTTTACAAATCTTAACGATGAACTTTTACAATCAACTGTTAATGATTATTACGATACCTTTAAAGATGTTAGCCCAATTGGTCATGACGATTCAAAGTTTACGATAGATAGTAAAGGTATGTTGTGATTGATTGGCAAACCTGATATTGACCTTCTGCATTATCGTACTCGTAAGCCCCTAGCCTTGTCTACGATAGCCGCTAAACATGGCATCAACATTGTTCGTAATGAATTAGGTTTTGTAGACTACTCACGACGAGAAAAACTTTCCGCGATGACTACTAAGGTTTTTCGGACTGTGCGTACTGAACTATGTAACATAGATAATTTGGAAGAAAGCTCGAAGCTGGCCTCGGACGGACTCGGAGAAATCTTGGATACTTACTACGATAATTCCACAGGCAGTGTATCACCATATGAGAAAACAAAACTTGAACAGGCGGGTGATGAATTCAGTAGACGTCACGTTACAGAAAGATTGTGTAACTTTGAAGACGAAAGATCGGCCCGCCTCGAAGCGGCTTCGAGTAATAGAAAGGCACTTCGTTCACAAATCAGTCGTATTCGAGAAACTATCGATCAAGTCCTCAACGATGACACTACACTGGCTGATAAAATAAAAACAGTGTTCAGAGAACAGTGGATAACCATTGACAGTATTTTAACCGCATTGGGATTTATTATATCGACTTTGACTCTCGCGTCAACCGGTGGTACAGGAGGTGGCGCACCGCCTAGTGATAGGGGTTGTATAAAAGAGGGGACAAAAAAAACATTTAAAAGCATTAGGTTCAGCAAGCATTGGGAAAGCTCGCTGAGAAAGCCGCGTCTGCACTTTCTGGTATCATAGGGAGTATTGTTTCCTGGCTCTTGAATTTATTTGCTAAGACCTCCACTTGGCTTAGTCAAAACTTGTGGGCACTGATCGTAGCAATTGCAGGGCTGTTGTAAGTATCCGCTAAGAACTATTTAACCAAATCATGAGTAAACCAGCTGCGACTCCACCTCTATAATCACTGTTTTTTTATCGATATGTTGTTGATTTATAGCTGCAATATGCGGTGGCACTTGTGGTTGTGCGTTAGTAGATGGTTGTGGTGTCTGTGACTTGACTATTCCAGTTTCACCTGTGTTTGTTTTCGTTATTAATTCGGTGTTAATATCTGATATTATACCTGGTTTTTGTTGATCTAAAGCAATAATAATTTTATTATTATAACCGATCACTTGACTGATCTTATGTTCCATATTACTCGGAGACATGTATAGTCCAAGCGCATAAACGTAGTCTACCCTGGATTGAGCGTATTGTAATACATCTTGGTAACGTTTTATAGAAGATGGTATGTCAACTGGTGAATTAATAGCGTCCTCCACGTTTGCGACAAACTGTTTTTGTGCATCGAGCGCCGTCCCAGAACCGATGATTCCCGTTCGTGTTTGCGTTTGTCCACCAAGAATTGCCCATACATAAGTTCTTATTGATTCATTAACTCTTACAACTCCTGGGTTAGTAAAATTATTTTCCGTTTTATCATTAAGAAATTCATTCCAAGCATTTCCAGGTGGTTGCTCAACCTTTTTGAGGGTGAAAGCAACACCACCCTTAGAGGTTCATATGATCATCTCTCCACTCGTTTCTCGAGAGAGCAAAGCTCGGATGAAGCCGACCTCTTTTCAGTAAATCATCGCTGACTTCTTTAACAGAGTGTGCACCAGCGTACAGAATACCTAGACAATGGATAACTCCAATCAGATGCCAATCTTTACTTGTAGAAACATTAAATTCCTGGCAAATACATTTGAATGCCCACCTATTGTACGGATTATTTGATGCATTCCATGCTCGATCCTGCGGTAATGGGGCACTAATTTCTTTAAGTATACGTCTAATCTGATAGTACACGTGAAATGATAAAACAGACTTGTTTAGTTCAAATCCTGGGGCATAAAGAGATACACCACATCCCGTTGTGGCACACCATATGACAAAGTTTAACTGATTCTGCCAAAATTGCTTTGGATTGTGAAACCAATCGTGCACCATTTTATCACTAGTTGCCGTGAACCTGTATTTTTCAAAGATATCAGGGAATTCAACAAAATAATTAGTACCAGAGGCACTTACTAAAATCGACTGATTAGTAATATAAGTTGATTTCATATTTAAGTAATGATACAGTATCTTTGTATATTTAATATGTATGTTACACTCCCAGGAATAACAAATGGCCAGTCTATTCAACTGCTTCATACTAACGATAACTCGGATGGTCAACTTGAAGTCGCTCTATGCGATGTAACGTATTACCAGCGGTGGACCAATATAAATGCTGCGAGAGAAAATAATAGGTTATTAATAGGTATTGATCACACTCGCATTGTTATACCTGATGGGTATTACAGCGTATGCTCACTCAATGATGAAATTTTTAAGCCTAATGGAATTAGTCTTACACAAAATATGTCGAATGGGATGCTGAAATTAAGCGTTGGAGAAGATAATTTAATTCTTGCCAAGATGTTAGCAGAAACACTTGGACTTGTAATAGTAGATGAAAGATTAGCAATAATACCACCCAACCAAACACGGCATGGAGATAAATTACCCGATTTAGTTCCCTATAAAGAGTTGTGCATCCATCGTGATCAGATCAGTACAACGGATAATATTCAACTCAAAAGTCCTTCAACTCTACTCAGAGCTATTCCAGTCAAAGATGAAAAATACAATAGCGGTAGAACGGAATCTTTCTCATCATTACAATATAAAAAATTAAAGCATATTATTTCAGACCTCAAAATTTCAGTATTAGATGTAAAACATCAACCTGTACATATAGGATACTTGAGTGTAACACTCCATATTATAATTATATTTACACTTACAAGATAATGTATACAAGCGGAAAGAAGTTGCATTCGCAGGTAATCTAGGAGATTTAAGCAATGTCGACATTAGTAGACACCATTAAAACACTTCGTATAATCTTACTCTCAACGATGATAATAAATGGACTATGATCGAAGCAAACATCGAGTGGCTGCTGAATATCGTCATTACCCCACCGTATGTGATGATGGGTGGGGCACATAATTTAACTAAGATAATAAATAGTGGTATCGTACTCGCGGCCTATATCCCATCAAAACGAAAAAGTGTGTTAGTCACCCCCCTGCCAGAAAACCCAGGTTATATGTTATATAGTCGTTAGTTAGTTAGTGTGTATGTATGTTAGTATGTTAGTTTAAATTTGGTTACTGAATTTGATGATATTAAACAGAACTTGAGTGCAATACCTAATCTTTCTACGCTTATAATTGAAGTATTGTTCAGAGATGCACCGGCAGATGCCTTCGAAATATTACCAGGTCAATCGATTAAATGGCTAAAGAAACACCAACGTCAACGTTGCAGTATTATTCATATTGGAGCATCACCCGTTGCAACCCTTGAGGGGGTCCAAATTATTAAAAGTGACAGCATTTCTCTTACTAAGATATTCTTGCCGTATAATATACATTTGATAAGGTTGATGTATACTCTCAAAACATTTAAGGAAGACCAATTAAAGACTATTATATGATATAATAATATACACTATGGGTTTATGAGGCATCTGAAAAGATGGATACTGTTGATGGATTTCAATTACATCAAATAAGCGACATAAAACATCGAATCGATAAGGAGAGGGAGTTTAGACTTGGATTGTATAAAAAGTATCACAGAGCCGTGAATGCTCTCGACGGAGTTGACACCGCACTTGTAACAGTTGGCATGGGACTCGGTGTAGCTGGTGTCGGTTTATTATCAACTATAATCGCCGCGCCTATCATACTTGGCATGGAAATAGCGGCCGGAGTCCCAGGACTGGCAGGAATAACGATAAAATTCATTTCTCATAAGTTGTAAAAGAAAGCATTAAAACATGATAATATTCAGATACTCGCCGAAGCAAAGTTGAACAGCATTGAGGATCATATTTCAACAGCAATGCCTGATTGTAAGATATGCGAGGAGGAGTTTCATTTAGTGCTGTCGGAACTCACCAAATACAACGTAATAAAGCAGGAGATTCGATCAAATTCTCATAAGACCAGTGGTATTATCAAAGACGAGAAAAAAAAGTTCATAGAGCAAGCGGGTCAATTATTCCGTGCCAAAACCAAAGAACTGGTTTGAGATTAAAAATAGATTGCTTACTATCATTAGATCACACCGCATAAAAAATCATATATTCATTTAGAAGAATGCTTACATAAATATATAATAATGGAGAATTACAAACCAACAAAGGAAGAACTCGAAAAAACTATCAAAACATTTATATTCAGGGACAAAATTATCAAATAGAGAGAATTACCACAAGGTATACATTATATCAGTGATGTCAAACCAACCAAATACGGTCATTATTGTTTCTTTCCAATTACCAAGAAGAGTATATAGTCTGGTCTCCTAGTAAAATGAACGAAGAACTTAGTAAAAATGTTGAATATCACTTTGTTAAAAATGGGTTTTTCAGATTAAAAACGATGTTTTATTGGTCTGTTTTCAGTCGTACAAATGGGTATCTCTCATACCCTCACGTCTAGTCGCACGTTTAAGAGGAAGCCAGAAGCTGGAATGTAAACATTAAACTTGTTTCCGTCCGCTTGCGCACGCACCTCCCTATGACATGTCACAAATCTCGAAGAATAAGCCATCAAGCAGGACCGGACTGGATTACTTCCCTGTGGGGATGGCTGGGTGGGAACGTACGACTGAAAACAGACCAATAAAACATCGTTTTTAATCTGAAAAACCCATGTTTTAGTCTGTTTTCAGTCGTACAAATAGGTAGAATTCGACGGAACACTGGAAGGAGGGTCGGGAAAGTAATCAGGTAGTGACCACTTTCACGTCGAATGTACCAAGTTCCTCACCCCTGTAGTGACAATAGAACATTCGACCAGATGCACGGACGAGACAAGTTGTTTATCACGAACGCACAGCATGCTTAATGCTCTTCGACACACAACTAATTAACGATGCGACAGGTCAACTGCACGCGAATAGTTTAGTTACAGAGCAACTCGCAGTATACAAGGTAACTAAAACAGCATGTGTAATGCTCCTCGACTCACAACTAATTATCGAAGCGACAGGACAACTGCACACGTCAGTTGAATTGCGATCGAAGTGTGGTCGGCGTATAATTTAGTTACAGAACAACTCGCCGTAGTCAAGGTAACTAAAATAGCATGGTTAATGCTCTTCGACACACAACTAATTATCAATGCGACAGGACAACTGCACACGTCAGTTGAACCCGGATCGAAGTGAGGTCGGCACATAATTTTGTTACAGAGCAACTCGCATTATACAAGGTAACTAAAATTTACGAGCAGTACTATAAAGTATGGGAAGACGATGCATACACCGAATAACCATAATAAAAAGCAGAAGTACTGCACGCAACAAAAAACCATAAGAATGCGTACATTCACCAACAGCTTTTATTGTAACCTGTTATATGTCACGAAGTGTCGAGCAAAAACTCCAAAGTGAATAAAACACAAATTCACTGTCTTTTCTGAGAGATCTGTTGTGCCACCACGAGTGGACCAAACTGTTTGAGTCCTTCAACATCTTCTGTGGAGATATCTCTAAGATAATGCAAAGCAAACACTGAAGTAGATCTCCAAAAACAGCCCTCCATAATAGCTTGTAGCGAACAATTACTGTGGAGTGCTAATGTTGAAGCGATGGCTCGAACTTCGTGCGGATGAGAGGTGGTGGGAGGTGCGAGTCCTTGCGCCTCGTAAGCTCTGAGAATTACCGCTCTCAACCAAAATGAGAGAGTATTACGTGTAATTAGTTGAGAGCGGTATGAACAGCCGTCGAAAATGTTGTCGTCGCTGTTCAGAACGCCGCAGGTAAATACGAAGCGCACGAACTGGGCACAGGGAGAGATCAGCGTGATCATGAGGGCCCATAATGGCAGACAAGGAAGGAATGTGGAACATTCTCGGATCCTGGCCAGGAAGTTGATTTTTCGCTAAAAAATCCCATCTGAGATCAAGATGGACGTTGCCATGGTTACGCTGATCGAACGTAATCCGACCGACGTCAATGGCATGTATTTCCGAAATTCTCGCAGCCATAGCCAGCGAGAGAAGGAAAGCCGTTTTCTGAGACAATAAGTCGAATGCGACCTGATCGAGAGGCTCGTAAGCCTGACTAGACAGGTTGCGCAGAACGACATCGAGGTCCCAGGCCGGCGGTCGGAATTTACGTGACTGATCTTCAACCATGAAGGCACGTAGAATCTTCTGCAACTCCGGTACTTTAGTGAGCTTGTCACCCGTAGGAGACGGCACCACTGAAGCCAAAGCTGCCAGATATGTCGAGATCGTCGACCCTTTCAGACGCCGAGATGACCGGAGAGAGACTAGGAACTCCGCCACCTGTGGTGGGGTCGCTACCGCCGGGTCGAAGCCATGAGACCTGGCGAAAATGGAGAAAGTGGTCCACTTGTCATCGTACAGCTTACGAGTCGTAACTCGATGTGCCGATGAGACAAGCGCTGCCGCTTTATCCGAATAGCCTTTCTTCATTAACGAGGTCTTAAGCAAACCCAGGCGTGAAGCTGGAAGTTCTTTATCCCCGGATGCAAGTCGTCGGTGTGAGGTTGAAGAAGGAGGTCGTCTCGATCTGGCAACGGGAACGGTGGTTGATCGATGATCTGAAGAAGTGCCGGGAACCAGGTTCTGGCCGGCCAATAAGGCGCGACCAAAAGCAGACGTAGGTTGGCCGTTTGACGAACTTTCACCAGTATCGATGGTAACAGCACCGCTGGCGGAAACGCGTATGCGTCTAGACCCTCCCACGATATCGCTAGAGCGTCGTGGTCCCATGCCCGTGGGTCTGGAACCGGCGACACGAATCGAGGGAGGCGGTAGTTGTACCGGGTTGCAAAGAGATCTACTTGGGGCAACCAGAGTTGATCTGTCAGCAGATGAAAGACTGTCGGATGGATCATCCACTCCGTGGGAGACGGCCTCGATGGTCTCGACAGGGCGTCGGCTATCACATTCTTGGCCCCCGGGATGTGACGGGCGCGTACGCCCATGTCCAAGTCGTCGACGAGGGCGAAGAACCTGAATGTCCGGTCCAGAAGGGCCTCCGACCGAGTCGTTCCCTGTTTGTTGACGCAGTGGACGACTGTGGAGTTGTCCGACTGTATCATCAGCCGTTTCCGACGGAGTCGAAGTTTCCAAAACTCGACCGCCCGAATCACTGCTTCCATCTCGAGGCAGTTGATGTGGAGGACCTTTTCTACTGGCGACCACAGCCCGGCCGCTTGGTCGTCCCCGAAGTGCGCTCCCTAGGAAGTCGTTCGGTAATATCATCCGACGCAGAGAGCTGAGGGATATCATGGTGAATGTGTCGGGTTGTTGGAGGTATGTTGCGTTGAACTTTTTGAGATTGAAAATAAGCCGCATCTTTGTGGAGTTTTTCTTGGGTACTAGAAAGATGGGCGAGTAGTACCCCGGCGATGGTGCCGATGTCCCTAGGCGAAGTACGGCCGCCTTTTCCACCAACAAATCGATGGCCTCCGTCAGCCGATCCGTTGGTGGAATGTGGAATGTCGGGGATGACGTCAGTGGTGGCGTCGATCTCAGGCGTGGGGCGTAGCCTGTTGTCAAAATGTTCTGAACGTAAGGGTCGTTGAGGAAAACCCACTTGTGGGCATAGTGATGAAGTCTCCCCCCTACCGGTAGCTTGTCTAAAGGTAGTGTCACCGGGGGAGACTCCAACCACGGCGACGGCAGGGGAAGGGACCTCACTTCCTCCCCCGCTGGCACTTTCCCCCTCTGGGATACTTGGAAAAGGAGACCTGGCGACCTTTCCTGTCAGAATCTCTCTTGCGGGACGGCTGTCGAGGCACGTCCCTATGGAAGGCCCGTTGCACATTCTTGTTTTGGTAACGTCGTCGTGGGGCGTTCGAAACCGGTGGCCGTCTGGACAGGTTGTGTGAAGCCGAAATGATGATGTCACGCTCGGCTTCCCTGGAGTACTTGTCCAGAACGTCGTTGGTACGACCGTCAAACAACTGTTGCGATGACCACGGGGCCCGTAGGAGTGACCTGCCATGACGATCAGGTAGGTCAGTGCAGTCAATGTAACCATGGCGACGTGCCGTAGTAATCTGGCCCGATACATATCGGGACTGGGCGAGGACGTCCGAGATCCACCGTTGCATACAGGTGAGGACCGATGGCACCGTCCTGCCGTCCTCATCCTGGTGTTCTTTCTCCTCAAAGTACACTGAGAGGGCCTCGATCGCTGTCGGCAGCATAGCAAGCGGTTGTAGCTGGTGACGAACAGCAGTGTCCATGGATTCCAAATGCCTGTCTTCTACTAGAATCTTGGAGGGCGCTGGTTTCTTGAAGAGTAGCCCCCAATCCAAATCCCTAGTCATGGGTGACGAAAACGGCATGCCATAGATCGGGTAACGAGATCGACCAGGCGGCTTGCAGAAGCTCTGTCCAGGCAGAGCAGAGGCAAAGTTATGGTCCATATCGTGAGCCATGGCTCTGAAGACATTGGGAGGAGAAAACTGAAGAGACTGCGGTGTATCTCCGACCTTAAAGCCCGCACGCGTCGGTTTGTCGTCGTCTTGTGATAACTCAGGTAGAAAGTTAGATAGCCAAGCAAACAACTCAATGTCTTTGGGAGGCCTAGGAGGGTTGTCGTCACAATCCATCGTCGACGTCGATTGTGGAGGCGTAGATTAAGGAGCCGGTGTACTAGTTGACGGGCCATGGACCCCAGACGTACTCGAATCCTTCTTGGTCGACACCGTCGAAGCGAGGACCGCTGCCGTGATCTGGGCTATCAAAGCCGGGTCGATATGAAAGTGAGACGAGGTCGTCGTTCTGTCACTATCTTCACTACGACGCTGAACTCCCCAAAACTCCCTGCGAGAACGTCTCACGTCCCCGTGGGGACGAGGGCTACGATCTCTAACTGTAGAAGTTAGATCGTCCGAATCGTACCTACGACAACCATGACGGCGATGGACGCCCTCGTGTCGTGTACTGTCTCTCAACGAGGCACTCGACCTGTCGTCCCGACTTAATCGGGAACGACTTCTGTGTCCACTGTCGTCCCGCACGACGTCCCTATCGTCGTTGGAAGAACGAGATACGGACCGACTGGGGACCGTAGTCCCCTCATGGTCTTCGTCACCACCCGGTCCCGTCGTAACAGGGGAGGTTGAGTGACGCTCTCGATCAACCGATTGACGAAGATCAGTCGTGCGGGTAGTATCATCAGCAGGCGAACGGTCACGTGACTTGTCGAAAACAGAAGTTGACTGAGGCGGGTCTTTATCAACTGATTTCTTAGGTGTGGCCGACCCGCCACCCCCAGGGCCTGATATGGAGGGTGCAGAGTCCAAGGATCCAACCGATGTCCTTCTCTGCTTGTAGCGCTGGTCAGCGGCCCGCTTCGCCAACGCACGAAGATACAAGTTAAAGTTTATTGAAGACAAGTTCTCACATTCTTTACAACGTTTATCCCACGAACACGTTGAAAACCCGTCCTTAATGATGCAGGAAGGACAATACTTGTGAGGGTCCACTTTAGACAGTTTTCGTTGACATGAGGCACAAATGCCCGACATATTGCCACGTGTAGAATCACTGTCAAACAGCGAAACACGCCTTGAACACAACAATGGATTACCAAGGATTACATTCCAGGAGTCTACAGGTAAGACATATTATTATTATTACTTTATTAGAACAACTGTAGATAAGCGATAAGCACTAGTAGAATCCAAACTAGCAGTCTACCGCGAAAGACTTTCTCCAGCGACCAGCTCAGAGGCGCGCTGAGAGATTTGTGACATGTCATAGGGAGGTGCGTGCGCAAGCGGACGGAAACAAGTTTAATGTTTACATTCCAGCTTCTGGCTTCCTCTTAAAAGTGCGACTAGACGTGAGGGTATGAGAGATACCCATTTGTATGACTGAAAACAGACTAAAACATAATGGTATACGTATGAATAAAAATAATAGAGAATATTTTCATTACAATTTAGTTTAATTTTATGACTATCGTTGAATCGCATCATCATTTACACATAAAAAATTCCCCCTGTAGTAGCAGTATAGGTATATAAATCCAGACTCCAGTTAAAATGAGCCAGAACCCCCGTTACCTATACTACTCATGGGGCTATAACGGTTATAAATGGGAAATAATATACATATGTTATTTTTTTGATTCAGTAATTTTCATTTTTATATACTGGGATGTAGTTTATAAGCCATTCATTAGGTAGATCTATATACTTATTGACACTGCACATCATGAAACATCGTGGTCCGAACACTGTCTGCAGTAGGACATCTTGTGCAGTCAATCAGTTAGGTTTGTCGGCTCTAGTGTTGTAATGAAAATAACAGGTAAGAGCTGTGCCCCCTTCTGATGCATTTTAAAGCATCATGCTTGCAAATAATACACTTGTTGGGTATTGCTCCAACATTTTTAGTTGCTTTTAAAAACTTCGATAGATTGTCAAAATGGTTTAGTGTCAAATATTTTGGCTCAAGGAAACTGTCCTGGGACTTCCACCAAAGCCACTTTCACTTGCTACATTTGTTCAGGACTGATTCAAAAGCCAACTCCCCATTGTGGTGTCACTAGCCATGCCTATGCCTTCCTCATTCCTAATATGATCCACAATATCCTTACAGTGTTCCTTCACACTTTTCTGTCACAAATTACCAAATGAATTATTAACTACCATGTCATTCATGTGTCCTCATGAATTCGACGTCTGACACTGAAGCTGCCGTTTTCAGTTCCCTCCATATCGGCTCATTCCTCACCACTCGGTATCTTGTAGATTACAGAATGAGATCAGTTTGCTAAATGGCATCAGAATCACTTGTATCAGTGTGGACGTAGCTCAGTTGGTAAGCTGTCAATATTACAATCAGAACGCTGCGCGTTCCCTCTGGCGGATTCTCACAAAAACTGGTTGTCTTAGTGACGTGACCTACAGCAGACATCGTCCTCACAGGAAGTTGTGGTGTTGTTAAGGTACTCCGGGCTATGAAATATTTGTAAAGCAGTCGACCTTTCTATACTGGCTGAAAACGAGGGCTGTGACGTGTAACTCAGGTACTTGGATCGTTTGGGTCCTGAGTTGGACCTGGGTACCCACAGAAGATGTGAAGATGTCACATGATGTATTGTTTGAGGGCAATAACAATGAAACTCCATGGTTCAAATGCAAGTCGCTAAATGTTTGCATTTCTATCTGAGTGTGCAGTCTTCAATCCTTCTGACCTTTATGTGTTTGAATAAGGATAAAGCTTCGGCCAACTTCAGTGTATGTATCTAAATAGTTTTTGATTGGACATTTTGTAAACAGTTTGCGACCAACAGTAGGTAGGGTCAGGTACAAGTGTAGTCAATTTGGCCCTACTGCAAACCGTCTATTTTCACATGTTTTAAGGCATTGTTTCTTAGATCTGG
This sequence comes from Haliotis cracherodii, assembly GCF_022045235.1. Classification (NCBI taxonomy): domain Eukaryota; kingdom Metazoa; phylum Mollusca; class Gastropoda; order Lepetellida; family Haliotidae; genus Haliotis; species Haliotis cracherodii. The sequence continues at coordinate 40,134,430 of NW_027266264.1, forward strand.
AGAGTCAGAAAAGTGAACATTTGAAGTTTTGGACCATCAAACATATCTGCTCACGGTTCCCTTCAGCTCATTTCCCCATTTGTGCTGTTCTTATTAAAAATGTAACAATTAAAACTGACAGACATATAAACATAATAAAAAATTTAAAAAATTTCACAAGTAACCATGGAAACAGACAGACAGATATTTATAAGTCAATAATTCCATTCCATACTATTTACAAACTGTTCTACAGTTGAATAATGTGTGAAGAGACCTGGTTAATGTGTTATGATGATAGAAATTTGCTGGACATGTCCTTGTCACTTAGTTGGATTTTGCCATTTCAAATGTCACTTTCACTATGGTTAGAATTGCTTTTCTGTTTCATAAAGTGTTTAATCTCTGGTACTTATTTCTTAGCTTGCCTAATAATGAGTGCCCTTATTGTCATTCTGTTCCCATGAAGATCTGGGTTAGTATAGGTCTTCAGCAACCCATGCTTGCCATAAAAGGCGACTAACAGGATCGCTGACTTTGTTGATGCATTTCATCTTTTCCAAATTGCTTGGGTAGGTGCTCATGATGTCAATAACTGGATTGTCTGGTCCAGACTTGATTACTTACAGAACATGGTCATGTAGCTTGAATATTGCTGAATGCAGCTTTAATCAATAAACAAACAAACTTTGTATTAGGAGTAATGCCAGACAGGCCCTGCATCATGGGCACCAGTTCCATAACAAGTAGGTAAATATCGCCCAATGTTGATTCAGTTTTGAAATATAAAGTTAGTTTCTTTCTGCCAGCCCTTGTGCACAGACATGTTTTAATATGCTGCTCAAAATTGTGCCAGCAATATAAATAGGACAATACTATTGTATGTTGCCCAAGGATACACACATGCTTTCAAATGATATATGCAGCCTCCACAGACTCTTTGTTGCTTTTGAGCTGATTTTGTTCACCCAATTGCGAGACTTTTGCCTTGTTTGACTTCGCCCAATATTAGGGTGTGTGCTAAGCTTGGTTATGTGTACACACGTCATAAATACTTCATGGGTGTGAATATAATCCACTACGTACCTGTGAAGTACTTGCCATGAAATTCAAGTGACACAATTCTTTGATAGTCGCTTGTGCATGCAACTGCATGTCATTGGACTACAGGTTCCCGCAACTTGCAGAAAGACATCTTTACAATAATATTAATAAACTATATGTCAGAATATTATGCAGAGGTAGATCTGTGTTGGTAATACTGAAGAGATAACACTTTGTCTTGCCTAATTCACAAGATTGACTACACCAATGAAAACATAACATTATGATGGACCCTGACAGAATCCTATGTTCATGATAATTCTACACGAAATGATAGCTTTAATACACCTTACATTCAAGTGAATTAGCAATGGTACTTTTCAAAGGACAGAACTGATGTTCCTGGTTGACATTTTCCAAAAAAACTAAACAAAGATATGTCCAGAAAAAAATACAACTAGTAGCCATGGAAAACAATAATAGTAAAAGCCACAACTACAGTTTATGGTGAAAGTGTGTACCAAATTTTGTAAATGTAGCCCTCGTGGTTTTCAAGTTCTGCTCTGGAGAATACATATGGATGGATGGACGGACCTGTTTCAATATCCTGTGCAGACTTTGTTGTGACAGGTGATAATTATTGTGCCATTTTTTATACTTTCAGTGTTGAGAGCTTAAAGGATGGAAAAAGTGGATGGTTTAGTTGACAGAGAGGATGGGGAATGTTTCTTCCCTTCTGCAAAGATATTGTTTTTAAATATTTGACCGACAGCTATTTATGAGTGGCAGGAAATGAGAAACATACTTAAATATAACTGATAGCCTTCGCCCAAACCCTGTTCATCCAGAAACCTAGTGTTCAAGACAAGATATTCACTGAACATCTATTTATGATCACAGGGACATTACTAGCTAACCATAAATGAGTACGTACTGTCCGGATCAACAGGGTTTCATTGTAGATATTTTATAACTGATGTTTGCCAGCTGGCACCTGATTGTCCGATTTTCAAGTGGTTTTAGGACAAATGTGTGAGGGATCAAAGTAATGAAAAGGGACACAAGGCTCTGTAGCTCCACTGAATAATGGTCTGGAATTTTACATAAGATAAGACCAAGACAAGGGAAAACAAGATACAGTAAACTACGTTTGTAACTAACACTCTTATAATAAACTGACGGATATAACAAACTGGTTTTTTGGGGTCCCGGCTATTTACTGTACATATCATGTATACATGCTTATAACAAACTAAAATTAGTAGTCCCATTGTCTTCGTAATAACAGTAGTTTACTGTTGTGGAAAAATTAAACTGTATTTTTAATCAACAGAGATTTTGACTGCAGGTACATTAAATTACATATTAATACATGCATAGCTGAAGTTGTAATGTTTGACATGTATGATAATGAGATATTGATGCAGTTTTGTTTTAACTTGTTACCTTGTTCATGTGTGCACATTTTTGTTTTCTTCTTCATTATGACCTTTGTAGCATGGCTAGTGTTAAAAATATTTCATAAAGAATATTAGTGAACTACAGGTTTGTGACTATAGTTTTGTTTGTAATCATGGTATGTAAGTAGTTTTCTTGTTTCTAATGTGATATGGGGTGGTGGTCCAGTAACCTAGAGATTAAAGCGTTGGCTCGTCACGTCAAAGACCCAGGTTCAATTCCAACCATGGGTACAATGTGTGAAGCCCATTTCTGGTGTCCCCTGCCGTGATATTGCTGGAATATTGCTAAAAGCGGGGTAAAACCATACTCACTCACTCTAATGCGATATGGTGGTGGTTTGTTTACATTTGCTGCTTTATACATTCATCTATGTCTTTATACATATGTCTGAACACTTCTGGGGTTTTTTTCAGGTGCCAAGAGTTTTCATCAATGGCAAATTTCTTGGTGGTGGGGATGAAACTGTTGCCGCAGACAAGAGTGGAGAGCTGAAGTTCCTCCTAAAGGCCTGATAGACTGCTAACAGCCACACTGAACATGCCTCATCTAGATGTCCACTTCTTTATTCATTTTTAGGTTATTTCACAGATAAAGAAAATCAATGAAAACACAGTATTCAAAGACTTTGCATATAAGTGGATGAAATAAATGAATTAAATCAACACAATACGGCATTACTGAAATCACAGAAGAATTCAAGGAAAAGAATTTGTCAAATCCAATTCTGAATTATCAATGAAGGTCTTTCATGTTGAGAATTGTTTAATAGGTCTCCTGTTTATTGTGTTAAACTGCATTATTATTGGATTAACTTGTTAGAAACACAACAGGAAGCAATTTGGTCCCTTTGTAACTACATAAACATATATTTTGTGTTTGATTGTGTGTGTATACTTCATTTTACTTTATTTTATGAGCTCACCTGACTGAATGTCAAGTGAGCTAATGTCATGGCATATTTGTCCAGCATCCGGCAGAAATATCATCTGAAAAAAACACTGAATTATTGAAGCTGAAACTTTGGATGCTTGTTCGCACCAATGATGACAACCAATTTGTTCAAGAGGTTCCAATCCAAATACAACATCTCATTCAATCATGAGCGTTCATAACGTTGTTATCGTGGTCAGTGTTCTGGCATTGAAGGTAGTGTCATTTGTTGAGGATTGACCTTCAGAACCAATATAGTACATGGGCGGATACAGAGGGGGGGTTGCGGGGGTGCGCACCCCCCCTTTTTATATCAAAAAAAATCTTTATTTCTGTATAAATTACCACCAAAGACAATAAATAGATCTTAATTGTGCACACCCCCCCCCTTTCAAAAAAGCTGTATCCGCCCATGTAGTAACAGCACTTGTATTACATCACAGCCATACTTGTCAACACCTAATTATGCATAACGTTTCTGCCTGGTATTGCACTTCACATAAACTTGCTGGAAGTGCTTTGCATATTATTCACAATGGTATATTATACGCTAGAAAAGACATATAGTAGTATAGGTAATGGGGGTTCTGGCTCACTTCCACTGGAGCGGGATTCATATACCTATACTGCTACTACAGATGGAATTTTTTATGCCAAAATGATTATGCGATTCAACGATAGTCATGACTCTAGCTCACCAATACCTGGGTCCAATCATTGCTTTAGATGAGTCTAAATGGTAATAAAAATATTCTTCATTATTTTTATCGATAAAGCGATATTCAACATTTTTATTAAGTTCTTCGTTCATTTTACTAGGAGACCAGACTATATAACTACACTCTTTGTAAATTGATAAGAAACAATTGATTACCGTATTTGGTTGGTTTGACATCACTGATATAATAAAAACCTTGTGGTAATTCTCTCCATTTAATAGTTTTTTCCATTATTATATATTTATGTAAGCATTTGTCTAAATGTAATCACACGATAGTAAGCAATTTATTTTTAATCTCCAACCAGTTCTTTGCTTTTGGCACGGAATAACTGACGCGCTTGTTGTCTCCCCTGTTCTATGAACTTTTTTTTATCGTCTTCGCTAATACCACTGGTCTTACGAGATTTTGATCGAATCTCCTGCTTCATTTCATTGTATTTGGTGAGTTCCGACAGCACTAAACGAAACTCCTCCTCGGATATCTTACAATCGGCCATTGCTGTCGAAATATGATCCTCAATGCTGTTCAACTTTGCTTCGGCGAGTATCCGAATACTATCGTGTTTTAATGCTTTCTTTTGCAACCTACGAGAAATGAATTTTATCGCTATTCCTGCCAGTCCCGAGACTCCGGCGGTTATTTCCATGCCGAGCACGATAGGCGCGGCGATTATAGTTGATAGTAAACCGACACCGGCTACACCGAGTCCCATGCCAGCTACTACAAGAGCGGTGTCAACTCCGTCCAGAGCATTCACGGCTCTGCGATACTTTTTATACAATCCAAGTCTCAACTCCCTATCCTTTTCTATTCGATGTTTTATGTCGCTTATTTGATGTAATCGAAATCCATCAACAGTTTCCATCTTTTCATCGAGCGCCGGATATAAACTCATAGTGTATATTACGAATATATAATAGTCTTTAATTGGTCTTGCTTAAATGTTTTGAGAGTATACATCAACCTTATCAAATGTATATTATACGGCAAGAATATCTTAGAAAGAGAAATACTACCACTTTTAATAATTTGAACCCCCTCGAGGGATGTAACGGGTGATGCACCAACATGAATAATACTGCAACGTTGACGCTCGTGTTTCTTGAGCCATTTAATCGATAGACCTAGTAATATTTCGAAGGCATCTACCGGTGCATCTCCGAACAAGACTTCAATAATAAGCGTAGAAATATTAGGTATTGCACTCAAGTTCTGTTTAATATCATCGAATTCTGTAACCAAATTTAAACTAACATTTTGGATTGCCGGACGACTATATAACATGTGACCTGGTTTTTCTGGCAGGGGGGTGACTAACACACTTTTTCGTTTTGACGGGATATAGGCCGCGAGTACGATGCCACTATTTATTATCTTAGTTAAATTATGTCCCTTACCCATCATCGCATAAGGTGGGGTAATGACGATATTCAGTAGCCACTTGATGTTTGCTTCGACCATAGTCCATTTTTTCTCACTGTTGTAAATAATATTGTACGGAGTGGTTTTAAGGAGTCTACTAACATCGACATCGCTTAAATCTTCTAGATTACCCGCGAATGTGACTTCTTTCCGCTTGTATACATTATCGTGTAAGTGTAAAGCGTATAACTTACCATTGGTACCGGGTTTATCGAATCCTTCTGTGTCTCCGAGATCGGAAAGCGCAATTGTATTACATTGTCTTATCATTCCAGGGCCTGATGCATCAACCATTATTTATAATATGGAGTGTTACACTTAAGTATCCTATATGTACAGGTTGGTGATTTACATCTAATACAGAAATTTTGAGGTCTGAAATAATACCACGCTTCAATTTTTTATATTGTAATGATGAGAAAGATTCCGTTTTACCGCTATTGTATTTTTCATTTTTCACTGGAACACTTCTGAGCAAAGTTGAAGGACTTTCTTGTTGAATATTATCCGTTGTACTGATTTGATCAAGATGGATGCACAGCTCTTTATAGGGAACTAAATCGGGTAATGTATTTCCCTCATTTGATGAATCGACTATTATAGTATAATTGGTTGCAAATCCAATTGTAATTTTTAAGTTCCTGTAAGGAATTACACCCATTCCTCCAGGGGATAATTTCAGTCTCCCAGTCGCCTCATTTTGTGTTAGACTAGCTCCATAAGGCTTAAAAAATTCATCATTGAGTGAGCATACGCTGTAATACCCATCAGGTATAGTAATAATTCTATCTCTTTCATGTGTTAATATTATCTCATTATTTCCTCTCGCAGCACTTATATTGGTCCACCGTGGGTAATATGTTACATCGCATAGAGCTACTTCGAGTTGTCCATCCGAGTTATCGATAGTACGAAGCAGTTCAATAGACTGACTATTTGTTATTCCCAGGAGTGTAACATACATATCAAATATACAATGATACTATATCATAACTTAAATATGGAATCAACCATTATTTATAATATGGAGTGTTACACTTAAGTATCCTACATGCACAGGTTGGTGTTTTACATCTAATACAGAAATTTTGAGGTCTGAAATAATACCCCACTTTAATTTTTTATATTGTAATAACGAGAAAGATTCCGTTCTACCGCTATTGTATTTTACATCTTTGACCGGAACACTTCTGAGTAGAGTTGAAGGACTTTCTAGTTGAATATTATCCGTCGTGCTTATTTGATCAAGATGGATGAACAACTCTTTATAGGGAACTAAATCAGGTATGTTGTTAGTACCTGCAGTAAATTTTACGCCGCGTTCTAATGTTATTGCCCGCTCCAATCCAAGTGTGTGTGCTAAGTTCTCACCAATAATTATATCTGTGTCTCCTTTGATGATTTTCACTGACCCAGTGGCCTCACTTTGTGTGATACTAATTTCATTATGAAATAAATTATTAAAAATTCCCTCCTTAAAAAATTCATCATTGAGTGAGCTTATGCTGTAATACCCATCAGGTATAGTAGTAATTCTATTTTGGTCATATGTTAATATTATCTCATTATTTCCTCTCGCAGCACTTATATTGGTCCACCGCGGGTAATACGTTACATCACATAGAGCTACTTCGAGTTGTCCATCCGAGTTATCGATAGTTTGAAGCAGTTCAATAGACTGGCCATTTGTTATTCCCGGGAGTGTAACATACATATTAAATATACAATGATACTATATCATAACTTAAATATGAAATCGAGATACATTACTAATCAATCGATTATAGTAACTGCCTCTGGTGCTGAATTTTTAGTTAAATTCCCCGATATCTTTGAAAACTACAGAGTCACGGCAACTAGCGATAAAATGGTTCACGATTGGTTTCACAATCCGATGCAATTTTGGCAGAATCAGTTAAACTTTGCCATATGGTGTGCCACAACGGGATGTGGCGTATCTCTTTACGCTCCAGGATTTGAACTGAATAAGTCTGTTATGTCATTTCACGTGTACTATCAGATTAGACGTATACTTAAAGAAATTAGTGCTCCATTACCGCAGGATCGAGCGTGGAATTCCACAAATAATAATTATGATAGGTCCGCGTATGAGCGTATTTGTCAGGAATTTAATGTTTCTACGAGTAAAGATTGGCGTATTAAAGGAGCAAACCATGGTCTAGGTGTTCCTTACACAGAGGAAAATAAATCCGTCAAAGAAGAAAGCGATTATGTATATAGAGAACTTCATAAACCTGGTCTTAATTTTTATAAGTTGCGGCAGGCCAGCAAACTTTACTCAAGAATGTATGATTATCGGTATAAAGTCGGTCATTGGTATCATGGCTGGGAACTTTATAGTAACGATTGGAGAGGGGATATTATGAGTTTTAAGAGTGGGTTAATTTATATTGTTAAAAAATTTATACAAATGAACGATACCGCAGACGCTTGGAATGAATTTCTTAATGATAAAACGGAAAATAATTTTACTAACCCAGGATTTGTAAGAGTTAATGAATCGATAAGAACTTATGTATGGGCAATTCTCGGAGCGCAATCTCAAACACAAACGTCCATTATCGGTTCTGGGACGGCGCTCGATGCGCAAAAACAGTTTGTCTCAAACGTGGAGGACGCCATTAATTCACCAGTTGACATACCATCGTCTATAAAGCGTTTTCAAGATGCATTACAGTACGCTCAATCCAAAGTGGACTTCGTTTATGCGCCGGGACTATACATGTCTCCGAGTAATATGGAACTTAAGATCGGTGAAGTGATAGGCTATAATAATAAAACTGTTATCGCTACCGATCAACAAAAACCAGGTATAAATTCAGATATGAACGTCGAATTGATAACGCAAACGATCACGGGCGAAAAGGGAATAGTCAAGCCACAAACACCAACTATCGCTCAACCATCTACTGATGCACAAGTGTCACCGCATATTGCGACTAAAAATCAACAACATATCGATGAAAAAACAGCGCTTGTAGTGGGTGGAGTCTCGGTTGGCTTACTCATGATTTGGTTAAATAGTCTTTAGCGAATACGTACAACAGCCCTGCAATTGCTACGATCAACCCCCACAAGTTTTGACTAAGCCAAGTGGTGGTCTTAGCTAATAAATTCAATAGCCAGGAAACAACACTCCCTATTATACCGGGAAGTGCGGCCGCGGCTTTCTCAGCTAGCTTTCCCAGTGCTGAACCTAATGCTTTTAAATGCTTTTTTATCCACTCTTTTATACCGTTTTTATCGTTAGGCGGTGTACTACCACCTGCACTACCACCTGTTAATGAGAGAGTCAAAGTCGATATGATAAATCCCAACGCGGTTAAAATACTGGCAATTGTTAGTCCCTGTTCTCTGAACAATGTTTTAATTTTATCGGCCAGTGTAGTATCATCGTTGAGGACTTGATCGATAGTTTCTCGAATACGACTGATTTGCGAACGAAGTGCCTTTCTATTACTGGAAGCTGCTTCGAGGCGGGCCAATCTTTCCTCTTCTAAGTTACGCAATCTTTCAGCAACGCGGCGTCTACTGAATTCATCGCCCGCCTGTTCGAGTTTTGTTTTCTCTTGAGCTATATGTTTGTCGATTTCGGATAGCTTGGCTATATTATTGATGAGTTCTCCCCGCATAGTTTGCATTGCCTTGTCAAGACCTCGTAATTCCCGAATACTGAACTCCGATACCTGTAACGTTGAATTATCGTAGTAGGTATCTAAGATTTCTCCGAGTCCGTCCGAGGCCAACATCGAGGCTGCTTCCAAATCATCTGTATTAACGAGTTCTTTCCTCATAGTCTGAAGAGCCTTAGTAGTCTTCGCGGAAAGTCGTCGGTAGTCCACAAAACCTAATTCATCACGAACAAAGCCGATGCCTTTTTTAGCGGCTATCGTAGACAAGGCTAAGGGCTTACGAGTACGAGAATGCATAAGATCAATATCCGGAGCGCCACGCAGTCGCAATATTCCTTTACTATCTATCTCAAACTTTGAATATTCACGACCTATTGGAGTAACATAATTTTTATCATCTTTTAATGCATCGTAATAATCATCAACGGCTGGTTTCAAAAGTTCATCATTTACGGTTGGGATCATAAAGCTGGTTTCATCAGTACCCTCTTCGATGGTACTAGTATCAGTTATGTTATCTAGATCAAAGTCATTATGTTCAAAATCAGTCATTTTTATATTAAACATAGGGTACATGTTTTCAATATAACAATGTCTTCTCAATACGGACGCAAGTTAAACCCACAACGTAGACTTCGAGATCCATTAGGGGTCAAGGCAATTCGTCAGTCTGTAACTATAACTAATAACCCTAGTACCATCGATCAGAATCAAACGCTTCTGGTTCGCTTTCCTAATCTCGGCGCACATGATGTGTTAGTTCCGGGAACTGTCCGACTAGCATTTACGATTGTTTTGAATTCTACCGACGTTAACAGGGAGCCGGTTCAGAACTTAGGTCGTGCTATCGTTAAGAAAATCGCTATTAAAATTAGCGGTAATGAGGTTTTGAGTATCGACGATAGCGATGTATACTATTGTTACATGGATCTCTGGAGAACGGATAAAGAGCGGGAAAACTTACAGTACCAAGGTATTTGTAATAAGAACACATTGACACTGCGCGTAGATGCTTCTAGTGGTGATGGTACTGTCGTAAAAGATCAGGCCGTTGCCGACGCATTAGGTAACCGATTCTATATTCCCCTAGACTTTGAATTACTAGATTCCCACATGCCCTTTTATCAAGCATCCCTAGGAGATAGGTTAGAATACGAACTTACTTTTAACGACTACGGTAGAGTAATCAGAGCTGCTGAAGATGCTAGCTATTCCATTGACAATATCTCTTTGGAGTACGATATGATAACGGATCCCGAATTAGCAAGACAAATTCGTAACCAGTATTCGGGAAGTTTAGCCATTTTGTATGATCGCGTGCTGCGACACCGAAAGATCACGAGGGACAAAAAAGATACGATGTGGAATATCAATCTAAACGTCCCCACGAGGTCGTTGAAGGGTATTTTAATGTTGTTCGAGGACCCCTCCGATGCGTTTAAAAGAAATACCGAGAAGTTCTACAATCCCAAGATTACGAAAGTAGAATTGACTATCGAGGGCGTTCCTAATCAACTATATAGCCAAGGAATGCTAGCGTATCACCAGTGGGATGAGATTAAAAAACTTCCTTCTATAAAACGTTCTCCGGAAGTTAACGCGGTCGTGAAAGATCTGTCTCTCGGGAGTGTATCGATGGGTGAATACCTCACCTCGAAGTACGCGCTATGGCTCGACATGCGAACAACGGACGATGACCAATTACACGGCAGTGGGAGGAGAATAGAAAATGCTAGCGAGGGTGTCACCATACAGATAACGAAGCTCTTCGAATCAGCTGGTAAATTAAACATATATTTGTACGTGATTATGGATGCGCAACTTAATATACAGAATGGGAGATTCGTGCAAGCAATCTATTGATAATCTTTTACCGAAAGATCCGCACTGCGCTATCATATGCGGGCAAACGGGCTGCGGAAAAACAGCCTTTATTCTAGATATTTTAGAAAGTCATTATCGGGACGTTTTCGATCATATTATTATTCTGTGCCCGACTATAAGCGTTAATAAAACATACTTATCGAGAGATTGGGTAATGAATGACGACGGAATACACAGAGTCGATCCGGGCGATCGTTTACAAGACTGTCTCCGAGTATGTCACGAAAAATACAAAGGAGAATCAACACTTTTCGTAATAGATGACTGCAGCGCGAGTAAAGAATTAACAAAAAAGAAAGATATGCTTTCGTATTTAGCATTCTCCGGACGGCATACTCAACATAGCGTTTGGGTACTTACTCCAAAATACAACTCTGTCCTGAAAGATCTGAGAGAGCAGACCAAATGGGTAGCGCTGTTTCATTGCAAAGACCGAGATTCATTCGAGGAATGTTTACGCGAAAATGATGTCATTTATACCAAGAATGAACGTGACAAAGTCAGAAAAGTGTTAGCAGCAACGAAGCACTGTAAACTCGTATTAAAAACCGATCAACCAGCTGCTTATGCAATTGCTTAGCAAAATTATAGCAAAAATGTAGCAAAATTATAGCAAAAATGTGGCAAAATTATAGCAAAAATAGCAAAATTGTAGCAAAAATGTAGCAAATTGAACATTAGCGGTTAATATTACATAAAATGTGGTTCGAAATCATCATTCTTTCGCAACAGTTCATTATTACGGGATGTATTGGATACGTCATATTATATTATGTTAGACTTAGGTATTACATTATGGAATGCGACGAACTCATCGAACAAATGCTCAAAGAATCTGATCAACATACAGAAGAACATGCAGATAAACATAGAGAAAGACTCGCGGCTTTGGTAGCCGGTGGAAAATGTTCCCAATATTTGGGAGAAAATTATACCATCGAAAAAATTGATAACATGACCGACGAAGAGATTAAAAAACTGTACGCGCGTTACGAGTCTAGACTGGGAGCTACCATGACTAAAACTATAGGGTCGTCTATATTACAACTATACACAGTCGTAGCTAGTACGTTTCTCCCCATCCCGGCAGAACATCGCATGTATTAATGCGAAAGAAAGAAAGACCCATTCATCGAACACGCTATAAGCTCAGTGAGCTGTGAGTTTTATCATAGAATCGGAATGTTCTTAGCTCCACTCACCACAGCTTTAATAACGGCTAGGTATTGTCAATTTAAACATACGTGCCCACTTAATAATAATGGAGACACAACAGGTGACACCACAACAGATTGCGCAACCACAACAGATTGCGGAAACGGAACCACATGTGAATGAGGATGCACCACAAGTGAATGAGGAACCACCAGTGAATGAGAAAATACTAAAACCCAGAGTTACTAAGAACCCCAAAAAAATAGCCGCAGGAAGAAAGGGAGGGCTGGCGCGCAAAGCAAAATTAATAAATAATTCAAATCCGATTAAAACATGGGCACTAGTAGGAGTTGCTGGTATAGCGGCTGTATGGTTCTTTTATAAGACCGGAGAAGAGAAAACGTCACTACCGCCGCAACAACAAGTTCAATTAGAGGTTAGTCCTCATATAATGCTATAAGAAGCATGACTACTCCAGTTACAGACGGTAAAATGTTGGTAAACGCGACGTATCATTCAGCGGTGGTCACCGGCTTGGCCATTGGCTATGCTCGTATGGCTAAAATGCTTACTAAAGCCACACCTCCCAAGCTAGATTTTAATGGATTTGATATAGGTATGATGATTCTGGATATTGGATTAGCAATGGCAACGAAGGATATGCTCATCAAACAAGGACTTATCCCGGAAGACATAATGAAGTAATTAAACATTTGAATATTTATATTCATATGGCATCAATTGCGATGATGGTCGGTGGAGCTGTTGTTAATGCTCTAGCTTTTTCGGGGAGTAATTATTTATTTTCCAGTATGAGGGAATCAAACGCTAAAGAAGTTGAAGAGGAGCGTAAACGACATAATAAAGCATTAGAACAATACCAAGCAGCTCAGTTACAATATACGCAGCAGAGAATGAAGAGATTAGACTTTATTCATGAAAAACTGATTAAGGAAGGACATTCAATTCAAACGTTTAAGGATGTTGAATCTGCCATGCACGAATACTACCTCGTTTATGGGAAAAAACTCGACCCAATACCTAGACCAACAATGAGTCAGTTTTATACACCGTCAGAGGCTCAGAAAGACCGAGAGGTCGCATTTGTTATTATGGGGTTATCTGCTGTATTGATTTTCAGCTATACAATAGTTTAGATGTGATTTGCATTTAGACAAATGATATGATAGATGTATATACCATGAATAACTGCAAGTTTACACTCATGTGGAAGACGACTCTATGTAACCGCCGCTGTGTTGATGTTTACTGCGGTATACACAATTATTACATCAGGCGTGGGCACATAAACTATACGTGTTCTGAATGCGGGATAGGGGTCAAAGGTCGTTATTGTTTATGTAAGAAACACGGTGCTGATAGGGTCAGGAACCAGATTATTTATGCTAGTATCATGGTTAACATTTATACTAAGTTATCTTATAATAATTAGATCTACATCAAGTGCTTTTATGAGTTATCATGGTGTAATATTTATACACCATTTCATATAATTATAGTTTAGCAAGTAATAATTATCATCAGGTAAAATGCATATATAAAATATCAGTAGTTTCAGTTATAGCTTTTTAGATGGTTGCTAGCCTAAGGTATCAAGATCCCATCTCTCAGACAAAGGATATTTATTTAAGTATATCTGTCATCACCTACCGGGGTATATTAGAATAACATTACTTCAATTAAGACTCATTAAGGATTAGCCCCCATACAAGCTCGTCTATAGTGCGTTAAGGATTAGCCCCCATACAAGCTCGTCTATAGGGCATTAAGGATTAGCCCCACACAAGCTCATCTATAGTGACACCCTAATCTCTTTCAAGCATCCAGTAAATATGTCAACAAGATTAGTGCCAGTCCAACAGGATTAACAGGATTTAGTATTCCCCTCTGTCCAGCCATCCATTTAGCATAGGACACAACCAATCGTGTATCAACCAATCACATTCCTTTCTATTGTTCAAACTTTCATTAAATACATACTGTAGCCAAGTTCTAGCAGAGAAGGGGTTTGACTCTCTTACCAAGCAGACCTCTCTCCCACAGCCCAGAGTGTGTACCGACTCTCTGTGGCACCCTCTGTTATTATCTAAGTATAAATTGTAAATTGTTAATTGTTCTTGTAAATAAAATTGTGATTAGTCTCCTGTGGCTCTGGCTCTTTGCTGACTAATTCCCCAAGAAAACCAGCACGTCATTTGGAAGGTATTGTTCACCCAGAACAGTTCCATGATAATTTGGCGGAGAATCATCGTTTTCGGAACCACGGAGTCCAGGAACTAACTACAACCAGCTACAAGAACCCATTGGAGGACATGTCCAACCGTGATCATCTGATGGAATAACAAGCAAGCTGCATCTACCTCTGACCTCAACACTGGATTAAAGACAACCAACTCCTCCAAAGACACCAACAAAGGAAGAAAAAGTCTTCAAATATTGTAAGTACTACATTGTTGATTACTTGTCTTCCTTTAATTTAGTATGGTACATACTAATAGGTGTCATGGCAAATATGGAGTCTGGTATGGAAAGTAACTTCGAAAGTGAAATTCCAACAGTGTCTTTAGTTACGCCCCTTGCCAAAAGTGTAATTCAGGCAAAATTTGGCACAAAAACAACAAATTGTTTAGTAGATACAGGGGCATCCATTTCTTGTATTTCGTCTGCTTTTCTGAGCACAGCTTTTGAAAACCTTACTCTTGGAAACTCACCCTTTCCACAGGTTAAAGGTGTTGGCGGCGAATTGCATAAAGTGTTAGGTTCAGTTGTGTTAGATTTTGTCATTGAGGATCAGGAATTTTCTCAAAGATTCTATGTTCTGCCTACACTACCAGAAGCAGTGATACTAGGTGAGAACTTCCTTGATGGCAATGATGCAGTCTTAGATTATAGCTGTCATTCCTTGATACTTAACAACAGCACCTCAGATAGGCAATATATCAATTTCATAGCCAATTCAGTGCAAGAGATTAGTGGATTAGCAAAAACAATAGATCAGATTTACATCCCCCCTCAGAGTGAAATTCATTTCAAGGTTAGACTATCAGAGGTCAAAGAGGATTCCCTCATCCTGATTGAACCCATTGCTTCCCTCACTGCTCATTCTGAAGTAGCACAAGAATTAGGATTTGATTTGACCAATACACAACTGACTCCAGACCAACGACACAGACTACTTAGATTCTTGGGACAAAATAGAGACATGTTTTCAACGAGTCTTGCAGATTTAGGAAAGACTGACATGCACCAGCATATCATTGACACTGGCGACCACCCACCCGTTAAGTGTAGACCATATCGCCAATCCCCTCATCTCCAAAAAGTCACTGAAGAGCTTATAGATGATTTCCTGAAGTATGATTTGATCGAGGAGTCTACTTCTATGTATTCAGCTCCCATTATCCTAGTCAAGAAACGTGATAGCTCATTTAGATCTGTTTGTGACTACAGAAAGTTGAATTCTGTCACTTTACCAATGTCATGGCCTCTTCCAGTTTTTGATGATGTTGTTGATAACATAGCCAATGCACAAGCTAAGATCTTCTCAACTTTAGACCTTGCTAATGGCTTCTTCCAAGTGCCATTACATGAAGATTCAAAGCATAAAACTGCTTTCGTCACCCATCAAGGCCTTTATCAATTCAAACGTTTGCCCCAAGGTTTGACAAATTCCCCACTTTGTTTTCAACAGCTCATGAGCAAAGTGCTAAGAAAATTGCTTTTTAAGGTTGCGCTGATCTACATTGATGATTTGATAATTTACAGCAAAAACTTTGAAGAGCATCTCCAACATCTGGAGCAAGTATTTTACTATCTGAAACAGGCAAAATTGACACTAAAGCCATCCAAATGCAATTTTGCAACGGACAAAGTTTCTTTTCTGGGTCATGTTTTATCATGTGGAGGTGTTCAAGTTGATGACAAAAAGATTGAAGCAATTAGAACCTTTCCAGTGCCCAAATCACAAAAGCAGATCCGCTCCTTCTTAGGTCTCACGAACTTCTACAGGAAGTATGTGAAAAATTACGCTCACATAGCGCTTCCACTGAATGCCTTGCTAAAGAAGCATTCAGAGGCAGAAGTAGGAAAGAAACCAAAGTTCCAATGGTCACTTGAGTGTGATCAGGCATTCAACACCCTCAAACATGCTATGAGTAATACACCTGTTCTGGCGTATCCAAATTTTGACAAAGAATTTCTTCTTGCAACTGATGCCAGTGATATGAGCATAGGTTTTGTTTTGAGTCAAAAAGACGAGAAAAATAATGAACATCCAATAGCTTTTGGTGGTAGAGCTCTTCATGGCAGCGAAAAGAACTGGAGCATTACAGAAAAGGAAGGCTTAGCTCTAGTTGAAGCCATTAGATCCTTTCGTCCATACCTTGCAAATTCCAAATTCACAGTCTACACTGATCATATAGCATTGAAATGGCTGAAATCCATCAAGGATGCCACAGGTAGGTTAGGGCGATGGTCTTTGGAACTTTCTACCTACACTTTTGACATTGTTCATCGCAGCGGCAAAGCCAATGGGAATGCCGATGCTCTCTCACGTAGGGAATATGAGGAAAATATTAACTGTAATGATCAGACAGAAGAAGATGCTGAGAAAAAAGTCTTCTCAGTAACTTCAACTCAGCAAAGCAAATCAACTAGCAATACCACAATCTTGCCAAACACCCATTCATCCACACGGGTCACACAGACAACTCAGACTGAGGATATTTGCACACCTATTGTCAATCACTTAGAATCAGACACACTGATAACACATTGGTCAGTCACCTTTGAATATGAAGAGGATTATCAGTCAGTACCAGTTAATGTTGTCGCAGCATTACATGCTACAAATGCTGATGTTACCCAAGACACATTGGTTGAAGTAAGTATAAAAGAACATCCAAATTTACGTCACCTACAAAGGATTTGTCCAGATTTCATCCAAATCTTTGACTACAAAGAGGATGATGTCCTTCCACAAAATGAAAAGGATCGTCAAAAGATTCTTATTGAAGCCACTACTTTTGAAATTGATGAAGGCATCCTATACAGATTTGTTCCACAAAGACAGAAAGGCCATGCAGACAAGTTCATTAAACAGCTGGCAGTCCCAAGAACCCTCAGAAATCAAGTCCTGCAATCCTATCATGACTCAGAGTTTGGCGGTTGCCACCATGGGAAAGAAAGGATGCACAACACCATGAGACCTAAGTACTGCTGGCCCAAAATGTACAGCGATATTGCCACTTATGTCCAGACATGTGAGGTATGTCAACAGACCAAGAGGCACTACCATGGCAAGAAGGCACCACTTCGTCCACTACCTGTAGAAGAGGTCTTCACCCGATGGCACGTTGACATTCTCGGTCCCCTGCCAACAACACCAGATAAGTACAAGTACATTTTGGTCATCACAGATGCATCATCTAGATGGTGTGAAGCTTTTCCACTTCGGACCCAAGAAGCCAAAGAAGTAGCAGATGTTCTCGTCAGAGAAATATTTTGTCGGTATGGCGCACCACGGACCTTAATTTCAGACAGAGGTCAGAACTTCATGTCCAAACTTATCAAAGCAATTTGTGAACTTTTGGCAATTAAATTTACCCATACCAGCCCATACCATCCTCAAACAAACAGCTGTGTAGAAAGGCTCAATTCCTATATCAATCAGTCACTAAGAGCCTATTGTAACAAGTCTCAAAATGATTGGCCCCGTTTCATTCCTGGCATCATGATGGCCTATCGGATGGCTCCAAATTCATCAACTCAAAAATCCCCATATGTTATGCTTTTCGGCCGAGAAATGAGAGCTCCACAAGATGTAGCATTAATTCCAAAAGAAAATTTAGGCCACAATAACAAAAGTTATCTTTCAAATTTGCTTGAGGAGCTTGAAATCACTAGAACAATCGCAGCTGAAAACACTGCTCGGGCTAAGGAGGTGTATTCAGAACAATATAATAGAAAGGCTAAAGAATCAGAATTCGCCCCAGGTCAAAGAGTTTGGCTTTACTGTCAAAAAGTTGAAAAAGGCATTTCCAACAAATTAACCAAAAAGTGGTATGGTAGCTATTATATCGTCCATACAGGTCCAAATTATACCTACAAACTACGCCGAAGTTCTGACGACAAAATACACAAACCACTGGTCCATGCCAACCGTCTGAAGCCATATTTTGATCCTGCTGATCGTCCACAGTATCCTCCAGAACCATACCTCAATGACACCAGTAACATAGATTCAGGAGTCATGGATGACAATGAGGAACCAGTCAGTGATTCACAGCCTGACAGCAACAATTCCCCATCAACAAGTTCAACTTACCAGGCTACTGATCAATCACCTCCACAACAGAAAGGTAAGAAGGTCAATTCCAAAACAAAGGCAGGTACTTCCAGCAACAAGAGTCCGAAGCAAAAGACCCCAACAAAGAAGAAAAACCCTGCTTCAAGTACAACAGAAAAACCTACCAGTCCCACGGCAACAATGAAGGAAAATCATGCCACACCAGGTCCTAGTGCTCCAACCAAGGTAAATGAAAAGGTAAACAAAGGGAAAAGAGGAGTGAATAGTAAGCATCACCAGCCCAAATCCAGAAAACAACCCGACGACAGCCACGTACAACCTCCAAGTCCAACATCAGGTAATCAAACCAAGGATATCCCTCAGGTCTTCAATCCAGAGGACATCCACTCAATTGTTAGTTCCAAGAGAGCAAATGGCAAAATGTACTACAGAGTAAAATGGAAGGATCCAGAAAGAGGAAACACATGGGAGTATGGCAGCCATACCAGGATCTACTCCCCATATATACCGATTGCTGCCAATTGAACATATTCTTGATCAAAATACAAAATCTCCTGAATAAACGGTGCAAATCACGATACAGCTTATAGCTGTACCTTGTTATGTTTTCTTGTGTCCAGTCCTTTCACTATGGGTTGCCAGTTGAGAACAAATGGCATCAGCCTGATCATCTGAGTTATTTGTATGACAGCAAATTTTGAGCATTGACCTGATCAACCAATCTCAAAAGCGAAGTGAAATGACACAAAGCAAACCATACTGCGAATTGAAACCCAAACCGCACCGAAGTGAAGCAAACCGTACTGCGAATCGAAACCCAAACCGCACCGAAGCGAAGCAAACCATACTGCGAATCGAACCCAAACCGTACCGAAGCGAAGCAAACCGTACCGAAGCAAAATAAACCAAACCCTATCACATTGAACCGAACGAAAATCAAAGCGAAACAAACCAAATTGAAATAAAGCAAACTTAACAACCGAAATGAACCAAAAACAAAGAAAAGGCAAACCAAATAGTTACGAAAACTAACAAAGAATTCTAAAAAGGATATACACCTTTCTAACACCTTTTGTATACCGTATTAGTGTAATAAATCGATGCACTTGTTATATGCACATGCACATATATGTATATATAATTCGTCTAATGATTGTATCCAAAAAAATAGAAGGATATTACTATTTTTCTCATGATATACTTTTGTAATTTGCCGCCAATACATTCTTCCTGGCCATGACACCGTTTAGTAATAATTATGTACTGATCTTTTACATCATAATTATCATATTTGTTTTATTTTCTAGTTATTACAGACAAACTGAGGAAGTATTTATATATGACATATTATTTGAACATGCTAACTCTCTTTTCTTTGTTTCCATGTAACACCTCCATGGACACAGCTTACTATCTTACAACCCCAATCCAGGATGTGGAACTCAAGGCCTCCTACATCACCCATAAAACCACCAGTACAGAGTGCCAAGACAAGCCAGCTCCACATCCAGATTCCCTGATGACAGCATTTTTATATTATGTTTTCCTTATATCAAAGAGACTCTATAATAATTATTATTCACTACTACCAGTTTAACTTTATACATTGTCCATCTAAGCCTTCATTATTTTTATTTTTACACATTTGGGGTCCAAACTTTTTCAGACGGAGGGGAAGTTATCATGGTTAACATTTATACTAAGTTATCTTATAATAATTAGATCTACATCAAGTGCTTTTATGAGTTATCATGGTGTAATATTTATACACCATTTCATATAATTATAGTTTAGCAAGTAATAATTATCATCAGGTAAAATGCATATATAAAATATCAGTAGTTTCAGTTATAGCTTTTTAGATGGTTGCTAGCCTAAGGTATCAAGATCCCATCTCCCAGACAAAGGATATTTATCTAAGTATATCTGTCATCACCTACCGGGGTATATTAGAATAACATTACTTCAATTAAGACTCATTAAGGATTAGCCCCCATACAAGCTCGTCTATAGTGCGTTAAGGATTAGCCCCCATACAAGCTCGTCTATAGGGCATTAAGGATTAGCCCCACACAAGCTCATCTATAGTGACACCCTAATCTCTTTCAAGCATCCAGTAAATATGTCAACAAGATTAGTGCCAGTCCAACAGGATTAACAGGATTTAGTATTCCCCTCTGTCCAGCCATCCATTTAGCATAGGACACAACCAATCGTGTATCAACCAATCACATTCCTTTCTATTGTTCAAACTTTCATTAAATACATACTGTAGCCAAGTTCTAGCAGAGAAGGGGTTTGACTCTCTTACCAAGCAGACCTCTCTCCCACAGCCCAGAGTGTGTACCGACTCTCTGTGGCACCCTCTGTTATTATCTAAGTATAAATTGTAAATTGTTAATTGTTCTTGTAAATAAAATTGTGATTAGTCTCCTGTGGCTCTGGCTCTTTGCTGACTAATTCCCCAAGAAAACCAGCACGTCATTTGGAAGGTATTGTTCACCCAGAACAGTTCCATGATACTAGGAAGAGAGATTACATCAATGAGAGGAATAGGTTGGGGAGGATACGTATTTAGATATATGAAAACAACCAATTAGACAAATGAATCATTTTGCATATACCATTCAACCACAATGGTTTTTGTCAGAGAGTTGAAGGCTATGGCAAAGCAACGTGGTCTACGTGGATATTCTCGAATGAGAAAAGCTGAATTGATTACCTTACTCGGTTTGGAACCACCCCAGACTGTTAGAGAACTCAGAGTTCGAGCGAGAAACAGTGGGCTGAGAGGTTATTCTCGAATGAGAAGAGCTGAATTGATCGCTTTACTAGATAATAATCAACAAGACGAGGATGATGATAATCAACAACAACAAGAATTAATATTTGTACCCACATCCGCCGGCGTTGGTAAATATCTAAGAGGTTGGAAGATGGATATTAATTCCAACATGGATGTTAACGATATTAAGCCCATCATATCGAGTAAAATTAACGAGGAGTTAGATGATTTACAAAGTATAAAATACCAGCTGACGATTAAAATGACATTGAGTAAAAGTAACGCAGACGATAGTACCGAATATACCGAACCATATTTCCGTAGCAATCAAGAAGGTATAACCGAATCCGATACTATAAACGCATCATTAGATACATCAATTCAGAGGATACAGGAAACTTTAGAACGCTGGACTAATAGAGGTTCGGGTTGGGGTGTGGATAGAATCGATAGTTTATATATAGATATAGCGAATTATATGCCCTTCAAAGGTGGATCTTATATAGATTTACCCCCGTATTATAAGAAGAAAAAAGCCATAATTAACGTAAAAAATAAATCCGATGATTGTTTAAGAATGATGATAAGATCTGCATTGTTCCCCGTAGACAAGCATCCGGATAGACCTTCTAGCTATCCCCAAAACGATGGACTCAACTTCGATGGTATAGACGAACCTACACCAATATCACAAATTGATAAGGTGGAAAAGCAAAATAATTTAGCTATAAATGTTTTCGGACATTCTAAAGGAATTGTTGTACACAGAATAAGCTCCGCTCCGGAACATATTCCCAGAATCAATTCATTTCTGATCGAAAAAGATGGAAAATATCATTATACATGGATAAAGAGTTTAAACAGGGTGCTATACGATCAAACAAAACATAAGGAAAAGAAATATTTCTGCGAAAGATGCCTGCATGGGTACAGCAGACAAGATCTATTAGAAGCGCACAAAGAAGACTGTAGAGGTGTTGGACAGACCGCTATCAGGATCGATATGCCTAAAGAGGGAAAAAATATATTAAAATTTGAACATTATTGTAATCAAATGCCAGTACCATACGTAATTTATGCCGACTTCGAAGCGCTTATCAAGCCCATAGAAAATACCGAACGCAATAATCAAGAGAGTAGTTTTACGTACAAAACTCAAGAACATATTCCTTGTGGGTTTGGATATATAGTTGTAAGGTATGATGGGAAAACAAACACTCCCGTGATTTACAGAGGTCCCGATGCAGCGGGAAAGTTCCTAGAATATCTACAAAATGAAGAGAGAATAATCAGGGAAGAATTATCGTGTAAGAAACCCATGCGTTTGACGATAGATGATTGGAGGGCCCACAAGAAGTCAACGAGTTGTCACGTTTGTAATAAACCTCTGGATGGGGATTCCGTAAGAGATCATTGTCACGTCACGGGTAATTATCGGGGAGCCGCTCATAACGAGTGTAACTTGAAACTAAAAATGAATGCTCAAACAATACCCATCCCCGTTGTGTTTCATAACCTTAGGGGATACGATTCACATCTCATTATGCAAGCTATCTCAAAGACCGACGGCGGTTTAACGTGCATTCCTAACAATATGGAAAAATACATATCGTTCTCATTGACTAAACCTATACATTATAGGGACAAGGATGGGAAATCTAGAATAAAGCAAAGTAATGGGCTCAGATTCATAGACTCCGTACAGTTTCTGTTATCTTCCCTGGACAATTTAGCTAAAGCAAACAATCCCGATGACTTCGCCATAACAAATCAATATACCGATAAGATAACTCGTCATTTGTTGCTGAGAAAAGGTGTATATCCATACGAATATATGGATGATTGGTCTAGATTCGAAGAAACTGAATTACCACCCCTCGAATCATTCTATAGTAACTTAACAGAATCTAGAATAACTGATGCCGATTATGAACACGCTCTGACGGTCTGGGATAAATTAGGTTGTAAGAATTTAGGTGATTATCACGATCTGTACTTAAAAACCGATGTACTGTTACTCGCCGATATATTCGAGATATTTAGAAAGACGTGTTTAAAACAATACGGCTTGGACCCGGCATGGTACTATTCCAGTCCCGGACTATCGTGGGATGCATTGTTGAAGAAGACCGGTGTAGAACTAAAACTACTCACAGATTACGATATGCACTTGTTTATTGAGAAAGGATTAAGAGGGGGTATATCGATGGCAGCGAAAAGGTATTCTAAGGCTAATAATAAATTAGTGGAAAGATACGATCCGAGTAAACCCGACACGCACATATTATATCTCGACGCTAACAATTTGTACGGATGGGCTATGAGTCAACCTTTACCCACGGGTGGTTTTGAATGGGTCGATGATATCAATAATAATGATGAGAATAAAGGGTACATACTAGAAGTTGACCTAGAATATCCGAGTTCCTTACATAAAGACCATAACAGTTATCCGCTAGCTCCCGAAAGATTAATGGTTAATAAAGACTGGATGTCGGAATATCAACGGTCCTTGATGGGTAATAGTAGGTTAGCTAACGTAGAAAAACTCGTACCAAATTTGATGGATAAGACAAAATATATAGTTCACTACAGAAATCTCCAGTTGTATCTATCGTTAGGTATGAAACTAAAGAAAATACACAGAGTTCTAAAGTTCGATCAAAGCCCTTGGATGGAGCCCTATATAAGGTTGAACACAGATTAAAGAAAGATAGCTACCAGCGATTTCGAAAAGAATCTGTATAAGCTCATGAATAACTCGGTATTTGGTAAAACTATGGAGAATCTAAGGAAGCGTGTTGATGTTAAATTAGTCAGATCTAATGAGGAAGAAAGACTCAGGAAACTTATAGCCAGTCCTGCTTTTAACAGAAGCAAGATATTCGATAACGACTTAGCCGCGTTGCATATGCAAAAGAGTAATATAAAATTCAACAGACCGGTGTACGTAGGTATGAGTATTCTCGACTTGTCAAAACACTTAATGTATGACTTTTATTACAACGAACTTAAGCAGCAATACCGCGATAGATGCGAGGTGTTATATACTGACACAGATTCTTTGTTGATGGAAATACAAACCGAGGATGTGTATAAAGATATGGCAGAAAAAATAGATATGTATGACACGAGCGATTACCCTAAAGATAATCCACTGCACAGCGTTGTAAATAAAAAGGTGTTATGTAAGATGAAGGATGAATGTGCTGGGACTCCTATAGCGGAGTATGTAGGATTAAGACCTAAGATGTATTTTATAAAAAAGTCCGATAATGGAGAGATAAGAAAAGCCAAGGGTGTTAAGAAGTATGTTGTAAAAAAGCATATCAAACAGTATAAAGAATCATTATTCAATGGTAGAACGTTCAAACACGAGATGAACTCTTTAAGAAGTTATGATCATAGGATATATGGATTAAGAATGAACAAGACATCATTATCCCCCTTAGATACAAAGAGATGGATTGATAATGATGGTGTAACTACCTATGCTTATGGTTATGGTGGTAATACCGTACCGTCGGGAACTATGAACAACTCTTCTCGTACAAATGCCCTACCCGGTCCATCTTGAAGATAATAAAGAATAGGCTCTCCTTCTTTCGTAACCAATCGACTAATGTTATACGTCTTAAGGGACCATATGGGATCGGTTGCGCGACGTAGGCCTCCTTCGAGTTCACCGGGCTGGTATAAATATCTTACCCTTACTCTATCCGGAAGTTTTTGTTCTTTGCCTCTCCTCGGTGCTGAAGATTCGGAAGTCACGGATTTCATTTTAATCGCATCGGATGGTTTCTTCCCTATTAATCTTGTCACTTCATTATTCAGCGCTGATACAACGGCTGATAATCGTGTCACCCATTCGGTTGATCTCAATCGCTCGGATTTCATTTCGATCCCATACTGATAGCCAAACAAACGTTCCGCTAATGTCCTGTTAAATCTTTCGACGATAGCTTGACTGCGGTGGGCCTCTCTTTCACCACGGACGATTTTGACATCGTGCTTTGTTAACAGTTTAGTTACCGATCCCATAAACTCTCGACCGGGATCTACTTGAAATAGCTTAGGCCATTTTAGCGGTCCGCGCTTATATATGCGGCTCAGTGCATTAGCTACTTCTGTTGAATCTTTCGAGGTTAATGGCTCAGCCTCTTTGTATCGACTAGCCACATCCACTACTGTTAAAGTGTATTTATACGTTTTGCGTTTTACCTTATCGTGGGGAAGAAACAAGAGGTCAGCCTGATGAACTTCATTCGTCGTAGAAATATCAAACTTCTTCCTCGGTATATAACGCGGTGCCGGTAAATATATTTGCCACAACGCTTGTTTCTTTAACCAATCCTTGGCCACATCTTTAGATACCTTAGCCGCGGTGGCTAATTTTTTTATTGCTCCTACACCTTTCCAATATCCTCGTGGGCTATAGTAAATTTTATTCATTATTAATTAATATTGATGTTTCGTTTAATACAACTCATGACTATCGTTGAATCGCATCATCATTTTGGCATAAAAAATTCCCTCTGTAGTAGCAGTATAGGTATATGAATCCGGCTCCAGTGGAAGTGAGCCAGAACCATCATTACTTATAAAAATTTATATCATAGACTCCAGGTGGTGGTCAATTTAGCTGAATCTCATGACTATCGTTGAATCGCATAGTCATTTTGGCATAAAAAATGCTACCTGTAGTAGCAGTATAGGTATATGAATCCGGCTCCAGTGGAAGTGAGCCATAACCCCCATTACCTATACTACTCATATAGTTTACTAAAGGAGTACCTGTTAGATACTGTTTACATTACAATGAGAGTATATCAAACTTATGAGGAAAAGCTCATAATATAAAGGATATGTAACGGGGACGAGAATTATTTAGTTATTACTCATTCTTTGCACATTATCTAAATTCAACGTTGTAAAAAGACGTATTTGGCATGAGAGTGTGGTATGAAACGGAAAATCTAGCTTCAAACTCAGTTCAGTGTAGGGGAGCCGGCAAAACGATCATGTCATGTTGGCTGTGTGATTTCATTCAAGTCGGCAGAACGTTTATCTCTAATGAAATTGGTTGTAATTACCGTCAAGCTACACCATTTGTTCAATTTAGGAGCACAAGAGTCACGACACGAGTTTGCATTTGTTGACATGAGGTCGACATTTCTAACAACTGGCCACTTTGTCCAAGAAGCGCTACTCACATTTACAACATTAAGTTCAAGTTCAAGATAATATTACCATCATGCTTGCACTAACAGCAAAGTGAGTGTCCGTATACTCTATTGACACACGTTTGCAGTTTCTATAGGCTACTGGAAAAACTCGTGGACTTGACCATCTTCCCAAGGCAAGGGAGTTAAAAAGGCAAGGGTAGTTAACTGACTGTACAACTCCAGTTTTCACCCTTACCGAACGAGGCTGTTATTTCTGGGCTCGATTGAAGCGCCATGCTATTATGAGTTATGTCCCTCCTATTGACCAATCAGATACTACCTCTCATATCATTTGCATTTGCCTCAAACAAACTGGCGGCATCTATTCAACATGATCTGATTGATAATCAAAATCTATATTGTGATAAAACGGCACTGACTTCGCGAAGTGCATCATATCACGTGAGCCTCTTTATTCAAAACACGAGGAAAAGATTTGTGAAAATTGTTTAATAAAGGTGTATTGTTAATAAACGTGATATCTTCACGGGTGAGTAATAAAGTATTTATCAACGTTGTCTATGTTCACAAATTAAATCCTTTATTTCCATTCATCACAATTACAAGAAATACATTTGTGTATCAAGTCTCATCAAAAGTATCCTCAGTGAAACGCTGGGGTATCTAAATGGCTGGTCAAATGTTTGACATCCTCATCTGTATCGACACAATATTCCTTAGTTTCACAGAATAAACAAAGCAATACATGAATCCTTGAAATACAAAGTAAAAACATTTATAATAACCACATAATTATATATGCGTAGTACACATCCTACGATAAGGTTCAAGCAAAAAGGCCTGGGAGCCGTATTGTTATAAGCATTGTTGCTTGTTTACCGATCTCCATTTCATTTTACATGTATGTGATGAAATAAAAAAGATTAAAGGCCTGGGCTCACAGCACAAAATGACTATATTAACTCCAATACCACAATTTTTACTTCGTGAAGTGGGCCGTGCTTATTTAAAGTTTTGCTGTGTTTTGTCTGATGAAAATAATGCTGATACTGGGGACAAAATATATATTAGAAAATAAAAATGCTGCCAATGCCTTCTATTATTGCCACATGTCAAATCTCATCAAATTTTCTGTACTGTAGATTCAGACTTATTCGGAAATAGTATCTGTAACTCAACAGAGTAAGCTGAGTGCCTTAAGGACCCAGCACATTTCAAAATCTGTAGGCCCCGTGGAAAATGTGTAGGCCCAGACATTTTTGTTGAAACAGGGAGACATACTCTTGCAATATAAAATACAAAACACAGCTAGTCAACCATAAGCTTTACTGCTATCACACGGAGTTCCCAGAGAGAAGAAGAAGCCGACATTTATCAAGGAAATTATCAGCTTGTCATCTTTGCTACTACATGCCATATTACATTTGAGAGATATAATCCTAAAGTTATGTTTCAGTGATACATTTATAACTTAATCAAGTTCGTTTTTAATAAGAAATATTAGCCAACACATCATAGGTCCAGATTAGGCACCAAGGAAGAGAAAATTATGGCGATTTTCAGCATAATAGAGCTATCCACTAATGTATTTCTTTTTATATTTTCATTGTTAACGTAATCGAAAAATGATGATAAAAAATGTTTTAAGTACGATCTATCACCCCATATGTCCCGATAATAGTGGCTTTCCACTCAGTGACCGGGAATTAGGGGAGGTTGGGACAAGTGATTTCCGCATTGCAAGTGATTTCCGCATTGCATTTAAATAATATCCCCAGGTGGCACCTGTCTAAAAGACCGATTACAGATGGCGCCCATCTCCAGAAGTCGCAATATGAGATACGGGACTATCACGCGGTTTGAAGGTAATAGGCATAAATTTGATGTATTTAATGTAAGGAGCACTATTTTTGGTAAACATAAAACTTTTTCTGATTTCCAGGGAAACTAATTTTGCCGTGCTATATATAAGCAAGTATCTGCTACGTAATACAGTGACTGTTCTGACTGTATGGTCTTGTTTCAAAGAGCGCTATCATTAGGGCATAATGGGCCTCAGCGGTCTACTTTACCCCTGGCTAAGATGTTATCTTAGATTTCAGAATGTTAGTAGATGGACTGCACAATACAAACTCAATAGTAGAGTTAAATATTCTCCACAAGTCTGTAACAAAACAGTTTTATTCAGAACTAAATGATGACATCCAAACAAAGCAAAAGAAGTGCTACTTGATGTGATTCGTGCACATGAGTGTGGAGAGTTTGATGAGCTCGTCAGTTTTGCAATGTGCTAAATTATTCCTGAAAGTGCTAAAACCACTGACCCAATGTCCATATATACACATCAATCCACAGTATTACATGCTCGAAAACATAGTGGAAGACTTATCTTCACTATGGTGAGAAATTACAAAAGAAAAAAAGATCAAGGGGCCTATGGAAAGGAGACGCTTGAACGTGCATTTGAGGCTGTTAGATCTGAAAGTTCACTTCGTAAAATAGCCCATGGCTTTGGACTCGCACGATCAAAAATGTTGAATGAGGACTTTGAGTCTGAATTGGTCAGACATATATTGGACATGCAGCAGGTTTCTATGGAATGTCGTATCGAGATATTAGATAGCTCGCTTTCACACTGGCAGAACAAAATCATTTACAGAGTGCAGGTACAGACTGGCTAGTCACCTTCATGAAGAGGCATCCAGAGGATATATGGAATGTCGACGAGTCGGGCATAAACAATGTCCATAAGCCAGGAAAATGTAGAGAAAATCATTAGCTGGGAAAGAGGGAAAACAGTTATCATTGTATGCAGCATGAATGCGATTGGCAACTATGTCCCTCCACTGATTATTTTCCCCAAGGAAAAGAATGGCCATAGGTCACATGAAAGGTACACCAGCAGGGTCCTTGGGTTTTACGATCAACCAGGTTATATTCATTGCGTGGCTGAAGCACTTCGTAAAATTTGTCAAACAGCCTGTGAAGAAAAGGTGCCTTCTTTTGCTTGATGGACACAGCAGCCACAAGACACTATAAGCTATAACATATGCAAGTGAAATGGGCATCACTATGCCCACACAGCCCATAAACTCCAACCATTAGACCGAACCTTCTTAGAGCCACTGAAGACAAACTACAATCAATCATCAGTCAAATGGATCTTCTTGGAAATGGAACATTTCATGGATGGTTATCAGCTAACGTCAACCATGGCAAAAACGGTTAATGGTTTCAAGTGCAAGGGCATATGGCTTTATGACCCTGAAGTATTTGCTGATGAAGATTTTGAAACACATATTGCAGATTCTTCTACGAGCTCCAATCATGATGTGGCTCCTTCCACTTCCAGACATGCAACCTTTACTGCTGCAAGACCAATAGAGCCAGCTCATTCATCAATGCACTGCTGCAGGTGAATCAGAACCACCTCAACTCTCCACCGGCTCCGGCAAACACTCTACCAGTTCCAGTCATTCCACCTCCACTACCTCAGTCTCTTTATCTGAATCTACAGATGTTGAATCTCGTGTGCATGTTGGATCACCAGCACCACAATTTCCAGGCATCAAGGAACAGATAAGACTTTTATCCCCAGTTCCATGCCGCAAAGTTGCCATGGGAAAGTGCAAGCAAAAAGGTGACAAGGCTACTGTTGTTACAGCATCACCGTTCAAGAAGTAGCTTCAGGAGAAGGGAAAACAATCAACTGGAGGAAGTGGAAAAAACAACATCAGCAGTTCAAAAGAAAGAATTCAACTCCAAAGTCTGATTCTGTCTCGTATGAATGTTTGTATTGTGGAAAGAATTATGTACGTCCTCCAAATGAATACTGGTTGGAGTGCATAATGTGCAAAAACTGGTACCATGCAGAATACGGCGACGAGAGAAACATTTGTGATTTGTAAAGAATTAGAATTCAATTGTTGCAAGCTGATAACTTAGTTCCACTTTGATATTTCACTATCGTGGTACTAACTAAGTACATAATTAGTTCAGTGTTCTATTTCACAATGATGAGTGAGTTGGGTTTAACGCCGCTTTTAACAGTATTCCAGTTACATCATGGTGCGTCAGCTTAATGTTGGGGGAAAGCCTAAAGTGATGCAAGTCTTAGACATTTATCACTTCGGTGAAACCCACGGGTATGGTGCAGACAAACCTAGAAACATAATTGGGGTCACAATGATGATGTCAACTGAGCATTTGTTCACATACTCTTTGCTTAACAGCTAAATAGTGTTGACTGATTCGAAGTCGTGGGACCAGCTGAGGAGTATTTTCTCCTAAAATTGTTATTTGTCTTACTACCATGGTGCCAACTAAATAGGTTGCTTAGAATGCGTTATTTGTTTCACAATCTTTTTTCAATTGAGTGAAATTCAATGTTTTTTTTATTATCAACCGTGGTACCAAACAAGTATAGTAATTTGCTCAAACTTTGTGGTACCAACTGGACAGTCTGGACAGTGTGTCCTTTGCTTCGAAATTGCGGTACTGTCCCAATGAGTTGTGTGTTCACAATGTTTTATCACCTCACAACTTTGATATCAGTTGAGTTCGTTGTGTGTTTCATTTTCATGGCGCAAGCAGCGTGTGCTATCAATATCATTTACGTGCCAAAAAGACGATTTTGTCAGGGTTTTTTTTAATTGTCCCTTAAAGTTCATATTTGGATTAAAAGCTTTTGTCAATGCGTTATATTGTCTTCATTTTGTATGAGGTATGAAAATCGTGGAGCCAAGGGGAAAATCGGGTCCACTCGATTCATTTTGCCCCAAAGGTCGGGGTAAAAAATGTGTAAACAATAATTAGCAAAATTTCCAATTTAGCTTTGTTCTTTCAAACAGTGATTAGTGACAATGAGAGGTACATTCCACTCGCCTTTAATGATGCATTGGATAAGTATGACAGTATTCTACATCAAATGAAAAATGTGATAGATTGTTAAGGTGCCTGCTCTACGACCACCCACCCTACCTCCGTTTTTCGAAGCTTTGTATAAATAATACGTGCGTAGATTTGTTTGATGTTTGGTATTATTAGAAGGCTCCGAACATCAATAATATTTCAGTAACCTCACCAGGAGTATATTGTATAGAATTTGGTTTCTAGTGACCCTTTTGTCGTAGTCTAATATAACGAACATTGTTGGTCAAAATAAAGCACATGACCTGAGGTAGCCTATCAAATTACAGCAATTGATACCGTTATCGTGAATGATATATTCAGATTTAGAAAGTCTTTGGTGCAATCATGTTATTTTAAATGTTTAAAGCTGGAACTCGTGACATATGTTTAACATATGGAACCTTGTGGACATATCATGCGAGGTTACGACCTGTGACAAAGATTTCTCATGCATATATTTTGGCATTAAACATCGTGTCCGAGCCTAAAAATCGAGGCGACAAATGCCTAGATGTCATTTAACTTACATTACACGATCGCACGAAAAGATGGAAAACGTAACTTCGATACAAGTTTGATAATTTTTAGAAATGTGTTTGTTGATTTTATTTATTACTTCATTTAATTAATATACGATTTAATGTTCGATATGGACCCGTTGTCCCAGATTATATTTGTTTCACTAACATTGCTGGAAATAGTTCATAATGTTAAAATATGATAATCTGAAATGATATACGTATTTTCTGACTTTGTGAAAAGTGACACATTTATAACTGAACGATATGACAGGTAGGTTCATGAAACTAAATACTATTTTGTCGTGGCTACAGAGTGACCGTGACACCAGCCTACGACTTTGAAAGAGTTAACCAGCGGAGTTCTTTGGAGGTGGACCCTGTTTCACCAAGCAATCTCAGTCTCGTGATTCCATAACCAATCTCAGTGTCGTGATTCAATTACCATGTTTGCAGCTTAAAATAAACTGCAGGCCATAAGGGCCTGCTAAAATTAAAACTATCAGTCCCAGGACAAATTCGTCTACCTCGGGCCTACGGGCCGACGTCTATTTCGAACAGTGTCCGGAAACCTTGTCATCCGGATGCCATTTACATGAAATGAAATAAATGCTTGCTTACTTACATACTTAGTTTGGGTTTTATCGTGGGCCTTCCGACACATGCGCATTTTGCGCACTGGCCCTCAAGGTCATAGCTCGCTTTCACACTGGCAGAACAAAATCATTTACAGAGTGCAGGTACAGACTGGCTAGTCACCTTCATGAAGAGGCATCCAGAGGATATATGGAATGTCGACGAGTCGGGCATAAACAATGTCCATAAGCCAGGAAAATGTAGAGAAAATCATTAGCTGGGAAAGAGGGAAAACAGTTATCATTGTATGCAGCATGAATGCGATTGGCAACTATGTCCCTCCACTGATTATTTTCCCCAAGGAAAAGAATGGCCATAGGTCACATGAAAGGTACACCAGCAGGGTCCTTGGGTTTTACGATCAACCAGGTTATATTCATTGCGTGGCTGAAGCACTTCGTAAAATTTGTCAAACAGCCTGTGAAGAAAAGGTGCCTTCTTTTGCTTGATGGACACAGCAGCCACAAGACACTATAAGCTATAACATATGCAAGTGAAATGGGCATCACTATGCCCACACAGCCCATAAACTCCAACCATTAGACCGAACCTTCTTCGAGCCACTGAAGACAAACTACAATCAATCATCAGTCAAATGGATCTTCTTGGAAATGGAACATTTCATGGATGGTTATCAGCTAACGTCAACCATGGCAAAAACGGTTAATGGTTTCAAGTGCAAGGGCATATGGCTTTATGACCCTGAAGTATTTGCTGATGAAGATTTTGAAACACATATTGCAGATTCTTCTACGAGCTCCAATCATGATGTGGCTCCTTCCACTTCCAGACATGCAACCTTTACTGCTGCAAGACCAATGCTCAACTCTCCACCGGCTCCGGCAAACACTCTACCAGTTCCAGTCATTCCACCTCCACTACCTCAGTCTCTTTATCTGAATCTACAGATGTTGAATCTCGTGTGCATGTTGGATCACCAGCACCACAATTTCCAGGCATCAAGGAACAGATAAGACTTTTATCCCCAGTTCCATGCCGCAAAGTTGCCATGGGAAAGTGCAAGCAAAAAGGTGACAAGGCTACTGTTGTTACAGCATCACCGTTCAAGAAGTAGCTTCAGGAGAAGGGAAAACAATCAACTGGAGGAAGTGGAAAAAACAACATCAGCAGTTCAAAAGAAAGAATTCAACTCCAAAGTCTGATTCTGTCTCGTATGAATGTTTGTATTGTGGAAAGAATTATGTACGTCCTCCAAATGAATACTGGTTGGAGTGCATAATGTGCAAAAACTGGTACCATGCAGAATACGGCGACGAGAGAAACATTTGTGATTTGTAAAGAATTAGAATTCAATTGTTGCAAGCTGATAACTTAGTTCCACTTTGATATTTCACTATCGTGGTACTAACTAAGTACATAATTAGTTCAGTGTTCTATTTCACAATGATGAGTGAGTTGGGTTTAACGCCGCTTTTAACAGTATTCCAGTTACATCATGGTGCGTCAGCTTAATGTTGGGGGAAAGCCTAAAGTGATGCAAGTCTTAGACATTTATCACTTCGGTGAAACCCACGGGTATGGTGCAGACAAACCTAGAAACATAATTGGGGTCACAATGATGATGTCAACTGAGCATTTGTTCACATACTCTTTGCTTAACAGCTAAATAGTGTTGACTGATTCGAAGTCGTGGGACCAGCTGAGGAGTATTTTCTCCTAAAATTGTTATTTGGCCTACCACCATGGTGCCAACTAAATAGGTTGCTTAGAATGCGTTATTTGTTTCACAATCTTTTTTCAATTGAGTGAAATTCAATGTTTTTTTTATTATCAACCGTGGTACCAAACAAGTATAGTAATTTGCTCAAACTTTGTGGTACCAACTGGACAGTCTGGACAGTGTGTCCTTTGCTTCGAAATTGCGGTACTGTCCCAATGAGTTGTGTGTTCACAATGATTTATCACCTCACAACTTTGATATCAGTTGAGTTCGTTGTGTGTTTCATTTTCATGGCGCAAGCAGCGTGTGCTATCAATATCATTTACGTGCCAAAAAGACGATTTTGTCAGGGTTTTTTTTAATTGTCCCTTAAAGTTCATATTTGGATTAAAAGCTTTTGTCAATGCGTTATATTGTCTTCATTTTGTATGAGGTATGAAAATCGTGGAGCCAAGGGGAAAATCGGGTCCACTCGATTCATTTTGCCCCAAAGGTCGGGGTAAAAAATGTGTAAACAATAATTAGCAAAATTTCCAATTTAGCTTTGTTCTTTCAAACAGTGATTAGTGACAATGAGAGGTACATTC
This sequence comes from Haliotis cracherodii, assembly GCF_022045235.1. Lineage (NCBI taxonomy): Eukaryota > Metazoa > Mollusca > Gastropoda > Lepetellida > Haliotidae > Haliotis > Haliotis cracherodii. The sequence goes on from NW_027266264.1 coordinate 40,169,312, forward strand.
CACTCGCCTTTAATGATGCATTGGATAAGTATGACAGTATTCTACATCAAATGAAAAATGTGATAGATTGTTAAGGTGCCTGCTCTACGACCACCCACCCTACCTCCGTTTTCGAAGCTTTGTATAAATAATACGTGCGTAGATTTGTTTGATGTTTGGTATTATTAGAAGGCTCCGAACATCAATAATATTTCAGTAACCTCACCAGGAGTATATTGTATAGAATTTGGTTTCTAGTGACCCTTTTGTCGTAGTCTAATATAACGAACATTGTTGGTCAAAATAAAGCACATGACCTGAGGTAGCCTATAAAATTACAGCAATTGATACCGTTATCGTGAATGATATATTCAGATTTAGAAAGTCTTTGGTGCAATCATGTTATTTTAAATGTTTAAAGCTGGAACTCGTGACATATGTTTAACATATGGAACCTTGTGGACATATCATGCGAGGTTACGACCTGTGACAAAGATTTCTCATGCATATATTTTGGCATTAAACATCGTGTCCGAGCCTAAAAATCGAGGCGACAAATGCCTAGATGTCATTTAACTTACATTACACGATCGCACGAAAAGATGGAAAACGTAACTTCGATACAAGTTTGATAATTTTTAGAAATGTGTTTGTTGATTTTATTTATTACTTCATTTAATTAATATACGATTTAATGTTCGATATGGACCCGTTGTCCCAGATTATATTTGTTTCACTAACATTGCTGGAAATAGTTCATAATGTTAAAATATGATAATCTGAAATGATATACGTATTTTCTGACTTTGTGAAAAGTGACACATTTATAACTGAACGATATGACAGGTAGGTTCATGAAACTAAATACTATTTTGTCGTGGCTACAGAGTGACCGTGACACCAGCCTACGACTTTGAAAGAGTTAACCAGCGGAGTTCTTTGGAGGTGGACCCTGTTTCACCAAGCAATCTCAGTCTCGTGATTCCATAACCAATCTCAGTGTCGTGATTCAATTACCATGTTTGCAGCTTAAAATAAACTGCAGGCCATAAGGGCCTGCTAAAATTAAAACTATCAGTCCCAGGACAAATTCGTCTACCTCGGGCCTACGGGCCGACGTCTATTTCGAACAGTGTCCGGAAACCTTGTCATCCGGATGCCATTTACATGAAATGAAATAAATGCTTGCTTACTTACATACTTAGTTTGGGTTTTATCGTGGGCCTTCCGACACATGCGCATTTTGCGCACTGGCCCTCAAGGTCATTTAGTGATGTGGTCGAGAAGGGAATGTCCGAAAGGTAAGTTATAATTACTTACTTACTTATATTGGAGATTTTACGTGCGCTTTCCGACTGCAGCGTATTTCGCACACGGGCCCGGCCAGACCATTTAATGTGTTTCCGAAATAAAGGGGAAAAAGTTGTTTGGCAATCCAGTAAGGGTGTTTTAGTGGTTGCTTATATAGAATTTGGAAATTTTGAGATTTGGAAAAAATGCCAAGAGGGTTTGGGGAGCGAACTAAGGGAGCTGAGTATGGAAGTTTCTTAGTTTGATTATGTGGTTTGGTTTTGGTAGTTTATTGGGGTTTTAAATGCAGTTTATTAGTCCTGTTTTGATTCAGTATACGCCTAAGGCTTTGAATTTTTCTATTTTATTTTGTGGGAAAGGTAAGGCAACCTGAAGGGGCTTTATGGTCGCTTAGAAATAGAAACGATATAAAATTATTCTTTCGTCCAGAAATCCGGTTCTGGATCCGGACAGTGAATTTCGATTACCAACAAAATACACAATATTGTATTGCACTTGCCTGACAGCAACCACGCTTGACAATGTTTGTTTTGCAATAATGCATCACCCCGCAGCCAACATCAAAGGGGCGGTTATCACGTGATCACTGTGTTTATGAGTTTCCTGCCTGGATCGTTAGATGGGCAGTCTTTCTCATTTGACATTGTGTGTGGTTTGAGATGATGCCACCAATTACACAAGAAAGAAAAAAGGGCACCAAGCATTTGCACTGTACATTGCACCACAATCAATATGGCGAGTCAACCTGCCATGCAGAAACGAATTGCAGTAACAGTTTTGAAAAAGAAACAAGTCTGTCAGAATAAAAACACTAATCCTAACACTTGCTAGTTCCCCAACCAATTTAGTATGGCATGTTTCAAAATTCCAGATTTCCGTCAAAAGTAATTAAGCAACCATGAAGCCCCTCCAGGTTGCCTTACCTTTTGGACATACCATTCTCGACCACATCACCAAATGGCCTGGCGAGCCCGTGCGCGAAATACGCATATGTGGGAAAGCGCACGTTAAAACCCAAACTTAGTTAGTAAGCTAGCCTTATCCTTCAGTTCCCCTACCTTTTTAGTATGGCATATTTCAAAATTTCCATCAAAAGTAATTAAACGACCATAAAGCCCGTCCAGGTTGCCTTACCTTTCGGACATACCCTTCTCGACCACATCACTAAATGGCCTGGAAGCCCGTGTGCGAAATACGCAAATGTCGGAAAGTGCATGTTATACCCAAACTAAGTAAGGAAGCTAGCCTTGACTTTCAGTTAGGTGAGCTAAAGATAAGACCCTTATTTATTTTAATTTTCAAAGTATTTATTTCCCTTTCAACATTTTTTGGAAATGTGACAGGAATGGTAAAAATTAAATAGCCTTTACATGTGAATAATGTTTGTGCAAATATTTGGAGGTCTCTGAGCATGTACAGTCAGACTGAAAACAATTAGTCAGTATTATTTATGAGAGTGATTATGACAGTTGCCATTAATTAAGCCTTTAACAGGTATTTTCACACACCCCCTTCCCCCCCAATCCTGGTTATAACGGTCAATGGATCCATAAACCAAGTAAAACAACATAAACATAATACATAATGCAGCTATTTGACAAGAAGGCTTAAGGAGGATGGAGTGGATGTTGAACATCTCTGGGATCAGCTTCGGCAAAACGTTTTACAGAAGCCACATTGTGCCACATGATCCTTGGTTTCAGAACAGAATTGTCATCTTGGAGTGGATCACCATGCTGAGTATGAGGTCAAGGAGCACCAATATGGTCTTACTACTCACTAAGTGCGGCAGCAGTTTGTATGAACACAATGTTACAGAGTCGTCTTAATTTGAGCTGCTCAAATCACTGGCTTCCTATTGACAAAATCGCTTTTCATTTATAATGAATTTGGAACTGAAACACAATACATTCATTTTCAGCTAGAATCTGTTTCTTTTCAGTCCCATGTTATAAAGGTGACATTCAATAGTTGAACTGTGTATAAATCAAATAGTGATACATCAAAACAACATAATCGGATGGACTGGGAGCCACATCACAAGCCATAAGAGTAAGAGTTGTCAACATTTTACATAGAAAATGTCTGTAATTATTCAACAATGATCCATCATGGAAACCATCACATGCACTGGAAGAAATTGTTCTTAATGGATTCTCATGCTTCTGTGAACATCATCGCCGAATCCCTCTTCCCATATTATGACTGGGTGATGATGCTCCAACAGCCTGGGAAATCTCTTGCAGGAAACTGAAATGATACTGATACTGGTCAGCAACTAATGCAGCTGCAAGCTCTGTTTCTTTATCTATGTTAATAATCTACTGAAAAAGGTTTTCACAATACTAGCTTTTATTGTCTACAGATATTACATGGCTCTTGTCCTGGGTTAGAATAGGTCTTCAGCAACCCATGCTTGCTGTAAAAGGCGACTATGCTATGTTAGGTGACTAACGGGATCGGGTGGTCAGGTTCACTGACTTGGTTGATGCATGTCATTGTATCCCAGTTGCGTGGATCAATGATCATGATGTCAATCACTGGATTGTCTGGTCCAGACTCGATTGTTTACAGACCGCCATCATATAGCTGGAATATTGCTGAGTGCAGTGTTAAACAACAAACAAACGACCAAACAAACAAACATGCCTCTCATGGCTGAACATGCAAGTGGGGACGCAAGTACTGCAGTTGACCCCATGTTTAACATTAATTACATCACTACCTTTTAAATAACCATGAGAATTAGAATTCTTTTTGGTAAAAAGCCATCATCAAATTTTGAACACTTCGATGTAGGGACATACACCTTGAAGTGTGTTTGCCCAGGAACAAATGCATGGATAAACACACACTATAAAATAACAGCAAACATATATGTACTTAAACTGATCATGTCGCCACCTCAATAACCTACCATAGTCCATCAGGTGGTGTGTGTTACTACTTCATACAGAGCTGACCACCCACCATGGTACATCAGGTGGTGTGTGTTACTACTTCATACAGAGCTGACCACCCACCATGGTACATCAGGTTGTGTGTTGCTACTTCATACAGAGCTGACCACCCACCATGGTACATTAGGTGGTGTGTGTTACTACTTCGTAGAGAGCTGACCATCCACCATGGTACATCAGGTGGTGTGTGTTACTACTTCATACAGAGCTGACCACTCACCATGGTACATCAGGTCATGTGTGTAACTACTTCATACAGAGCTGACCACCCACCATGGTACATCAGGTCATGTGTGTAACTACTTCATACAGAGCTGACCACTCACCATGGTACATCAGGTGGTGTGTGTTACTACTTCATACAGAGCTGACCACTCACCATGGTACATCAGGTGGTGTGTGTTACTACTTCATACAGAGCTGACCACCCACCATGGTACATCAGGTGGTGTGTGTTACTACTTCATACAGAGCTGACCACCCACCATGGTACATCAGGTGGTGTGTGTTACTACTTCATACAGAGCTGACCACCCACCATGGTACATCAGGTGGTGTGTGTAACTACTTCATACAGAGCTGACCACCCACCATGGTACATCAGGTGGTGTGTGTAACTACTTCATACAGAGCTGACCACCCACCATGGTACATCAGGTGGTGTGTGTTACTACTTCATACAGAGCTGACCACCCACCATGGTACATTGGTGGTGTGTTACTACTTCAGAGAGAGCTGACCACCCACCTCTTAAAGTTGTGTATGGTTGTGCCACCAAGCACTACTCGAACTCCTGGTGTTGACCTGTTGATGTTGTGGATTGCCAAGGCCTCTTCATATGTACAGCCACCAATCACAAATATGACAATATCTTGTGGTCTGTGCAAATGCAAAACAAATTACAAACACATAAGTGTTAAAGGGCAAGTAAAGACAACATGGCAGATTTTAATACTTTATTTACTTAAGCGGAAATAGTGAAAAACAGGAGATAAAACTTAAAAATCTGCCACACAGGGAATTCCCGTTACTGGGGGTAAAACTGGTGTTTGACATGCTGCACAATTTCAACGATCGGGCCGACACAAAGTCTGCTTACTTCTGCCTTGGGTTTCTAAATTGTATCATGTCAACTTATGCCTTATTAGTAACAACACTGAAAACTGGCCCCTCGGTCTTGACGGAGAATGTAAGCCCTGGGAGGCAGGAAATAGGGGAGGGCCAAATGTCAACCCAGGGAGGCAGGAAATAGGGGAGGGCCAAATGTCAGCCCAGGGAGGCAGGAAATAGGGGAGGGCTAAATGGAAACCCAGGGAGGGAGGAAATAGCGTAGGGACAAATGGCTGACATTTGGCCCTCCCATATTTCCTGCCTCCCTGGCCTTACATTTGGCCCTCCCCTATTTCCTGCCTCCCTGGCCTTACATTTGGCCCTCCCCTATTTCCTGCCTCCCTGGCCTTACATTTAGCCCTCCCCTATTTCCTGCCTCCCTGGCCTTACATTTGGCCCTCCCCTATTTCCTGCCTCCCTGGCCTTACATTTGGCCCTCCCCTATTTCCTGCCTCCCTGGCCTTACATTTGGCCCTCCCATATTTCCTGCCTCCCTGGCCTTACATTTGGCCCTCCCATATTTCCTGCCTCCCTGGCCTTACATTTGGCCCTCCCATATTTCCTGCCTCCCTGGCCTTACATTTGGCCCTCCCATATTTCCTGCCTCCCTGGCCTTACATTTGGCCCTCCCATATTTCCTGCCTCCCTGGCCTTACATTTGGCCCTCCCATATTTCCTGCCTCCCTGGCCTTACATTTAGCCCTCCCCTATTTCCTGCCTCCCTGGCCTTACATTTGGCCCTCCCATATTTCCTGCCTCCCTGGCCTTACATTTGGCCCTCCCATATTTCCTGCCTCCCTGGCCTTACATTTGGCCCTCCCCTATTTCCTGCCTCCCTGGCCTTACATTTGGCCCTCCCATATTTCCTGCCTCCCTGGCCTTACATTTAGCCCTCCCCTATTTCCTGCCTCCCTGGCCTTACATTTGGCCCTCCCATATTTCCTGCCTCCCTGGCCTTACATTTGGCCCTCCCATATTTCCTGCCTCCCTGGGTTGACATTTGGCCAGGGAGGCAGGAAATACCAAATACCAAATAAGCCATAAAAAGCTTGTTACAGACATTTTTAATTGTTATTTTAATTATATATTCACAATGTCAAGATCAAAGGTCACAACACAAACGCAATCATTTTTTCACTTTACTTTCACTTATTTTATTTTGGGGGGGCATATCATGGAAAACAGGAACAGTCCCATCATGCCAAGTAATTAACTTAAGAATCTTTTGTATTTTGTATGGACATTACTCTATAATCCACCTTGGGTATCTTTCTATCCCTCTATCCTAGGGCATTACTCTATATTCCATGTTGAGTATCTTTCTACCTCTCTATCCTAGGGCATTACTCTATAATCCATGTTGAGCATCTTTCTACCCCTCTAACCTGGGGCATTACTCTATAATCCATGTTGAGCATCTTTCTACCCCTCTAACCTGGGGCATTACTCTATAATCCATGTTGAGTATCTTTCTACCCCTCTAACCTAGGGCATTACTCTATAAATCCATGTTGAGTATCTTTTCACCCCTCTAACCTAGGGCATTACTCTATAATCCATGTTGAGCATCTTTTTACCCCTTTAACCTAGGGCATTACTCTATAATCCATGTTGAGTATCTTTTTACCCCTCTAACCTAGGGCATTACTCTTTAATCCATGTTGAGTATCTTTTTACCCCTCTAACCTAGGGCATTACTCTATAATCCATGTTGAGTATCTTTTTACCCTCTAACCTAGGGCATTACTCTATAATCCATGTTGAGCATCTTTCTACCCCTCTAACCTGGGGCATTACTCTATAATCCATGTTGAGTATCTTTTTACTCCTCTAACCTAGGGCATGACTCTATAATCCATGTTGAGTATCTTTCTACCCCTCTAACCTAGGGCATGACTCTATAATCCATGTTGAGTATCTTTCTACCACTCTAATCTAGGGCATTACTTGATAATCCACCTTGGGTATCTTTCTACCACTCTAATCTAGGGCATTACTCTATAATCCATGTTGAGTATCTTCGTACCCCAGGAACATAGAGCATTATTATATATTCCGGATTGAGTATCCACCCCAGTAACGTGGGGCATTACTCTATAATCCATTTTGAGTATCTTAGTACCCTAGTAACATAGGACATTATTCTATAATCCACATTGAGTATCCACCCCTGTAACATGGGACATTACTCTATATCCACATTGAGTATCCACCCTAGTAACACAGGACATTATTCCATAATCCACTTTGAGTATCCACCCCAGTAACATTGGGCATTACTCTATAATCCACATTCAGTATCCACCCCAGTAACATAGGACAGTATTCTATAATCCACATTGAGTATCTATTTACCCTAGTAACATGGGACATTATTCTATAATCCACACTGAGTATCCACCCAAGTGAACATAGGACATTATTCTATAATCCACATTGAAGCTGACATTACTCTATATCCACATTGAGTATCCACCTCAGGAACATAGGACATTATTCTACAAACCACATTGAGTTTCCACACCAGTAACATTGGACATTATTCCAATTTAGTATCCATCCCAGTAACATGGGACATTACTCTATAATCCACATTGAGTATCCACGTCAGTAACATTGGACATTATTCTATAATCCACATTTAGTTTCCATCCCAGTAACATGGGGCATTACTCTATAATCCACATTGAGTATCCACCCCAGTAACATGGGGCATTACTCTTTAATCCACATTGAGTATCCACCCCAGTAACATTGGACATTATTCTATAATCCACATTTAGTATCCATCACAGTAACATGGGGCATTACTCTATAATCCACATTCAGTATCCACCCCAGTAACATAGGACAGTATTCTATAATCCACATTGAGTATCTATTTACCCTTGTGACATGGGACATTGTTCTATAATCCACATTGAGTATCCACCCCGGTAACATGGGACATTATTCTACAATCCACATCGAGTATCCACCGTAGTAACACAGGACATTATTCCATAATCCACTTTGAGTATCCACCCCAGTAACATGGGACTCGTGAAGATTCCGGGGTAGAATAGGTCTTCAGCCATCCATGCTTGCCGTGACAGGTGACTATGATTGTCGTAAAAGGCGACTAACGGGATCGGGTGGTCAGGCTCGCTGACTTGGTTGATGCATGTCATTGATCCCAATTGCGTGGATCGATGCTCATGATATCAATCACTGGATTGTCTGGTCCAGACTCGATTAGTTACAGACTGCCGTCATATAGCTGGAATATTACTGAGTGCGGCGTTAAACAACAAACCAACCATCCAACCAACCAATCAACCAACATGGGACATTAGTCTATAATCCACATTAAGTATCATCATGTATTCCACGTTGAATATCTATGTACCCCAGTAACATGGCACATTACTTTATAATCCACCTTGCGTATCATCGTACCCCAGAAACATGGGTTATTACCTTACCATCCAACTTGCATTTCATCATACACAAATAACATGGGACATTATTTTATAATCCATGTTGAGTATCTTCGTACCTCAGAAACATGGGTCATTACTTTATAATCCACCTAGCATTTCATAATACCCAAGAAACATGGGTCATTACTCTATAATCCACCTTGCGTTTCATCGTACCCCAGTAACATGGGACATTACTTTATAATCCACCTTGTGTTTCATTATACCCCACAAACATGGGACATTACTTAATGATCCACCTTGCGTTTCATCATACCCAAGAAACATGGGTCATTACTCTATAATCCACCTTGCCTATCAACGTACCCCAGAAACATGGGACATTACTTTATGATCCACCTTGCGTTTCATTGTACCCCACAAACATGGGACATTACTTTATGATCCACCTTGCGTTTCATCGTACCCCAGAAACATGGGTCATTACTCTATCATCCACCTTGCCAAGACTTGATTATTTATAGTGTTATATGGCAGTGTAATGTATTGTTATTGATTCTAGTACCTCAGAGGTGAAACTTGATTCCTTTAAGAGCTTCATTAAAGCAGAAATCTCAAAGAAACTCCAGGACCAACTTAGCATAGCATAATGACAAATTCTTTCTGCAGGATGTATTTAGAGATAACTTGAGGATATGGTAAAAGTGTGAAAATAGTAGGCAGAGTTTCTCACCAGGTACATTCCGAGTGAGCGGATTGTTAGATTCTACTCAACATTTGATAAATAGGGGTTGCATGTAAATCAAGGACCCCATTGTATGATATAATTGGTCTGTGAAAGTGTACAGAAATACAGAAATGAGATAAAAACATGACCTTTACTTTCTGGGGCATAATGCATCCTAATGTACCATGGCTGCTTTAGGTCACATGATGAAGTAAAGCAGTGTTAGTACTGTTACCTGTCCTTGAGCTGGCTGGGGCCGAGGTAGGGATAGCTGGACTCCTTCAGCTTGCCCTTGATCAGCTGATCTACGATTGAGTAGACAAGAGGCTTGTGCTGAGTGTATACATTCTCAACCCCCTGGAAAGGTAAGGAAATCTCCATGATTACTACAGATGGGATGACCACCATAGGCAACACTATTCAACACAGGGCTCAAAACCATAATATGTAAAATAGAATAAAATTAACTTCAATTCGCTGCAATTAACTAAGAGATTAAAATAATGAAAACTTTTAGCCATAAAGTATATAAAATGTGGGTGTTGGTTCTATAGTGTAGGTCTGTTTGATGTGAGCGGACAGTACATGTCAATGTCATTTCATTCTTAGTATGGTAACAAACCTAGTAAAATCCTAGATATTTTTTATATTTGTATACTTATCCTGCATTAATCCTTAATGCATATTACTGCTTGTTCTTGACAGAGAAAAGAGCTGTGTGAAGGTCTTTGCTTGAAGAAGTTGCTCCAACTAGCTGAGAGGCCAACCCATCATGCAGCTCTCACGTGACCAAAGGAAGTGACGTCACGGATCATCACATTACTCTGTAGTCCGAAACATCGGAAGGCATCGTGGGGAGGTAGATCTGCGATGGGCAGGTCCATTTAGACACAGTAATGCAGGATAAGTATACAAATATAAAAAATATCTAGGATTTTCCTAGATTTTTTACTTACCCTGCATTACTCCTTACTGCATCTTTATCGGACGGAACTGGAGGTGGAGACGTGGTCAATGGCGTGTAGTAGTGGGGACCTGTTGGGCCACTACTAACGGACCAAAGGTAGTGACTGGCGAAGACCTTGTTGGAACACCAGAAACATCCCTCCATGATGGCGCGTAGAGAGCAGTTGCTGTGAAGCCCCATGGTAGAAGCGACCGCCCGGATCTCATGCGGATTGTTGGAGCCTGGAGGGTCCAGTCCCGCGGCCTCGTAGGTCTGGAGGAGGATGGCTCGTAGCCAGAAGGCGATCGTGTTGCGGCTGACCTCTGCTCGCGAGATCGCAGATACCGGTACAAAGAGGCTTCGTTGTCTATGGCGTTCCTAGGATCGTCGGATGTAGCAATGAAGCGCTCTAACCGGACATAGACGGAGCTCTCGTTCGTCTTTCGCGCCCACAATCGATGACAGAGGGGGGATGAGGAACGATCTGTCAGGCTGGCCTGGGAGCTGATTCTTTGTGATGAAGTCCCAACACAGGCCCAGATGCACGGCTCCGTGTGCTCCCTGCTCAAAGCGACCCGTGTGACGTCTAGGGCGTGTAACTCGCTGACCCGGGTTGCTGTAGCGAGCGTGAGTAGGAAGATCGTCTTTTTGGTCAGGTTGTAGAATGACGACGTTTCGAGTGGCTCGAAAGGCGCGTTTCTCAGCGAGGTGAGAATGACATTCAAGTCCAGGTCGGGGACGGAACTTCGCCTTTTGGTCTTCCAGTCTGAAGGAGCGGAGCAGTGCCTGGAGTTCCGGGATTTTCGTCATGCGTCTATCTTTCAGGACTGCCAGGACGGAGTTGAGCGCCACCAGGTCGGTCATGCGGTACTGCCCTTGAGCTTACGCTTGTGTTGCAGATGGAGCATAAACTTGGCCAGGAATTGAGGCGATGCAGATGTGGGGTCTAGGTGCTTACTCCTGCAAAAGCTCTAGAAGGATTGTCATTTGTCTTCATAAAGGCTTCTGGTGGTTGGGCGATGTGCCATCGTGATGGCCTTAGCCGCTCTGGCCGAGTAGCCCTTGGCGCTCAAAGCTATCTGTAAATGGACCACACATGAAGACGTAACCTGTCTGGTCCTGGGTGTGGCTGTCTGCTGTGAGGGTGGATCAGCAGGTTTGGCCAATCTGGGATGGCAGGGGGTTGCTGTCGGATAGCTCTCTGAGGTCAACGAACCAAGCCCTCGCTGGCCACCAGGGCGCGACCAAAGTCAGATCGAGGTTCCGTGTCGATCTGATCTTCTGGACGACTTTGGGAAGGAGTACAGGTGGCGGTAAAGCGTACGCTTTTAGTCCCTCCCAGGGGACGCTGAAGGCGTCGACTGCCCAAGCCAGTAGATCCGGCACCGGAGATATGTAGGTCAGGATCTGGTAGTTCTGGTGGCGAATAGGTCTATGTTGGGAAGACCGTGGTCTTGACAAGCAATAGCGAAGGCGTCTGGGTGAAGTTTCCACTCTGTGGGAGCCACCTTGTCTGGCCGAGACAGGGCATCCGCTAGGATGTTTCAGCAGCCAGGGACGTGGTTGACCTGGAACTGGATCCTCAGCTGATCCACTAGGTGAACTAATCGGAACATCTGTTGAAGGAGCGAGGTCGAATGAGTCGTTCCCTTGTTCTGGTGACACCAAACGACAGTGATGTTGTCTGTCGAGATGGAGAGCCGGGCGTGTCTGAGCGCCTGCTTCCAGTGAGTGATGGCCAGGATAAGCACTTCCAGTTGATGTTGTTGATGTGCCATAGGCGCTGATCGGTTGACCACAGCCCTGAGGCGACCTGTCCCTCAAAGTATGTGCCCCATCCCTGTAAGGATGCGTCTACGAATAGGCGTAGAGAGGTCGTAAGCCCTGTCAATGAGATGCCGCCTAAGACATTTGATTCCACCGTCCACAACCGGAGATGCTGCTTGAGATGATCCGGGAGGACGATGGATAGAGTGGGGACCTGGCGTCTGATGTAGGGCGCCAGGAACATCTGAACTGGGCGCAATTGGAGCCTTCCTCTGTAGGTCAAGTCCTGTGCCGAGGTTAGGAGGCCCAGGAGGACTTGCCATTGGCGCAGAGTGCATGGTAGGTGAAGAGCTGGAATCAGGTGCGCCTGCATGCACTCCCACCGGTCTCTGGGTACAGAGATGAGATCGAGGTCCGTCCGGAAGAGGCCCCCGATGAACTGAAGGCACTTGGAGGGTTTCAACTCTGACTTCCTGAAGTTGATCTTCCACCCCAACTGGTATAGGAGTCACAGGGTGAAGTCACTGTGGCGGAGTAGAGTGACAGGGTCCCGATGGTCCAGTAGGCAGTCGTCTATGTACGCCTCGAACTGGATGTCCCGGCAATGGAGGTACGAGGCTATCGGCTTGGTAAGCCGTGTGAATAGTCACAGGGCCGAAGAAATTCCAAACAGGAGGACTGCCCATTGGTAATGGACTCCCATGAAGATGAAGCAGAGAAATTTCCGGTCGTCGGGATGTATAGGCACGTGTAGGTAGGCGTCCTCGATGTCCAGGCTGATGAGCGCCTCCTGCCCCTGGATCTGTGGGCATGCGTGGTCATCCGGAAGTACGGTGGACATGCCAGGTAGCATTTGTTGAAGGCGGCGAGGTTGTGTATCATCCTGTGCTTGTGCGAGTCCTTCTTGGTGCCCAGGAAGACAGGTGAATAGACGCCTGGTGTTATGGCTGGGGCATGTACAACCTCTATGGCTTTCTTGTATAGCAGCACCGTGATGTTCTGGCTCAGAAGCTGCTGTTGAGTTGGGGGGTATGTGTCCATTATGGGTGACGACGTCAGTGGCGGGTCGTCTACAAGCATCAGCTTGTACCAGTGTTGGATGATATTGGTGACATATGGGTCCCCCAGGATCTCCCAATTCTGCCAGAAGTGAGCCAGTCTCCCACCTACTGGGGTGTCGACAACTTGGACGACTGGGGGTGGGAGGTCCCAGTCGTGCCTATCCGGGGGTTCACTGGAGGTCCCTGCGGCTCTGAGGTCCTTTCCTTTCCCCTTGCCTCTGCCTCGAGAGGTTGAGGTTGAGCCCCACCCCCGGGATTGGAGGGAGTTGCGTGGTTGGTAGGAGCCAGCATGGGACGCCCTAGCAAAGTCTGGCCGAGACACCCTGGCCAGGGCCTGGAGAGCCGTCTCATCACAGGCGAAGGCTGAGACCCGGCGTGTGTCTGGGATATTTGTCCATTAAAGAGGTCAGAGCCGGACCAGGGTTGGCGCAAAAGGTCTCACTTGAACTCTGGGTGCCAGTTGGACAGAGCAAGGTACCCAAGGCGTCTGGTGGTAGTGAGCTCGATCAGAGCAGCGTGCATGTGGGAGCACATCTGTTCCACCTGTTGTTGGAGATAGGATACGACGGTAGTTAGATGGTCAATCCTATGGGGGTTGTCCTCCGCTAAGTCCTGCAGTATGGCCCTGGAGGACGACGCCATCAGAGAGAGGGGTTTGGGCGTGTGGCGAATCTCGGTCTCTATGTAGGCGAGTTTGTTGTCCTCATCCAAGGAGTGAGCGTGGTCCGCAACTTGGAGAGAGTGAACTGGGAAGTCATCTCGTCTCTACCGTCAGCCAACCAGTCAGTGACCTGGTCAAAACCCAGGTGGGATCCACCATCCATAGGGGTGTCATCATAACAAGGGATGAAGGCGCCCTCTGAGGAGTCGGATCGGTAGCCACTGGAGCGCCTGCTAATCGGGGAGCGGCTCCTAGATGTCTGACCCTGCCTAGAGGATCTGCTGTCACTCCGCGAGGACGTACTAGGCAAGGGCGCGGGTGTCTGTAAGGACGTCATGCAGATAGGCGCCATCTGAAAGGTCGCTAGAGTAGGCGTCTGCCGAGGTGCTATGAGAGGCGCTTGTAGAGGCGTCTGTAAAGGCGCTGGCGTCGCCGGCTGCCTCCCCGGTAAGTACTGCAGGTACTGGAGGAGGGAGGCGTCTATAATAGGCATCTGTGCCGTAGGCGGGTGTGCCTGTGGAAGACCGAGCGTCTGTACCATAGGCGGGGGCGCTGATGCAGTAAACAGTCTTTACATCTGTGATCTTGGTGGCATTGATGTACAATTAGGGCACAGGGGTTGGGGATCCCACGCCGACATATTGCGCCGGCACTTTAAGCAGGAGGCATGATATCTGCAACAAAGCAGTGTAAAATCAGAATGCGTCCCCGCCCGATTATGTATGCTATAATTTGTTTATCCAACTATGTGGGGTTGTGAAACAAATATTACGACAAAAGTAAGACAACATACAATCAAACCAAACAATACATGCGATGATACACCAATCGGGGGGGACCAAGCAAAAGAATATAGAACGCAAACCAGTCCACAAACGGCTGGCTAAGCAAAATATTCAAGATGGCTACTTGGAGCAACAAGACACATGGCCTTAGGTTTTCTTTTGAGAAAACGCCAGTAAGTGTCTAATAAAGTTATGCACATGTTTATCAAACATAAAATGTACAAAATAAAAACCATATGCACAACACAAAGACAAAAAAACATTTACTCAGATAGCAAACACGTGTAGGGTTTGAATCAGTTTTATGTTACAAGGAGAACAGGTCTTCTCTCATCAAGTGACAAGAGTAATGTGATGATCCGTGACGTCACTTCCTTTGGTCACGTGGGAGCTGCGTGATGGGCTGGCCTCTCAGCTAGTTGAAGCAACTTCTTCAAGCAAAGACCTTCACACAGCTCTTTTCTCTGTCAAGAACAAGCAGTAATATGCATTAAGGATTAATGCAGGATAAGTAAAAAATATCCACAAATAGTATCACCATATTTGGTGACATTTTAAGATATCAACATCATCAACAATGGTCAAAGTTGATTGCGGATGATGATGGCAAATCCTTATCATTTACACAGCTCGATAACTGAGCATAACAAGAGTCAACAGAAGAAGAAATATTTCCTAATAAAGGCACCACTCCAGGACATGATTGATAAACCTGGCATATGTTTTGTTAAAGAATATTTCATGTGCTCTGCTCTGAAAAAATCGACATCCACTCCATCTCGAAACCAAGTTCAATTGTTTTCATGGAAACGGAGAGAAGTAAAAATGCCCCATATACTTAAATAGCAAAAGGCACCACTTCAAGATCTTTATCATATATCTGCCAAGTATTTTTGAGAGATATTGAACGTTTTTTTAGTTTTGCTCCGGAAACAAAATCTGTGCCCCTTTTGCGAGTCCAAATTGATTCCATGGATACCAAGAAAATTTAAAATGCAAAAATCTGCAAATATCAAAAGGCACCAATTCAGGATCCGTTTGATATGTCTGCCAAGTTTTGTTGAATGATATGAACAGTTTTCAAGTTATGCGCTGAAAATGAAAAACAAAAATGCCAAAACTCCTTAGATAGCAAAAGGCACCACTGTTTGATATATCTTCCAATTTCTTTTGAAAATTATTGAACGGGTTTTAGAGTTTTAAGCTCCAGTAAAGACTTGATTACGGATGGGCGGACAGAAGGAGGAATGGACAGACAGACGAGGCATGGACTATTTCCCCCCAGCATTATATACCTTCTGTCAAGGTGAGACAAACATAGGAAATGAGCCCTTTCACCCACATTTTTAATTGAAGTTGATCCCAATCACATGAAATGTCCCAATGACACAAAAAAGCTCGCTCTAATGTCATTTCCATGTATAACAATGTGACCCAAAATTTCGAAAAACAGAAACCAGAAAAACATAAGAGCAGTAAATGAAGATTTGTTAACGGTCAATTATATATAGCCCATAACTTTAAGATTGATATTTTATGGGTCATATGACCAAAAAAATAATAAGATAGATTTGAATGGAAATGGAGGTTCATTTGGTATTCCAGGACTTTCTTATTAACCTGAAGCATCTGAGGCACATTCATCTTTATTGTACCAGAAAAGTGTCTGTAAGTACTTGCAAAAACATAAACAGCCCCTTCACTGATATTTCTGAAAAGCCCCATAACAACGATATTATATGCCCCTATGCATTTCCATTGTGATACCATTACCTTCAATTTGGTGAAATACATGCCTCCTACCTGACTAAAGTACCGGTACTTGGCCTCCAGATAACATAATGAGGACCTTAATGCAATGCCACTGTACTGACATTACTTGCGGTCAGAGAAAAAAATGTTACAGTTAGCCTCCTCAAACAAAGTCCTAGCCACCTAACTAATAGCTTGTAAAAATATACAATATGCAGTGTAACTTAAAACAACATGCCTCCAGTTTGCAAATGTTTTGCATCACAAGTGGTTTCTGACCTGTAGCACTTAGGGGAGAGTTATACACACTTTCAGTTACTGGAAAATGACTTCACATCTGTTTTTGAAAAACACATGCTCAATTCAGTACAACCTAAACACAATCAAGTGTTTGCCACTAACGTGGCTATATCCCCTGCCCCTGGCCCTGTTGAAGAATTTATGACATAATTAAATCGAAACAAACCCTAACCTTTTTTTAATGGAGGTGGAACTTGTTGTCATGGAAATTGTAAAAAAAAGAAGAGTTTGGCCAAGTACAAACTGACAAAACCAGTTACAACATTTACGACTGAATTCATTAGAGAAAGAAAAAACATTACAAGTCATGTTACCGGCACTCACTGCGAGGAAGTATGCTGCCACAAGTGCCACACACATTTTATGTTGTGGCTTTTTAACAATATGGTCATACCATGTGATATGATAAAGTGAGAAAACAAACAAGACAATATTATAAATGTGAATGTTAAAACTCTACAGCACAAAAGTCTTCATATCAACATGTGCTGAAAACTGTAAAAAGTTTCATAGAGAAGTATGCCATCTTATCGCACACTCATCTCTGTCATAATCAATTCTGAAGTAGAGATGATGGATTTGATAATGAAGTCATTAAACAAAAGTTACACTCAACCATTATTGAGGCACATACTTGGTAGACGGCATGCACAGTTTCCCCTACTATGGGAGATACCTCCAAATGATGACAAACACAAAATGTAGGCATACATAAAAAATCTTTATTATGACTTATAAGATTCCTTAAACAGGTTAAATGGGTATCAAGTTGGGTTTTTTTGCATTTAAAAGAAGAATTCATAAATTTCTAAAAGTTCAGCTTGTTGCCATGGAAAAATAAAACAAGAGTCATCAGAAAGATGACATATCCCCCCGGCAGCTGTCTGTAAAGTAACCACAGGTAAATGTGCATTTCTGTATGTGCTGAGTCAAGAGTTGAATGTTCTTTAAGAAGCATACATTGTTTACCAACAAAAGATCCACCATGGTTGCATCCATATGAAATGGAAAGTAAAACGTGTGTTTCTGTGGGGTTTTTATGCAAACAAATGACAAATTACAAGAAACAATAACTAAACAAGCGTATAGTCAACGAAGTCATCTATATCCGCCACCTATTTTAACACGTTATGGTCCAAAACCAGGTAACTGACCCAACATTTCTCTTAGACCATGTCAAAATGGCTGCAATGGAAATTCTAAAATAAACATTTCTAAAACTCCTTAATATCAAATGGCACCAGTTCAGTATGTACTTTATATATAGTTATGCAATGTTTGGCAAGGAAATATTTAACAGATTATTTGTTATACTCCATAAGTAAACCCACCCTATATTAAAACTTAAATCCAACTTGTTGCCATGGAAATGTAAAAAATAAAAATAAAAATAATTCCTAAATAGCAAAAGGCACCAGTTCAGTCTGTGCCTGGTAGACATGCAAAGTTTTGTAAGAAAGTATTTAACAGTTTTTGAGTTTCGCTCTGGAAACAAACACCACCCTTATAGAACCTAAGTCCAACTTGTTGCCATGGAAACATTAAAAATAAAAATTTCTAAAATTCTTTAATAACCAAAGGCACAACTTCAGTATGTGACTGATAGATATGCCAAGTTTCAATCAAATACACTGAATTGTTTTTGAGTTCTGCCCCGGAAAAGGAAATGATTACGGACGGACGGACAGGCGGACGGACGGACTGACAGAGCCCGTTTCTATATCCCTCGCCAACTTTGTTGGCCAGGGGATAAAAAGTCCCCTGCCTCCAACAACTATAATTAACCCTGGCATTAACAACCTTGACCCTCAATTCAGCCAAACAAGTGTTCCCTGTGGGGGACACTTTATTCTATGTCACCTTGGTTGGAGACAGTTGTGTGACATACATTTGTTATTTGTATTATGTTATCTTTCAAGTTTCAATGTTGGTACTTCCTTCAACCCCCAAATATCATCCCCAATCATTTCTGCACCATGTTTGCTTTACCATGTGTCCCCTGCTGGCCAGCCCTTGTGTTAGTTACTTACTTTATTATCAGTTTGTCTTCAAATGACCATTCAATGTGTGTTTTGGTTTATGAAGAAGGAGAGGATTTGTTGCAGAGTTATTTCCAATGGTTTCCCTTCACATTCTTACTGACAATACTGATGCAAAAGGGCAAAAGGGCTTTTCACCTCAAATTCACATTTACAAGTTTACCACTGCAACGCTTGACCTATGACTCTTCCTGGCTCTGATAGCTATCACAGTCTTGTCTGAAAATTTCAATAAAAACTTCTGAGGAGAGAAGTTGCCAGTCGGAGACTAATCAGAAACCTATGTTGTCTTCTTCATGTTCGAATCACGGCCTTTCAAGCCTCCCAATTAAAACTGAGCTGCTTAAAGATCAGACACCTTGCATGGCAGTTTCCAAGGAGCAATTCTGAATCTACCTAGATATATACATCAATGATTGGAAGATACCCATACTAGGCTGATGGGAAAGTACCTGTTCGGGGTATATAGTTTCACCAATATGTTTGTTACCTTCAATCCTTTAAAAAATCTTTTTGTGATTGCGACAGGATCCTGCACTCCAAACAGGTCACTTCCACGGGCTTTCTTCCCTCCATACTCGAGCATGGCTTGAACCATCTGGAAGATTATAACAAGAGTCATCAGAAAGATGACATATCCCCCCGGCAGCTGTCTGTAAAGTAACCACAGGTAAATGTGCAATTCTGTATGCAATGAGTCAAGAGTTGAATGTTCTTTAAGAAGCATACATTGTTTACCAACAAAAGATCCACCATGGTCGCATCCATATGAAATGGAAAGTAAAACAAGTGTGTTTCTGTGGGTTTTTTTTATGCAAACAAATGACAAATTACAAGTAACAATAACTAAACAAGCGTATAGTCAACGAAGTCATCTATATCCGCCACCTATTTTAACACGTTATGGTCCAAAACCAGGTAACTGACCCAACATTTCTCTGAGACCATGTCAAAATGGCTGTAATGGAAATTCTAAAATAAACATTTCTAAAACTCCTTAATATCAAATGGCACCAGTTCAGTATGTACTTTATATATAGTTATGCAATGTTTGGCAAGGAAATATTTAACAGATTATTTGTTATATTCCATAAGTAAACCCACCCTATATTAAAACTTAAATCCAACTTGTTGCCATGGAAATGTAAAAAATAAAAATAAAAATAATTCCTAAATAGCAAAAGGCACCAGTTCAGTCTGTGCCTGGTAGACATGCAAAGTTTTGTAAGAAAGTATTTAACAGTTTTTGAGTTTCGCTCTGGAAACAAACACCTCCCTATAGAACCTAAGTCCAACTGGTTGCCATGGAAACGTAGAAAATAAAAAGAAATAAAATTCCTAAATAGCCAAAGGCACCAGTTCAGTATGTGCCTGGTAGACATGCAAAGTTTTGTAAGAAAGTATTTTAAAGGTTTTTGAGTTATGCTCCGGAAACGAACACTACCCTTATGGAACCTAAGTCCAACTTGTTGCCATGGAAACGTAAAAAATAAAAATTTCTAAAATTCTTTAATAGCCAAAGGCACAACTTCAGGATGAGTCTGATAGACATGCAAAGTTTTGTTAGAAAGTTTTGAATGGGTTTTTGAGTTATGCTCTGGAAACAAACTCTACCCTATAGAACCTAAGTCCAACTTGTTGCCATGGAAACGTAACAAATAAAAAAAATAAAAAATTCTAAATAGCAAAAGGCACCAGTTCAGTATGTGCCTGGTAGACATGTAAAGTTTTGTAAGAAAGTATTTCACAGTTTTGGAGTTACGCTCCGGAAATGATCACCACCCTTATAGAACCTAAGTCCAACTTGTTGCCATTGAAACTTAAAAAATAAAAATTTCTAAAATTCCTTAATAGCAAAAGGCACAACTTCAGTATGTGACTGATAGATATGCCAAGTTTTCAATCAAAATGCACTGAATTGATTTCGAGTTCTCCCCTGGAAAAGGAAATGATTACGGACGGACCGACGGACCGACAAATTAGTGTCAACGCACTGTTACTCACCTGGTTATATGAAGTCAATAGTTCAAAACAGTGTTGGAAACTTAGCAGAGTAAACTTTTCAAAAACTGTAGGCCCAAACATTTTCGCTTAATAAGGGAGACATACTCTTGCAATATAAATTACAAAGCACAACCAGTCAGGCAGAAGCTTTACTGCTATCACACTAAGCTCCCAGAGACGCTGTGGTGAGAGATGAAGCCTACATTTTTTAAGCTTTGTATAAATAACACATGCGAAGGTTTGTTCGATGTTTGGTATCACGAGAAAGCTCTTAACATCAATAATATTACAGTAACCTCTCCAGGAGAACATACGTTGTTGAAACATTTTATTGAATAGAAATTAGTTTCTAATTCCGCTTTTTTCGTAATCTAATATAAGGATCGTGATTGGTCAAAATCAAGCTCATGACCTGAGGCAGCCAATCAATGGGACATGTTGTCGAAACATGTGTCCCAGATTATTTTTTTTCAATAACATTGCAGGAAATAGTTTATAAGTTTTAATCTTTTAATAAAAAATGATAAATTGAAATCAAATATGTATTTTCTGACTTTGAGAAAAGTGATAGATTTAATGAAACTATATATCATTTTGATGTGGCTATGGTCCGGCTGGTACACCTGCCTGCGGGGTTGAAAGAGTTAACAGCAGAAAGGGTTTAAATACTTTGCAGCTGGATCCGTTTTCACTAAGCAATCCCAGCGTTATGATTCATTTACCATGTTCACAGCTTAAAATAAACTGCAGGGCATAAAGGCCCTGCTGAAATTTAAAACTATCATCCCAAGAACAAATCTCGGACTTGCGGACTGACGTCTACTTCGAACACTGGTTTAGAATATCAATAATCTCATCAAATTCAGATCTTGCCTGGATATATCTCTCAAAAATCATATTATCATTTGTTTTGTAGTAGCATTAAAATTACAAAAGATTCTTTATAGATATTGAGGATTTATTTGAAAAACATGACACAAGTAACTACATTTACAAAGTGTTTCATTATCTGACCCAATGAACATGACACGTAATATTGTATAAGGCTGTGGCAACAAATTTCCATCAAAAACTTTCAACTCAGAGCCACATATTCCTAGTTGTTTTTATTCACTTTATTGTTACCAATTGTTAAACAAATGAGGGGCTGTCGGTTAGCCTAGTGGTTAAAGCGTTCATTCGTCACGCCGAAGACCCGGGTTCGATTCCTGACGTATGGGTACAATGTGTGAAGCCCATTTCTGATGTCCCTGGCCGTGATATTGCTGGAATATTGCCAAAAGCGGTGTAAAACCAAACTCACTCACTCACTCACTGAAACAAATGATAAACATTCAATTTGAATTCCATTCACAAAGCTCAACTTTATAATAGTGTCAAACTTCCACAGAAATCAAAACATTTGTGTCTACCAAACGTTTCAGAAACAACAAGCATGAAATACTCATATCCCCGCCAATATGACATGTCCGGCTGTGTGCAATGCATTTGCTCCTGTGAACTATGTTCACTGTACCTTTTCATAAATAGAAAATTGCAGCACTAAAAAGGTTATTACTGGCGTTGTTTTGCCATCTGCAGTTTATGATAGAATATGTAATGTGTTTGTAATGAGTAAGAATGAGACACATGAGATATAACAACTTCTCTATTATAATTAGGAACGAAGTTTGGTGTAGGTTTTAACACCGTTATCAAGCAAGTGAAGTACAGAGAATATATACAGGATAGGAGGCAGTGTTTATACAGTTGAGTAGGTTTAAGATGCAGTTCAGTGTTGTATTTGAGTTGTGTTATTACTTAAACAATAATCAGAGAAGTAGGGGAGTTCTTACTTTACTTAGAGAACATTGAGAGCAGGGGTCACCATGAGGTGTACTGACAAGTGCAGCACCAATCATCTGATTATCTGAGTAGTAGACTGAGTGAATGAGTTGAGTCATTTTCCGCACATTAAAGAAATCCTCAAGTTTCAGTTTTTCACTCAGATCACAGTTGAAATCCCCACCAACTAGGACATGTTCACATTCATGCTGCTGGAAGAGATTCTAAAGTTTCAGCATGAAGTTAGTCAGTGAATGTGACAACCGTGTCCATGACACTTTTGTAGGAACATACACACAAGCAATGCAGCACTTGCCAACAGGAAAGGAAATGTATTCAATAATGCGAGATGACATTACATCACATAGCTGTACACTGTTCTTGAAACTTGTTGAAACATACACAGCAATACCATGTGTTGTGTCTCCTGGATAGACTTGATATCCTGGCAGGTCTCTTTCACTGTAATCATTGATGTGAGTTTCTATGAAACACAAAACATGAAGCACACCAACAAACTTATCCTTCTTCACATCTTCAAAATGAGCACTGAGCGATTGAACAATCAAGTGAGCCACCTTGAGTCCATCGCCATGACTGTTCTCTACAGTGTGTGTCCAGGTGAACAGTCTTTCATTCTGCAATCTAATCATCTCATTCAATGCTTTTTTGTTTACTACAATTTTGTGTTCAGCAAAACCTTCAAGTTTAGGCCTTTCCTTGATTTGACCCTTTTTTTCAAAAATCCCAAAGTATCAAAAGGCACCAGTTTTCCACTACACCTATTTATGTGTCAAGTTTGGTGAAGAAATATTGTACGTTTTTCAACATCTGCTCCAGATATGAGCCCTACTACCATTTTCAATCGAAGTTAAAGTTGTTGCAATGGAAACTCGAAAAATATTTTTGTTTAAAAATCCCAAACTATCAAAAGGCACCAGTTCACCACTAGACCTATCTATGTGCCAAGTTTGGTTAAAATATCTCTCATGGTTTTTTAGGTTCTGCTCCGGAAACGAAATGTGATGCACGGACGGATGGACAGATAGAAGGACGAAAGGATGGACGGCACCCATTCCTATATCCCTCTTCCACTTCCTGGCGGGGGATAATAAAGCTGTAAGTATTTCATGTCAAGCTGGTACAGCCCCATCACTGCTTATTGCTGAACTCTCACAACTCATAACAAGCCAATCTCATAGTAGTTCAGTAATAAGTTCTGGTCACTTAAGGATGACAGTTTTGCAGGCTATCTTCATTTATCTTTATCAGAGCTCCAGATAAGCTTTTGGTGTTGTGGGTATTTTACCCATGCATTTTAAAATCATTGGGTATCAGTAATTCTAGGTGCGTATTCAAATTTCTGTTACCCACTAGTTTTTACACATGTGGGTATTTAAGTTAAATATTTAAAAACACTATTCATCTAGTCCCTGCAAACCGGTGTCGTGTGGGTTCGAGAGCTTTATAGGACTCAAAAATACCACCATACTTCCACAAGAAAGTGTTATGGCAAATGATCATGATGAGTTTGGCAAGGTTGACGGAATGCCAACTTATAATTTCAATATAAGTTGCTCATTTGCTAATCAAATACGCAGGGTTACTTCACAATACTTTGATGATACGCACAAGTTTTATTTTTGTAGCGTATCTGTAATGTTCGTTGCGTATTTGATACGCTTGGATTATATTTTACTGCGTATTTCTGCATTTCTGATGCGTATTTCACGCAGATACGCAGCTTATCTGGAGCTCTGTCTTTATGAAAAACTGTCAAGCTTCAAAACCTGAACCTGCCCAAAGAAGACATGTAAATATTTCACTGATCTAGCTTCACTTCATTTATGAGAGTTTCTATCAAACTTGAATATGGCAAAATGTTTAAACGCTAAGTGCCATTGTGTCTAGTAGAGATCTAACAGGACCAGTAGATTTTTCATTTGTGCTGTTCTTTTGGACCACTGACAAGTGTTGGTGAGTGCCAGGTGACCTGTGAAGGTGACTACACTTACAGATCTGTAGTCCTCGCTCAGGCCTTTTTTGCGAAGTGTGTCGACCAATCCCGAAACATCGTTGTTTGTGTGATTCTCATATCGTAAAGCATACAGCATCACCATACGGAGCATATCCAGAGGGCGCACACTGTCACTGGACATGAGGCTCTTGATCTTCTGTAAGGAGAAATGTATATTTTAATTGAAACAAGAAAACAGCATTATCACTGTCCCCAGGGCACATTAGACTTTTGTTTGTGCATATAGTAGTGAACAATAACAAAGATGAGCATTTCTGATTAAATGCAATGCTTCTATACTTACCTGATGCTACACAGTGCTTTAGCTTCCCTACCTCATACAAACAGACAGTACTGGAACGAAGAGACAGTTTAAACAGACTACAGTCTGTGCCTCGGCATCCACCAGTTATCCCCCTTGGCCCCTACTCCTCATATTCTTCACTGGGTGACATCAGACTTCGAGGACACAGTGGCGCCAACGGTAAGGCGGAGGAGGAGGACGAAGTCCGGGTGGGCCTATAGGTGTAGCGTCAGGTAAGTATAAAAACATTGCATTTAATCAGAAATGCTCATGTTTAACCTTACCTGACGCTACACAGTACTTTATTCGACTGATGGAAGGCGGGCTTACCGTGAGAAGAGCCAGGCACACTGAAGAAGCACAATCAAAACTGTCCGGCAGGAAGCTCAGCAGGCGACAGCAAGCAGCGGCTCCCGGGACGGCAGGCAAGGGGATAATATGCAGTCAAGCCCTCTCAGAACAGAATGGTGGTCTGAAGGTAGAGAGAACAATGCTTGACAGAGGGTAAAAGTAAGGTATTCCGTGACCAGCTCAGCACAAGGGATGGTCCTACCTTGTCGATAGGCGTCGGCGGTGCCATTGGGGCCGCAGACAGCCATGTTCGTCGGCCCCGGCACGGTCAGTGGCGGTGGGGGTTGGTCAGCTGCTGGGCCAGGACAAGTGGACCAAAGCTATGTGTACCCGCGACGTCCTCCACCAAATTGCGAAGATAATGGCTGGCGAAGACAGTAGTAGATGACCAGAAGCAACCCTTCATGATGGATCGGACGGAGACGTTAGCATGGAGGGCCAGCTAAGAAGACAGGGCACGGAACTCATGTGGATTGGAGGCTGTAGGTGGTGGTAAGTCAGCACAACGATAAGCTCTCAGGATAGCAGAACGAAGCCAGAGGGAGACTGTATTCCGAGAGATCTCTGCAGAACTACGGCTGGAAAGAGGGATGAACAGCTGCTGGCGCTGCTTGCGATGTTGCTGAGACACCTGAAGATAATGCCGAAGGGCCCAAACTGGGCAGAGAGCGAGCTCCAGGTCGTCATAAGGGCCAACGATCTCTGAAAGAGACAGGACGTGAAATTGCCGATCCGTTTGGCCGGGCAGTTGGTTTTTGGCGATAAAGTCCCAAAAAAGGCCAAGGTGAACCAAACCGTGAGGACGCTGGTCGAATCTGATACGGGTCACATCCAGGGCATGAAGCTCGCTTACCCTGGCAGCTGTTGCAAGGGCCAGGAGAAAGCAAGTCTTCAAGGTGAGATCTTCAAACGAGGCAGACGCAAGTGGCTCATACGGAGCCCGGCGTAAATCCTGCAGAACAACATTGAAATCCCAAGCTGGAGGGAGGAACTTCTTAGTCTGGTCCTCCAGTCGAAAACCTCGGATCATGGCAAAAAGAGCTGGGACCGATGATAGCCTGGAATCTCTAGCGATCTTGAGGACAGAATTAAGCGCAGCAAGATAGGTCACAATCATGGAACCAGCCAAGTGACGGGATTGGCGAAGGAAAACCAAAAAATCAGCCACTTGTGGAATGGTGGCCTCCACTGGAACGATGCGCCTCGACAAGCAGAAGGTCTGGAACGACCGCCACTTGTCATCATATAGGGATCGAGTGGAGGGACAATGAGCTCTGGAAACAGCTGCCGCAGCAGGCGCTGAAAAGCCTTTAGCGGTCACAGACTTCTGGAGACACGCCAAACCTGCAGACTGTAACCGTCGGGGTCTGGATGAGGTTGTCTGGTGTGAGGATTGAGCAGCAGATTTGGCCATGCCGGGATACGCAACACAGGTTCTCCAGCGAGCTGAAGGAGCTTGGGAAACCAAATCCGGGATGGCCAATAAGGCGCGACCAAAAGCAGACCCAAAGGATAGGTCCGGGTCGCCTTCTGAATGACCTGGGGGCGGAAAAGCGTACGCGCTTCGGCCGACCCAAGACAGAGCAAGGCCGTCTACTTCCCAAGCAGCTGGGTCCGGGACCGGAGACACGTTCTCCGGCAATTGGTGGTTGCACACCGTTGCAAAGAGATCCACGTTGGGAGTCCCCAGGCAATCGCACCCGAAGGTTTCCGGGTGGAGCATCCACTCTGTGGGGGACGGGCGATCAGGTCTTGACAGGGAGTCGGCTAAGACGTTGCGAAAACCTGGAATGTGATGGGCTCGTATCAGAAGAGGAAGACTGTCAGCCAGATGAAACAGGCGAAAGGTCTGCTCCAGGAGAGAAGCAGATCGAGTCGATCCTTGCTTGTTGATGTAATACACCACAGTGGAGTTGTCTGAGGCAACCATGAGATAACTGTTGTGGAGGATCAGGCGCCAATGACTAATTGCCTGAATGACCGCCTCCAACTCCAGATTGTTGATGTGCCACGCACATTCCGCAGGAGTCCAAAGACTGGAGGCGGTTTCCTGGAGAAGGTGGGCGCCCCATCCTTGGAGAGACGCGTCCACGAAGAGATGGTGAGTGGCCTCGAAGCCTGTCATAGAGGAACCACTCAAGACGTTTGATGGGACTAGCCACCACTCCAGGAATGGACATAATTCTCTTGGCAGAGGTCAACAGCCCGAGAAGACTCTGCCACTGGCGGAGATCCAGAGGTTGAGAGAGGGCTCTCCTGACCCCGGATTGGATTGCTGCGAACCGAACCAGAGGAACTTGTATCAAGGAGAGGTCTGTCAGAAAAAGACCGCCTATGAAGGTGAGATGGCAAGAGGGAGTTGAAGGGTGAAATCCCGCTGAAGAATCAAGGTTTGATGGACGCCATGACCGAGGATGCAGTCGTCGAGGTAGGCCCCGAACCGAATCCCCCTGCAGTGAAGAAACGCCACGATGGGAGCAATTTCCACTGAAAGTGCTGGCCCCGGAAGATGAAGCGGAGGAAACGACAATGTGTTACCTGAATGGGAACGTGCAGGTAGGCATCCTGGAGATCCAGACTGATGAGGTTTAAGGAGGTGGCACAGAGACTGGATGGAGATCATCTGGAAATGTGGCGGAGGCGCGAGATAATGGAGGTTGAATAGCGCCAGATTGTGGATCATTCGAAAAGGTGGGATGAACCCTTTTGGGGCACCAGGAAGATTGGAGAATAAAATCCCGGAGTGATGGAATCGGTGTCCAGGAGATCCACTGCGTTCTTGGCGATCAGGAGATCGATATTGGCCTGAAGATCCGGCACATCGCGAGGTCGATATGGAGGTTCCACGGGAGTAGTAGTCAGAGGAGGAACAGCACGGAGCTGCAGGCGGTAACCATGACGGTGGATCCGAGTAACAAACAGATCCTGGAGCAGCTGCCAATTCCTCCAGTAGGTATGATGTCTCCCTCCCAACTGGCGACCCGGTGAACACTGGCGATATCTGGTGACTGCTGAAGACGGCCTGGTGATAGCAGTCGATCCGGCGAACGCTGGAGACTGGCTAGCGATAGCTGGCGATGGTCTGGTGAAAGCTGACGAACCGGTGATCCCTGGCGACTGTCTAGCAATCTCTGGAGATGGCCTGGCGACAGCTGGCGAAGATTCGGCGAAAGCTGGCAACCCGTCGATCGCTGGTGACGGCCAGACAATAGCAGACGACGATTCGATTAAACGAGGCGATGGTCCTGCGCCGGCTGGTGATGATCCGGTGACGCCTGACAACGATAGGGAGACAACGGCGATAGCTGCCGACGGCACTTGATCTTAGAGGAGGCAGTAGTGCAGTCGTCAGAAGTAAGAGATCTGCGACAGGGACCAGAAGCAAGCGGGACGAAGTATTGGACGAATGACGATCCGGCGACAGGCGGGAACTGGCAAGATAAGACTCCTAAATAATAGGATTTATGTCACTAGAAAGTCATAAATCACAAAATGAATGAGAGATTCACCAATAGTTTACAAAAACCATAGCAAAAAGGTGCCTTAATGCACTACAATATCACAAGGTAAGTAGAACTCTTGTTCCGTACACATCTGTCCATCGGACAGACAGAGAAGAATATGAGGAGTAAGGGCCAAGGGGGATAACTGGTGGATGCCGAAGCACGGACTGTAGTCTGTTTAAACTGTCTCTTCGTTCCAGTACTGTCTGTTTGTATGAGGTAGGGAAGCTAAAGCACTGTGTAGCGTCAGGTAAGGTAAAACATGATATTAACTATAAATATGTATCTCTGATAAGCATGCAAACATTCATGTAGTTTCTCAGGAAACTTGTCCCCGTTGAAGACAGGATACACAATATCTAAAAACATGTAGCAAGGGACAAAACTCAAGAAATAGTTTAATTTATGGCACTAGTTTTTCAACTCAGTCTTGATGAGTATCTCTTAGATATGCACAGTGCACAGGTCAGTCACGTAGATTCCTTGCATGGGTGACCATGTTTCGGCCGCTTGGTTCCTGAGAGTGTTTCGTGGCCTGTGGGGGCTCAATGGGCAAATGACTTTGTTCAAAATGTGCCTCTCTTCACCCAGCTGTGAATGGGTACCTGGTAGGATGAGATGGCAATGTAGTAGTTAACCTTCCAGCACCTAACAGGCAGCTTGGGTTGTTTACTCCCAAGGGATCTGAGAATGACCGTTGAGTGTGCACTGATCCATGCCCCTGTGTGGTGTGGAAATATGTGCAATATATAAGACCTTTTATTATTATTAAACTTTCATTCATGTAATTCATTCCTTTCTGTTTCGTCTTGTCTAGTCCCCATTTAACACATTATACACTTGGATGAAATCATGTAGCAAGGGCCTTAAGTTTGTAAAAAGGGAATTTACGACACCAATTTTCTAACTCATTTGCGATCGGGACCAGTAACATCAGTGTGTAAAATTCATTTCTCTAACTTTTGAGAAAATTTGTCACCATTGAAAAGCAAAATGAAGACCAAAAAAAGGACCACTTTGTGGCTGGGAATAAAAGTTAATGATGATGACAGTGATCGTGACCTTTTGACATCATTATAACATGTTAAAGGAATTAAAACTAATAAACTTTATATAGTTACCTGCATTACTCCTACTTAATGCATATTAGTGCTTTTTGTTGACAAAAGGAAGAGCAGTGTGAAGTCTTGCTGAAGAAGTTGTTTCAACTGCCCTTGAGGACAACCCTATCACACAGCCCCTACATGACCAATGGAAGTGATGACATCATGGTCTTCACATTACTGCTAGAAGCCGGAACATCTGAAGACATCGTGGGGAGGAGCTCTGTGATGGGTGGGTCCGTGTAGACGTAGTTATGCAGGATATACAAATTTAAAAAAATACCTAGAGATTTTACCAGAATTTTTAACTTATCCTGCATTACACCTTAATTCAGGCTGTATCCGACTGAACTTGGTGGAGGGCATACCTTAAGATATGGTATTTTCATCCAAACTCAGCATCCAACCACCATTCCTGTTGACAGGGAAAGAGGGAGTTAGGTATGCCGTGTATCCAGAAATCAATTCAACTACAGGAAATAACAAAAGTTATAGTTTCATAATTGATGTACTGAGCTAAAATGCGCATATCATGTAGCCTTCTAGTCAAGGGTGGTACGCACCAGTGAGGTAAAAATCCTGGCTCTGGAAAGGCGAAGGCATTAATGATGCAAAAACTGTGTCTGGTCTTACTAACAGAAGGACCAAAGTAGTGCTTGGAGTTCCAGAATTTTCGTCATATCTGCTGTAGAAGAGAGTGTGAAGGGTCTGCTTCCATTGAGAAAGAGCCAGAATGAGCGTCTCCAGTTCGAGGTTTTTGATGTGCGATAGCTTCTGAGCGGCAGACCACAACCCCGAGGCAACCTGTCTTCCCAGAAGAGATGCATCAACAAATAGGGGTGATGAGGTTGTTAGCTCTGTCAAGGAGATGTCTTCGAAGACTTTCGATTCCATTGTCCACCACCGGAGGTGAGGTATTAGACGGTCCGGGATGATGATGGATATATACTTAGTCAAATTAAAAACTTCACATTTTTAAAAGTAATCCCATATATGATATACAACGGAACAATGTATCAGAGAAGGTAATTTTTAATCGTTAATGTCCAAAGAAGGATTTTAATTAACGGTGGTAACCATAATTTGTTCCAAGCACCTACGGTATTCGGTAATAACATCAACAGTTTAAATCATAAGTCCCAAGCACGAGAATCTGATGGCACACAAGTTCAGTAGCATGTATGGCCACCATGTGCATTGACAACTGCCACACATGGACCTTGTGATGCTTGTGAACACATGATTGGGAAGATGACGCCATTGTTGCTGCAAAATGGTGCCAAGATCTTGCAAATTCTGTGGTTGGTTCTGGAGAGTGCGCAGACTTCTGCCAAGGGCATCCCAGACGTGTTCGATGGGATTGAGGTCGGGAGACCTTGATGGCCAGTCCATGACGTTGACTCCCGCATTCTGAAGGAAATTCCTTGTCCAAATTGCTGTGTGGGGCCTGGCATTGTCGTGTTGGGAGATCAAACCGGGTCCATGTGCTGCCATGAAAGGCAGAGGTTCTGGTGCCGTTCTGGTGCCAGTACCAGGTCTCGGTAAGCAGCAGTGTTGAGGTTGCCACGGATGACAAGAAGCCTGGAACGTGCATTGCCACAGAAAGCACCCCACACCATGACACTTCCGCCTCAAAAACTGTCAACTTCCTGAACACAACACTGGGCGTAAATTCATGACAGCGCCTCCACACCCTCACCCTACCATCAGCAAATCGAAGATTAAATCGGGATTCATCACAGAAGACGAGTCTATCTAAATGTCGCTGTGCCCACAATTGACGTTGACGTCTGTGTAATTGAGTCAGAATCGCCCCGCAGTATGGCCCTCGTGCTTGAAGTTGAGCAGTTTTCAGACGGTTTCGAACATTTTGCGCACTCAGTTTACCCCTAAACAGTTCATTTCTGGTTGATGTAGCCGTAAAAAATCGGTTACGGAGGTGACGTAAGACAATCTGACGATCCTCTGCATGTGACGTCACACATGGTCGACCTGGCCAAGGGCGATCAGCGGTGGTACCCGTTTGCTGTAGACGCGTCTGTAAATCACAAACAGTCTATCGACTACAACCCATCGTCCTTGCGCCTTCAGCTACGGAAGTTCCTGTCTGCAACAAGCCGATGGCACGTTCACGTTGCACATTTGAAAGGCGTGGCATGACAAATGGCCGTAAAGACTTTTGTTTTCTTGTGTTTTTCTTTTTTCATTAATGACAAGTATGGCTGAAAACATGTGCGGTACAGGTTGGAGGTCTTGACTTGTTTGGAGACCCCGATGAACTGTAGGCAGAATGACGCCTCGAACTGGACCCCTCTCAAGTGGATGAATGACGCTATCGATTTGGTGATGCGTGTAAACAGCCACAGGGCCAAAGAAATTCCAAACGGGAGGACCGCTCATAGGTAGTGGACTCACATGAAGATGAATCTGAGGAATTTCCAGTCGGCAGGATGTTAATATGCCTGAGCATGGTCATCCTGAAGTAGGGTGGATGATCCAGGTATTGTTGTTGAAGATGGTGAGATTGTGTATCATGCAAAACTGGTCCAAGCCCCTCTTGGGGATAAGGAAGATTTGCGAATAGAAGCCTGGTGTTATGGCTGGGCCCCTTTGGCCAGCATCATGTCAATGTTTGTATGAAGGAGCTGCTGCTGAGTAGGGGGTCCACAATGGGCAACGATGTGAGAGGTGGGTCATCTATCAGGGAGACCCTGTAAACGTGGCGGAGGATGTTGGTGACGTATGGGTTCCCCAGGATTTCCCAGTTCCGCCAATATCTGTGCAGTCTCCCACCTACAGGGGTGTCGACCACTTGAACAACTGATTCAGACTGAGTCCCCATGTGTTCCACCTGTCCCTGAAGATAGGCGAGGATGGTGGTGAGATGATCCAGCCTGTGGGGTTTATCCTCGGATAATTCTGTAGGATGGCCCTGGAAGAGGACACCATGAGGGATAGGTATGAGGAAGTGTCTCACTATACACCCACGCATGGTGGTAGGGCGGTTAGAGCCTGTTATGCGGTTGAGGTCCTCGTCCAAGATATAATCATAGTCTGCCTCTTGTATCTGGGTGCCTTGAAGGAGGGGGTAAGCGACAGCTGTGGCCATGTGACCATGTCCTTGATGAAGGGAGAGAAGGAGCATTGGCCTCAAGAAGGTTGTCTAGCCAATCTACCACCTGGTTGAGACCAAGGTGGGCGTTGACCTCCGTAGTAGATCCTTCATACAATGGCTCAAAGGAGCCCTTGGAGTTCGACAAGTAGCCGCTGGAACGGCGCAGCCTTGCCGGTAAACGAGAATATGGTCGTAGTGAAGGTTAGCATGGGTGACCATGTGGAGATTACGCCTGAGGTGCCAGCTGACATAGCTATCGCAGAACCTGGGGTGTCTATCCTGGCTGATGTCTGGGTGAGGGATGACCTGACCGGGGAGGAGGCGGGCTCTGAAATGTCTGACATTTTGTTCGTTTACAGGCCTGTTGGGTCTTACGCTTTCGGAATAGTCCAAGATATTTAACAAAAACTGTAGGGGAAAGCGGGAGACAGTCTTCACATTTTGTTGACTGGGTGCACAGGGACATACAGTTTAGGCAGAGGGGATGGGGATCCAACACCGATTTGTTACGTCAGCAAGATGGCTACAAGCAGGGTGAAATCATGTGAAATGTATGAAGATACAAACCGAAATATTCACTTAGAATTAGCACAACAAGTTGAGAAACAAGATTTTATGCTGGGAAATCACACAGGTCTATCCACTGTGAGTAACAGCAGTAATGTGAACACCGTGACGTCATCACTTCTGTTGGTCACTTGGAAGCTGCGTGATAGGGTTGTCCTCAAGGCTAGTTGAAACAACTTCTTCTTCAGCAAGACTTCACACAACTCTTCTTTCTGTCAACAAAAAGCAGTAATATGCATTGATGAGTTGCATGCAAAAACAGGAGCATCTGCTGCCCCAACCTTTACCTGAATGCCCCAAACTCTGCAACTAGCCGCCTTAAAAACAAAGTTACGCACATGACCAATGCAGTAATACTTGAAAACAGGAAGTCCTGTGCCTCTGGCCACTTTAATGATAAAGTTATAAGAACTTCTACTATCAAAACATCATTGTGAAACCCAATGTCCCTTGCTTGATAACAAAGTTGGGAGCAAAGTTGTAAACAAACAGAAACCGATCGATCAGTTCATCGGGGTTGGCAGGGCATTGATGTTACCTCAGGAATATGCACAAATATATAAGACTTGTCCCAAAGACACCGAAATTATTTATTTTTCAACATAATCCATTTCCCCATTGATTTACTTTTGCCACCAATGTTGGAGGAATTTTATTCCCGTTGAGTAAAACACCTTCTACTGGTTGTCCCAAAGACAGAGCTTTCTCTATGTTTGGGGACAGAGCAGTATGACAGCCAGATCAGAAGAATGAGCAGGGTGCTGAAGCCATGGTGTGACTGATTTGAGCACTGTTCTGACAGAAGAGCACCCTTTTCCTCTTCTTCTCACTTCACAAATATCTTAATATTAATTTTATATTGTAATTGCCTCCAGAGTGCATCATAATAAGCTCCGTCTATTGACCAGCCTTTTTGGAAGATAGTCCACCATGATGACATCCTTGGCATCCCAGAACATGGAGGACAGACTTTGCCGTATTTGGTGGTGCTGATGTCAAATGTTCGAACCCTGGTTTCATCCGTAGTCACAAATCCTTTCTGGATCAGATTCAAAAAGAGTCTGTCCTTTTTTTGATCAGATGTCTGAAGCTATGAACTGAGTGAGTAAGGTTTTACTCCTCTTTGGGCAATATTCCAGCCATATTATGGCAAGGGACACCAGAAATGGGTTTCACACAGTGTACCCATGTGGAGAATTGAACCCAGGCCTTCAGCGTAAACCACAAGGCTACCCCACTGACCCAAGAAGCTTAGGAACCCAGCAAGCTTATTCTTTATTCATTGCCAATGTCCCTGTGAAAAATGCTTACTGAACTAACAATATGACTGGATAATGTTTGGTGCTGCTAATGTCACAGGCTTTCCAGGACCATGGTTGTCGTGTTCAAGGCCCTCCCTGCCCATGTAAGCTCTGCTACCCACCTCTTTACAATGGTATAGTCAGAGCCATTTTTCTGCAAGTACTTAGTACCATGATTACTACACAGTCGTCAAGTTTGTCCATTTTCCAAAAGTCATAGACCATTGTTTATTTCAGTCTATTGTCACAGCAAAACAATTAGTCTGCAGAAAAAGGCATTTAAGGGAAAATGACAAACAAACATCACAAATGACCTTTACTGTGATTTTGCACTCATATCTAGGTCACTTAAAACCTTTTACATGGGGCTACTTAATAATTCATACCTCTACAGGATCAAGGAAACCCATGACAGTTAAGTATTGTGAAAGGTCAAGCAGCAGAAAAAGACAGTATCCAACTCATGCTCAAAACAGATGTGCAAAACAGAACAGCACACCAGAAGAGTGAGACGCTGTGCACCCCAAGGTGCATACAGGACATGGAGACAGTGGGAAACTATGCCACCCAAGGTGCATACAGGACATGGAGACAGTGGGACAATGTGCACCCCCAAGGTGCATACAGGGCATCGAGACGGTGGGACAATGTGCACCCCCACGGTGCATACAGGACATGGAGACAGTGGGACAATATGCAGCCAAAGGTGCATACAGGGCATGGAGACAGTGGGACAATCTGCAGCCCAAAGTGCATACAGGGCATGGAGACAGTGGGACAATGTGCACCCAAAGGTGCATACAGGACATGGAGACAGCGGGACAATGTGCACCCAAAGGTGCATACAGGGCATTGAGTCAGTGGGACAATGTGCACCCAAAGGTGCATACAGGGCATTGAGTCAGTGGGACAATGTGCACCCAAAGGTGCAAACAGGGCATGGAGACAGTGGGACAATGTGCACCCAAAGGTGCATACAGGACACGGAGACAGTGGGACAATGTGCACCCAAAGGTGCATACAGGGCATGGAGTCAGTGGGACAATGTGCACCCAAAGGTGCATACAGGACATGGAGACAGTGGGGCAATGTGCACCCAAAGGTGCATACAGGGCATGGAGACAGCGGGACAATGTGCACCCAAAGTTGCATACAGGGCATGGAGACAGCGGGACAATGTGCACCCAAAGGTGCATACAGGACATGGAGACAGTGGGACAATGTGCACCCAAAGTTGCATACAGGACATGGAGACAGTGGGACAATGTGCACCCCAAGGTGCATACAGGGCATGAAGACAGTGGAAAACTGTGCACCCCAAGGTGCATACAGGGCATGGGGACAGTGGGACAATGTGCACCCAAAGGTGCATACAGGACATGGAGACAGTGGGACAATGTGCACCCAAAGGTGCATACAGGACATGGAGACAGTGGGACAATGTGCACCCAAAGGTGCATACAGGACATGGAGACAGTGGGACAATGTGCACCCAAAGGTGCATACAGGGCATGGAGACAGTTGGACAATGAGCACCCAAAGGTGCATACAGGACATGGAGACAGTGGGACAATGTGCACCCAAAGGTGCATACAGGACATGGAGACAGCGGGACAATGTGCACCCAAAGGTGCATACAGGGCATTGAGTCAGTGGGACAATGTGCACCCAAAGGTGCATACAGGGCATGGAGACAGTGGGACAATGTGCACCCAAAGGTGCATACAGGACACGGAGACAGTGGGGCAATGTGCACCCAAAGGTGCATACAGGGCATGGAGTCAGTGGGACAATGTGCACCCAAAGGTGCATACAGGGAATGGAGTCAGTGGGACAATGTGCACCCAAAGGTGCATACAGGGCATGGAGACAGCAGGACAATGTGCACCCAAAGGTGCATACAGGGCATGGAGACAGTGGGGCAATGTGCACCCAAAGGTGCATACAGGGCATGGAGTCAGTGGGACAATGTGCACCCAAAGGTGCATACAGGGCATGGAGACAGCAGGACAATGTGCACCCAAAGGTGCATACAGGGCATGGAGTCAGTGGGGCAATGTGCACCCAAAGGTGCATACAGGGCATGGAGTCAGTGGGACAATGTGCACCCAAAGGTGCATACAGGGCATGGAGACAGCAGGACAATGTGCATCCAAAGGTGCATACAGGGCATGCAGACAGCAGGACAATGTGCACCCAAAGGTGCATACAGGGCATGGAGTCAGTGGGACAATGTGCACCCAAAGGTGCATACAGGGAATGGAGTCAGTGGGACAATGTGCACCAAAAGGTGCATACAGGGCATGGAGACAGTGGGACAATGTGCATCAGTAGTATAGGTAATAGGGGTTCTGGCTCACTTCCACTGGAGCCGGATTCATATACATATACTGCTACTACAGATGGAATTTTTTATGCCAAAATGATTATGCGATTCAACGATAGTCATGAGATGTATTAAACGAAACATCAATATTAATTAATAATGAATAAAATTTACTATAGCCCACGAGGATATTGGAAAGGTGTAGGAGCAATAAAAAAATTAGCCACCGCGGCTAAGGTATCTAAAGATGTGGCCAAGGATTGGTTAAAGAAACAAGCGTTGTGGCAAATATACTTACCGGCACCGCGTTATATACCGAGGAAGAAGTTTGATATTTTTACGACGAATGAAGTTCACCAGGCTGACCTCTTGTTTCTTCCCCACGATAAGGTAAAACGCAAAACGTATAAATACGCTTTAACAGTATTGGATGTGGCTAGTCGATACAAAGAGGCTGAGCCATTAACCTCGAAAGAATCAACAGAAGTAGCTAATGCACTGAGTCGTATAAATAAGCGCGGACCACTAAAATGGCCTAAGCTATTTCAAGTAGATCCCGGTCGCGAGTTTATGGGATCGGTAACTAAACTGTTAACAAAGCACGATGTCGAAATCGTCCGTGGTGAAAGAGAGGCCCACCGCAGCCAAGCTATCGTCGAAAGATTTAACCGGACTCTAGCGGAACGTTTGTTTGGCTATCAGTATGGGATCGAAATGAAATTCGAGCGATTGAGATCAACCGAATGGGTGACATGTTATCAGCCGTTGTATCAGCGTGAATGATGAAGTAACGAGATTAATAGGGAAGAAACCATCCGATGCTATTAGAATGAAATCCGTGACTTCCGAATCTTCAGCACCGAGGAGAGGCCAAGAACGAAAACTTCCGGATAGAGTAAGGGTAAGATATTTATACCAGCCCGGTGAACTTCAAGGAGGCCTACGTCGCGCAACCGACCCCATATGGTCCCTTAAGACATATAACATTTGTAGATAGGTTACGAAAGAAGGAGAGCCTATTCTTTATTATCTTCAAGATGGACCGGGTACAGCATTTGTACGAGAAGAGTTGTTCATAGTTCCCGACGGTACGGTATTACCACCATAACCATAAGCATAGGTAGTTACACCATCATTATCAATCCATCTCTTTGTATCTAAGGGGGGTAATGATGTCTTGTTCATTCTTAATCCATATATCCTATGATTGTAACTTCTTAAAGAGTTCATCTCGTGTTTGAACGTTCTACCGTTGAATAATGATTCTTTATACTGTTCGTGTTTGATATGCTTTTTTACCACATACTTCTTAACACCCTTGGCTTTTCTTATCTCCCCATTATAGGACTTTTTTATAGAATACATCCTAGGTCTTAATCCGACATACTCCGCTATAGGGGTCCCAGCACATTCATCCTTCATCTTACCTAACACCTTTTTATTTACTACGCTGTGCAGTGGATTATCTTTAGTGTAATCGCTCGTGTCATACATATCTATTTTTTCTGCCATATCTTTATACACATCCTCTGTTTGTATTTCCATCAACAAAGAATCTGTGTCGGTATATAACACCTCGCATCTATCGCCGTATTGCTTCTTAAGTTTGTTGTAATAAAAGTCATACATTAAGTGTTTTGACAAGTCCAGAATACTCATACCAACGTACACCGGTCTGTTGAATTTTATATTACTTTTCTGCATATGCAATGCGGCTAAGTCGTTATCAAATATCTTGCTTCTGTTAAAAGCCGGACTGGCTATAAGTTTCCTGAGTCTTTCTTCCTCATTAGATCTGACTAATTTAACATCAACACGCTTCCTTAGATTCTCCATAGTTTTACCAAACGATAGATACAACTGGAGATTTCTGCAGTGAACTATATATTTTGTTTTATCCATCAAATTTGGTACGAGTTTTTCTATGTTAGCTAACCTACTATTACCCATCAAGGAGTGTTGATATTCCGACATCCAATCTTTATTAACCATTAATCTTTCAGGAGCTAGCCGATAACTGTTATGATCCTTATGTAAGGAATTTGGATATTCCAAGTCAACTTCTAGTATGTACCCTTTATTCTCATCATTATTATGGATATTAATAACATTGATATTATCGATATCATCAACCCATTCAAAACCACCCGTGGGTAAAGGTTGACTTATAGCCCATCCGTACAAATTGTTAGTGTCGAGATATAATATGTGCGTGTCGGGCTTACTCGGATCGTATCCTTCCACTAATTTATATTAGCCTTAGAATACCTTTTCGCCGCCATCGATATACCACCTCTTAATCCTTTCTCAATAAACAAGTGCATATCGTAATCTGTGAGTAGTTTTAGTTCTACGCCGGTCTTCTTCAACAATGCAGCCCACGATAGTGTCCAAGCCGTATTGCCGGGTCCAAGCCGTATTGTTTTAAACACGTCTTTCTAAATATCTCGAATATATCGGCGAGTAACAGTACATCGGTTTTTAAGTACAGATCGTGATAATCACCTAAATTCTTACAACCTGATTTATCCCAGACTGTCAGAGCGTGTTCATAATCGGCATCTGTTATTCTAGATTCTGTTAAGTTACTATAGAATGATTCGAGGGGTGGTAATTCAGTTTCTTCGAATCTAGACCAATCATCCATATATTCGTAAGGATATACACCTTTTCTCAGCAACAAATGACGAGTTATCTTATCGGCATATTGATTTGTTATCGCGAAGTCATCGGGATTGTTCGCATTAGCTAAATTGTCCAGGGAAGATAACAGAAACTGTACGGAGTCTATGAATCTAAGCCCATTACTTTGCATTATTTTAGATTTCCCATTCTTGTCCGTATAATGTATAGGTTTAGTCAACGAAAACGATATGTATTTTTCCATATTATTAGGAATGCACGTTAAACTGCCGTCGGTCTTTGAGATAGCTTGCATGATGAGATGTGAATCGTATCCCCTAAGGTTATGAAACACAACGGGGATGGGTATTGTTTGAGAATTCATTTTTAGTTTCAAGTTACACTCGTTATGCGCGGCTCCCCGATAATTACCCGTGACGTGGCAATGATCTCTTACGGAATCCCCATCCAGGGGTTTATTACAAACGTGACAACTCGTTGACTTCTTGTGGGCCCTCCAATCATCCCTCGTCATACGCATGGGTTTCTTACACGATAATTTTTCCCTGATTATTCTCTCTTCATTTTGTAGATATTCTAGGAACTTTCCTGCTGCATCGGGTCCTCTGTAAATCACGGGAGTGTTTGTTTTCCCATCATACCTTACAACTATATATCCAAACCCACAAGGAATATGTTCTTGAGTTTTGTACGTACCTTGATTGCTATGGTTGGTATTTTCTATGGGTTTGATAAGCGCTTCGAAGTCGGCATAAATTACGTACGGTACTGGCATTTGATTACAATAATGTTCAAATTTTAATATATTTTTTCCCTCTTTAGGCATATCGATCCTGATAGCATTCTGTCCAACACCTCTACAGTCTTCTTTATGCGCTTCTAATAGATCTTGTCTGCTGTACCCATGTAGGCATCTTTCACAGAAATATTTCTTTCCCTTATATTTAGTTTGATCGTATAGCACCCTGTTTAAACTCTTTATCCACGTATAATGATATTTTCCATCTTTTTCGAACAGAAATGAATTGATTCTGGGAATATGTTCCGGAGCGGAGCTTATCCTGTGTACAACAATTCCTTTAGAATGTCCGAAAACATTTATAGCTAAATTATTTTGCTTTTCCACCTTATCAGTTTGTGATATTGGTGTAGGTTTGTCTATACCATCGAAGTTGAGTCCATCGTTTTGGGGATAGCTAGAAGGTCTATCCGGATTCTTGTCTACGGGGAACAATGTAGATCTTATCATCATTCTTAAACAGTTATCTGATTTATTTTTTACATTAATTATGGCTTTTTTCTTCTTATAATACGGGGGTAAATCTATATAAGATCCACCTTTGAAGGGCATATAATTCGCTATATCTAAATATAAACTATCGATTTTATCCACACCCCAACCCGAACCTCTGTTAGTCCAATGTTCTAAAGTTTCCTGTATCCTCTGAATTGATGTATCTAATGATGCGTTTATAGTATCGGATTCGGTTATAACTTCTTGATTGCTACGGAAATATGGTTCGGTATATTCGACGCTATCGTCTGTGTTACTTTTACTCAATAACATTTTAATCGTCAGCTGGTATTTTATACTATGTAAATCATCTAACTCCTCGTTAATTTCACTCGATATGATGGGCTTAATATCGTTAACATCCATGTCGGAATTAATATCCATCTTCCAACCTCTTAGATATTTACCAACGCCGGCAGATATGGGTACAAATATTAATTCTTGTTGTTGAATATCATCATCATTATCATTATCAATATTATCATTATCAATATTATCATCATTATCATCATCATTATTATCTAGTAAAGAGATCAATTCAGCTCTTCTCATTCGAGAATAACCTCTCAGCCCACTGTTTCTCACTCGAGCTTTGAGTTCTCTAACAGTCTGGGGTTTGTTGTATTCCAAACCGAGTAAGGTAATCAATTCAGCTTTTCTCATTCGAGAATATCCACGTAGGCCACTTTGCTTTGCCATAGCTTTTAACTCTCTGACAAAAACCATTGTGGTTGAATGGTATATGCAAAATGAGACAAATGTCTAATTGGTTGTTTTCATATATTTAAATACGTTTTCTCCCCAATCTATTCCTCTCATTGATGTAATCTCCCTTCCTAGCATAAATAATCTGATTCCTGACCCTATCAGCACCGTGTTTCTTACATAAACAATAACGACCTTTGACCCCTATCCCGCATTCAGAACACGTATAGTTTATGTGTCCACGCTTGATGTAATAGTGTATACCGCAGTAAATATCAACACAGCGTCGATTACATAGTGTCGTCTTCCCCATGAGTGTAAATTTGTTTGATGAGCATATCCTTCATTGCCATTGCTAATCAAATATCCATAACCATCATACCGATAAAATCATAACCATTAAAATCTAGCTTGGGAGGTGTGGCTTTAATAATCATTTTAGCCATACGAGCATAGCCAATGGCCAAGCCGGTGACCACCGCTGAATGATACGTCGCGTTTACCAACATTTTACCGTCTGTAACTGGAGTAGTCATGCTTCTTATAGCATTATATGAGGACTAACCTCTAATTGAACTTGTTGTTGCGTCGGGGGTGATGTTTTCTCTTCTCCGGTCTTATAAAACAACCATACAGCCGCTATACCAGCAACTCCTACTAGTGCCCATGTTTTAATCGGATAAATATTTGAATTATTTATTAATTTCGCTTTCCTTGCCAGTCCTCCCTTCCTTCCTGCGGCTATTTTTTTGTTTTTTTTAGTAACTCTGGGTTGTTTTGGTGGTTCCTCATTCTCTTGTTGTTCCGTTTCCGCAATCTGTTGTTGCGTTTCCGCAATCTGTTGTGGTTCCTCTTTCACAATCTGTTGTGGTGTCACCTGTTGTGATTGTGTTTCCGCAATCTGTTGAGTCTCCATTATTTATTTGAACTTCGTTCTTTATATTATTAAGTGGGCACGTATGTTTAAATTGACAATACCTAGCCGTTATTAAAGCTGTGGTGAGTGGAGTTAAAAACATTCCGAATCTATGATAAAACTCACAGCTCACTGCGCTAAAAGCGTGTTCGATGAATGGGTCT
The DNA here is from genome assembly GCF_022045235.1 of Haliotis cracherodii. Classification (NCBI taxonomy): domain Eukaryota; kingdom Metazoa; phylum Mollusca; class Gastropoda; order Lepetellida; family Haliotidae; genus Haliotis; species Haliotis cracherodii. Next base: position 40,212,269 of record NW_027266264.1, read on the forward strand.
TTCTCGAGAGATTCGCATAAATACAGGCGATGTTCTGCCGGGATAGGGAGAAACGTACTAGCTACGACTGTGTATAGTTGTTATATAGACGACCCTATCGTTTTAGTCATGGTAGCTCCCAGTCTAGACTCGTAACGCGCGTACAGTTTTTTAATCTCTTCATCGATCATGTTATCAATTTTCTCGATGGTATAATTTTCTCCCAAATATTGGGAACATTTTCCACCGGCTACCAAAGCCGCGAGTCTTTCCCTATGTTTATCTAAAGATTTATCTACATCAGGCTCTTTGAGCATTTGTTCGATGAGTTCGTCGCATTCCATAATGTAATACCTAAGGAGTTATTTAAGTCTAACATAATGGAATATGACATATCCAATAAAACCCGTAATAATGAACTGTTGCGAAAGAATGAGGATTTCGAACCACATTTTATGTCATATTAACCGCTAATGTTCAACTTATCATAATTTTGCTATAATTTTGCTATAATTTTGCTATAATTTGCTAAGCAATTGCATAAGCAGCTGGTTGATCGGTTTTTAATACGAGTTTACAGTGCTTCGTTGCCGCTAACAATTTTCGGACTTTATCTCGTTCACCCTTGGTATAAATGACCTCATTTTCGCGTAAACATTCCTCGAATGAATCTCGATCTTTGCAATGAAAGAGTGCTACCCATTTGGTCTGCTCTCTGAGATCTTTCAGGACAGAGTTGTATTTTTGAGTAAGTACCCAAATGCTATGTTGAGTATGCCGTCCTGAGAATGCTAAATAAGAAAGCATATCTTTCTTTTTTGTGAGTTCTTTACTCGCGCTGCAGTGATCTATTGCGAAAAGGGTTATACTCGGAGACAGTCTTGTAAACGATCGCCCGGATCGACTCTGTGTACCCCGTCGTCATTCATTACCCAATCTCTCGATAAGTATGTTTTATTAACGCTTATAGTCGGACACAGAATAATAATATGATCGAAAACGTCCCGATCATATTGCCCGCATATGATAGCGCAGTGCGGATCTTTAGGTAGAAGATTATTAATAGATTGCTTGCACGAATCTCGCATTCTGTATATTAAGTTGCGCATCCATAATCACGTACAAATATATGTTTAATTTACCAGCTGATTCCTGAAGCTTCGTTATCTGTATGAAGGCACCCTCGCTAGCATTTTCTATTCTCCTCCCACTGCCGTGTAGTTGGTCATCATCCGTTGTTCGCATGTCTAGCCATAGCGCATACTTCGTGGTGAGGTATTCACCCATCGATACACTTCCGAGAGACAGATCTTTCACGACCGTGTTAACTTCCGGGGAGCGTTTTATAGAAGGAAGTTTTTTAATCTCATCCCACTGGTGATACGCTAGCATTCCTTGGCTATATAGTTGATTAGGAACGCCCTCGATAGTCAATTCTACTTTTGTAATCTTGGGATCGTAGAACTTCTCGGTATTTCTTTTAAACGCATCGGAGGGGTCCTCGAACAACATTAAAATACCCTTCAACGACCTCGTGGAGACGTTTAGATTTATATTCCACATCGTATCTTTTCTGTCACTCGTGATCTTTCGGTGTCGCAGCACGCGATCGTACAAAATGGCTAAACTTCCTGAATACTGGTTACGAATTTGTCTGGCTAATTTGGGATCCGTTATCATATCGTACTCGAGCGAGATATTGTCAGTGGAATAGCTAGTATCTTCAACAGCTCTGATTACTCTACCGTAGTCATTAAAAGTGAGTTCGTATTCTAACCTATCGCCTAGGGATGCTTGATAAAAGGGCATGTGGGAATCTAGTAATTCAAAGTCTAGGGGAACATAGAATCGGTTACCTAATGCGTCGACAACGGCCTTATCTTTTTCGTTGGTATCAACACCATTTTCAGCGCCCATGCGCAGTCTCAATGTGTTCTTATTACAAATACCTTGGTACTGTAAGTTTTCCCGCTCTGTATCCGTTCTCCAGAGATCCATGTAACAATAGTATACATCGCTATCGTCGATACTCAAAACCTCATTACCGCTCATTATCGCGATTTTCTTAACGATAGCACGACCTATGTTCTGAACGGGCTCCCTGTTAACGTCAGTAGAAGTCAAAATAATCGTAAATGCTAGTCGGACAGTTCCCGGAACTAACACATCGTGTGCGCCGAGATTAGGAAAGCGAACCAGAAGCGTTTGATTCTGATCGATGGTACTAGGGTTATTAGTTATAGTTACAGACTGACGAATTGCCTTGACCCCTAATGGATCTCGAAGTCTACGTTGTGGGTTTAACTTGCATCCATATTGCAAAGACATTGTTCTATTGAAATTATATAACCATATGTTTAATATAAAAATGGTTGATTTTGAACTAGATACCTTTGATGACTTTGATAACCAGAATCCAATCGAAGATACTAATGAAACCAGGTTAAGTAGTCTTAACGATGAAATTTTACAAGCAGCCGTCGATGATTATTACGATGCCTTAAAAGAAAAATATAAAAATTATGTTATCCCAGTAGGTCGTGACTATTCAAAGTTTTTGCTAGATAGTAAAGGAACATTGCGAGTGCGTGACTCTCCGCATATTGATCTTATGCATTATAGTTCTCGTAAGCCCCTAGCCTTGTCTACTATAGCCGGCAGACATAGCTGCGAGTTTCTTCGTGATAAATTAGGTTTTGTAGAATACAGACGAGCACCCGCGAAGACTACTAAGGTTCTTAAGACTGTGCGGGAAGAACTCCGTAATACAGATGATGTGGGAGCAGCCTCGATGGTTGCCTCGAACGGACTCAGAGAAATCTTGGCCACCATTAATGATCCTCAGTTAGAGTTATCACCATCCTTAGAGAACGATATTAGGGAATTACGAGGTCTTGACAAGGCAATGCAAACAATGCGGGGAGAACTCATCAATACTACAGCCAAACTATCCGAACTCGACAAGCATATAGCTTACGAGAAAACAAAACTCGAACAGGTGGGCGATGAGTTCAGTAGACGCCGCGTAGCGAAAAGAATATGTTACTTAGAAGACGAAAGATCGGCCCGCCTCGAAGCGGCTTCCAGTAATGAAAAGGCACTTCGTTCACAAATCAGTAGAATTCGAGAAACTATCGATCGAGTCCTCAACGATGACACTACACTGGCCGATAAAATTAAAACATTGTTCAGAGAACAGGGAATAACAATTACCAGTATTTTAACCGCGTTGGGATTTATTATATCGACTTTGACTCTCGCTTTAACAGGTGGCACAGGTGGTGGTACACCGCCCACACCGCCTAACGATGAAAACGGGATGAAAGAGTGGATAAAAAAGCATTTAAAAGCATTAGGTTCAGTACTGGGAAAGCTCGCTGAGAAAGCCGCGGCTGCACTTCCCGGTATAATAGGGAGTGTTGTTTCCTGGCTATTGAATTTATTAGCTAAGACCACCACTTGGCTTAGTCAAAACTTGTGGGGGTTGATCGTAGCAATTGCAGGGCTGTTGTACGTATCCGTTAAGAACTATTTAACCAAATCATGAGTAAACCAACCGAGACTCCACCCACTACAAGTGCTATTTTTTCATCGATATGTTGTTGATTTTTAGCCGCAATATGCGGTGACACTTGTGCATCAGTAGATGTTTGTGAAACATGTGGTGTTTGTGGCTTGACTATTCCCTTTTCACCCGTGATTGTTTGCGTTATTAATTTGACGTTCATATCTGAATTTATACCTGTTTTTTGTTGATCGGTAACGATGACAATTTTATTATTATAACCGATCACTTGACCGATCTTAAGTTCCATATTACTCGGAGACATGTATAGTCCCGGTGCATAAATGTAGTCCACTTTGGATTGAGTGTACTGTAATGCATCTTGAAAACGCTTTATAGACGATGGTATGTCAACTGGTGAATTAATGGCGTCCTCCACATTTGAGACAAACTGTTTTTGTGCATCGAGCGCCGTCCCAGAACCGATAATGGACGTTCGTGTTTGCGATTGCGCTCCGAGAATTGCCCATACATAAGTTCTTATCGATTCATTAACTCTTACAAATCCTGGATTAGTAAAATTATTTTCCGTTTTATCATTAAGAAATTCATTCCAAGCGTCTGCGGTATCGTTCATTTGTACAAAAAAATTTTTAACAATATAAATTAAACCACTCTTAAAACTCATAATATCCCCTCTCCAATCGTTACTATAAAGTTCCCAGCCTTTATACCAATCACCGGTTTTATGCCAATGATCATATATTCTTGCGTAAAGTTTGCTGGTACTATACAACTTACCAAAATTAACTGGAAGTTTATTTAAGTTTTTTATATACATAATCGCTTTCTTCTTTGACGGATATTTTTTCCTCTGTGTAAGGAACACCTAGACCATGGTTGCTCCTTTAATACGCCAATCTTTACTCGTAGAAACATCAAATTCCTGACAAATACGCTCATACGCGGACCTATCATAGTTATTATTTGTGGAATTCCACGCTCTATCCTGCGGTAATGGAGCACTAATTTTTCTTTAAGTATACATCTAATCTGATAGTACACGTAAAATGTTATAACAGACTTATTCAGTTCAAATCCTGGGGCATTAAGAGATACGCCACATCCCGTTGTGGCACACCATATGGCAAAGTTTAACAGATTCTGCCAAAACTGCATCGGATTGTGAAACCAATCGTGCACCATTTTATCGCTAGTTGCCGTGACTCTGTATTTTTCAAAGATATCGGGGAATTTAACTAAAAATTCAGCACCAGAGGCAGTTACTATAATCGATTGATTAGTAATGTATCTCGATTTCATATTTAAGTTATGATATAGTATCATTGTATATTTAATATGTATGTTACACTCCTGGGAATAACAAATGGTCAGTCTATTGAACTGCTTCATACTATCGATAACTCGGATGGACAACTCGAAGTAGCTATCTGTGATGTAACGTATTACCCACGGTGGAACAATATAAATGCTACGAGGGGTTATAATAATGAGACAGAAATAAATGGTCAAAAATACATTATACCTCATGGGTATTACAGCGTATGCTCACTCAATGATGAATTTTTTAAGCCTAATGGAATTAGTCTAACACAAAATGAGTCAAATGGGTTACTGCTTTTAAACGCTGGAAAAAAGGATGTAAAGCTTTACGAGAACTTAGCATACACACTTGGATGGAGAGGAGAAATAACATTACTCAAGACATCAGATCAGGGACTCGATTTACCCGATTTAGTTCCCTATAAAGAGTTGTGCATCCATCTTGATCAAATCAGTACGACGGATAATATTCAACAAGAAAGTCCTTCAACTCTACTCAGAAGTGTTCCAGTGAAAGACGAAAAATACACTAGCGGTAGAACGGAATCTTTCTCAACATTACAATATAAAAAATTAAAGCAGGGTATTATTTCAGACCTCAAAATTTCTGTATTAGATGTAAAACACCAACCTGTACATATAGGATACTTAAGTGTAACACTCCATATTATAATAATGGTTGATTCCATATTTAAGTTATGATATAGTATCATTGTATATTTGATATGTATGTTACACTCCTGGGAATAACAAATAGTCAGTCTATTCACCTGCTTCGTACTATCGATAACTCTGATGGACAACTCGAAGTCGCTCTATGCGATGTAACGTATTACCCTAGGTGGACCAATATAAATGCTGCAAAAAGAAATAATGAGATGACTATATTAGGTATTTTCGACCCCATTACAATACCTGATGGGTATTACAGCGTAAGCTCACTCAATGATGAAATTTTTAAGCCTTTGGGATCTAGTCTCACACAAAATGAGTCGAATGGGATACTGAAATTAGACACTGGAAAAAAAGGTATATTTATTCATGAGAACTTATCAGATAAATTTGGATTTGCACGAGCACTAATTGGTGAATACGGATATATGGAGTTATTGAAGGCAACATCTTATGGATCTAAATTACCCGATTTAGTTCCCTATAAAGAGTTGTTCATCCATCTTGATCAAATAAGCACGACGGATAATATTCAACAAGAAAGTCCTTCAACTCTACTCAGAAGTGTTCCAGTGAAAGATGAAAAATATAATAGCGGTAGAACGGAATCTTTCTCAACCTTACAATATAAAAAATTAAAGCGGGGTATTATTTCAGACTCAAAATTTCTGTATTAGATGTAAAACACCAACCTGTACATATAGGATACTTAAGTGTAACACTCCATATTATAAATAATGGTTGATGCATCAGGCCCTGGAACGCTTAGACAATGTAATACAATTGCGCTTTCAGATCTCGGAGACATGGAAGGATTCGGTAAACCCAGTAACAATGGTAAGTTATACGCTTTACACTTACACGATAATGTATACAAGCGGAAAGAACATATATTCCCGGAAAATCTAGAAGATTTAAGCGATGTCGACGTTAGTAGACTCCTTACAATCACTCCGTACAATATTATTTACAACAGTGAGAATAAATGGACTATGGTCGAAGCAAACATCAAGTGGCTACTGAATATCGTCATTACCCCACCTTATGTGATGATGGGTAAGGGACATAAAGATAATAAATAGTGGTATCGTACTCGAGGCCTATATCCCGTCAAAACGAAAAAGTGTGTTAGTCTCTCCCTTGCCAGAAAAACCAGGTCATATGTTATATAGTCGTCCGGCAATCCAAAATGTTAGTTTAAATTTGATTGCTGAATTCGATGATATTAAAGTTAACTTGAGTGCAATACCTAATATTTCTAAGCTTATTATTGAAGTCTTGTTCGGAGATGCACCGGTAGATACCTTCGAAATATTACCAGGTCTATCGATTAAATGGCTCAAGAAACACGAGCGTCAACGTTGCAGTATTATTCATGTCGGAGCATCACCCGTTGCAACCCTCGAAGAGGTTCAAATTATTAAAAGTGACAGCATTTCTCTTTCTAAGATATTCTTGCCATATAATATACATTTGATAAGGTTGATGTATACTCTCAAAACATTTAACCGAGACCAATTAAAGACTATTATATATTCGTAATATACACTATGAGTTTATATCCAGCGCTCGATGAAGCAATTGAAAAGATGGAAAATGTTGATGGATTTCGATTACATCAAATAAGCGACATAAAACATCGAATAGAGAAGGATAGGGAGTTTAGACTTGGATTGTATAAAAAGTATCGCAGAGCCGTGAATGCTCTGGACGGAGTTGACACCGCGCTTGTAGCAGCTGGCATGGGACTCGGTGTAGCCGGTGTCGGTTTACTATCAACTATAATCGCCGCACCTATCGTGCTCGGCATGGAAATAACCGCTGGAGTCTCGGGACTGGCAGGAATAGCGATAAAATTCATTTCTCGTAGGTTACAAAAGAAAGCATTAAAACATATTCGCCGAAGCAAAGTTGAACAGCCTTGAGGATCATATTTCGACAGCAATGGCCAATTGTAAGATATCTGAGGATGAGTTTCGTTGAGTGCTGTCGGAACTCACCAAATACAATCAAATGAAGCAGGAGATTCGATCAAAATCTCATAAGACCAGTGGTATTAGCGAGGATGAGAAAAAAAAGTTCATAGAACAGGGGAGGCAACAAGCGCGTCAATTATTCCGTGCCAAAACCAAAGAACTGGTTGGAGATTAAAAATAGATTGCTTACTATCGTTTGATCACATTTAGACAAATGCTTACATAAATATATATATAATAATGATAAAAACTATTAAATGGAGAGAATTACCACAAGGTTTTTATTATATCAGTGATGTCAAACCAACCAAATACGGTTATCAATTGTTTCTTATCAATTTACAAGAAGAGTGTAGTTATATAGTCTGGTCTCCTAGTAAAATGAACGAAGAACTTAATAAAAATGTTGAATATCGCTTTATCGATAAAAATAATGAAGAATATTTTTATTACCATTTAGGCTCATCTAAAGCAATGATTGGCCCCAGGTATTGGTGAGCTAGAGCCAATTTAACTTAATCTCATGACTATCGTTGAATCGCATAATCATTTTGGCATAAAAAATGCCATCTGTAGTAGCAGTATAGGTAACAAATCCAGCTCCAGTGGAAGTGAGCCAGAACCCCTATTACCTATACTACTGCATCCAAAGGTGCATACAGGGCATGGAGTCAGTGGGACAATGTGCACCCAAAGGTGCATACAGGACATGGAGACAGTGGGACAATATGCACCCAAAGGTGCATACAGGGCATGGAGACAGCGGGACAATGTGCACCCAAAGGTGCATACAGGGCATGGAGACAGTGGGGCAATGTGCACCCAAAGGTGCATACAGGGCATGGAGACAGTGGGACAATGTGCACCCAAAGGTGCATACAGGGCATGGAGTCAGTGGGACAATGTGCACCCAAAGGTGCATACAGGACACGGAGACAGTGGGACAATGTGCACCCCAAGGTGCATACAGGGCATGGAGACAGCGGGACAATGTGCACCCAAAGGTGCATACAGGTCATAGGGACAGAGAGGAAGCTACCTGGTGATACCCTTAACTTACTTTTTATTTTAATGCCATGGACAAACCTTAGTCGTTTTATGTTGCTGTTCCATCTAATTCCTTCAGCCAGTTAAGAGAAGAAGTCAAAATTCAGGCAATGGAAGGGCAGCAAACAGACAACATGCCATGCCTTCAGCTCACTTGTATTTTCCTCTTTGTGCAGTCACAAATAAGATTCGGGGGCTGACTCGGTGTTGGAAAGGTAACTTACGCTGCTGGTAAGTAGTATAAAAAGGCTACTGCGGGTTGCATAAGCAAATTTGAAATATATATGAAAATGACTTAGAACCCTGCGGGTAGATCTAAAAAGATAATATGAAAATATGTAGAAAGGGTGATACCCTGCGTGTATGAGTGAAAATGAAAATACTTTGGGGGCCACAAGCCATGTAATGATAGTTTACAGAATGATTGGCTTGCAAAGCCCAAAACGAGGTAAAAAACCGAGAGCCCCCAAAGTGATAAGAAAGTGTAAAATGAGTGATAAGTGAAGATGATAATGTTAAATATATACATATGAGAATTAAAAACTGAATCCAGTGAGTTATAACATTGAAGTAATGTCACAGAACTAGATTGAACGGTGTCAGGAAGCACTGATGAGTGTTAGTAGCACCGATAGGAATAACAGTTCAGTCATGTAGGTTGAGGCATTTGATTAGAAGCAGAATAATGTAAGTCATAACACACACATTGGTCAAGCCTCTAATGGGAGAAAGAGTCACTCATAGAATAATGCTTGTTGGGCTTCCTTAGTGTCTCTTCTGGTGTTCTGATGCATCTGGTGAAACAGTCTGAATTCCACCTGCCCAATGTTAATCCATTGATCTTCCACACTTGCACTAGCAGCTGTAGTTGCTGCACCAATGTGGAATGAATGTCCAGAATAAGCACTGGATTCTAGCCTGCCCTGGTGAGAGAAAATGTTCAGCCGGGACAAGAAGACAGTTCTAGTAGCAGCTCTAGAGTTGATTCCACGAAAGAGGATCACTGGGTTTTGCTCGGTTCAACTTCCTAACTTGAAGCCATGTCATACGGGACATGTAGCGAACAACGCTAGTTGCACACCCTATTGAAGGGATCTGTTTGGAAGCTTTAACTAAGGTTAAGATGCACTCATGTTGTGTCTGTTTAAATTGCACATCACTCAATGTTAGAGGTACATCTTGATCAAACGACGAGACACATGTAAATTCTCCACGGCGGAGAAATCCAAAATAGGCAGTTATGCACATACATTGCATAGCCAGATCGTTGAAATATCCAAACACGCCTACTTGTAACTGAGCCACTAGTTTACATAAAACACTGTAAGTAATAGGCAAGCGCTACTTGTAGATATTGATTGCATTTCTTGTAACCTCCTGATAAAGTCTGTAGTCTGTGTACAGCTCCTGAAGATACATCGTCAAAAAGGGTCTTGATACCACCTTGGAGGTACATGAACTCGATACCGGCCAGATAAATCCACAGTGTCATGTTTCAGTTTTAGCACTAAAAAAAACCAATGGCTACGAAATATTGTTTATAGCCTCACTTATTGGTGAGAGGGTGGACTGGATTCACAGGTTGCTGACCATGCTGAATTTCAACAGAAAAATTACATAGCACATGGAGCCTGTAGTGTATGCAGGTTTAGTACCCTGACTGATAGCTGCTGCCACATGATGTCTGAGCTGGGTGGGCACTGTTCCGGCAGTACATCTGCCTGTGGCACCACTGCGGAATTCACCATGTGGAACGGAGATAGAGAATCAGCAAGCTCGTTCGTTAGCTGTCTGGGAAAATCTCTACTTGCTCCTGTGGCTTGTCTTGACTCCTCTCTGGGTTGTCGTTGTCACTGGTGGTGGTAAATGTACTTGTAGGAGGTTGTTATTGTTGTCCCAAGTTCATGACGATAGACTTCAGTTCAGCGATCTCCCTGTAATGAAAACGCTGTCACTGTGTTTTCTGTAACACTAGCAGAATTATCAGAGCAAAATCCTGTGAATTGTCTCTCTGTAGCGGCACATCACTGCCTTGATCTTGACTGACTGGAGCGGTTTGAGGGATCGTAGTGGTGGCGACCGTGCTGTTGGTGCCTGTCATCACCCTCATATTTCAATATGGCTGCATAATGTCCGTCTGGACCAGAAAGTGGGCACATTGACACCCATGTCTGGCATTATCTGGCGATTATCAGCAGCTGTCAAAAAGGAGAGCTTCTGTTACATTCCTGTGAGAGGAAACAGGGCTAGATGCTTCGCCACGATCGTCGCCATTGTTGTTTTCATGCAGGTTAACCCTTCGTGTTGATTGCGATCTGGCTTAAAATGTCGTCTGTCAGCCATTGTTACGATAGCAACAAACAGTTTTACTGCATACACAACAGGATGGCAAAGGATTGTGTAGATTTCCTTGGATGACCGTGATTTGTAATGACAGCTGAGAGAACAATGGAAACAGCTGAACGACATTGAGGCTCTTGTTAATATAGAAAAACAAAATGATGTCACATCCTTAGTACTGCGCATGCCTGGAGGAAAAATATATTGCATTCTGGGATAGAAAATAGTAACTTGATACAGAGAAGAAATGTGATCGTTCACCGATGATTCTGAATGATAAATGACAACTGGAAATAAAGGGAAAAACCTTACGTAGGTGACAAATATATACATCTGTTGTGTAGACATCAATGTTAATAATAGGTGAAAGGATATGTTGATCACTGCACAATTTTTTTTATAAAATTTAACATTTAATGACTTAGTTTAGGTACATACAATCATTATTGATGTCAAATAAAAGATAATAGACATAAAATTGTTTGAAGCTAAGTAGTTTAGCATCGAGAGATGCCGTTGAGTAAAGAGCAGAGTTACCGAAAGTATTCCTGAGTGGTCACTCTGACAGGCTATTTCCTGCTCTGTCTCCGATACCTCCAGGAGACAGTGACCGCCCACTAATCGAGACAACTCCCCCACTACTGTCACATGCTTGGAAACAGTGCCAGACATCTTCTTGAACTGGGGATAGTTCTCCACAAACGCCTGCCAATGACAAACATAAAAAAGATGGCGGTCAGTGTATCCAGATCATGCATTGTTTTCTGATGAATGGCGTAGAGATATTTGTACTTTTAATATGCAACAAAAATTCAACATCTTGTCATCTTCCCAGCGGCAAGGGAGTTAACTGACTGTAAAAGTGCAATTTCCACCGAAATTAGGCTTGAATTTCTGGGCTATTACGATTTATGTCCCTTCTATGTCCCTCCTATTGCCCAATCAGATTCCATCTCTCATATCACCTGCATTTGCTTTAAACAAAATGGCGGTGCCCAGTCAAGACAATCTGATCGATAATCAAAATCTACATTGTAATAAAATGGGTCTTACTTCATTAAGTGCATCAAATCATTTAAAGACCGTAATTAAAAACATGAAAAGATCTGCAAAATATCTATTGACGCCAATTAGGCAGTACACATGGTTTTGCAAATCCTGCAATTGAAATCCATGTTGTTTACAAACCGGATGTCTCATTCGTCACAGGATTTTGATTGGACTATTGCATAGACTCGTTTGGCCAGACAAAATGTAACTCCAGAATTCCGGCCTAGTTCATCAAGGGTGGACACTGGATTTTTATAGTGTCGGGATATGAGCAACTATTAGCAATCAAACAATGCAAAATTATTCAGAAAGTACTAATCATTTCATACTACCCTGACACTCTCGGCAAGTTTCAGAGGAATTGACTCTCATATCACTTGAATTTACTTCAAACAAAATGGCGGCGGACAGTCATGATGATAGAGGATATTTAATGTGTCGAGTGAATTATCATGTTTCTCTCATCGAGTGACAGGGGGGAGGAGATATCACCTTTTTCCCCGTTACAAGATGTCATTATATACTTTTTGTGCAGTTGTCTAACGGAAAATTAAACTAGTTCATTACAAATGTAAAATCTTGAAATGTCAATTCTCCCTACCTGACACACAGGGACGGTTTACCACCCCTTGTATTTGCGACTTAAAAAGTAGTTTCGTGTTTGCAAAATCTTAGAAAATATAAACAAAAGTATCAAAACATATCATGGGTCACAATAATTCTTTTTAATACAAGTCAATATGATTATATACAAAATCAACTTTAACAAAAATATTCTTGCTGGATTGATGAGTTACAATGAGAGATTAACAGTTTATAACAAAACATTTTCGAGAGAAGAATAAACGGCTAGAAGTGATCTTAACTCCATAAATGACAATCCATCATTATTTTGTATTGTCAATGTGGAACTAACGTAAAAGAATGTCAACAGTTTGTGTATGGGTTAGTCACTTACAACAAAGGGAGACAATTAAAGGGGAAGTAACCTTTGTATGACAATAGTTCTGTCAAAGTGTTATGTTCACTGCAGTGAAATATTGAGTGTTCACTGCTGTGCACTTGAGTTCATATTTGCATGCCTTAAAAAAACTTGAATCTCCATATAAGCATTTATATTGTACAGAAAAATTTCAGCTTTCAGCACCTTTTGGTTCATAAGAATAAGATTTTTACCCATTTTGTAAAATAACATTTTTAACAACTTTTAAGCAAAAAAATTAAAACAATATATAACTAGAAAGATGTCTGCATTACATACAAACACATAAGCAACCCCATCACTGCCTTTTCCTAAATGCCCCAAAACACCTACACCCTGACAGTTGACCTTACAAACATCTTTACATTGGGATATTTCTCAAATATTTTTTATCTCTAACCACTTGACCTACTGGCAACTTGACTTACCTTCATGTCAGCAATAGATTCCACTTTTGCTTGACTTTTGGATTTCTTCTGAAATTCTTCCATCAACTCTTTGATATTTGATCCAATCTCTCCAAAGTTCACATACATATTCTGTAGTATAATACAAGTGCATTTAGAGTAGGGCTTATCATACATGCTGATCATTAACACACATGTCAAGTTGAAGAGATATGTTTACTTACATTGGCATAAAACTCATCATGTTCAGCAGACAACACCACTTCTTGCAAGTCCTTAGCAATGCCCGGGACGCTGGCTAGATTTATACGATTGTTGTTGATAGCCAACAGCTCATGCACCATTGCTTGGTAGGTCCACTGTAAACATAATGTATGCTTACGGAATGGAATACATTTTTCATAATTTGAGAAACCAAATAGCTCACAATTCACAAACCACAGATCAGAGACATGGAGAGAAGCACTTCCGATTTTCCTTGAAGTGTATGAACCAATCAGTCTGTTTTTCGGTCCTAAATCAGTAACACTCCCTTGCATGATTTGTATACTGTTTTGGAGCACTGAAGTGAAAAAATGTTTGAGCTTACGAGCAGAAAATAATCTGACATTAGCTTTACATGTCTGTGTTACCAAGGACACACTGGGCTTTGTAGTGATCTCTGCAATGGTCTACCAATGTCTGACAAGGCAAAAGGCTGGCTGAATGTGAAAGACCAGAGATGACGAAAGGGAGACAACACAACTTGGAGTCTTGTTTCAAATGACCTAAAATGGGAATTTGGAACCCTGGGGAGAACAACAGTTCACACAGGGATTGATTTGAGCCGTAATTCTGCGATATTCTCACATAGTTGTCATAAATATCCCATCAACATTAATTCAGATTGAAAATTGCGTTCATCTTTCAACAATTCATCTGCATCAACACTCTCATTTTCTCCAACAAAATTCGAATATGTCATATTGCTTGAAAGAATTATCTACCGTACCTAAAAATGTAATTAAAAAAACTTACTCGCCAGCTTATTCAATCGTCAAAAGTTGAACAACTGCATACAACACTTTGGGTTTCCAGGCCACCCCCATGAACTGTTGGAGAAGTCACTACCTGAACTGTTTTTATGTTTATTTGCCTCATTTCATGATAAGGTAGAGATGATGGGTGACAGGTGAACTCCAGGTAACAATTAAACAGTGATGTACTGAATGTTTATTACTGGTATGGTCACCTGGTTCAGAAGGGGAGTGATGGCATCATCTCGACGGTCCAGGATGAGGAGCACTGGAGCCACATCAGTCTTTCTAAATTCAAACAGAGCTGCTTCTTTGTTGATCACTTGCTGAAAGACAAGGAGGAGGACATATTCTTTCCCAGAAAACTTCACCGGAGAGGTCATGTAGGAAATGTCATCAATGGAGAGCTCAACTCAACAGGGTTTAATGGAGCTAAAACTTGAATTCCACCAAAACTTTGTTTTTCCACAATTTCAATGTTCAGCTCATGACAGTAATGTTACAAAAATAAAATGTTCATTGAAAACCACTTCTAAACTGACAGTACATTCATCATGTTCATAACAAAGCAAATTGAGCCACAAGGCTCTGTAGCTCACCTGGCATATGAAGTAATATTTTCATGACACTTCAATATAATTTTGGTACAAATATCTATTGTGAGTTCTGGGAGGAAAACATGCTGGGATAAAAAAAAAAGAATTATATTTGCAACATGACAATGACATTGCATGGAAAGAGTGATGCCTCCTTGAACAAACATATTTTACGGTCATTGCATGCAAATGAACTCAGCCAGTTGCCCTGTGGTGCTAAAGAGCAAGGTTCTAAAACTTTTTGTAAATTTGATTTTCAAATTACCAATATGAAATTTCTGCATGATCTTGTTGCCACATAAACATGACAACATGCAGACAACAGTTCCTTGGCTGTGTGTTGTAGCTACGGACAATATATGCATAAGTGGTGGTTGTCAAGATCACAAATAATCTTGTATATATTAATTAGTTGTTAGTAGTTTAGATAGAGGTATTATGGTATGGTTAAATTAGTATATTAAGCTTGGGGTTTGTGGAAACAGGTTAGACAAGTATTTGTCACAGAGTGACGAAATATCCCCCGCCTGTACACCATAGTACCAAATATGAAGACAATCCAGCGATTAGTTCTTGAGATATTGTGGCAACACCGTTTTCCAACTCCAAAAACAGATTTGCCTGCTGTGACCTTGAAAATGGGGTCAAGGTCACCAAATCTGACAGGTGTATGCGGTGTCTGTATATACACTATAGTTCCAAATATGAAGACAATCCAGCGATTAGTTCTTGAGATATCGCGGCAACACTGTTTTCTAACTCCAAAAGCAGATTTGCCTGCTGTGACCTTGAAAATGGGATCAAGGTCACCAAAACCGACTGGTGTCTGCGGAGTCTGTATATACACCATAGTTCCAAATATGAAGACAATCCAGCGTTTAGTTCTTGAGATATCGCGGCAACACCGTTTTCCAACTCTAAAAGCAGATTTGTCTGCTGTGACCTTGAAAATGGGATCAAGGTCACCAAAACCGACTGGTGTCTGCGGAGTCTGTATATACACCATAGTTCCAAATATGAAGACAATCCAGTGTTTAGTTCTTGAGATATCGCGGCAACACCGTTTTCCAACTCCAAAAGCAGATATGCCTGCTGTGACCTTGAAAATGGGGTCAAGGTCACCAAAACCGACTGGTGTCTGCGGAGTCTGTATATACACTATAGTTCCAAATATGAAGACATTCCAGAGATTAGTTCTTGAGATATTGCGGCAACACCGTTTTCCAACTCCAAAAGCAGATATGCCTGCTGTGACCTTGAAAATGGGGTCAAGGTTACCAAAACCGACTGGTGTCTGCGGAGTCTGTATATACACCATAGTTCCAAATATGAAGACAATCCAGTGTTTAGTTCTTGAGATATCGCGGCAACAAACAGGTGGGACGTACAGACGGACGTACGGACGGACGGACGTACGGACGGTCGTGAATACTATATCCCCCGCTTCGCGCTTTCGCGCGGCGGGGGATAATTAAAGGAAGCATGACTGGGTACAGGGGAAGCTTGGGTAATGGAGGTCAGTTTAAATAGGGGGTCAGAGTAATAATCTGCACAGTCAGCCACAATCAGTATAGTGTTCAGAAAGGGCATGGACTGACATTGTGGAAGCTGTTTACTCTGGTTGGTGTAAGTTTTTGCATTTATTTGTTTCATGTAGGATTGTATTTCAGAGTATAAAATTTTAATGCATTGTTTTCAAATGTAATTATATGCATATATTGATTGTAGTAACGAGAAACAACACTAAAAATCAAGAACCCAAAACAACAACACATGATCAAAGTATAAACAGTTCCACTCTGTGAAATGTAAATCAGAGAATGGACGCATTGTTGTATGTATTGTAAGGTATTGACACGTACCTAAGTGACTGAAGTTGCTAATATTATATGTTTTAGTCTGTTTGCAGTCGTACAAATGGGTATCTCTCATACCCTCACGTCTAGTCACACGTTTAAAAGGAAGCCAGAAGCTGGAATGTAAACATTAAACTTGTTTCCGTTGTTTGCTTGGCTATCTAACTTTCTGCCTGAGTTATCACAAGAAGATGACAAACCGACGCGTGCGGGCTTTAAGGTCAGAGATACACCATCGTCTCTTCAGTTTTCTCCTCCAGATGCCTTCAGAGCCATGGCTCAAGATATGGACCAGAACTTTGCCTCTGCTCTGCCTGGGCAGAGTTTCTGTAAGCCGCCTGGTCGATCCCGTTACCCGATTTATGGCATGCCGTTTTCGTCACCCATGAGTAGGGACTTGGATTGGGGACTACTCTTCAAGAAACCAGCGCCCTCCAAGATTCTAGTAGAAGACAGGCATTTGGAATCCATGGACACTGCTGTTCGTCACCAGCTATAACCGCTTGCTATGCTGTCGACAGCAATCAAGGCCCTCTCAGTGTACTTTGAGGAGAAAGAACCCCAGGACGAGGAAGACACTGAACTACCTGATCGTCATGGCAGGTCACTCTTATGGGCCCTGTGGTCATCGCAACAGTTGTTTGACGGTCGTACCAACAAAGTTCTGGACAAGTACTCCAGGGAAGCCGAGCGTGACATCATCATTTCGGCTTCACACAACCTGTCCAGACGGCCATCGGTTTCGAACGCCCCACGATGATGTTACCAAAACGAGAATGTGCAACGGGCCTTTAATAGGGACATGCCTCAAGAGATTCGGACAGGAAAGGTCTCCAGGTCTCCTTTTCCAAGTATCCCAGAGGGGGAAAGAGCCAGCAGGGGAGGGAGTGAGGTCCCTTCCCCCGCCGTCACCATCGTTGGAGTCTCCCCCGTTGACACTACCTTTAGACGAGCTACCGGTAGGGGGGAGACTTCATCACTATGCCCACAAGTGGGCTTTCCTCAACGACCCTTACATTCAGAACATTTTGACAACAGGCTACGTCCCACGCCTGAGATCGACGCCACCACTGATGTCATCCCCGACATTCCACACTCCACCAACGGATCGGCTGACGGAGGCCATCGATTCGTTGGTGGAAAAGGCGGCCGTACTTCGCCTAGGGACATCGGCACCATTGCCGGGGTACTACTCGCCCATCTTTCTAGTATGCAAGAAAAACTCCACAACCTCAAAAAGTTCAACGCAACATACCTCCAACAACCCGACACATTCACCATGATATCCCTCAGCTCTCTGCGTCGGATGATATTACCAAACGACTTCTTGTCTTGATAGACCTTCAGGATGCGTATCTCCATGTACCGATAGCTTCTGAGTTCCAGAAGTACCTCCGATTCGTCTACCAAGGTCTTCATTACCAGTGGGCGGCCCTCCCGTTTGGAATTTCTACGGCCCCGTGCATTTTCACACGGATCATGAAGCCAGTCGTAGAATATCTCCATGGGCAGGCGATCAGGGTTGCCTTCTACCCAGACGACGGGCTCCAAGCTCACCAGTTCACGGGAGCCCTTCAAGAAGAGTTGGCGACCACCCTGAGTCTACTACGGTACCTCAGGTGGATCGTCAAGCTTCAAAAGTCGGACTTGGTACCAACTCTGGATCTACAGTACATCGGGATACGCTTCCAGACGGGGGTCAATCTGGTCACGGTAGCTCAAGACCATTGGGACAAGATTGTCAGCAGCGTTCCAAGACTTCTACATGCCCCGGCGTCGGCGCACACGTGGCAGGAAGTCCTCGGTCTGTTGACATCGGCCCAGGACCTGACTCGCCGAGGTCGTTTTCAACTTCGTCCGCTGCAGAGATTGCTGTACCCTCACCTGGAGTTTCCCAATCTCTTGGTTCCACTTCATACCTTGTCATCTGGAGTGGTGGCTCCAGCCGTCGAACATTTGCGAAGGCGTCTTTATGAGCGAGCCTCCGTTCATACTTCACCTATTCGTAGACGTGTCATTTGAAGGCTGGGCTGTGGTCGCCAGAAGAAAAGGTCCTCCACATCAACTGCCTCCAGATGGAAGCAGTGATTCAGGCGGTCGAAATTCTGGAAACTTCGACTCCGTCGGAAACGGCTGATGATACAGTCGGACAACTCCAAAGTCGTCCACTGCATCAACAAACAGGGAACGACTCGGTCGGCGGCCCTTCTGGACCGGACATTCAGGTTCTTCGCCCTCGTCGACGACTTGGACATGGGCATACGCGCCCGTCACATCCCGGGGGCCAAGAATGTGATAGCTGACGCCCTGTCCAGACCATCGAGGCCGTCTCCCACGGAGTGGATGATCCATCCGACAGTCTTTCATCTGCTGACAGATCGACTCTGGTTGCCCCAAGTAGATCTCTTCACAACCCGGTATAACAAATGCCTCCCTCGATTCGGGTCGCCGGTTCCAGACCCACGGGCATGGGAACAAGACACTCTAGCGATATCCTGGGAGGGTCTAGACGCTTACGCGTTTCCACCAACGGTGCTGTTACCATCGATACTGGAGAAAGTTCGTCAAACGGCCAACCTACGTCTGCTTTTGGTCGCGCCTCATTGGCCGGCCAGAACGTGGTTCCCAGAACTTCTTCAGATCATCGATCAGCCACCGTTCCCGTTGCCAGATCAAGACGACCTCCTTCTTCATCCTCACACTGACGACTTGCATCCGGGGATAAAGAACTTCCAGCTAATGTGAAAGAGACAGTGAAGTGGTGTTGTTGTTGCTGTTTTGTATACATGTACATCCGTGCTATTATTAATTCATTGTGTATATTAGTTTTGTTATTATTAGGACATAAGTATTAGTATTGTGTTAGTATTATTAGAAATAGACTCTTAGTATATGTGTAGTATCAATTTGATAGTAGTATTGTCAGTAATAAGATATTAGTATTAGTAGTAGATATTAGTATTGTTAGTAGGACATAAGTATTGGTAGAAGTAGCCTAGGATAGGTTAAGCTAGGTTAGTTAATTGTGTTAGTTAATTGTGTTAGTTAATTGTGTTAGTTAATTTGGAATTAGTTTACATATAAGTTTACTGGGTTCTATACGTAATCTAAGGGAGGCAATAAAATCTTTAAAAAACTTATTTGTGTTCTTGGTTACTTCAGTATATGAAAGTGGTTATGTTTAAAATCTGATCGGAATTCTGTGAACAGCTTTCACAGACAATATAGTTGGAATCATTCACACAAATTTCATCTCCAAAGGCCTAAACAGCAGACCGACAGGTGGATGATGGACAGTACACCATAACAAAGGCTCACTTCACCTTCAGTCAGGTGAGCTAAAAATGTACTAATGAAACAGAAATTCCTGCCAATCAAACCAACTATCATCTTCCCCAGTCAAGGGCGTTAACTGACTATAAAAGTCCAGGGCCCGGGATCATGAAACTAACTTAAGATCATATTTTGTCTTAACTCTTAAGATTTAGACTTAAGACCAAATTTTGTCTTAAATCGGGGATCACGAAGCTCAATCACTGAGAATATCTTAAGTCTAAGACAAAATTTGATCTTAAATCTTAAGACTGCCCCTGAGTAGACTTAAGACATAATTTGTAGGAAGAAAGATGGCAGAGGTTGTTCGCCTCATGCGTCGCCTAGGGGCTAAACAGGACAAAATAGCAAATCATCGGACATTTCGAGACCGATTCAACCCTCTTGATCTGTACAATGACGAAGAGCTCTTTGAGAGATATAGATTTCATCGTCCTACCATTTTTTTCATCGTTGGTCTAACCGGTGATGAACTTGCATAGATTCTACCCCACTCAGCATTTCCACAGTCTCCCACCTATTATTCAAGTTTTGATATTCCTTCAGTTTTTTGCTATTTGGGCTTTTCACCTTCAGTTGCTCAGTGCTTTGTGTCAGCCATATTGGATAGTGTTTACAAATCACGTTATACGTACACCGGTAATGAGACGCAAATACCATCACGTATATTTCAAAATCAGCTGCAATACCTATATCCTTGAATTCCTCATACATTTTAGAATCAATGCCAAATGGTCTTTGTCACCAATACAAATTGTCTAGATGTAATGAAGCAAAATAAATGAGTCGTGAAAATGAACGCTGAAAAAAGTGCACTTGTTGGAAATGTAAACAAAGCCATTCGTCTATTCGTTGAGTACTTGGCTCAGCATTTTCAGAATATACACGGGAAGAGAATCGTAGGGAGAATTAGGGAATATATACATTGCAATGATTTGATATTTCCTGAACTTTGATAAGTTCCTGTCCAGTGTGACGCCATGACTGACGCAAAATCATGCACAACGACAACGGTATTTATCAGTATTTATCGGAATTTCCGTTGGTTTCAATGAAAAATATAACAACAAATAACAGTACACAGATTGTAAGAATGGTTCTGATTACTTACATGTCACATTCATGTATATACGAACCCTGAATCAACGAAAGTCCCCTTGTAAAATCCCGCGTACTGTTGACAGTCAACACATCATTTTGTAAAAGTTGATCACCGGTAGTGATGTCATATGTCAACATATGTTGTACATATTAGGTAATTTCTTTGAGGTGAATGAAAGTACACACGATCATTGTGTCCTAGCAGGCTATTTACAGTTTCAATTATGATGTAGATCGTGCATGTCTTGTGTACATTTTTTCACACATTTAATTTCACTTTGGATATTAATCAATGTTCAATATGATATCATAAGTAGAACATGTATGAACCTTTAATAATATCCTGTTTGTTTGAACAATGTTTACAAATGAAATTGATAAGTTTATAGTGTCGTATACGATACTTCTTTATTTTGGACAAGTGATACTAGATGAAATGTAAATGCAACTGCAACATGTATGTATTTCTAGGGAGTGGAATAGTCAATATTATAAGTTCATATAAACAGTGTCCACGAATAGCTGTATAACTAAACTGAAGATATAACTTAAAGAAAATTGATATATATTTTTTTCGTTAAAATATATGCACACATTTCTTAAAGAATTGTCCTTGTCTTGGAATTTTTTTTATGCTGTTTGATATACAGAACAGTGATATCTAAGGATTCGCCAGGTGCGCGTTGGTCACAATTAAACGACTTGTGAATTATTTCTCTTGTTTTGCATTATATAATCAATGGGTTCATCCTTTATCAAATATTGTGACCACAAGATATTAAACTGTTAACTATATTTCTACACGAATTGTAAAAAGTTTTAAAATATAACCCGTGCCATGTACCCCGTTGGTTGACGATTATCCTAATACGATTATCCTGTTAATTCTATACCAAGAGAGCTTTCTTCGCATCTTTTATGGTATAATTTTTAGACAAGATGATGAGAAATAATTACATAATAATGAACAAATACCATGTCCAATATTGAATAATAATTTTGTTTAGTTTGAAATAATTTTTGAGTACTTGATTACGTAAAATTGATGCCAAACAGGTGCGTGTCTTGTCCAATTAAGATACACTGTACATTATCGAATTGTTTATCTATTCCAGACATCATTTACATGGTAAACGCAGTCTTTTTATGTTGTGTCGAAAAAGCGTCAAATTCCGTTTTAAACACATGGATTTTTTCCATATCATGAACGAAAATTAGGGGAGATATGTATCAATCAAAAAACCAGAGTTGTCTTTCTCCGAGGTTATCAAGGACAAACAAGCAGCCATGACGTCAAATAGAATTGTGTCATTTTCTTAGTAATTAATTACATTTGATGATATACTGCTAGTGATCCAGTTAGATAGGTGCAACATTAGTCAAATTACACTTGCACAATCAGGAGAATGTTGGAATCTAAGGACTAATTTATGGTTTACATAGGGCCATCCATTTCGCTATCACTCATTTTTTATGAAGTTTAATTTCATCATTTCTGATGGGTTTTTTATGCCTAAACGTATACAGTTTCAATATCGATATTTGTGTTGGAATAGTTTGGTTCCTCGTGAACAAAACACCACGAAAATACACTGTCCTTACCCACAGCTAATTCTCACCAAGTGACCCTAGTTACAATAAACTAGTGCTAAGCATAGCAGAGTTATGCCCCCTTTCCTTTGAACGTGTGTAACCTCTCTGTCACCTTTTGACGTCATAGCGGTAAATCAGTTTTCGTCATTTACGGCAGGCTATTTTTTGCATTGAAATTATGTCGTTATACATACTCATTTAGCTCCATTTGATATATATTTATGTCGTTCAAATATTAGGCAGTATTTTGTTCGCTCACAGTTTCGGTAAAGCTGCCAAATATTTTTTTTTGTCGCACAGTACTTTTATTGGTGTATGCTAAAAAGGGGAGAAATTTCCTGTTTTTAGACGCAGAATAAAGTCTCGGACAAAACTTAGCAGCGTCTTTTTTTCAAACCGGTTTAATGTTTACAGTTAAATTTACACCATCAGACAGGAAATTTAATATTCTACACCACTGCGTAATTTTATAGCAAGAGGTAGATCCAGTGCCGGGTGAGCGCAATTCTCGCACAACCTACTCTTTTCCAATCTTAGGATAATGTGCGTCAGAAAAATAACCTCGGCATCCAATGATTACAGTAGTGCGATATTACGTGCGCGTGTCCCTATGACAACGGTCTTAGACTTAGCTAAGATTTTGCTGAGACCGTTTCAAGATCCAGTCTTAGACCAAATCTTAGCTAAGCAAAATCTTAAAAACTTAAGACAAAATTCGTGCTTAGCAAAATTTGAGCTAAGACCACTTTCATGATCCCGGGCCCTGTTTACACCTTTGCCGGAATAGACTGGAATTTTTGGGCTCGACAGTAGCACCACCAGCGGCTATTACGATTTATGTCCCTTCTATGTCCCTCCTATTGCCCAATCAGATTCCATCTCTCATATCATATCATATTTGCTTTAAACAAAATGGCGGTGCCCAGTAGAGACAATCTGGTCCATAATCAAAATCTACATTGTAATAAAATGGGTCTTACTTCATTAAGTGCATCAAATCATTTAAAGACCGTAATTAAAAACATGAAAAGATCTGCAAAATATCCATTGACGCCAATTAGGCAGCACACATGCTTTTGCAAATCCTGCAGTTGAAAGATCCATGTTGTTTACAAACCGGATGTCTCGTTTGTCACGTGATTTTGATTGGACTTTTGCATAGACTCGTTTGGCCAGACAAAATGTAACTCCAGAATTCCAGCCTAGTTCGTCAAGGGTGGACACTGAATTTTTTTAGTGTCAGGATATGAGCAACTATTAGCAATCAAACAAAGCAATATTATTCAGAAAGTACTAATCATCATCCTACCCTGACACTCTCGGCAAGTCTACGTGCCATTTCAGAGGAATTCTGAAAGCGGATCATTGGGCATTTCTTCAATGAGAGTAAAACAGATGTTAGTCCTTGCACTGTTCTCTGAAGAGCATGTGGTTCCCAAGTCAGTGACTGAAACACATACAGACACTTCATACAATTCTTGCACTCACAGTTGTGTGGGGAAAGAACTGTGCTTCCTAAAATGTAAAACAATCTATTAGGGACATCATTGATACATCAGTTCCAACCATTGTCAGCAGATGATCACCCAGTTAGTCCATTTACACAATTTATTGGTAGCAGGGCTCCAAATAAATGCCATTTCAGCTTATGTACGGATGAAAATATGCCTGATACAGTGGGGGATAATTTAGAAAACGTATCAGATATGCATCATGACATACATGTACGGTCTTATATTCAGTTATAGACATATTTCAAAAAAATTACATTCAGATTTCAAGCAGCATATTTCCTACAGTACAGTGTGCATTATTGTTCCCAAAAACACTGCTGTGTAAAGGGGGTGCACATTATATATGCCATAATGAGTTTTGATGTTTTTTCCCAATGCAAAGACATTACCGTGAGCATGTAACACCGAAAATACCAAGTCAACAAATCCTTACTAAAGATTTCAAATTAATCATGTAATTACACTGTCTGGTTATAAAAAGTGTTTATTTTTTATCTGGACTTATGTTTGTAACCGTTTTTAATTTAATAATTTTATTCAAAATTGCATTCAATATTGTTTATGCTCATTTCGGCGAAATCGCACAACTCACTGTGATTTGCAGCAACCACAGTCAGATAACTGTTTTTGACGCCATGAAATGAATTTTAGTTGACAGAAAATGGATACATATATCATAAATGCCACACTTTGAGTTGTTAAAAGTCATATTTGCTGTAGTTTGACTGTTATGTGTCAACATAGAGATTTTGGGAGTGGGGGACGAAATAATATCCGGCAACAGCGTTCAGTTGTACCAAATTTAGTGCTAAGCTTATGGTTATTATGTAAAACATATACAGTAAAGCTGCAACTAAAATAACATATTGGAATATATTATTCTTGATAGAAAAATAGTTTCAGGTACAATTCTTCCGATCGCCGCATGAAAATTCTTTAAAATTATATTATTGGGTAATTTTTAACCGATTCACCGGTAGATTGGGAGAAAAATTGTGTACAGCTGATTGCTGATGCCCAGTAGAATTGGAAATACAATTTAATTGGTAAATCATCATGTCTAGTGATGTTTCATCTCAAATTTTCAGTATGTATTAACCAAATATATCACCTATTCATTATTCGTAATTAGATATTACTTCCAAATGATTTTTAGAAATTTTGCTCATTACATTTATATCTTTTTCCCAAAAAATACTAAATACCAAAGAAGAGGTGCGGACGATACAATAGACAAACATGTACAAAACAGTATTTATTGTTTATTGACATGTTTGCACGACTGACAAACTGACAGAAAAATCTGTCCATTAATTTCATTATGATAACAAATTCCAAACATTTTGAAGTTTAATTTCATCACCACAGACTGAAAATGATAGGATTAAAAGAAAGCGAAACTCAAAATTTATTTTTATATTTTTTGGTTAGTAATCCTAGCATAACTAGTCTATTGTCATGTGTTTAGATCTAATGAATTTTTTATCAATCTGTACAATAAATGGTCAGATTTTTCAGTCAATTTGTAAAATGACTGAAATATTTAGATATTTTATAAATTGCCTAAGTGAATCACAGTTTACATAGTGAAGGTATCAATTACACACCTACAAACGAAAAGGCTTGTGAATGTATTAAAGCTTTGTGAGTACAACTGACATATGACAGATGACTAAACCACAAAATGAAACACTAACTTGATCAATGTGGTGATACGCCCATGTACTACATGTTTATACCATGTGTATAAATAAAAGCGATAAATGCACTTAAGGTTGTTGCAGAACAGGTCGCACACTAGTCGAGATTTCTGGGATATCATCCGGATAATCTTGGAAAAAACACAATGACAAAGGCTACAGCCAGTCTTAAAATTTCCGAGATTAGTGCCCCTTTACACCTCTTCTTGCTGGCAATTGCCATATCACTTGAGCTTGTGTTGTTCGTCGTTTTGCAAACTGTATGAATCAATATATCCTAATATGAAATTTCAATCAATTCTTTGTCCAACAGATCTTTTTGTTTTATAAACTGAAGGAGCAGTGTCCTGAACAAACTTACCTGACAGACACCAGATAGGTTGAGAGAAAACAGATGAGGGTTCACAGCAATATAGTCTCCAAAGAATTCCTGAAGAAGAAGTCATCACACTTAGCAACAGTGATTGGTTGAACCGAACAGAGCTGAGACGACATGTATACAAGCTGGCCAACTGAAAGTAAGCCTTAATCTCAATGATAATAGAACCCAACTTGAACATATTTGATGAGGTTCATTGTTGACTTAATAGGTATTTGCATTACATACAAATACATAGGCAGTCCCATCGCTGACTTTTTCCTAAATGCCTCCAAAACCTTTCCGCCATAAAATTGTCACAAACCATATATCTGCTGATTTTGTCTGATCCATAATGATCCCTAATGCTGTCAAATGCAAATTTATCTAGCTACCACCCCTGACAGTACACTAATTGTTTGAAATGGCATGCAGCCCCACATCATCTGCTCTTTTGCTCCCATTACTGCAGTACACCCATTGCTTGAAATGGCATGCAGCCCCACATCATCTGCTCTTTTCCTTCCATTACTCACAGTACACCCATTGCTTGAAATGGCATGCAGCCCCACATCATCTGCTCTTTTCCTTCCATTATTGACAGTACACCCATTGCTTGAAATGGCATAGAGCCCCACATCATCTGCTCTTTTCCTTCCATTACTGACAGTACACCCATTGCTTGAAATGTCATGCAGCCCCACATCATCTGCTCTTTTCCTTCCATTATTGACAGTACACCCATTGCTTGAAATGTCATGCAGCCCCACATCATCTGCTCTTTTCCTTCCATTATTGACAGTACACTAATTGCTTGAAATGGCATGCAGCCCCACATCATCTGCACTTTTCCTTCCATTACTGACAGTACACTAATTGCTTGAAATGGCATGCAGCCCCACATCATCTGCTCTTTTCCTTCCATTACTGCAGTACACCCATTGCTTGAAATGGCATGCAGCCCCACATCATCTGCTCTTTTGCTCCCATTACTGCAGTACACCCATTGCTTGAAATGGCATGCAGCCCCACATCATCTGCTCTTTTCCTTCCATTATTGACAGTACACTAATTGCTTGAAATGGCATGCAGCCCCACATCATCTGCTCTTTTCCTTCCATTACTCACAGTACACTAATTGCTTGAAATGGCATGCAGCCCCACATCATCTGCTCTTTTCCTTCCATTATTGACAGTACACCCATTGCTTGAAATGGCATAGAGCCCAACATCATCTGCTCTTTTCCTTCCATTACTGACAGTACACCCATTGCTTGAAATAGCATGCAGCCCCACATCATCTGCTCTTTTCCTTCCATTACTGACAGTACACTAATTGCTTGAAATGGCATGCAGACCCACATCATCTGGTCTTTTCCTTCCATTACTGCAGTACACCCATTGCTTGAAATGGCATGCAGCCCCACATCATCTGCTCTTTTCCTTCCATTATTGACAGTACACTAATTGCTTGAAATGGCATGCAGCCCCACATCATCTGGTCTTTTCCTTCCATTACTGCAGTACACCCATTGCTTGAAATGGCATGCAGCCCCACATCATCTGCTCTTTTCCTTCAATTACTGACAGCACACTAATTGCTTGAAATAGCATGCAGCCCCACATCATCTGCTCTTTTCCTTCCATTACTGACAGTACACTAATTGCTTGAAATGGCATGCAGCCCCACATCATCTGGTCTTTTCCTTCCATTACTGCAGTACACCCATTGCTTGAAATGGCATGCAGCCCCACATCATCTGCTCTTTTCCTTCCATTATTGACAGTACATCCATTGCTTAAAATGGCATGCAGCCCCACATCATCTGCTCTTTTCCTTCCATTATTGACAGTACATCCATTGCTTAAAATGGCATGCAGCCCCACATCATCTGCTCTTTTCCTTCCATAACTGACAGTACATCCATTGCTTAAAATGGCATGCAGCCCCACATCATCTGCTCTTTTCCTTCCATTATTGACAGTACACCCGTTGCTTGAAATGGCATGCAGCCCCACATCATCTGCTCTTTTCCTTCCATTACTGACAGTACACTTATTGCTTGAAATGGCATGCAGCCCCACATCATCTGCTCTTTTCCTTCCATTACTGACAGTACACTCATTGCTTAAAATGGCATGCAGCCCCACATCATCTGCTCTTTTCCTTCCATTATTGACAGTACACTCATTGCTTAAAATGGCATGCAGCCTCACATCATCTGCTCTTTTCTTTCCATTACTGACAGTACAGTAATTGCTTGAAATGGCATGCAGCCCCACATCATCTGCTCTTTTCCTTCCATTACTGACAGTACACTAATTGCTTAAAATGGCATGCAGCCCCACATCATCTGCACTTTTCCTTCCATTACTGACAGTACACTCATTGCTTGAAATGGCATGCAGCCCCACATCATCTGCTCTTTTCCTTCCATTACTGACAGTACACTAATTGCTTAAAATGGCATGCAGCCCCACATCATCTGCTCTTTTCCTTCCATTATTGACAGTTCACCCATTGCTTGAAATGGCATGCAGCCCCACATCATCTGCTCTTTTCCTTCCATTACTGACAGTACACCCATTGCTTGAAACGGCATGCAGCCCCACATCATCTGCTCTTTTCCTTCCATTACTGACAGTACACTAATTGCTTGAAATGGCATGCAGCCCCACATCATCTGCTCTTTTCCTTCCATTACTGACAGTACACTAATTGCTTGAAATGGCATGCAGCCCCACATCATCTGCTCTTTTCCTTCCATTACTGACAGCACACTAATTGCTTGAAATGGCATGCAGCCCCACATCATCTGCTCTTTTGCTCCCATTACTGCAGTACACCCATTGCTTGAAATGGCATGCAGCCCCACATCATCTGCTCTTTTCCTTCCATTACTGACAGTACACCCATTGCTTGAAATGGCATGCAGCCCCACATCATCTGCTCTTTTCCTTCCATTATTGACAGTACACCCATTGCTTGAAATGGCATGCAGCCCCACATCATCTGCTCTTTTCCTTCCATTACTGACAGTACACCCATTGCTTGAAATGGCATGCAGCCCCACATCATCTGCTCTTTTCCTTCCATTATTGACAGTTCACCCATTGCTTGAAATGGCATGCAGCCCCACATCATCTGCTCTTTTCCTTCCATTACTGACAGTACACCCATTGCTTGAAATGGCATGCAGCCCCACATCATCTGCTCTTTTCCTTCCATTACTGACAGTACACTAATTGCTTGAAATGGCATGCAGCCCCACATCATCTGCTCTTTTCCTTCCATTATTGACAGTACACTAATTGCTTGAAATGGCATGCAGCCCCACATCATCTGCTCTTTTCCTTCCATTACTGACAGTACACTAATTGCTTGAAATGGCATGCAACCCCACATCATCTGCTCTTTTGCTCCCATTACTGCAGTACACCCATTGCTTGAAATGGCATGCAGCCCCACATCATCTGCTCTTTTCCTTCCATTACTGACAGTACACCCATTGCTTGAAATGGCATGCAGCCCCACATCATCTGCTCTTTTCCTTCCATTATTGACAGTACACCCATTGCTTGAAATGGCATGCAGCCCTACATCATCTGCTCTTTTCCTTCCATTACTGACAGTACACCCATTGCTTGAAATGGCATGCAGCCCCACATCATCTGCTCTTTTCCTTACATTATTGACAGTACACTAATTGCTTGAAATGGCATGCAGCCCCACATCATCTGCTCTTTTCCTTCCATTACTGACAGTACACTAATTGCTTGAAATGGCATGCAGCCCCACATCATCTGCTCTTTTCCTTCCATTACTGCAGTACACCCATTGCTTGAAATGGCATGCAGCCCCACATCATCTGCTCTTTTGCTCCCATTACTGCAGTACACCCATTGCTTGAAATGGCATGCAGCCCCACATCATCTGCTCTTTTGCTCCCATTACTGCAGTACACTAATTGCTTGAAATGACATGCAGCCCCACATCATCTGCTCTTTTCCTTCCATTACTGACAGTACAGTAATTGCTTGAAATGGCATGCAGCCCCACATCATCTGCTCTTTTCCTTCCATTATTGACAGTACACCCATTGCTTGAAATGGCATGCAGCCCCACATCATCTGCTCTTTTCCTTCCATTACTGACAGTACACCCATTGCTTGAACTGGCATGCAGCCCCACATCATCTGCTCTTTTCCTTCCATTATTGACAGTACACTAATTGCTTGAAATGGCATGCAGCCCCACATCATCTGCTCTTTTCCTTCCATTACTGACAGTACACTAATTGCTTGAAATGGCATGCAGCCCCACATCATCTGCTCTTTTCCTTCCATTACTGACAGTACACTAATTGCTTGAAATGGCATGCAGCCCCACATCATCTGCTCTTTTCCTTCCATTATTGACAGTACACCCATTGCTTGAAATGGCATGCAGCCCCACATCATCTGCTCTTTTCCTTCCATTACTGACAGTACACTAATTGCTTGAAATGGCATGCAGCCCCACATCATCTGCTCTTTTCCTTCCATTATTGACAGTACACCCATTGCTTGAAATGGCATGCAGCCCCACATCATCTGCTCTTTTCCTTCCATTACTGAAAGTACACTCATTGCTTGAAATGGCATGCAGCCCCACATCATCTGCTCTTTTCCTTCCATTATTGAAAGTACACTCATTGCTTGAAATGGCATGCAGCCCCACATCATCTGCTCTTTTCCTTCCATTACTGACAGCACACTCATTGCTTGAAATGGCATTCAGCCCCACATCATCTGCTCTTTTCCTTCCATTACTGACAGTACACTAATTGCTTGAAATGGCATGCAGCCCCACATCTTCTGCTCTTTTCCTTCCATTACTGACAGTACACTAATTGCTTGAAATGGCATGCAGCCCCACATCATCTGCTCTTTTCCTTCCATTACTGCAGTACACCCATTGCTTGAAATGGCATGCAGCCCCACATCATCTCCTTTACTAATCTATAGGTCGACAGCCAGATGCTCATATATATGTTCCACTAAACTTGGTCATGGCGCCTAAAACTTAGCATCCTCAGCTTGACATTAATATTTTTATATAATAAGGGAGCTATGGTCATTTTCAATTCATACCTCAAGCTTGACACAGTATTGTTGTTTTATATGAAGTTTGACTTGTGTGGAGATTACAGGTTACCTGGACTTCTCTAACCACCTCCTGATCATCTGCTTCTGCCAGCAACTTCACATCTTGTTTGCTGATGACGTTACTCCAATCTGGATCATTCAACATAGGTTTGGAATGTAAAGAGCTCACATAATACTGTCAACTGTCATGCTTACATACTGAAAAAATTAACAGACCTGCATTTGCTGCTGCCACAATCCTTAATGCTCGGTGAACTGTGTTCTGTGATTTGCTGAATAGGAAGTCTGGAAGGAACTGAGGAGGGTGATGTTCCACAAAGTAATCTTAGCAGTATGACTGTTGTATCTCAATGCTTAAGAATGGGAATTACAATCCTCTAACATTGCTTTGTGGAATAGGCCTAGGCAACATTGTTATTAGCTGGTTCAAATGTGGGGTTGGATCTGGAGTCTTGTGACAACCTATTCTAGCTGAAAAAGCTGCTGAAACAGAATTATAAAGACAAAAGAATCATTACTGCCAAATCCATGAAACACTAAAATCTTGCTTAATGATGAAGATGTCTAATATAACAAGTCAGATAGGTCTTACTGATCAACAAATCTTGAATCTATTTGCATGACATGTCAACGAAATAAATCACTATCAAAGAATCAAAATTGGTAGAAATGTTACAACTGATCAATCTATTACTTCACAGCCCATCACTTAATGTCACTGGCAATAAATTGTTGATAACTTAGGATAAACTGTGATATATGTCGCTATATTAATTCTCCATTTCAATACACATGATATATGATACATAAAATAAAGTCAAATGAGCTTTTTTTGTGGCAGGTTGTCCGTCTGTCATTAACTTTTCAACATCTACCCTGAAACTACAAGGGCTATTCAACTGAACCCTTGTATGGATGATCCAAGTAATAGTGTCTTTAAAAAGTGCTGGAAAAATACTCAGCCGAGTTATGGTTTTGAAACCAGGATAAGCAGTTCACAGTTCAAAATATTACCAGTTTGAAAAACAGACACAGCTATTGAACAAAAGTTGCTGTCAGCATTGACATTCATATAGTTTCAGCTAAAAAAACACAAATGAACACCAAAATCATGAAGAAGTTCACAGAGCGAAAAACGCATTTTGAGAGAATTTAAGAGCATGATCCAAATTAAGTCAACATCTAAAATATCACAGAAAATGGAACACATGTGTTGAGCCCTCCTAATATCTGCACAAATACTAAATTTCATCACATTTTGAAATTAAATGGTGGAATAATGGCCATAAGAAACTTCAGTATGGCCAAAGTGTAAATCAAGGACTAAAAATATAAATACTGCAAAAAAGGAACAGATATTTGTTGAGCTACACATCAGCGGTAGAAACTTACATTTTTAGTCCACAAGTCCTTATAATGATAACATGTAGTAAAACCGTTAAAAATGACAAATTTCTACTAGTCCTTCTGATACCTTAAATATAGGGTAGTTTGGCAAGGACTACAGGACTACTGTAACCTTAGGTTACGGGTACTTTACCCTTCTACCTTTGGTCACTTGTACTTATCAACCACTCCTTGGTTCTAGGGATGATGTAGCTCTCTCAAAATCACAAGTCAGCTGGTTTGCTCAAGTCCTTTTAATTTATGATAGAATTAATCATAAATATACACACATGGTCCTCAGATAAGTTCTTGTTGTTTCCTGAATTGCTTAAGTACAACACATACCTAGATGATGCGTTGAAGAGCCTGATGGTTTTCCTGATGAACATTTAACTCTACTTCTTTTCTGACCCGGAATTCCAATCTACAGAGAGGACCGCTCTGTTCAGCTGTGAGCTTCCAAATCCCCACACCACTCTCGGGCCACTAACAAAATACTATCGATGATAATTTTAGCTCCTCCCACCGAAATCATATTTGACATCATGAGAAATGAGTCATAACGCTCACTTCTCTATGAACCCCAATTCCCATTTCAATCAGTCTTTCTATCAAGTTCTTCTAACCAAACTCTCAACTAATTTCCTAAATTAATGGTCAAATCATTGGTCAACCGAACATACCCACAACTCAAAACAACCCTAGATGAAAACCCAATACTCTGTCAGACTGGAAGGCGCCGAAAAGACATTCCAGTCATGTAGTAGCACTCAGAAATATTTGGTCACATCAAGACTAACAATTTTTGTTCCATCCATTCATTTCCCTTCTGACCCTTATACTGCAAGACCGGATTCTACTAATTTCATCGTACTAATGAAAAGTTATCTCTATCACTTAAGAGAAGCAAAATCAATAATCATTTGCCCTGGTGTCACTTCTCTCATATGCGTCCATATTTACCCAAAAGCTTAATTTAGTAAACTACATTTTAAGTAAATACCAAAAACCCATTTTCTAAAATACCCTGGTTATACTACTGCCAATTTCTAACGCTGCAAATGTACAAAATTTCAATTAATAATTGACTTTCACTTTGTGTTAGTTCATTGTAGCACGATAGTTTGGAAGTGCATTTCTTCATGTTATTCATTTGGATGGGTCGTAGCGAGGATATTTGTGAACACTCATGCAGTCAAACTCTCAGACGTTTCTCAATGTATACTGAAATGATGAGTTCAAGACTAAAGGGTCTAATTGTTCACAAAGAACGCTTCTGTATATACATGAGGGTCAAAGGTCTTAGATGTATCAAAACTCAAAATATGCACACAAAAATGTATTAAATATTATAGCACGTATTACTTGCTGAAAAGGCAGTGTATTTGGAGAAAAAAAGACATTTTTTCAATATGGCCCCCTATGTAAAACATATTTATGATTTCAAAGAATCATGTAACTTTGCACATCTATATTTCTAGTCTCATGTCTTCTTCAATTCACCCAGTATGACAGAAGTTTCTCAGATTGTCAATCTGAATTGTCAAAACTGTCAATTAAAAAACCCTTTACAGTATGAACATGATGAAAGAATATTAAGGTGTCTACAGACCAGGTCCCTGATTCACACAGCTATCTTAGCTCTTAGAGTATTGTCACTCCAATACTTCAACACAGACTTATGACAATCGTAGCAACTACTTTGTGGAATGGGGGCCTGTATAGGTTGGTCTTCCTTATGAACTTAATTTGTTATTTCTTCCTTCATATGTATCAGATGTTATTTGAAACAAAGAGTAAACTACTCACAAATGTAATAAAGTCCATACTTGGGGACTCTAAGTTCCTGACACAACAGCTCCACATTCTCCTTGCTGGGTCGGAGGAAGGCAATGCACTTGAGATGCTTCATGGTCTCGCGGCCACTTGTGTCCAATCTTTCAAATAGGTACACCTCTTTCTGCAGGATCTCAGATTGGGCATATACCATGCTTACAACACTAGTCTAAACAGCAAGAAAAACCCAGATTCAGTGTCTGTACAACATTATGTGCATAAGGAAGCATGGTCATCAAAATGGTAATGTGAGCAATATCAGCAGCATCAATATGATCACCTTAAATTGACTGTGTAAACATGTTTTTGGATATGTCTACTGCACAGTGAGTGACCTTCACTTTCAACATCATCCAATCACACAAGGACATTACCGGACATTACCGGTACTTGTTGAGAACACAATGTGATGTTACAAATATAAAGTCTCCAAACCATGCTTACAATATGTTGCCAATGCAGTTATTTAAAAGTCATTTCATGAGCGATAGACTTTTAAAATGACCTTGACATTTTTTACTTTATAATTCTAATATATTGCATACATTAACCCATTTACTACTTAGATCTATTCCTGCCTCAACAAAACTGACAGAGTATTTGATCATAGTTTACACTTGATGGGAAAGGGGATCCTAGAGATAAGGATAGAGTCAGGGTAACCTAGTCTTACCTTAACCTGAAACTGCCATGGTTTTCTTCAACCTAGCATCAGGAACAATTTAATGAAGTGCACTAGCTTCCACTGGACATTGTATTCCGACTCTACATGCAAGGAAACAAATGTGTGTGATCTGCTGGTAACATGGCACACTGTAGTTATTTTCTGCAGACAGACCAACAGACAGGCGGACACACTGATTCCATAACTAATGTTTTTGCGGGGTACAATGAACTAATAATCTAATGAAATGATATACACATGGGTTTTCAAAAGGACTTCATAAATAGATATTTAATCATTCAGATGATTGAGACCTGTAAATTTCAAAATGGCGACTGTGAGACCATCTTGGATTTATGAATGAGGTTATATTACTGGACCTTGTGCAGATTACCACACATAGTTTCATAAAGAGCACTAATTAGTAGGGGGAAAAAAGTCTATCTAAATTTTGACCAATCTGAGGACTCCATTCCGTTGTTATTGTAATAAAATGTGCTTTGTGTGCAAAAATATATCTTAATATATCTTGTAACGAGATCAAACAACTAAATTTCAAATGCCTCTGAGCTGACCAATCAGCTCCGCAGGTGCTGCTTTCCGTTGCAGTGGAAACAAGGCAGTGATGAAAATAAAGTAATATTGTATGTTGTTCCTAGAGACACCCTTGCACCAAGATTTAACAAAATTGGCTAAATGACATGTGAGTAATGACCACTTAAAGAAAACCTGTAAATAAAGACAAGGTTGTCGTTGAGAGGTTGTTGGAATATGAAAGATGCAGTGCATTTACACAAGGTCCATGAATCTACTATATGTTGTTCCTGAGAAAACACACGAAGTTGAGGGAAGAATATATTCTATTATGAATAGTTATAAGAAACCGAGCAAAAACAGTGAAAATGAGAACATGGCAAAAAATACCATATATTTTCAATCAAACTTTGTTATAAAATTCTTTTACAGTAAGGGTGATATGTATAATATTAACCCTGAATGTAAAAACTTCAAAGCGTAAAAGCGTTGCGGGGTATTACTCTTAATGTAAAACTTTTTACATTAAGAGTTGACTTGTAACCCGTAATGGACATATTTTTTACATTAAGAGTAATTTTTACATTAAGGGTTGTAACAAAGCTGACAACGCATGCGCTGTACAGAGTAAACTGTCATCAGTAATGTTTTTTCATTCGCATGATTTGAGGCAAACTGAAGAGAAAGCTTGTATGCTTTCCTACAGAGCAGTTACAAAATACTAATTGCCAGCATGATTGTATTAGAAGCCACTATTTATCAAAGCTAGTTCGTATGAACTCGGTCGTATGAAGCCAATCACTCTCCTACCCAGAGTTCCTTGTGGCCAGCCTCGTACTCCTGTCACATTATCACATCTTACACAGTTCATTCAAGTGTTTTTCAAGTTTCATTTTGGACCAGTCTACACATAACTTTCATTGCGAGGATATCCTAAAACATGAAAAACTGTTTCCTTTTGCGTATTTATACTGCACATTTAGTCATCAAAGAACTACGGCAAGCTAGCGATACAGTCACTTTGATGTGTAAAGCTATAATATTGTCATGCACCTTTCTGTTGCAGTTGTAGTAGTATGTCTAAATAATTATGCAAAACAATATGTAAAGTATATGCTGAATGACTTGCATTAGGCTCATCTGTTCAAATTTCAGGATAAGTGTGTTTGTTTACAAACAAGAGAAAAGTCTTGTCACGTGATAAGCCTACACCCACAGTCTGGTCACTGGAGCAGAACATTCTGTTGTGGAATAAGGTGAGAAGAGCCGAGTAAGCTGGGCAGTTATTGGTTATTGTTTACAAAGCTTCAGAATGGTCAACGTCCTGTCCCTTTAGCGCTGCTAGAGGTTCTTAAGCCACATTGGACCCCTAATGTAGGTGATATTCTGGATACTCAGGGAGACATTTTAAATGTATAGGAGAGACACACATAACTGTGATATTGATTTGTTGCTACTTTCTTGATAGCTGTCATTTCAATTATGAACGTGTTCTTGGCTCAAAATTTTCAAGTTCCACAAGAAAACCAACAGTTGCTTTCAAGTGTTGCTCGCTCATTCCATTTGTAAGTATTGCTTCATAAAACTTAACACATTCATTCTTCCTATCATGCTTTTGTCCTTTTTCGTTTTAAAGTCCTGGACCCAGTTGTATCAAACTTTAATGATGCATTAACGTGTAATTAAACCTTCATTAACTAATGTATCATTAAATCCAGTTGTACTAATATTTTAATGACGTTGTGCTGTCATAAGCACATCATTAATGAAGGTTCTGGGGCATCATTAGCATTTTATTAAAAAACAAACATGGCAGGAAACATATTGTTTGAACGCTTAGGACACACACAAGGAAAGACCGTGTTTTCAGAAAACGAACTCATCACCGCGAATCCATGAGCGATGAAGAAGTAAGGGCACGCTACTGTTTTGGGAAGGCAAGCATCAGATATATCTGCGATCTTGTGAGAGATTAATGACAGCCCAAATCTGCAAGATTGCACACACTTAGTGTTGAACTACAGGTAAATGTTTGATAATTAACACGTCGTCACTAGAAACTCAGCAAGTTTGAAATAAATATATAATTATACCGCCACATCGGGCACATTCATAGCGGCAATCTTTAAATGAATCATACGCAGTTCTTCGTGGGTCTGCTCACTAACACGTGTATAGGTACAGTCATATTTGCAGCCTAATGATACCAACCTTGTAAATATATTTCACAATCGGAAGTAATGTAAATTCATGGATCCTTTTCACTTCACCCAAAAAGATACGTTTTCAACTTGGCGTTGTCAGTAAGGATCAGTTTCATAGAGGGGAGTTACTCTAATGACTTAAACTAAATGTTTCGTGCATACTGAAGAGAACAGTTTTGCATGTTCGATCCTGGCCAAAAGATCCTTTAATTATTAAAGCATGCACATCTAATATCAATCATTAACACTTTACTTACTGAGACATAATGAAACACAGCAAAATAAAAAATAACAAAGCAGATATAAGTATTATGGAAATATTTGAAAATTGGTAAAACATATCATTAGCCTCTTTATAACCATCTTATCAGGTTCTGGTAACCCTACGCTTCTTTGCAAGTGGAAGTTTCCTGCAAATCACTGGCGACACAATAGGCATAGACAAATGTGACAACGGCCTCACCAGTTGTTAGGAAGGTTTCCCTTGCCATCGCGTCTCTTGTGCCCAAGTTTGTTACCTGGCCGTCCAAGATGGATATAGCCAACATTAGAAAGGAATTCTACAATATATCTCGTTTTCCTGGAGTCATTGGATGTATCGGTGGAACACATGTACGGATACAGGCACCATCAGACAACAAACCTGCCTTTGTAAATAGGAAAGGCTACCATTCGATCAACGTTCAAGCAATGTGTGAAAGCCAATGTGTGTTAAATAAATTCTTATTTATATAATAACAAATAAAATGTCACTGTAAAACCTGTGCATGGAGCATACACGTCTACCCAAATAGCCTCTCTTCTTTCGTGGGTAACTGCTGCACCACTTACTGTTCTTCAACAACTCGGCTAACAGCTAAATATCGGAGCTGCCGAAATTCTTGTTTCTATACTATGGTTTAGGTGGATACATTGCCATTTTGACAGATGACCAGAAGTAACGCGTACGTGTTTACGTCAGGGAATTGTGGGATATATTTAGGGAAAACCCTGAATTTAATGACAGGTTAATGAAAACATTTACATAAGGCATCATTAGATAATGATATGCTAATAAACGTTTGATTAAACCGATTTTAACTCATGGTGCATGAAGAATTTAATGTATCATTAGGATTTAATGTGGCCATTAGTTAATGAGGCTTTGGATACAACCGGGTCCCTGACTTAAATTTGGATAAAATGTTACTCAAACGAAACAAGCAAAATCCGAAAGTAAACCCAGGTTTTAAAAACTTGCTGTCTCGGTACTGATGAGACTGTGACATCAATCTCTGGGGCCCAATCTCATTATTATCAGATCTTAGTTCTCGCTAGCGGCAGCGACAAATTTTCCCCCGAGATCTAATTCTTATGACATTGGTCTGACATGGTCGGATGGTTACTTACAGTATCTTTGTCCATTAATAACACTTTCATTCCGGGTCCACTGTCGTCAATCATTTTGCTGATATACTGCTTAACTGCTAATATAACGTTCATATTTATAGTTTAAGTAGATCAACGTTAAAACAAAAACAAGGTTCTTCCTGGTTTCCTACACTTAACGAGGTTATCTCCCTTGATTCGATTCTAAAATGACGAACTGATAAAAAAAACGGAATTCGACCCTAACGTATGTAGCGACCAGAACTGGGATACGACCAGAACTGGGATAAACAGTCCACAATTTCGCAAAACCCCATTTACTGCGGTAATGCTTTCGGTTAGCTCTAAAACACATGGCGATATATATGCGGAATATGATTTAGTTTATATTTTTGGGGGGACCGTACTGAATATGATCTTTTGTATATTTCCATGTCCCATTCCAATAAATAACGCACATTAAATTCTTCACAATAAATTGGAAACATCTTTAGTTATTATTATTTTTTTGTTATTTTGTACTTGACAAATATTCACACGCCTTTCTGTGCGGCAATTCAAATTTATGCACAAATGTCACAGTGTCTGTGCGATATTTCTTTTAACAAATTATGTTATAATTAGATCAATAATTGAAATCAAGGATGTGTTTCTACATCACATTGTGGTCACAATAGTGTATAGAATGTAATGGAATCGGCCATATTACAAAAGTAAAAGGGGTAACTCGAGGGGTTTCTGAAATATTTCGGATTGTGGCCGTTAAATAAAAGAGCCACGACACATTATGCATTCCATTTAGATTTTGTTTTGTTTGTAACTGTAAACAATTTTCTGTATTCTGTTGTTTGTGGCCCAATTTAACGTGCGGTCTCCTCCAATCCCACGATCTGAATAGAAATGCACAACATGTATCCTCATTAATTTATTTAATGTAACTGTGCGGAAGGGAATCCTTGTAATTCACACATGAGTAGATGTGAGAAATCATATTTATATAATTTCAAAACAATTATTTCACTTGCCTCTGTATTTAGACAAGCTCTTTCCACTTCTTTTAATTAGTTCGATGGGTTAATTGTATATGGTTTGCCAGAAGATTGAGGCGAAAATTACACAAGATGAAAGTGTTTTATAATTCTTCTTTACAAAGTTACGGGGAAGTACACAGGTACATCGGACATAAAATATACATTACTCAGAATGAAACGCGGGGTGTTGTATATCAGACATGTAATAGACATCATTATAAATGAAAGACGCGGGGGAGTATGTATATCGGATATAAACTATACATCACTCAGAACGATAGATAACGATAGAGGGTTTGTATCGGATGTATTATATTTTACATACTTCAGAATGCTGTAGATGCAGACCAATGTAAGCTTTGAAACATGCTAAGAAGTATCCAAGCTGGATATTGACGATTGTTTCAGAATGGCATTCTACCCACATATACAAGTTAGTGGTAACCTCAAATACCTCCTTAACTTAACCCCATCACATATACATGATGCAGGTAATGCAAGCTCAGAAGTTTGGTGTGCAAATTGATAATAAATGTATAAATATAAATGTATAACTAACAGATATAAGCGGTAAGACGGATATGACTCATCATGCATGCATGCATGCACCGGTAAACCAGACCTAACAGAAAGGAGTATATAGTTACTCCATAGTGTTTTAGGAAC
The DNA here is from genome assembly GCF_022045235.1 of Haliotis cracherodii. Taxonomy (NCBI): domain Eukaryota; kingdom Metazoa; phylum Mollusca; class Gastropoda; order Lepetellida; family Haliotidae; genus Haliotis; species Haliotis cracherodii. The sequence continues at coordinate 40,253,475 of NW_027266264.1, forward strand.
CAGGCAGCTTCAATTTGAAATAAAGGAAAGATATATTGAAGCAAGTCGAAATAATATATTTATATATCTAGCCTAAAATCACGATGATCCATGGACAGTGCATTGTGTATGTCTATGTTGGGCATTGCTTAAAATATACCCACCGCTTCGCTTGTCATGTTAGGCGACAATCGACGGTTGGTTGGTTGTTTAACGCCGCACTGAGCAATATTCCAGCTATATGACGGCGGTCTGTAAATAATCGAGTCTGGACCAGACAACACGGACAATCCAGTGATAGACATCATGAGCATCGATCCATGCATTTGGGATACGATGACATGCATCAACCAAGTCAGTGAGCCAGACCACCCGATCCCGTTTGTTGCCTTTTACGAGAAGCATAGTCGCCTTTTAGGGCAAGCATGGATTGCTGAAAAGACCTATTCTACCCCGGGTCTTCACGGGCACCACAATCGATGGACCGGGTGGGCATGCTTGTATAGTGACTTCGTTAATTGTGTGTCATGTACCCTGATATAAATACATGTAAATAAACGATTGGTTTAAGTATGAACAACGTCCCACGCCGACATGTACGATGTCTCGCAATCAACCAAATAACGAACCTGACTACCCGAGGCTCGTTAGTCGCCTCTCATTATACGATTCTAAGCCGGACTCCCCATCCGATCAAGGGATTATTACCTGCATGGTCAGCTTTGCTGTTACTGGTTCTTGCAGTGAAATGTTGGTCCACATGGGCAGAGTGAGTGAGTGAGTGAGTGAGTGAGTTGGGTTTAACGCCGCTTTTAACAGTGTTCCAGTTATATCACGGCGTGTCAGCTTAATGTGGGAGGAAAGCCCGAAGTGATGCAGGTCTCAGACGTTTACCACTTCGGTGAAACCCACGAGCACGGGTATGGTGCTGACAAACCTAGAAACATAATCGGGGTGAACCGGGATTCGAACCCACAATCATAGGTTTCTGGCGTGCCCAAGGGACGCAACTCTGCACAGCGAATCGCGGCGCCTTAGACGACTGGGCCACCCGTGCCCCCACATGGGCAGAGAGCAAAATAGTGATTGATATTATAGGCAAACATCCAGCACGTCGGAGGACGTTGAACCTCCGATCCATGAAGTCACCTAGTAAGACAATTAAAATTAAGCATGTGTTGCTGGGGACCCCTTCTAAACGAAATCAACTGCCTGCGTGGTCTAGTGGATAGACGTCTGCAGAAGGAGTGAGTAAGTGGGTGAATATGTATTTACACCGCTTTTAGCAGCATTCCTGGAGTATCATGGCACGGGACACCAGAAATAGGGTTTACTCATTGAACACATGATGGGAATCGAACCCGGGCCTTCGACGTGACGAGCGAACGCTTTGACCAATAGGCTAACCAATCGCACCCCTGACAGCGGAAAATAAAATACACGGAATAAGATAGTACCCGTGCTTGGCGATTGGCATTACGTGGATAAATGTGGATAAACACAATACATTTTCTTTTTTACAAAACTCATGTAAGAATCCATGTATTACCTTCACCCTCACTGGGTAAATACAAGAATATCTGAATTCTGACACTCCTTGTGTAACACACTTACTGGTATAATATTCCCTATAAAAGTACCAATCATGACCTCCCTCAATATTTGCTAAGTTTGTGGTCCTAATCACTTTCAAAAGCTAAAATTAATTATAAATATTCAACAGCTAATAAATTTTAAAGGTGTTATGCCGCTTCTGCACGGCTTAATTACAGTAATACAAGGGTAAATATCTAATCAATAATTAATAAAAATCAGCTACAAGTATTCCATTATTTGTACATGTGAAAGGGCTATCCCATTTCTGGTCAAAGGGACATGAGTGATAATATAGTAAAAGGTCTCTTATAAATAGCAGTATTGACCCATTACATTAAGATTCTGCTCATAAGTGCGAAATCTTTTCTTTAGATTCCATTAATTGTAGATTTTAAAGGCATTATCCCACTTCTGGTCAAGCTGATATGAGTCATAATATAGTCAAAAATCTCTTAAAATTAGAAATATTGGCCTATTACATTAAGATTCAGTCCACAAGTGTGAAATGTTATTTACTATCATCAACCGGCAAGAAATCTTAACATTCCATAATTGTAGATTTTAAAGGCATTATCCCACTTCTGGTCAAGGTGATATGAGTCATAATATAGTCAAAAATCTCTTAAAATTAGAAATATTGACCCATTACATTAAGATTCTGTCCACAAGTGTGAAATATTATCAACTATCATCAACCAAGAAGAAATCTTAAGATTCCATTAATTGTAGATTTTAAAGGCATTATCCCACTTCTGGTCAAGGTGATACGAGTCATAAAATAGTAAATCTCTTACAATTAGAAATTTTGACCTATTACATTAAGATTCAGCCCACAAGTGTGAAATATTATTTACTATCATCAACCAAGAAGAAATCTTAAGATTCCATTAATTGTAGATTTTAAAGGCATTATCCCACTTCTGGTCAAGGTGATACGAGTCATAATATAGTCAAAAATCTCTTAAAGTTAGAAATATTGGCCTATTACATTAAGATTCTGTCCACAAGTGTGAAATATTATTTACTATCATCAACCGAGAAGAAATCTTAAGATTCCATTAATTGTAGATTTTAAAGGCATTATCCCACTTCTGGTCAAGGTGATACAAGTCATAATATAGTCAAAAATCTCTTAAAATTAGAAATACTGACCCATTACATAAAGATTCTGCTCACAAGTGTGAAATGTTATTTACTATCATCAACCGACAAGAAATCTTAAGATTCCATTAATTGTAGATTTTAAAGGCATTATCCCACTTCTGGTCAAGGTGATATGAGTCATAAAATAGTCAAAAATCTCTTAAAGTTAGAAATATGGGCCTATTACATTAAGATTCTGACCACAAGTGTGAAATATTATTTACTATCATCAACCGAGAAGAAATCTTAAGATTCCATTAATTGTAGATTTTAAAGGCATTATCCCACTTCTGGTCAAGGTGATATGAGTCATAAAATAGTCAAAAATCTCTTAAAATTAGAAATATTGACCCATTACATTAAGATTCTGTCCACAAGTGTGAAATATCATTTACTATCATCAACCGAGAAGAAAGCTTTAGATTCTATTAATTGTAGATTTTAAAGGCATTATCCCACGTCTGTCAAGTTGATACAAGTTATAATATAGTCAAAAATCTCTTAAAATTAGAAATATTGACCCATTACATTAAGATTCTGCTCATAAGTGTGAAATATTATTTACTATCATCAACCGACAAGAAATCTTAAGATTCCATTAAATGTAGATTTTAAAGGCATTATCCCACTTCTGGTCAAGGTGATATGAGTCATAAAATAGTCAAAAATCTCTTAAAATTAGAAATATTGACCCATTACATTAAGATTCTGTCCACAAGTGTGAAATATTATTTACTATCATCAACCGAGAAGAAAGCTTTAGATTCCATTAATTGTAGATTTTAAAGGCATTATCCCACGTCAGTCAAGTTGATACAAGTTATAATATAGTAAAAAATGTCTTAAAATTAGAAATATTGACCCATTACATTAAGATTCTGTCCACAAGAGCAAAATATTATTTACTATCATCAACTGACAAGAAATCTTAAGATTCCATTAATTGTAGATTTTAAAGGCATTATCCCACTTCTGGTCAAGGTGATATGAGTCATGATATAGTCAAAAATCTCTTATAATTAGAAATATTGTCCTATTACATTAAGATTCAGTCCACAAGTGTGAAATATTATTTACTATCATCAACCAACAAGAAATCTTAAGATTCCATTAATTGTAGATTTTAAAGGCATTATCCCACTTCTGGTCAAGCTGATATGAGTCATAAAATAGTCAAAAATCTCTTAAAATTAGAAATATTGTCCTATTACATTAAGATTCTGTCCACAAGTGTGAAATGTTATTTAATATCATCGACTGAGAAGAAATCTTAAGATTCCATTAATTGTAGATTTTAAAGGCATTATCCCATTTCTGGTCAAGGTGATACGAGTCATGATATAGTCAAAAATCTCTTAAAATTAGAAATATTGACCCATTACATTTAGACTTTTGTTCATAGGTCTGAAATATTATTTACTATCATCAACCGACAAGAAATCTTAAGATTCCATTAATTGTAGATTTTAAAGGCATTATCCCACTTCTGGTCAAGGTGATATGAGTCAAAATATAGTCAAAAATCTCTTAAAATTAGAAATATTGACCCATTACATTAAGATTCTGCTCATAAGTGTGAAATATTATTTACTATCATCAACCGAGAAGAAATCTTAAGATTCCATTAATTGTAGATTTTAAAGGCATTATCCCACTTCTGGTCAAGGTGATATGAGTCATAAAATAGTCAAAAACCTCTTAAAATTAGAAATATTGACCCATTACATTAAGACCTTTGTTCATAGGTTTGAAATGTTATTTACTATCATCAACCGACATGAAATCTTAAGATTCCATTAATTGTAGATTTTAAAGGCATTATCCCACTTCTGGTCAAGGTGATATGAGTCATAAAATAGTCAAAAATCTCTTAAAATTAGAAATATTGACCCATTACATTAAGATTCTGTCCACAAGTGTGAAATATTATTTACTATCATCAACCGACAAGAAATCTTAAGATTCCATTAATTGTAGATTTTAAAGGTATTATCCCACGTCTGTCAAGTTGATACAAGTTATGATATAGTAAAAAATCTCTTAAAATTAGAAATATTGACCCATTACATTAAGATTCTGTCCACAAGAGCAAAATATTATTTACTATCATCAACTGACAAGAAATCTTAAGATTCCATTAATTGTAGATTTTAAAGGCATTATCCCACTTCTGGTCAAGGTGATATGAGTCATAAAATAGTCAAAAATCTCTTAATATTAGAAATATTGACCCATTACATTAAGATTCTGTCCACAAGTGTGAAATACTATTTACTATCATCAACCGAGAAGAAATCTTAAGATTCCATTACCTGTAGATTTTAAAGGCATTATCCCACATCTGTCACGTTGATACAAGTTATAATATAGTAAAAAATCTCTTAAAATTAGAAATATTGACCCATTACATTAAGATTTTGTCCACAAGAGCAAAATATTATTTACTATCATCAACTGAGAAGAAATCTTAAGATTCCATTAATTGTAGATTTTAAAGGCATTATCCCACTTCTGGTCAAGGTGATATGAGTCATAATATAGTCAAAAAATTCTTAAAATTAGAAATACTGACCCATTACATTTAGACCTTTGTTCATAGGTTTGAAATGTTATTTACTATCATCAACCGACAAGAAATCTTAAGATTCCATTAATTGTAGATTTTAAAGGCATTATCCCACTTCTGGTCAAGCTGATATGAGTCATAATATAGTCAAAAATCTCTTAAAATTAGAAAAATTCACCCATTACATAAAGATTCTGCTCACAAGTGCGAAATGTTATTTACTATCATCAACCAAGAAGAAATCTTAAGATTCCATTAATTGTAGATTTTAAAGGCATTATCCCACTTCTGGTCAAGGTGATATGAGTCATAATATAGTCAAAAAATTCTTAAAATTAGAAATACTGACCCATTACATTTAGACCTTTGTTCATAGGTTTGAAATGTTATTTACTATCATCAACCGACAAGAAATCTTAAGATTCCATTAATTGTAGATTTTAAAGGCATTATCCCACTTCTGGTCAAGCTGATATGAGTCATAATATAGTCAAAAATCTCTTAAAATTAGAAAAATTCACCCATTACATAAAGATTCTGCTCACAAGTGCGAAATATTATTTACTATCATCAACCGAGAAGAAATCTTAAGATTCCATTAATTGTAGATTTTAAAGGCATTATCCCACTTCTGGTCAAGGTGATATGAGTCATAAAATAGTCAAAAATCTCTTAAAATTAGAAATATTGACACATTACATTAAGATTCTGTCCACAAGAGCAAAATATTATTTACTATCCTCAACCGATAAGAAATCTTTAGATTCCATTAATTGTAGATTTTAAAGGCATTATCCCACTTCTGGTCAAGCTGATATGTGTCATAATATAGTCAAAAATCTCTAAAAATTACTATTATTGACCCATTACATTAAGATTCTGTCCACAAGTGCAAAATATTATTTACTATCATCAACCGAGAAGAAATCTTAAGATTCCATTAATTGTAGATTTTAAAGGCATTATCCCACTTCTGGTCAAGGTGATATGAGTCATAAAATAGTCAAAAATCTCTTAAAATTAGAAATATTGACCCATTACATTAAGATTCTGTCCACAAGAGCAAAATATTAGTTACTATCCTCAACCGATAAGAAATCTTTAGATTCCATTAATTGTAGATTTTAAAGGCATTATCCCACTTCTGGTCAAGCTGATATGAGTCATAATATAGTCAAAAATCTCTTAAAATTAGAAAAATTCACCCATTACATAAAGATTCTGCTCACAAGTGCGAAATGTTATTTACTATCATCAACCAAGAAGAAATCTTAAGATTCCATTAATTGTAGATTTTAAAGGCATTATCCCACTTCTGGTCAAGCTGATATGAGTCATAATATAGTCAAAAATCTCTTAAAATTAGAAAAATTCACCCATTACATAAAGATTCTGCTCACAAGTGCGAAATGTTATTTACTATCATCAACCAAGAAGAAATCTTAAGATTCCATTAATTGTAGATTTTAAAGGCATTATCCCACTTCTGGTCAAGGTGATATGAGTCATAATATAGTCAAAAAATTCTTAAAATTAGAAATACTGACCCATTACATTTAGACCTTTGTTCATAGGTTTGAAATGTTATTTACTATCATCAACCGACAAGAAATCTTAAGATTCCATTAATTGTAGATTTTAAAGGCATTATCCCACTTCTGGTCAAGCTGATATGAGTCATAATATAGTCAAAAATCTCTTAAAATTAGAAAAATTCACCCATTACATAAAGATTCTGCTCACAAGTGCGAAATGTTATTTACTATCATCAACCAAGAAGAAATCTTAAGATTCCATTAATTGTAGATTTTAAAGGCATTATCCCACTTCTGGTCAAGGTGATATGAGTCATAATATAGTCAAAAAATTCTTAAAATTAGAAATACTGACCCATTACATTTAGACCTTTGTTCATAGGTTTGAAATGTTATTTACTATCATCAACCGACAAGAAATCTTAAGATTCCATTAATTGTAGATTTTAAAGGCATTATCCCACTTCTGGTCAAGCTGATATGAGTCATAATATAGTCAAAAATCTCTTAAAATTAGAAAAATTCACCCATTACATAAAGATTCTGCTCACAAGTGCGAAATATTATTTACTATCATCAACCGAGAAGAAATCTTAAGATTCCATTAATTGTAGATTTTAAAGGCATTATCCCACTTCTGGTCAAGCTGATATGAGTCATAAAATAGTCAAAAATCTCTTAAAATTAGAAATATTGACACATTACATTAAGATTCTGTCCACAAGTGCAAAATATTATTTACTATCATCAACCGAGAAGAAATCTTAAGATTCCATTAATTGTAGATTTTAAAGGCATTATCCCACTTCTGGTCAAGGTGATATGAGTCATAAAATAGTCAAAAATCTCTTAAAATTAGAAATATTGACCAATTACATTAAGATTCTGTCCACAAGAGCAAAATATTATTTACTATCCTCAACCGATAAGAAATCTTTAGATTCCATTAATTGTAGATTTTAAAGGCATTATCCCACTTCTGGTCAAGCTGATATGTGTCATAATATAGTCAAAAATCTCTTAAAATTACTATTATTGACCCATTACATTAAGATTCTGTCCACAAGTGCAAAATATTATTTACTATCATCAACCGAGAAGAAATCTTAAGATTCCATTAATTGTAGATTTTAAAGGCATTATCCCACTTCTGGTTAAGCTGATATGAGTCATAATATAGTCAAAAATCTCTTAAAATTAGAAATATTGACCTATTACTTTAAGACTCAGTCCACAAGTGTGAAATATTATTTACTATCATTAACCGAGAAGAAATCTTAAGATTCCATTAATTGTAGATTTTAAAGGCATTATCCCACTTCTGGTCAAGGTGATATGAGTCATAATATAGTCAAAAAATTCTTAAAATTAGAAATACTGACCCATTACATTTAGACCTTTGTTCATAGGTTTGAAATGTTATTTACTATCATCAACCGACAAGAAATCTTAAGATTCCATTAATTGTAGATTTTAAAGGCATTATCCCACTTCTGGTCAAGCTGATATGAGTCATAATATAGTCAAAAATCTCTTAAAATTAGAAAAATTCACCCATTACATAAAGATTCTGCTCACAAGTGCGAAATATTATTTACTATCATCAACCGAGAAGAAATCTTAAGATTCCATTAATTGTAGATTTTAAAGGCATTATCCCACTTCTGGTCAAGCTGATATGAGTCATAAAATAGTCAAAAATCTCTTAAAATTAGAAAAATACACCCATTACATAAAGATTCTGCTCACAAGTGCGAAATTTTATTTACTATCATCAACCAAGAAGAAATCTTAAGATTCCATTAATTGTAGATTTTAAAGGCATTATCCCACTTCTGGTCAAGCTGATATGAGTCATAAAATAGTCAAAAATCTCTTAAAATTAGAAATATTGACCAATTACATTAAGATTCTGTCCACAAGAGCAAAATATTATTTACTATCATCAACCGAGAAGAAATCTTAAGATTCCATTAATTGTAGATTTTAAAGGCATTATCCCACTTCTGGTCAAGCTGATATGTGTCATAATATAGTCAAAAATCTCTTAAAATTAGAAATATTGACCAATTACATTAAGATTCTGTCCACAAGAGCAAACTTATATTTACTATTATCAACCGATAAGAAATCTTAAGATTCCATTAATTGTAGATTTTAAAGGCATTATCCCACTTCTGGTCAAGCTGATATGTGTCATAATATAGTCAAAAATCTCTTAAAATTAGAAATATTGACCAATTACATTAAGATTCTGTCCACAAGTGCAAAATATTATTTACTATCATCAACCGATAAGAAATCTTTAGATTCCATTAATTGTAGATTTTAAAGGCATTATCCCACTTCTGGTCAAGCTGATATGTGTCATAATATAGTCAAAAATCTCTTAAAATTAGAAATATTGACACATTACATTAAGATTCTGTCCACAAGAGCAAAATATTATTTACTATCATCAACCGTTAAGAAATCTTAAGATTCCATTAATTGTAGATTTTAAAGGCATTATCCCACTTCTGATTAAGCTGATATGAGTCATAATATAGTCAAAAATCTCTTAAAATTAGAAATATTGACACATTACATTTAGACCTTTGTTCAAAGGATTGATATGTTATTCACTATCATCAACCGAGAAGAAATCTTAAGATTCCATTAATTGTAGATTTTAAAGGCATTATCCCACTTCTGGTCTAGGTGATATGAGTCATAATATAGTCAAAAATCTCTTAAAATTAGAAATATTGACCAATTACATTAAGATTCTGTCCACAAGAGCAAAATATTATTTACTATCATCAACCGATAAGAAATCTTAAGATTCCATTAATTGTAGATTTTAAAGGCATTATCCCACTTCTGGTCAAGCTGATATGAGTCATAATATAGTCAAAAATCTCTTAAAATTAGAAATATTGACCAATTACATTAAGATTCTGTCCACAAGAGCAAACTTATATTTACTATCCTCAACCGAGAAGAAATCTTAAGATTCCATTAATTGTAGATTTTAAAGGCATTATCCCACTTCTGGTCAAGCTGATATGTGTCATAATATAGTCAAAAATCTCTTAAAATTAGAAATATTGACCCATTACATTTAGACCTTTGTTCAAAGGATTGAAATGTTATTTACTATCATCAACCGAGAAGAAATCTTAAGGTTCCATTAATTGTAGATTTAAAAGGCATTATCCCACTTCTGGTTGAGGCAATATGAGTGATAACATAGTAAAAAATCTCTTAAAATTAACAGTATTGACCCATTGCATTCAGGTTCTGCTCACAAGTGCAAAATGTTATTTACTATCAGCAGAAGAACCTTCAGATTCCCATTATTGTAGATTTTAAAGGCACTATGCCATTGATGGTTGAGGTAATTTGAGTGATAATACCTAATATGTTTTGACTGGTTATAAACATTTTAACAAATATTTTATGTGTTCTGAAACAAGCACTTTATCTGTAAAACTATCTGTATTGTGAGCAGAGTCATTGTAACTGTAAACACAGTCAAGAACTCTTCAGTTTCTTAAGCTCTTTCTGTACACATTCACAGCTAATCCATGGATGTGACACTCGCGGTACCAACAGTAAAACTCTGTGTTCTGCATTCGCAGCACTAGCTGCTGTTCAAATGTGGCGTTCCTGGCCAATAACCAGTTTTTCTATCAGTTCTAATCCTGAAACCAGTAAAAGCAATTGCTAAGCCAATCGCAATCACAACAGATTAAGTACATTAAACAAATAGGAGTCAAACTACTTATTGTGAAATTTCTTATTTCATATGTACCATTTTGCTATTTTAGGTCATTCCATTGTAGCATTACTATAAGTAATGGGTGTCCATAATCATGTGTAGTCATACTGGGAGTAGTTGTCATGGGAATGAACTGCCTGGCTGTCCTGGTGCACAACTACAAGGCTCTGCATGCTCCTGGTTTGCCTTACAAACAACTTATCAAGGAATACCAGCTTACCATCTCCCTGTTTATATTTTAAGAAAAACAGTATAAAGTCACATCCAAGACCTATGCTTTCAGAGAATATTTGTAGATACTTCAATGTATCACTTTGTTGCTGCACTTCATGTCAAAATTTATTCCATTTGGCCTTATATGCTACCTGTGAAAAGAGCCTTAAATATTTTTAACACTATTAACACTATCATGGTGCTTGGCATCCTTCTAAAGTTTCAGGTTGCTGGTTCCCAGAAGTTGAGGTTAAAGGACACACAACAGAGGCATGGAAAGAATACAAAAATGCTACCATCATCTAACATGGACCCTTCGGTGAGCAAATAATATACTGGAAGTCAATTTCTTCTCAAACAAAAATTCTTGTCCTTTTGCCTTGAAAGCAAGATTGTAATGGAACCGACTATCCTCAAACAAAAGCAAATTCAACAGTTGATATATCTTAAAAAGGTTGTGCCACTTCTTGACAGAATGATATATTTGATAATATTCAAACTTTATGGATGGGATGGTTTTTAAAATAAAGGTGGTAAAACATGTTACACTTGTTGCTCAACTGTTTTGATATATCTTACTTTAAGCTTTATTATAACTATATGTCACATGTATGAATCCCTGGATTGTTTGGTCAAGACTTGATTATTTACAGGCCACACTCATGCAGCTGGAATATTGACAAGTGTGGTGTCAAACAAGAAACAAATAATCTGCTTCATTTAGTGACACATTACTTTGAACAGTATTTCAGGCATATCATGGCATGTCAGATTAATGGGAGAAGGATGCCGAACATGATGCAATGCAAGTCATAGACGTTAACCACTTTGGACAATTCGGTGACTTGAACACACAGTCATAGTATTCTGGCATGTTTTATGGACACGACTCTGCACAGCTAAATGCATGCATTGGATGACTGGGTCTAGTTTGCAATACAGACCCTGAAACAAATATATCCGAAAGAGTCTCTCCTTTTTATTATATTTTTATAATTATAATTTAACAACTGTTTTCATCTGTAAAATATGTTCATTTCAGAGATTAGGTGTTAGTCTATACTATATATGTGTTTCTGGAACCCCTAAAACCTTTTGAGAATCTGAGCTACTAGTCAAAGTATACCCTTACTTTAACCTAACTCCTGAGGTTATAATATGTTTTTTTTTTGGTTGGATCACATGTAACAGGTCTCCATATCTACAGCCTTCCATATGCCTGTATCTGATGATCTGTTGTTGGTCTCCATATCTACAGCTTTCCATATGCCTGTATCTGATGATCTGTTGGGGAACTTCTTTTCTTGGCCAATGACCTTCGCATCATAATCATATCTATCAGCATTGAGAAAATGTAAATTGTTTGTTCATAAACGATGAAGGTGTAACGGTATGCTACTTCAAGATAATATTATTATTATTGTGTTGTCATTTAGTTCTGTCTGCACAGAGTAATCATGACTGTATGGCAGCAATATGGTAAGCTGATCAACTTGAAAGCTCTTCTTGTTATGTAATTTATCTATTGGCATATTGTCCAATAAAATGTGGGACAATGAGAAAACATGCCTTACTTTGAAAGGCAGTTATTCTCATTGTCCCTTAGTACATAAGTTTTGAAGATATCAGCTTAAAGACTGTATGCATGTAACTTCTTGAAAAGAATGATATGAATGTTCTTTTCACAGTCAGACTCTGAACAGAATTTTGCGCAATTGTTGTAATTGAGCACACAGTACAAAACAGTGTTGCTCGTTATAACAATTTGTCAAATACTGCTACCAGCAACTACTTGAAGATGTTTTTGTTTTTGGAAGCTGCGTCATAGGCTTGCCACAACATTATCAATGTGAAAGGTCAGTGTTCATAGTACTCATAGTTATCTGTAACTTTGGACATATGCTACAGACAAGTGGGTTGAATACTTCAAAGCTATTCCCCTGCTTTTATGTTTCTTTTTCCATTCTAATTGTTTGACAGGTTGAGAAAATGACAGGCATTACTTACATCTTATAATGACCTTTAATATCTTCAGTTATTAGTTATTTTGCATACATATAACTATATCATTCATGATTTTTCTTCAATGCTTTGTTCTTGACAAAAATCATTTAAACAAACATTTATTACATATTTTCCTGTTCCTTTTTTTTAAATTTTAAAACTAAAATTCTCTGCATTGAAACTGAAACTTTTCTATGTGAGAGCTTACACCACAGTTATTCTTCTATTTATTTATCCTAGTATACATATTCATGAAAATTCTCACTTTATGCCCTATGGTTCAACTTTAAACTTTCAATACATTCATTACAAAAGTTCAAACATAAACATGTCATATACAATGTTATCCAAATTTTACAGATTTACAAATTATTTCATAAAATATTATTAAATCTTCTTTTGTGTTCATTCCCATAGAGGAATTCAAATAATTCAAGTAAAATCATTTATTTTTTTCTGCTACAACATTAACTATATGAGCTAATCACCTTGCTTAAATTTACACTGAGGTTCTCACACCCTTCATAGAGCCAGTTCCTCCTTGGAATTCAAGTATCAACAATCTTCTGAGCAGTAAGAGATCTGAACAGACAACTAGTCAGTAGTAATTAGGGAATCATCTTGTGACATGTTTATGGCTAGTGTGTCAAGTCAGTGCTAGCAGTAGCTGGCCTGTATTCAGTTGTTTGAGCCTTCAATAGACCAATTAATCCCAAAACTATGAGTTTCAACTTGCTCCAGTTTGGCTTCTGGAAATAAGTCTAGAAATAGACAAATACACATTTCCAAGGAAGTTGGTAATACATCAATCAATACAGATGTTCACAGGTCATAAGCAACCAATGGCATTTTATGCATAATATCATCAGATTGTTAATATTCATAATTTCTTTAAATGATTTGTTTGTATTTATACATTTAAATATTGCATCTGTACCATGATGTTTTCTGTATATATTACATAGTATTAATTGTTTGCAGTAAATATAAGAAATACAACATAGATATGACTCTATGTAATGATATCATTAAAAGGACAATGAAACATGACTCTTTCTTATGGTTTATCTCCATAACATTCATAATTCATAACTAAGGAAAGCATTTTGTTTGTTAGGGTAAGTAAAATTTGAATGGTGGGCATGTGTTTTGTGTCATAGGGTTTCTTTGCTACATACACATCATGTACTTTGTAAAGTTGGGGGTATTAACATATGTAACAATATATTCATCTCAAGAGCTTGTTCAATGTCCAGCCCTTTCCCATACGCTCAAGCCCATCATGGTATAGAAATAAACAAAACACTCTTACATGTTTATTTATTTCAAGATTGCATTAAAAAAAGTATAACCGTATATTGATGTTGAGGAATGAAATGTATGTATACAATTTTAGTGGCAAATCCTATATATACATGACATGCCTTAACCAAACTGAGGACCATATGGGAACTAAAACTGTATTTGCTGTAAATACTTGCAAGGTTACTGTCAAAAATTAAAATGCATTCTCAATCACTCAATCAGTTGCCTAAAATGCCACCACATTCTTCATTGAGCTGCTAGTACCCATACCTCCCTCAGTGCCAGATGCCAAGACACCCCTCCCTTCTGTATCCATCCCCAGTGTCAGTGTCATTTGTCTATCCGGTAACAAGCTGATGGTTGTTGGAATTAATTGATAGTGAGAAAAATTCTGACCTCTGGGTATATAACCAACCATTTTACAATAACTTCATCAGATAGTGTGATGTTTCCTTCAAGAACAGCAAATGTCTCAGTACAGTCACTGATATAGAAACAACACTCGGGAAAATTTCAAAGTAGAAGCGATGGTCACCCTCAACTGAATGCCCACATGAACAGGTAAGTTAAGCTTTCATAAATCTATCAAATCTATTACCATTGAGTGAACTGTATCATTAGCCATTCAATGTTAGAAATACTGTATTTTACCAACTCTTTTCACATTTCAAATTAGATTTGCGTTTATATTGTTCCACGTTGCTATACATTTGTTGCGAAGGAATGGTGACCAGGCTTAAATTATTTCAAGAATTTAAGAATGAGTCAATAGTAATTAATGGGGATTTCAATTAGTCTTTGACCCCTTAACTGATTTAGGAAATTACAAAGCTGTAAAAACAATCCAGAAGCTAAAAATAAAGTAATAGAAACAATTAAACTATTAAAATAGAGACATTAAACAATAAACCAGGTTGAAATACTAAAGAAAAAACAATTCTAATCTATCAAGGAATTAATTATATCATCCCAAACCTAAGATAATTGAAATGGAAAAAGACTTTTCAGAAATAATATTAGATACTGATGATATGTTAATCAATTTCTTTTTCCCTTTTTCTAAAAGAAATATAAAAAAAATATTGGAAACAATAATTACAGAACTTTAAAACTGAAGTACAGAAAACTTCAAAAGTGTCAATGAAAGTATGTTATCAAGTTTTTCAAAATATGGACTTGATCGCGAAAAACTACAAGAAAATGAGATACATGGAATACAGGTATTACATAAAATCCAACGGTAAAATGAAAACCCCCTATATCCAATTACTTCTGACTATCTTGAAAATGAAAATTACACAAATAACTTAATCAGTTGTCTTGTAACATAGAATTGGGAAATAACTAAAGAAAAATTGATATTAAATGAATGAAAGGAATGTTCATGAAATATTATATTTCACCCCTATTATCAATAATGTGGATAATATAGATAATATAGAAATGAAGAACAGCTTACACTATTGAAATGCCAAACCTAACAATTGATGTGGCAGAATGAATAGAATAGCAAAATAAAAGTTGCTAGAGCTGTTTACTCAAAGAAAAAAATTAACAGACCTTGTGTTGAAGTTTTATTGATATAGGTCAATTTGCTGATGGTATACATTTATTTCTGTTTGACTCAGAAGGAAGTTTAAAATCAAGTATTGAAACTGTTACAAGTATTTTACTCTTTACATAATACTATAAGAAACTTAAGAAAACTAAAATATACTAAAGATGATTCCAAAACACAATTGCAGGATAGTAGGCTCAAACCATTGTGCCAGTGTAGTAACACGAGTGGTATTCCCTTTACCTCCTTACTTTATTTTAAGTGATTGGAATAAGAATCGGATTTACTCGAGTAATGATAATAAATAATTATGTTACTCCTAATGTTATTATACCTAATAGGAGTTAAGAGTGGTATTCATTCAGTTAATAATGATAAATACACATTACATTAGTCATAATGTTATGATACATAATTTGAATAAGGCATTTGTATTTTTTATGGTTTAATCTATTTGATGTTCTGGAAAGAGGTATGGTATTAAGGGAATAACATTAATATTGAACAGTATACCTACATTGGCTGGGTAGTTTTCATTGTACAAATTGAGAACATAATGTGATACATAGGATAGATATAATATTTTTTTGCTCTATTATTTGCTCATGACACTGTTTCCAATATGTGTAAAAGTGTAATGTTGAAAACAGCTTCATTTCCACATGACGTGACAATGTTTAGTAAGAGCATATCATCAATCTAATGTTAGTGAAACTATCATTCTGGATTTTTACAAAAGATGACACTTTAGTGAGTTCTATGTTAAAAGTATGAGCATCAATGAAATACATTATATAATCCTCCGAAATATGTCAGTAGAGTATCATTCTTTTTTTTCCCATCAGAACACCATGCCTCCACCATGCCTGTCACCACAGCTCAACGATGCAGTGGAAGCCATACTTTCTGCTAGTACCACCATTCCAGTGAAGGAGAGATCCTTAATTCAAAAATTAGCATATAAGAAAATTAGCAAATATAATCTCAGTCTTACAGATATTCACAACCCAGTATCAGGTCAAAAAGAAAACAGAATTCTTTCCTTGGGTAAAATTGTCCCAAAAACTGATGAAGTAGAAAATATTATACAGGCTTTCAGTAAATTGACTAAAGGGGCTGGAGCACGACGTCTTTATTCCATAATAGCTCAGCATTTCCATGGAGTAAGCAGGCCCCAAATAGAAAGTTACATCCAGAGTAGCATCAGTTTGACAAAGTTGCATCCAACCTTTTCAAACAAGGCACCTTTAAAACCTGTGAGGGCATCTGTACCTTTTGAAAGACACCAAATTGACTTGGTAGATTTCAGCAGCAAATCGGAAACAAAAGATGGGATCATCTATCGTTTTGTGTTGTCGATATTGGACGTGTTTTCTAGGTTTTTATGGCTTAGGCCACTTTGTGACAAAACATCAAAGAGTGTTGTTAAATCATTAGTGCAGGTATATTTAGATCAGCAGTGGGGTGCTCCCAAAATTATCCAAACAGATCAGGGTGGGGAGTTTAAGGGGATGGTGAATTCACTCTGTGAAAAACTTGGCGTCAGACTGATCCATTCACAAGCCTACCACCCTCAGTCTCAAGGAAAGGTTAGTAATGTAATATTAAATATGATTTCTAGAATACCTGGTATCTATTTCTAACAAAACTGCATGTTGCATATGGGTCCTTAAGGTTATCGTAAAATGCATTAAAATAAATGTCAAGGGGCACAGTAGTGTTACATCTGTAAATAAGAGCAACAAAACACCTTCTATATTCATAAGAAATCTCTGCTAAAAGCAGACTATCATGAACATGTTTATGAATCACTATCAAATAGTGATGGTACCAGGTGTGTGTGAAATGGTGAGTGTATCCTTCCCCACCTGTGGCACCCATCACAAACACATGTGTAGGCAAGTCAATTGTTCACCTGAAAAAACATGGGAACATATGGTACAAGTCAAAAAAGGGAATTGCATGGGACATCATTTCTATCACTGATGCATATAAAAGGAATCATTGAATGTAAATAAAAAATTAAAAAATTATTGTAATTTTGATAATTTCAGGACGAGCGTTCACATAGAGTTTGGAAGGATTGCCTGCGGTATGACCTTCAACACCTGGATGAAATCTCCTGGGTAGACAGTCTTCCTGACTATTGCAGCATTCACAATGAATCAGTCAACTCAGCAATTGGTAAGATGTTCAAAAGAGAAAAATATGGGCCATATTTCACAACAAATTCTTTATGGGAGATTTTTCCCAAAACAAAATACCCCTGATGACTCTTGTTTTGCATAGTAACACTATTTCCTCTACCTCTCGTCTTGCCTCACGCCCTGTCAAACATTTTGTAATAATTCCATGCCAGTACAATTTGTTTTTCCTCTGCAGCTTTTTTGAATTTATGCTGAGGTACTGCACATTCTATCTTCAGGTTGTAGCCCTTACAGAGCCATGTTTGGATTCCACCCGCATCATATCAGCAGGCTCTTGAAAGCAGGAGGGGAAAGTATGGATGCGTACATATGTGAAGACAGTGAGGACTATGAAACCGTAGAAGAACATTCTCAGGTGATTTGTTATGAATATATTTAAATATGATTTAATATCTTTTCATGGTCGAATGCAATGGCAATGGATGGTATTGTTTACATTTTACATCAACTAGCCTTTCATTGATTGTTAAAAAAATAGCTTTTGATCTAATTTGAAGCCATCGTTACAATAAAAGCAGCAAAACACTTTCCATATTCATAAGAAATCTATTTAGCCATCAGCAGCAGCAAGACTATGGACCTTTATAACAGAGTTATATGAGTTAGATGAGTAACATGAACAGATTTGTTTTCTCTTTGTGTTTATATTAACTAACTCTGGAGAGAGATTACTTAATTTCTCATAGCCAATAACAGTGTGTAATAGCTATTGTCAATATATACATGCATTCACCAAGAATTACACAACAAGATATTTCATAATATATGTCCACAGTTTGGTCATGAAAATCAGATATACAAATTTAGAACATGGATATATTTTATACATATTCTCATATTTATTTTATTTTTAGGCAAGTGGAGGAACACTTGCCAGACTCCAAGAACTGCTAGAAATCAGGAAGGAAGTGCTGGCAACCTCTGATAAATCTGCCACACGAATGATAAAGAAACACCTGAAGGCAAATCCTCCTTCTCATTATGAAGTGGGGGAGATCGTTCTTGTTCGGCATTTAGGCAAAGACAAGGGTGTTTGTAGGGGTGGGCAGAAAATCACTTCTCCAAAAGCTGTTGAGGGCGAGATTGTGGAAGTGAATGAGAAGTTGCACAAGTACAAGGTGCGGATAGGAAAGAAACTGTCATGGCGCTCTGTCTCTCAAATCACAGCTATAACAAGGCAACAGGAGGAACAGAAGAGAAGGCACAGTAGACATGCAGGTACAGTCTGTTGAAGTAATTAGTTCAAGGAATAATGAAGTATATTTATCTTGTCAAGTGACAAGCCTAATGGGGACCTTTCTTTACAAACATTCTCCATAGCTGGACTGCAGAAAGTACCCTGGTAGTACAGTAATAAAATATTCAATCAGGAGGGTCACTTCAATAAGGATGTCAATGCTCAAGACATTAATTTTTCTCCGATTTCTGCATGTAACAAACTTTATGTTTGCTCTTACTTGCACATAGATACTCAGTATTTAAAAGTTTGTTAAGCGACTTAAAGCAGCTTTAGAATACATTTTAACCAAATAGGATTCATGGTTAGTCCCTTGTTAGAGACAGGTCAAGTTTTCTATCCAATTGTTCAAAATAACTAGACAGGAACTAGTGTGAGGTTGGTTTCTGGACAATGGTCAACTATCATGTGACAATCACCGAAAACATTTCTGATGTCCTGAATCAAATTAATTATAAATATTGATAATATACTCTTAAAAAAAAGAAACTATACATCAGGATTGCAACTGGGTTTATTGTTCGAGTTTCAATATTATAAATATTGGAATGTGTAGGTAAATTATTGCGGTACAATATGCACTTAACAAAAACAGGTGCAAAAACGACCAGGGTAGGTGGAAAGACAGTAACGATTGTGGCTTCCTCAAGTTGCTATCACCTCAGAGTAGCGACTGCCCATAGCCGAGATCAAAGTCTGAATAACAGCCCGGGGGATGTTCTGCCTCTCCTGCTCTAGTGTATGAAGTGTATGTGGCAGTGGTAGACGTTGACTGATACGACGATCCAGCACGTCCCACAGATGTTCAATAGGGGACAAGGGGGCACGGGTGGCCCAGTCATCTAAGGCGCTGCGATTTGCTGTGCAGAGTTGCGTCCCCTGGACACGCCAGAAACCTATGATTATGGGTTCGAATTCCGGTTCACCCCAATTATGTTTCTAGGTTTGTCAGCACCATACCCGTGCTCGTGGGTTTCACCGAACTGGTAAATGTCTGAGACCTGCATCTCTTCGGGCTTTCCTCCCACATTAAGCTGACACGCTGTGATATAATTGGAATAATGTTAAAAGCGGCGTTAAACCCAACTCACTCACTCACTCAATAGGGGACAAGCATGGCAAGTGGGCAGGCCAGGGTAGCGTAGGCACGTTGTTCTGATGCAGAAACTCTGTGCAAACACGTGCGACATGGGGTCTGGCGTTGTCCTGCTGAAAGATGCCTCCAACGGGGACAACGTGGCGCTGCAGGATCTTATCTCCGTAGCACTGACCATTTAGAGCATCATCCACTCTAACAGGTGCTGTCCAGCCTCCGTGATGAATGCCTCCCCGTACCATGACACTTCTGACTCCAAAATGATCCACTTGCTGAATGCAAATTTCAGTGTAACGTTTGTTATGACATGTGCACGTCCATCAGCACCCTTCAGCAGAAAACAGGACTCGTCTGCGAACAGAACACGTCTCCACTTTGCTTGAGGCCATGTGACAAAAGACGTACACGGAGGTGATGCGGAGTCAGCTAGGATGTAACGCCGCACAGGTCTCCTGGCTAGAATACCGGCTGCTCACAGATCATTTGGAACAGTCTAATCCGATATTCGACACAGTCCTGGTACTTGTGCGGCTGTTGACGTTGCCGTGATGAAACGGTTCCGCAGGTGCCATACCTGGATGTAGCGATCTTAGCCAGGTGTTGTAACACAAGGTCATCTTGACCTTGGCCTGTCATGAACGTTGCCAGTGGTGTTGTAACATCTCCACAAGTTAGAGATGGTCAATCTGGTCACACCCAAAACTTGCGCCAAATGCTGTTGTGTTTCACCCGCTTTCAGTCGGACGATGTCATTGTTGTGTTGTGCTTCTGAAAGACGTGGCATTTTAACGGCTCGTTTTCTCATTTTCTGATGTATGTGTCAGCAGCCATTGTGCAGGCCTTTTAAACCTTGCTGTCAGATGAATTGTCATGACAGTTCAGGAAATTGCATACTGCACGTTAATGGCATTGCAGCTGCATTTGGGCGAATTGCTGCGTCATGACGTCCCAACATTACGTTTTGCTCAATCGGCATGTTTACTCGAACATTTGAATTGAAATTTAATGATTACTTAAGAAATAAAATTAAAATTCTACCATACAAAAACAATTAGGTCCTGTGTCATCAAATTATGCATGTATAGTTTCTCTTTTTTGAAGAGAATATGAACCATGATGACCAAAAATGTTTTTTAACTATATTGGAATAAGTAATGTTTGAATAGGAAACATACGAGTACAACAATCTTCCATAGTTTCCATATACATGTCATCATTTAAAAAAAGAAATATGTCTAAGAAGTTAATTAACATTATTTAATGCATGTATGAACACAGATCAAGGCTGCCAAATTAGACATTTGACAACTACACCTTGTAAGCAATAGTGAGACCAAAATCTGAAGAATTTCTGGTTGTGTCCATATTCTTTGATGTAATCATCAGTTCTGAAATTTTACAAATATTTTCAGATGACTACATGAATGTCATGGCAAGACTTCAAAAAGAAATGATGATGCCAACAGTTTTATCTTCTGACAGTCTTCTTCAGAAGCTAGAAGACATGGCAGGGAGAAGAGGCTGTATTGTTAAACACAACTCAGGTGGCGGTAACTGCATGTTTCTCTCCCTGAGTGACCAGATTTACCATGTGCTAAACATAGAAATGAATGCTCTGGAAGTGAGGGAAAACATTGTGGAGCATCTGAAGGCACACCCAAATACAGTAAGTCAACAAAGGAAACAAACAAACATGATTACTTTAAAATAAAGTCAGTATAGAGTCATTTTGCATGACATTGGTTTTTGTTTTACCTTAAGAGTGGCTACTTGAGTTGTGTTTAACACTATTCAAGTCATTTTATGGCTTGGCGACACCAGACATGGGATGCGGTTTACCCATTGTACCAATGTGGACAATCAAAAATAGATTTTCAGCATGAAATGTGAATGCTTTATAACCACTATGCTGCCCTACCACCCAATTTCACCTTGAGGCAACCCTCTTGTACTACTTGCTTGAAAATAATTGATCATATATTCAGATAGATGGAACACCACTGGAAGATTTTGTCGGCACACAGCAGTCCTGGGAGGCCTATCTTTCAGCCATGGAGGCCCCGGGCACATGGGGAGATCATTTAGTTCTCCTGGGAGCTGTGGAGTTTCTCCAAGTTGACATTGAGGTCCTCACAAGTGCATCTGAAACTCACCCAATCATACTCAAGACAGTAAAGAGACAAGAAACAACCAAAAAGCTGTTCCTGGGGCATATATCTGAGTTTCATTATGTCAGCCTGCACAAATTAGGTAAGCTAATATCAATAGATTAACCAAACTTTCAACACTTATTTTAAAATGATATGAATCATAACTCTTGGTAAATTTTATGAAACAAATGAAATTCAACCTTAATTCGAAGCTGACTGAGTGAATATTATCTTACATAACAGTCAGGATTGTTTCAGCCTTATGACAACAAACAAGTGGTTGACAGCATGAGCTATGAATCGTATGATCAATAACACACACTTACCATCTGATCATGAAGTACTGAGGACTTCTTTTGATTCACAGTGTTTAGGCAAAACAATCAATCGAAATAAATGTTTACAACTAACACAAGGGTGGCTAGTTTAGGTACATGTTACTGTGTATGTGTAATTGATTACTAATTTTGTGTACTAAAATTATGTAAATATAAGATAACCTAAAAAGGCTCACTGTCCATGGTTTGGATATTATTAATACTTTGTCATACATTGTTCTCCCTCATATCATTACTTTAGTACAAAATATCTGAGCAACAAATGGCTAAGGCTTTCCTGCCTGAGAAAAGTTTTGAAAACATAACATTAAACTTAGTCATCTTAGTTTTCAACTTGATATACCTAAATAGAGGGGGAATGAGTGCAGAGTTGCATCCCTTGGGATGCTAGAAACCTATGATTATTGGTTTGAATCCCGGTTTGTGGCGATTATGTTTCTAGGTCTGTCAGCACCATATCTTTGCTCATAGTAAACGTCTGTGACCTGCATCACTTCGGGCTTTAAGCTGACATGTCCTGATATAATAGGAATACTGTTCAAAACGGCTTTAAACCCAACTCACTCACTCACTTAAATAAAGATTATTATACGAATGTGTGTCATACTGATTTTTATGAAAACAAGTGCCAGACATACATGCAAGTGTAACAATTTCTTTAATACCCATGATTTCTTAATCCTTATGAGCTCCTTCAGAAAAATGGACAGATGAAGAACGACAACTTAGAAAACCACAATTGTCGAAGAAAGGCACAAATTTATCAGCTATGACGTCATTTCTACTGTGACATCATTTCTACCTTATGTCACAGTAAGATTCGAGTGATGTCAACAATGCTGTCTGGATGACGTAAATAATATACTGGTACACATGAAGTGATATTTGCACTAGTGCATATACAATTTTTTTATTAAATTGGTTATTTCTAAATCTATGGGTAACAAATATATTTATTTTCACAGGACAAATTTGCAGTGATTGTCACTTAGAGATGCATATGTGCCAATGTGTGGATAACATTAATGGTAAGACTTGATTGAACATTTTTAGAACATTTATACTGTTGCAGTTATAGTATGTAGTGATACAAGTAGATAGCACAGTGACTGGTGTACCAATACTTAAATCCCTGAAAACAGACTACTCCAAGGACCATCTCTGTCAGTACATATAACAAACAACTACCTACTATATTTTCATTATTATCATTATTATTATTATTATTATTATTATTATTATTATTATTATTATTATTATTATAGCATATATTTCTTCTACAATCAGATATGTTTGTTTGTTGTTTAACGCCGCACTCAGCAATATTCCAGCTATATGATGGCGGTCTGTATATAATCGAGTCTGGACCAGACAATCCAGTGATTAATATCATGAGCATCAATCCACGCAATTGGGATCGATGACATGCATCAACCAAGTCAGCGAGCCTGTCCCCCGATCCTGTTAGTCGCCTTTTACGACAAGCAGAGTCACCTTTTACGGCAAGCATGGGTTGCTGAAGATCTATTCCACCCCGGAATCTTCACGGGTCACAATCAGATATGCTTAAAGTTCATTCATGGTAACCATGGCATTTGGTTCATACATACAGTGGGGTTTTATTGTTTAAACTTGTGCCATATCACACAAGTCAGGAAATATACATTATGCATGCATGTACCAGCATGTATCATACCAGCAACTGCAACATACTCATACTCATAGTCATCTTTACTTTCACTCACTCAGCAATCGACACAGGGTCATCTTCACATGGCTACGACAGTGAAGAGGAGGACATGGGTGAGGATGCCTTACATGTGCATGAACCAGTTACTGAAACAAGGACATAATGATTGGCCATAAAGCAGAAACCTATGATTATGAGTCATGATGACATTCCTAGAGGTGTCCACAGGTACAGAATGCCAGATAAGATTATATCCTTTGTATCATCAACGTAGTTATTTTCTGTGAACTGAGCTGACTAACCTTGTCCTCCCTGATATGAAAGATATTCTATATAAATAATGAAATTGATGTATGTGTAATATATAGGAATTTTGTATTCTGTTTCAGAAACTAGCAGTGATCCACTTCCAGACACTAGACAAGTTTCAAGGGCATTCTTTCAGAAAGAGGTAAGAGTTTCAAGATAAATAACAATAAATAAATTGTTTAACATTTTAGCGTATGAAAGAAGATGACGGTATTTGAGTCTCCTAATGTCTACTGTCTACATGGTATATGGTCAGTTTCTATATAGATTTCATTGTGTTTTTTTCTCTAGGAGCAAAATCTTGCCATGTATCTACAGAACCTGATGCAGGGAAACTTCAGGTAAGAGGTATTCAAGTATAGGCCAAACCTAAGACAGTTCTGAAGAGCCTCAAAGTTAAATGTCATGAAATTGACGTCATTGCTCCTTTTGAAATCATGTAAGGAAGAGAAAAGTTTATGTTTATATGAGTGTATCCTGGATGTCTCCATAAGGTTCTTATTGTATACATATATATACAGATTAAAAGAGTTTGGCACATTTCTATTAGATCCCAAAGCCTACTTACCGGTAATAACTTCTACTGCATGTTCCTTCATACTCTAAACATCTGACCAATGTATGTTTACCAAAGGCAGTAACATATGTGTATGTACATACTCTCCTTACAGTGGTGATAGGGATGGAAGGGGACAGAGGCATACCATGTTTCTGGAGAGCTATCCCTATCAGGATGTTAAGGCAGGATTTGCATCCCAATTCATAACTGCAGAGGTACAGTGCTTAAATAAAGATGTTAAGTACAATGTTACTCTTTCAAAGTGTCCTCCATGGCAGTTGAAGACCACATGTCTTATGATTTGTAATGCTTGAAATTACTAAACTGTTAATACAGAAAAAGATAAATCTCTAAATACGTTTCAATATATATATCATAAATAAGGTCTCTAAATATGTTTCAATACATATATCATAAATAAGTGTCATGAGACTGAACGTTGAATTCACGGCTCTACGGACACATCATAGAGTGGATTAGAGGCACCTTCACACGTCGTATTCACAAAGACAAAAAGTAAGTTATTAGTGTGTATAACATACAGTGAAGTCTCACTATTCTTTTTGAAAGGAATTTGTTTTTCTTGGTGTTGATGTTGATACAAATTCTTGTCAAGGTTCATTTTCAATACACATGCTACTGTGGTTATGAAATGTCATCTTAAGAAAGGGAAGAGTAACATGTAAACAAAATCAGTTTACCTTCCATTCAGCTTCACTAAAGTTAAATGTGATGCTCTGTGTTACAAAGAGGAAAAGGAAACTGCCTAAACTTGTTCATGTTAATGCAATATGTAGAACTGTTCATTTCAGCCATCCCTACACCAGTTTATTGACCAGTGTGCTAACTGTGCGTAATGCGGATGAGAATCTGAGAAAACTGAGCCTGCAGTATATGTGGTAATATAAATTTACAAATAATCTAATTCCTATAAGATATGGAACTACACTAGATCAATGTAACTGTATCTCTGTTACATGTGTCATGCAGTAAATCAGTTTTGACATTATAAATTTGACCTATAAAGGTACTAAACAGACCTCAGTGTGGTAAAATCAGTAGCTTGTAGGAATAGAAGTTATACATGTGCATATCATTTCTACCATTAGGCACTTTGGAAGAATCAAATAAAGTGTTCTGAAATGTCTTTTTGTACTGTTCTTGTTTTCAACCTACTGCTAAGTATTAGTCACAATTAAATCTGAAAACCAACACATAATACTAGTCTTGCCATATTTCCGTTCTGACCATATACAATTTGTTTCATTTGTAATTTTGGGGGGTTTAGTAACTTTGCTCAAACATGATATGTTAAACATGTCTTTCTGTCTTTTACAGTGCAACAACACACTACATTTTGTATGTAGCTGTAAAAGAGGCATGCCTATTCCTCATCCAGAAATGTCTGGATATGGACTACCAACATCTGGACAAAGAATGTTCAGAAATGGAATTACATCCGAAGCGTTTGTAACTTGGTCCAGTTTTGACTTGTGTTCATTGTGTTAAAGAATAAAATGATATCAAATGTTCACTCTGTAAGTCTTGTATATCAAACTAATATTGACTACTCTGCACTGATGGTTATCATCCTAAGTCTTGTGTTTAGGAAAATATGTGTAATATGACCTCAAGAATTGACATTACATGTTTAAAATCTATAGTTAATGGAATCTTAAGATTTTCTTCTTGGCTATGGATATTAAATCACAGTTCTAGCTAGAGAGCAGAATTTGAATGCTATGGGTCAATATTTCTAGCTTTAAGAGATTTTTGACTATTTTATTACTCATATCCCCTCAACCAGAAGTGGGATAACGCTTTTAAAATCTAAAATTAAGTTAATCTTAAGATTTCTTCTTGGCTGCTGATAGTAAATAGCATTTCAAACCTGTGAGCAAAGCCTGAACACTATGATACAATATTTCTAATTTTAAGAGATTTTTGACTATTTTATTACTCATCTCCCCTCGACCAGAAGTGGGATAACGCTTATAAACACGACAAATAATGGAATCTTAAGATTTCTTCTTGGCTGCTGATAGTAAATAGCATTTCAAACCTGTGAGCAAAGCCTGAACACTATGATACAATATTTCTAATTTAAAGAGATTTTTGACTATTTTATTACTCATCTCCCCTCAACGAGAAATGGGATAACGCTTTTAAAATCTAAAATTAAGTTAATCTTAAGATTTCTTCTTGGCTGCTGATAGTAAATAGCATTTCAAACCTGTGAGCAAAGCCTGAACACTATGATACAATATTTCTAATTTAAAGAGATTTTTGACTATTTTATTACTCATCTCCCCTCAACGAGAAATGGGAAAACGCCTTTAAAATCTAAAATTAGGTTAATCTTAAGATTTCTTCTTGGCTGCTGATAGTAAATAGCATTTCAAATCTGTGAGCAAAGCCTGAACACTATGATACAATATTTCTAATTTTAAGAGATTTTTGACTATTTTATTATTCATATCCCCTCGACCAGAAGTGGGATAACGCTTATAAACACGACAAATAATGGAATCTTACGACTTCTTCTTGGCTGCTGATAGTAAATAGCATTTCAAACCTGTGAGCAAAGCCTGAACACTATGATACAATATTTCTAATTTTAAGAGATTTTTGACTATATCATTACTCATCTCCCCTCGACCAGAAGTGGGATAACGCTTATAAACACGACAAAAAATGGAATCTTAAGATTTCTTCTTGGCTGCTGATAGTAAATAGCATTTCAAACCTGTGAGCAAAGCCTGAACACTATGATACAATATTTCTAATTTTAAGAGATTTTTGACTATTTTATTACTCATATCCCCTCAACCAGAAATGGGAAAACGCCTTTAAAATCTAAAATTAGGTTAATCTTAAGATTTCTTCTTGGCTGCTGATAGTAAATAGCATTTCAAATCTGTGAGCAAAGCCTGAACACTATGATACAATATTTCTAATTTTAAGAGATTTTTGACTATTTTATTATTCATTTCCCCTCGACCAGAAGTGGGATAACGCTTATAAACACGACAAAAAATGGAATCTTAAGATTTCTTCTTGGCTGCTGATAGTAAATAGCATTTCAAACCTGTGAGCAAAGCCTGAACACTATGATACAATATTTCTAATTTTAAGAGATTTTTGACTATTTTATTACTCATATCCCCTCAACCAGAAATGGGAAAACGCCTTTAAAATCTAAAATTAGGTTAATCTTAAGATTTCTTCTTGGCTGCTGATAGTAAATAGCATTTCAAATCTGTGAGCAAAGCCTGAACACTATGATACAATATTTCTAATTTTAAGAGATTTTTGACTATTTTATTATTCATTTCCCCTCGACCAGAAGTGGGATAACGCTTATAAACACGACAAATAATGGAATCTTAAGATTTCTTCTTGGCTGCTGATAGTAAATAGCATTTCAAATCTGTGAGCAAAGCCTGAACACTATGATACAATATTTCTAATTTTAAGAGATTTTTGACTATTTTATTACTCACATCCCCTCAACCAGAAATGGGAAAACGCCTTTAAAATCTAAAATTAAGTTAATCTTAAGATTTCTTCTTGGCTGCTGATAGTAAATAGCATTTCAAATCTGTGAGCAAAGCCTGAACACTATGATACAATATTTCTAATTTTAAGAGATTTTTGACTATTTTATTATTCATCTCCCCTCGACCAGAAGTGGGATAACGCTTATAAACACGACAAATAATGGAATCTTAAGATTTCTTCTTGGCTGCTGATAGTAAATAGCATTTCAAACCTGTGAGCAAAGCCTGAACACTATGATACAATATTTCTAATTTAAAGAGATTTTTGACTATTTTATTACTCACATCCCCTCAACCAGAAATGGGAAAACGCCTTTAAAATCTAAAATTAAGTTAATCTTAAGATTTCTTCTTGGCTGCGGATAGTAAATAGCATTTCAAATCTGTGAGCAAAGCCTGAACACTATGATACAATATTTCTAATTTAAAGAGATTTTTGACTATTTTATTACTCATCTCCCCTCAACCAGAAATGGGAAAACGCCTTTAAAATCTAAAATTAGGTTAATCTTAAGATTTCTTCTTGGCTGCTGATAGTAAATAGCATTTCAAATCTGTGAGCAAAGCCTGAACACTATGATACAATATTTCTAATTTTAAGAGATTTTTGACTATTTTATTACTCATATCCCCTCAACCAGAAATGGGAAAACGCTTATAAACACGACAAATAATGGAATCTTAAGATTTCTTCTTGGCTGCTGATAGTAAATAGCATTTCAAATCTGTGAGCAATGCCTGAACACTATGATACAATATTTCTAATTTTAAGAGATTTTTGACTATTTTATTACTCACATCCCCTCAACCAGAAATGGGAAAACGCCTTTAAAATCTAAAATTAAGTTAATCTTAAGATTTCTTCTTGGCTGCTGATAGTAAATAGCATTTCAAATCTGTGAGCAAAGCCTGAACACTATGATACAATATTTCTAATTTTAAGAGATTTTTGACTATATCATTACTCATCTCCCCTCAGCCAGAAATGGGATAACGCTTATAAACACGACAAATAATGGAATCTTAAGACTTCTTCTTGGCTGCTGATAGTAAATAGCATTTCAAATCTGTGAGCAAAGCCTGAACACTATGATACAATATTTCTAATTTTAAGAGATTTTTGACTATATCATTACTCATCTCCCCTCAGCCAGAAATGGGATAAAGTCTATAAACTCGACAAATAATGGAATCTTAAGATTTCTTCTTGGCCGATGATAGTAAATAACATTTCTAGCCCGTGAGCAAAGCCTGAATACTTTGAGTCAAGATTTCTAATTTCTTGTCGGATGATGATAGTAAATAACATTTCAAACCTATGAACAAAGGTCTAAATGTAATGGGTCAGTATTTCTAATTTAAGAGATTTTTGACTATATTATGACTCATATCACCTCGACAGAAATGGGATAATGCCTTTAAAATCTACAATTAATGGAATCTAAAGATTTCTTCTCGGTTGATGATAGTAAATAATATTTCACACTTGTGGACTGAATCTTAATGTAATAGGACAATATTTCTAATTTTAAGAGATTTTCTACTATATTAATACTCATATCACCTTGACCGGAAATGGGATAAAACCTACAAACTCGACAAATAATAGAATCTTAAGATTTTCTTTTGGCTGATGATAGTAAATCATATTTCAAACATGTGAGCAGAATTTGAGTGCTTTGGGTCAATATTTCTTATTTTAAGAGATTTTTGACTATATCCTTACTTATCTTGCCTTGACCAAAAATGGGATAACACCTTTAAACTCTACAATTAAGGTTATCTTAAGATTTTCTTTTGGCTACTGATGGTAAATCACATTTCTAACTTGTGAGCAGAATCTGAATGCTATTGACCAATATTTTTAATTTTAAAAGATTTTTTGCTATTTTATTACTCATATCCCCTAGACCAGAAATGAGATAACACCTATAAAATCTTCAGTTAACGGAATCTGAGGATTTCTTCATGACTACTGATAGTAAATAACATTTGAAACTTGTGAGCAGAATCTGAATGCAATGGGTCAATATTTCTAATTCTAAGAGATTTTCTACCATATTATTATTCATATAACCTTGACCAGAAATGGGATAACGCCTTTAAAATCTACAATTAATGAAATCTTAAGATCTTCTCTTGGCTGCTGATAGCAAAGCACATTTCTAGCTTGTGAGCAGAATCTGAATGCAATGGGTCAATATTTCTAATTTTTAAGTGAGTTGGGTTTAACACCGCTTTTAACATTATTCCAGTTATATCACGGTGTGTCAGCTTAATGTGGGAGGAAAGCCCGAACGAAGTGATGGTGCTGACAAACCTAGAAGCATTATTGGGGTGAACCGGGATTTGAACCAACCATCACAGGTTGCTGGCGGATCAAAGGGACGCAACTCTGCACAGTGAATCGCGGCGCCTTAGACGACACGGCCACCTGTGCCCCCTCTAATTTTAAGAGATTTTTTACTATATCATCACTCATCTGCCCTTGACCAGAAATGGGATAACACCTTTAAAATCTACAATTAAGGAAATCTTAAGATTTCTTCTTGGCTGATGATAGTAAATAACATTTCAAACCTGTGAGTAAAGCCTCAACACTTTGAGTCAAGATTTCTAATTTTAAGAGATTTTTTTACTATATTATTATTATTCATATAACCTTGACCAGAAATGGGATAACACCTTTAAAATCTACAATTAATGAAATCTTAAGATTTCTTCTTGGCTGATGACAGTAAATAACATTTCAAACCTGTGGACAAAGCCTCAACACTTTGAGTCAAGATTTCTAATTTTAAAAGATTTATTTTACTATATTATTATTCATATAACCTTGACCAGAAATGGGATAACACCTTTAAATGAAATCTTAAGATTTCTTCTTGGCTGATGATAGTAAATAACATTTCAAACCTGTGAGGAGAATCTGAATGCTATGGGTCAATATTGCTAATGTTAAGAGATTGTTGACTATATTATTACTCACATCCCCTCAACCAGAAGTGGCATAAATGTTATGCTTTCAAGAATGAAAGGAATCTTGAGAGTTTTGTTTTCTGAACATTGTCATTCACATTTACAACCTTTGAGAAACATGTACTTTGACAATAAGCTGTGCATATGAAACTACATAGTTTAAAAAAAAGCTTCGTCCCCTTCACACCTGTAATAGGCTAACTGATCATCATGGAGGGACTGACTGCACAATGCATGACATTGTGCTAGGTCTGTACCTGCCTTGATAGAAACCACAGAAAAAAGGTAAAAAGTAAAGGTATAATGACTTACCTACACATTCTCGTCTTTCAAAGAAATATTATCTTAGAAACTTCAGCCACTTGGCCTTCAACAGCAAGGACCAGACGACCATTTTGATCAAGTTGTAAAGGGAGGATAACTCTTACTGTTGCTTTGTCTTGCAAATTTTAATGTCAATGGTTACAGAGCATGAGATAACAAGTTCAGTTCTCTATTAGTAATGGCTTTATTAAATATATGTTATCTGTCTTAAGTTGGTAATTTTGAAACCTTTCTAAATATTTCAATCATATTAAATAATATCATTTAGATTCCATATCGTCTCCCCAGAAATATGAGGACATTTTGCTGGCAAAACGGTTATGAAAGCTTCAACGTTTTTATGTCAATAACCTACCAGGAATGGTTCAATGAGTTTCCCAGTTATTTTAATACTGACCAGGAAGGAGATTTTGTCATACCGGGTATTACATATGTATTTTTTCCTTTAAATCAATGAGAAAAAGAATTGGGTGGTGGGTGAATCAAAGGAACATTAAAGAAATCTTTTTTTAACAAGAGAAATCTTTTTCAACAATTTCTACTCTAATATTTCTATATGTAATTAGTTTCTTTTATTTTTTAAGTTAGACTTCTAAGATGAAGCACAAACTTTCTCACATCCTGCATCTGCTATGCCTGGAAGCAGTTACATGTACCTCCACCATTAATATAAGAAAATAGTTGCTTTTATCATCATGTACACAATAATCAAATGGAGTGATTTTTAATAATTGTTACCACTAAAATCTAACATGCTAATGATAGTAATATTTACAAAAAATGACTTTGGGACTTGAGAATACAAACAAAAATACACACATCAGTTGCCAGAGGGCTGTGAGGTGTTGTTGCTTAGAAATCCCTTGAACAGTACAAATTTAACTGTACCCCTTTCAACTCTGACATGTTGAGTATTCATTGTTTGATGTTTAATGACACACTTAGTTATATTCAAAATAATTAATATTATTATATTGATGTACATACCCTCCCACATATATTTTGTGAACATCATGGCCTATTGTACAATGTCATGAGTATTTATTCCTAGACATTTACCTGCTGTTTTACTGTGTATGAGAAGAAATATGTCCAACTCTCATAACTCTTGCAAAATTGCATAACACTAACATCCCAGGAACTTGAATTATTACGCTTGTATCCCCACCAATGAGTGGCATAACAACTTTAAAATACATAAATTAGAGAATAATTTTATTTTCATTTGGCTTTTGCTATTTTGTAGGAAACACTGTGTTCAGAAGTGGCCAAGATATCTATTTAACAGAAAATTTACTCTGTTATTAAACATGTCACCACCTCACAAAGGTTATGATATGATAGACAATTAAATAATACATTTGGGACTGATATCATGGTTAGAAATTAAACATGGCAATGGGCAGTAATTACAGATAATAAGCAACACGACCACTTTTATAGGAATTGCATTTTGTCATGAGCAATATGCATAAAAAGAAGAAATTGTATTCCGCTTTAGTTCCGCATTACCACTTTTATACGCTGCTATATTTAGCTGCAAATGTCGGGCATCGAGTCAGTAGCATTGCCATTGGCGCACTTTGCAGAACGGAGTAAAAATACAAAACACAAGAAGTGCAGATGATTTTGCTCTTTTTAAATGTTTGTCAATTAAACACATAGTTGCATGCCACAGATATAATTCTCTACGGTGTTTATCCCAGTTCTGGTCGTATCCCAGTTCTGGTCGCTACAAACGTATGCCCAGTCAAATAATCGTAATCAATAAATCAATGGTGCTTTTTAAAATATGACTGTTTGATAGTTATCACCGGATCATCTATATAATTTTCGGCATGGTGCGCCGCGTTCGTTGGATCAACTCCTTCACACAGAGAATCTTTTTTGAACAGGGCTGTGACTATTTATTGATAGTATCAGGTTCAACCAACGAAATAATGCACAGAATATACTTGATTGCCGAGTCCTAACTAGAGTAACACATACTGTATGAAATCTTTCATTACACAATACATTTCTCTCTTCCAATAGTTTTACTGATGCTGTATTCATAGAGCTGGCTTAACTTTCTTTTATATAATTTAGATTGGTTTTGGTTTTATAAAATACATATTCCAGTTATGTAGCAGGACTAGGTCAGTACTTGGTTCATGGCTGTAGCGACCAGAACTGAGAGAAACACCATAGATAATTATATCTGTGGCATGCAACTATATGTTTAAATGACAAACATTTAATGAGAGCAAAATCATCTGCACTTCTTGTGTTTTGTATTTTTACTCCGTTCTGCAAAGTGCGCCAATGGCAATGCTATTGACTTGATATCCGACATTTGCAGCTAAATATAGCAGCTTAAAAAAGTTGTTATTCGGAACTAAAGCGGAATACAATTTCTTCTTTTTATGCAGATCGCTCATGAAAAAATGCAATTCCTATAAAAATGGTCGTGTTGCTTATTATCTGTAATTACTGCCCATTGCCATGTTTAATTTCTAACCATGATGTCACTCCCAAAGTATTATTTGATTGTCTATCATATCATAACCTTCGTGAGGTGGTGACGTTTATTAACAGAGTAAATTTTCTGTAAAATAGCTATCTTGGCCACTTCTGAACACAGTGTTTTCCTGCAAAATAGCAAAAGCCAAATGAACATAAAATTATTCTCTAATTTATGTATTTTAAAGATGTTATGCCGCTCACTGGTGGGGATACAAGTGTAATAATTCAAGTTCCAAGGATGTTTGTGTAATGCTATCTTTCAAGAGTTAAAAGAGTTGGACATATTTCTTCTCATACACAGTAACACAGGAGGAAAATGTCTAGGAGTATACACTCATGACATTGTACAATAGGCGATGACGTTCACACTATATATGTGGGAGGGTATGTACATTAATCAGGGTATGAAACTCCCAAAGATTTCAGCCAGACCACAGGACTGGCTAGCTGAAATACTTGCCAGCCCTGACCAAAACCTGCCTGCCGACTATAATCATATGTTTCTCAGGATAATTTAATTAAAACTTTAAATAGAATTCATTGAACATGAAGTAAAGCAAGAAAAGAAATAGCAAACACTTTTTAGGTCAGATTTGTATTTAATATCCTAGAATACTTCATGTAAATATCCTTATTCGTAAATAGGGCCTAAATTTTTGGTTGTCTAAAAGCTATTGGGGTTTCTTTTAGGTTACATTTTATCATTCATCTTTACATGTGAATTAATGCTTATCATCGGGAAATATTTAGAATATTTTCACATATGAAATATAACCCGACCGTCGGGCAGGGGGATTTGAAAATCTTGCAGCCCGAGTTGAAATCAACCCGTCTCGGACGGTCGGGCAGGAAGGTATTTCGAACGCTGCATTAATATAATAATATTAATTATTTTGAATATAGCTAAGTGTGTCATTAAACATCAAACAATGAATACTCAACATGTCAGAGTTAAAAGGGGTACAATTACATGTGTATGTAGCGACCAGAACTGGGATACGACCAGAACTGGGATAAACACGGTAGAGAATTATATCTCTGGCATGCAACTATGTGTTTAATTGACAAACATTTAATAAGAGCAAAATCATCTGCACTTCTTGTGTTTTGTATTTTTACTCCGTTCTGCAAAGTGCGCCAATGGCAATGCGATGTCCGACATTTGCAGCTAAATATAGCAGCGTGTAAAATTGGTAATGCGGAACTAAAGCGGAATACAATTTCTTCTTTTTATGCAGATCGCTCATGAAAAAATGCAATTCCTATAAAAATGGTCGTGTTGCTTATTATCTGTAATTACTCCCCATTGCCATGTTTAATTTCTAACCATGATATCACTCCCAAATGTATTATTTAATTGTCTATTATATCATAACCTTTGTGAGGTGGTGACATGTTTAATAACAGAGTCAATTTTCTGTTAAATAGTTATCTTGGCCACTTCTGAACACAGTGTTTCCTACAAAATAGTAAAAGCCAAATGAAAATAAACTTATTCTCTAATTTATGTATTTTAAAGTTGTTATGCCACTCATTGGTGGGGATACAAGCGTAATAATTCAAGTTCCTAGGATGTTTGTGTTATGCTATTTTTCAAGAGTTATGAGAGTTGGACATATTTCTTCTCATACACAGTAAAACAGCACGTAAATGTCTAGGAATAAATACTCATGACATTGTACAATAGGCCATGATGTTCACACAAAAAATGTGGGAGGGTATGTACATCAATATAATAATATTAATTATTTTGAATATAACTAAGTGTGTCATTAAACATCAAACAATTAATACTCAACATGTCAGAGTTGAAAGGGGTACAGTTAAATTTGTACTGTTCAAGGGATTTCTAAGCCCCAACAACTCACAGCCCTCTGGCAACTGATGTGTGTATTTTTGTTTGTATTCTCAAGTCCCAAGTCATTTTTTGTAAATATTACTATCATTATCATGTTAGATTTTAGTCCTTTGATTCACCCACCACCCTATTCTTTTTCTCATTGTTTTAAAGGAAAAAATACATATGTAATACCCGGTATGACAAAATCTTCTTCCTGGTCAGCATTAAAATAACTGAGAAACTCATGGAACCATTCCTGGTAGCTTATTGACATAAAAACGTTGAAGCTTTCATAACAGTTTTGCCAGCAAAATGTCCTCATATTTCTGGGGAGACCATATGGAATCTAAATGATATTATTTAATATGATTGAAATATTTAGAAAGGTTTCAAAATTACCAACTTAAGACCGATAACATATATTTAATAAACCCATTACTAATGGAGAACTGAACTTGTTATCTCAAGCTCTGTCATCATTGACATTAATATTTGCAAGACAAAGCAACAGTAAGAGTTATCCTCCCTTTACAACTTGATCAAAATGGTCGTCTGGTCCTTGCTGTTGAAGGCCAAGTGGCTGAAGTTTCTAAGATAATATTTCTTTGAGAGACGAGAATGTGTAGGTAAGTCATTATACCTTTACTTTTTACCTTTTTTCTGTGGTTTCTATCAAGGCAGGTACAGACCTAGCACAATGTCATACATTGTGCAGTCAGTCCATCCATGATGATCAGTTAGCCAATTACAACTGTGAAGGGGACAAGGCTTTTTTTTAAACTATGTAGTTTCATATGCACAGCTAATTGTCAAAGTACATGTTTCTCAAAGGTTGTAAATGTGAATGACAATGTTCAGAAAACAAAAGTCTCAAGATTCCTTTCATTCTTGAAAGCATCACATTTATGCCACTTCTAGTTGAGGGGATGTGAGTAATAATATAGTCAACAATCTCTTAACATTAGCAATATTGACCCATAGCATTCAGATTCTCCTCACAAGTTTGAAATGTTATTTATTATCATCAGTGAAGAAGAAATCTTAAGATTTCATTAATTGTAGATTTTAAAGGTGTTTTCCCATTTCTGGTCAAGGTTATATGAATAATAATATAGTAAAAAAATCTCTTAAAATTAGAAATCTTGACTCAAAGTGTTGAGGCTTTGCTCACAGGTTTGAAATGTTATTTGCTATCATCAGCCTTGAAGAAATCTTATGATTTCATTAATTGTAGATTTTAAAGGTGTTATCCCATTTCTGGTCAAGGGCAGATGAGTGATGATATAGTAAAAAATCTCTTAAAATTAGAGGGGGCACAGGTGGCCGTGTCGTCTAGGGCGCCGCGATTCACTGTGCAGAGTTGCATCCCTTGGATCCGCCAGCAACCTATGATGGTTGATTCAAATCCTGGTTCACCCCAATAATGCTTCTAGGTTTGTCAGCACCATCACTTCGGGCTTTCCTCCCACATTAAGCTGACACACTGAGTAGTATAGGTAATGGGGGTTCTGGCTCATTTCCACTGGAGCCGGATTCATATACCTATACTGCTACTACAGGTAGCATTTTTTATGTGTAAATGACTATGCGATTCAACGATAGTCATGAGATTAAACTAAATTGACTCCAGCTCACCACCACCTGGAGTCTATGATATAAATTTTTATAGGTAATGATGGTTCTGGCTCACTTCCACTGGAGCCGGATTCATATACCTATACTTCTACTACAGATGGAATTTTTTATGCATAAATGATTATGTGATTCAACGATAGTCATGAGATTGGCTCTAGCTCACCAATACCTGGGGCCAATCATTGCTTTAGATGAGCCTAAATGGTAATAAAAATATTCTTCATTATTTTTATCGATAAAGCGATATTCAACATTTTTATTAAATTCTTCGTTCATTTTACTAGGAGACCAGACTATATACCGTATTTTCTTGAGTATAGTGCGCACCCATGTATAATGCGCACCCCCCTCTAGCGGGTTCAATATTTTGGAAAAAAAGAAATTTGAATATTATGCGCAGAAAAAAATTTACACTGTACCCTTTCAGCGAAGTCCGGCAAACGAACGGGTGCTGAGAAACTTCCGTCAGTACAAATTCGAAATTTGAGATAAAAAATCACCAGACATGTTTATTTACCGTTTAAATAGTATTGTTCTGCTAGGCATTGTTTTATATCTAGGGATTAAGATTACCTTGTGTATTTTCTCGTAAACTAAGCCGGAAACAGCAATCAGCTGTACACACGTTTTCTTGGAATCGACCGGTGATTCGGTCAAGACACACCCAATGATATAACTTTACAGGATTTTTAATGCAAGGATCGGCAACAATTGTATCTGAAACTATTTTATTTATCATGAATAATATATTCCATTATTTTCTTAATTAAATGCAGCCTTTACTAAACATATTTAAAATGATAATAACCCTAAGCGAAGCAGCTGATCGCTATTCCCGGGTATTATTTTTTACATGGAACATGTCTGACCAGTCACCGTCAAGGCTCACGCGCACGGGATCACGTGAGCGCGAGAATTTCATGTTGACATAGAATCGTCAAACAAAAACAAATATGACTTTTAACGAGTCAAAGTATGTCATTTATGATATATGTATCCATTCTCTGTCAACTAAAGTTCGTTTCAAGGCGTCAACAGCGGTATTCTGACCGTGGTTGCTGTTAATAACGGTGAGTTGTGCGATCTTCCGATCGCTTCACACACGATTTCGCCGAAATTAATAAAAACAATATTATAAGGAATTTTGAATAAAATTAATAAAGTAAGTTACAAACATAAGTCCAGAAATACAAAGAACACTTTTTATAGACAGACAGTGTAATTACATAATTATTTTGCGTACTTCAGTATGGATTTGTTGACATGGTATTTCCGGCGTTTCGTGCTCACGGTAATATCTTTCCATGGGGGAAAAAAACATCCAAACTCATAATTCGTGTATAATGCGCACCCCCTTCTACACAGCTGTGTTTTTTGGAAAAAAAGTGCGCACTATACTCAAGAAAATACGGTAACTACACTCTTCTTGTAAATTAATAAGAAACAATTGATTACCGTATTTGGTTGGTTTGACATCACTGATATAATGAAAACCTTGTGGTAATTCTCTCCATTTAATAGTTTTTCCATTATTATATATTTATGTAAGCATTTGTCTAAATGTGATCAAACGATAGTAAGCAATCTATTTTTAATCTCCAACCAGTTCTTTGGTTTTGGCACGGAATAATTGACGCGCTTGTTGCCTCTCCTGTTCTATGAACTTTTTTTTCTCATCCTCGCTAATACCATTGGTCTTACGAGATTTTGATCGAATCTCCTGCTTCATTTCGTTGTATTTGGTGAGTTCTGACAGCACTAAATGAAACTCATCCTCGGATATCTTACAATCGGCCATTGCTGTCGAAATATGATCCTAAATGCTGTTCAACTTTGCTTCTGCGAGTATCCGAATACTATCGTGTTTTAATGCTTTCTTTTGTAACCTACGAGAAATGAATTTTATCGCTATTCCTGCCAGTCCCGAGACTCCGACAGTTATTTCCATGCCGAGCACGATAGGCGCGGCGATTATAGTTGATAGTAAACCGACACCAGCTACACCGAGTCCCATGCCAGCTACTACAAGAGCGGTGTCAACTCCGTCCAGAGCATTCACGGCTCTGCGATACTTTTTATACAATCCAAGTCTCAACTCCCTATCCTTTTCTATTCGATGTTTTATGTCGCTTATTTGATGTAATCGAAATCCATCAACAGTTTCCATCTTTTCAGTTGCTTCTTCGAGCGCTGGATATAAACTCATAGTGTATATTACGAATATATAATAGTCTTTAATTGGTCTTGCTTAAATGTTTTGAGAGTATACATCAACCTTATCAAATGTATATTATACGGCAAGAATATCTTAGAAAGAGAAATTCTGTCACTTTTAATAATTTGAACTCCCTCGAGGGTTGCAACGGGTGATGCTCCGACATGAATAATACTGCAACGTTGACGCTCGTGTTTCTTGAGCCATTTAATCGATAGACCTAGTAATATTTCGAAGGCATCTACCGGTGCATCTCCGAACAAGACTTCAATAATAAGCTTAGAAATATTAGGTATTGCACTCAAGTTAACTTTAATATCATCGAATTCAGCAATCAAATTTAAACTAACATGTTGGATTGCCGGACGACTATATAACATATGACCTGGTTTTTCTGGCAAGGGAGAGACTAACACACTTTTTCGTTTTGACGGGATATAGGCCGCGAGTACGATACCACTATTTATTATCTTAGTTAAATTATGTCCCTTACCCATCATCGCATAAGGTGGGGTAATGACGATATTCAGTAGCCACTTGATGTTTGCTTCGACCATAGTCCATTTATTCTCACTGTTGTAAATAATATTGTACGGAGTGGTTTTAAGGAGTCTACTAACGTCGACATCGCTTAAATCTTCTAGATTTTCCGGGAATATAACTTCTTTCCGCTTGTATACATTATCGTGTAAGTGTAAAGCGTATAACTTACCATTGTTACCGGGTTTACCGAATCCTTCCGTGTCTCCGAGATCGGAAAGCGCAATTGTATTACATTGTCTGAGCGTTCCAGGGCCTGATGCATCAACCATTATTTATAATATGGTGTGTTATGGTTGGTGTTTTACATCTAATACAGAAATTTTGAGGTCTGAAATAATACCCCGCTTCAATTTTTTATATTGTAATGTTGAGAAAGATTCCGTTCTACCGCTATTATATTTTTCATTTTTCACTGGAACACATCTGAGCTGAGTTGAAGGACTTTCGAGTTGAATATTATCCGTCGTGCTTATTTGATCAAGATGGATGCACAACTCTTTATAGGGAACTAAATCGGACAATGTCTCTCCATCAAATGTTGAATTGAATATTGCTAAAATTCCGCGTGTAAATCCAAGTGTAGCTGATAAGTTCCCTACAATCCGTACACCTTTTTCTCCAGTGTCGAATTTCAATATCCCATTCGACTCATTTTGTGTGAGACTAATTCCATTAGGCTTAAAAATTTCATCATTGAGTGAGCATACGCTGTAATACCCATCAGGTATAATAATGAATTTTTCAGTTAGATTTAGTTCATCTAATATCCATATCTTATTATTATCTTTCAGAGCATTTATATTGGTCCACCATGGGTAATACGTTACGTCACAGATAGAGCGACTTCGAGTTGTCCATCCGAGTTATCGATAGTATGGAGCAGTTCAATAGACTGACCATTTGTTATTCCCGGGAGTGTAACATACATATTAAATATACAATGATACTATATCATAACTTAAATATGGAATCAACCATTATTTATAATATGGAGTGTTACACTTAAGTATCCTATATGTACAGGTTGGTGTTTTACATCTAATACAGAAATTTTGAGGTCTGAAATAATACCCCGCTTCAATTTTTTATATTGTAATGTTGAGAAAGATTCCGTTCTACCGCTATTATATTTTTCATTTTTCACTGGAACACATCTGAGCTGAGTTGAAGGACTTTCGAGTTGAATATTATCCGTCGTGCTTATTTGATCAAGATGGATGCACAACTCTTTATAGGGAACTAAGTCGGGCAAATTAACCCCCTGTGCTGATGTCTTGTATATTGTGTCAGTTAAGCGTGCAAATCCAAGTGTAATTGATAAGTCCAATAAAATCATTGCACGCTTTTCTCCATGGTCTAATTTCAGTAACCCATTTGACTCATTTTGTGTTAGACTAACTCCATTAGGCTTAAAAATTTCATCATTGAGTGAGCATATACTGTAATACCCATCAGGTATAGTAATTATTTTGCCTGGACTAACTCCATCAGCTATCATTATCCTATTATTATCTTTCGCAGCATTCATATTGGTCCACAGCGGGTAATACGTTACATCGCATAGAGCTACTTCGTGTTGTCCATCCGAGTTATCGATAGTATGAAGCAGTTCAATAGACTGACCATTTGTTATTCCCGGGAGTGTAACATACATATTAAATATACAATGATACTATATCATAACTTAAATATGAAATCGAGATACATTACTAATCAATCGATTATAGTAACTGCCTCTGGTGCTGAATTTTTGGTTAAATTCCCCGATATCTTTGAAAAATACAGAGTCACGGCAACTAGCGATAAAATGGTGCACGATTGGTTTCACAATCCGATGCAGTTTTGGCAGAATCAGTTAAACTTTGCCGTATGGTGTGCCACAACGGGATGTGGCGTATCTCTTTATGCTCCAGGATTTGAACTGAATAAGTCTGTTATAACATTTCACGTGTACTATCAGATTAGACGTATACTTAAAGAAATTAGTGCTCCATTACCGCAGGATCGAGCGTGGAATTCCACAAATAATAATTATGATAGGTCCGCGTATGAGCGTATTTGTCAGGAATTTAATGTTTCTTCGAGTAAAGATTGGCGTATTAAAGGAGCAAACCATGGTCTAGGTGTTCCTTACACAGAGGAAAAAATATCCGTCAAAGAAGAAAGCGATTATGTATATAAAAAACTTAAATAAACTTCCAGTTAATTTTGGTAAGTTGTATAGTACCAGCAAACTTTACGCAAGAATATATGATCATTGGCATAAAACCGATGATTGGTATAAAGGCTGGGAACTTTATAGTAACGATTGGAGAGGGGATATTATGAGTTTTAAGAGTGGTTTAATTTATATTGTTAAAAAAAAAATTGTACAAATGAACGATACCGCAGACGCTTGGAATGAATTTCTTTATGATAAAACGGAAAACAATTTTACTAATCCAGGATTTGTAAGAGTTAATGAATCGATAAGAACTTATGTATGGGCAATTCTCGGAGCGCAATCGCAAACACGAACGTCCATTATCGGTTCTGGGACGGCGCTGGATGCGCAAAAACAGTTTGTCTCAAACGTGGAGGACGCCATTAATTCACCAGTTGACATACCATCGTCTATAAAGCGTTTTCAAGATGCATTACAGTACGCTCAATCCAAAGTGGACTTCGTTTATGCACCGGGACTATACATGTCTCCGAGTAATATGGAACTTAAGATCGGTCAAGTGATCGGTTATAATGATAAAATTGTTATCGCTACCGATCAACAAAAAACAGGTATAAATTCAGATATGAATGTCGAATTAATAACGCAAAAGATCACGGGCGAAAAGGGAATAGTCAAGCCACAAACACCACATGTTTCACAAACATCTATTGACGCACAAGTGTCACCGCATATTGCGGCTAAAAATCAACAACATATCGATGAAAAAACAGCGCTTGTAGTGGGTGGAG
Source organism: Haliotis cracherodii (assembly GCF_022045235.1). Classification (NCBI taxonomy): domain Eukaryota; kingdom Metazoa; phylum Mollusca; class Gastropoda; order Lepetellida; family Haliotidae; genus Haliotis; species Haliotis cracherodii. Next base: position 40,297,279 of record NW_027266264.1, read on the forward strand.
TCACGGTTGGTTTACTCATGATTTGGTTAGCGAACTGATTTGGTTAAATAGTTCTTAGCGAATACGTACAACAGCCCTGCAATTGCTACGATCAGCCCCCACAAGTTTTGACTAAGCCAAGTGGTGGTCTTAGCTAATAAATTCAAGAGCCAGGAAACAACACTCCCTATTATACCGGGAAGTGCGTCCGAGGCTTTCTCAGCGAGCTTTCCCAGTGCTGAACCTAATGCTTTTAAATGCTTTTTTATCACTAGGGGGTGATCCACCTCCACCAGTACCACCTGTGCCACCTGTTAACGCGAGAGTCAAAGTCGATATAATTAATCCCAACGCGGTTAAAATACTGGCAATTGTTATTCCCTGTTCTCTGAACAATGTTTTAATTTTATCGGCCAGTGTGTCGTCATCGTTGAGGACTTGATCAATAGTTTCTCGAATACGACTGATTTGCGAATGAAGTGCCTTTCTATTACTGGAAGCTGCTTCGAGGCGGGCCGCTCTTTCCTCTTCCAGGTTACGCAATCTTTCCGCTACGCGGCGTCTACTGAACTCATCGCCCGCCTGTTCGAGTTTTGTTTTCTCGTAAGCTATATGCTTGTCGATTTCGGATAGCTTGGCTGTATTATTGATGAGTTCTCCCCGCATTGTTCGCATTGCCTTGTCAAGACCTCATAATTCCCTAATACTGAACTCTGAATGTGGTACCTGTAACGTGGAATTATCGTAATAAGTATCTAAGATTTCTCCGAGTCCGTCCAAGGCCACCATCGAGGCTGCTTCCAAATTATCTTTCTTTCCTCATAGTCTGAAGAGCCTTAGTAGTCTTCGCGGAAAGTTTTGGTCGTCGGTAGTAGTCCACAAAACCTAATTCATCACGAACAGTGCTGATGCCGTGTTTAGCAGCTATCGTAGACAAGGCTAGGGGCTTACGAGTACGAGAATGCATAAGATCAATATGCGGAGAGTCACGCAGTCGCAATAAAAACGCTCCCCGGAAGTTAACGCGGTCGTGAAAGATCTGTCTCTCGGGAATGTATCGATGGGTGAATACCTCACCACGAAGTACGCGCTATGGCTAGACATGCGAACAACGGACGATGACAACGGACGGGCGGAGAATAGAAAATGCTAGCGAGGGTGCCACCATACAGATAACGAAGCTTCAGGAATCGGCTGGTAAATTAAACATATATTTGTACGTGATTATGGATGCGCAACTTAATATACAGAATGCGAGATTCGTGCAAGCAATCTATTGATAATCTTTTACCTAAAGATCCGCACTGCGCTAATATGCGGGCAAACGGGCTGCGGAAAAACAGCTTTTATTCTAGATATTTTACAAAGTCATTATCGGGACGTTTTCGATCATATTATTATTCTGTGCCCGACTATAAGCGTTAATAAAACATACTTATCGAGAGATTGGGTAATGAATGACGACGGGGTAAACAGAGTCGATCCGGGCGATCGTTTACACGACTGTCTCCGAGTATGTCACGAAAAATACAAAGGAGAATCTTGATCAACCCTTAGCAAAATGTAGCAAAAATATAGTAAAATTATAGCAAATATAGCAAAATTATAGTAAAATTATAGCAAAATGTAGCAAATTGAACATTAGCGGTTAATATGACATAAAATGTGGTTCGAAATCATCATTCTTTCGCAACAGTTCATTATTACGGGTTGTATTGGATATGTCATATTCCATTATGTTAGACTTAAATATCTCCTTAGGTATTACATTATGGAATGCGACGAACTCATCGAACAAATGCTCAAAGAGCCTGATGTAGATAAATCTTTAGATAAACATAGGGAAAGACTCGCGGCTTTGGTAGCCGGTGGAAAATGTTCCCAATATTTGGGAGAAAATTATACCATCGAAAAAATTGATAACATGACCGACAAAGAAATTAAAAAACTGTACGCGCGTTACGAGTCTAGACTGGGAGCTACCATGACTAAAACGATAGGGTCGTCTATATTACAACTATACACAGTCGTAGCTAGTACGTTTCTCCCCATCCCGGCAGAACATCGCATGTATTTATGCGAATCTCTAGAGAAAGACCCATTCATCGAACACGCTGTAAGCTCAGTGAGCTGTGAGTTTTATCATAGATTCGGAATGTTCTTAGCTCTGTTCACCACAGCTTTCATAACGGCTAGGTATTGTCAATTTAAACATACATGCCCACTTAATAATATAAAGAACGAAGTTCAAATAAATAATGGAGACTCAACAGGTGACACCACAACAGATTGTGAACACGCAACCACAAGTGAACGAGGAACAACAAGCGAATGAGGAACCACCACATGTGAATGAGGATGCACCACATGTGAATGCACCACATGTGAATACACAAAAACAACCCAGAGTTACTAAGAACCCCCAAAAAATAGCTGCAGGAAGAAAAGGAGGGCTGGCGCTCAAAGCAAAATTAATAAATAATTCAAATATTAATCCGATTAAAACATGGGCACTAGTAGGAGTTGCAGGTATAGCGGCTGTATGGTTCTTTTATAAGACCGGAGAAGAGAAAACGTCACTACCGCCGCAACAACAAGTTCAATTAGAGGTTAGCCCTCATATAATGCTATAAGAAGCATGACTACTCCAGTTACAGACGGTAAAATGTTGGTAAACGCAACGTATCATTCAGCGGTGGTCACCGGCTTGGCCATTGGCTATGCTCGTATGGCTAAAATGATTACTAAAGCCACACCTCCCAAGCTAGTTTTTAATGGATTTGATATAGGTATGATGGTTCTGGATATTGGATTAGCAATGGCAACGAAGGATATGCTCATCAAACAAGGACTTATCCCGGAAGACATAATGAAGTAATTAAACATTTGAATATTTTATATTCATATACTATGGCAACAATTGCGATGATGGTCGGTGGAGCTGTTGTTAATGCTCTAGCTTTTTCGGGGAGTAATTATTTATTTTCCAGTATGAGGGAATCAAACGCTAAAGAAGTTGAAGAGGAGCGTAAACGACGCTTTACAACAATACCAAGCAGCTCAGTTACAATATACGCAGCAGAGAATGAAGAGATTAGACTTTATTCATGAACAACTGATTAAGGAAGGACATTCAATTCAAACGTTTAAGGATGTCGAATCTGCCATGCACGAATACTATCTCGTTTATGGGAAAAAACTCGACCCAATACCGAGACCAACAATGAGTCAGTTTTATACACCATCAGAGGAACAAAAGAACCGCGAGGTCACATTTGTGATTATGGGATTGACTGCTGTATTGATTTTCAGCTATACAATAGCTACGCAGTGACAGCTGTGGCTATGCATAAACCATGATCTATAAATCAATATCTCACCAGTGTAGCTGTGATTTGTATTTAGACAAATGATATGATAGATGTATAACCATGAATAACTGCAAGTTTACACTCATGGGGAAGACGACTCTATGTAATCGACGCTGTGTTGATATTTACTGCGGCGTACACAATTATTACATCAAGCTTGGACACATAAACTATACGTGTTCTGAATGCGGGATAGGGGTCAAAGGTCGTTATTGTTTATATAAGAAACACGGTGCTGATAGGGTCAGGAATCAGATTATTTATGCTAGGAAGAGAGATTACATCAATGAGAGGAATAGGTTGGGGAGAATACGTATTTAGATATATGAAAACAACCAATTAGACATTTGTCTCATTTTGCATATACCATTCAACCACAATGGTTTTTGTCAGAGCGTTGAAGGCTATGGCAAAGCAACGTGGTCTACGTGGATATTCTCGTATGAGAAAAGCTGAATTGATCACCTTACTTGGTTTGGAATACAACAAACCCCAGACTGTTAGAGAACTCAAAGCTCGAGTGAGAAACAGTGGGCTTAGAGGTTATTCTCGAATGAGAAGAGCTGAATTGATCGCTTTACTAGATAATAATAATGATGTTGATGATGATATTCAACAACAAGAATTAATATTTGTACCCATATCCACCGGCGTTGGTAAATATCTAAGAGGTTGGAAGATGGATGTTAATTCCAACATGGATGTTAACGATATTAAGCCCATCATATCGAGTAAAATTAACGAGGAGTTAGATGATTTACATAGTATAAAATACCAGCTGACGATTAAAATGTTATTGAGTAAAAGTAACACAGACGATAGCACCGAATATACTGAACCATATTTCCGTAGCTATCAAGAAGTTATAACCGAATCCGATACTATAAACGCATCATTAGATACATCAATTCAGAGGATACAGGAAACTTTAGAACGCTGGACTAATAGAGGTTCGGGTTGGGGTGTGGATAAAATCGATAGTTTATATTTAGATATAGCGAATTATATGCCTTTCAAAGGTGGATCTTATATAGATTTACCCCCGTATTATATGAAGAAAAAAGCCATAATTAACGTAAAAAATAAATCCGATGATTGTTTAAGAATGATGATAAGATCTGCATTGTTCCCCGTAGACAAAAATCCGGATAGACCTTCTAGCTATCCCCAAAACGATGGACTCAACTTTGATGGTATAGACGAACCTACACCAATATCACAAATTGATAAGGTGGAAAAGCAAAATAATTTAGCTATAAATGTTTTCGGACATTCTAAAGGAATTGTTGTACACAGGATAAGCTCCGCTCCGGAACATATCCCCAGAATCAATTCATTTTTGATCGAAAAAGATGGAAAATATCATTATACGTGGATAAAGAGTTTAAACAGGGTGCTATACGATCAAACAAAACATAAGGAAAAGAAATATTTCTGCGAAAGATGCCTGCATGGGTACAGCAGACAAGATCTATTGGATTCGCATAAAGAAGACTGTAGAGGTGTTGGACAGAATGCTATCAGGATCGATATGCCTAAAGAGGGAAAAAATATATTAAAATTTGAACATTATTGTAATCAAATGCCAGTACCGTACGTAATTTACGCCGACTTCGAAGCGCTTATCAAACCCATAGAAAATACCAACCAAGATAATAATCAAGGTAGTAGTTTTACGTACAAAACTCAAGAACATATTCCTTGTGGGTTTGGATATATAGTTGTAAGGTATAATGAATGCCTGGGGGTATATTTAGGTAGACCAGTTACAATGCGTGCAGCTTCTAATTGTAATTGTTCTAATTTCTCACTTTGTCCTTCGGTGCAACCATTCCAAACCTCACATGCGTATTCAAAGTGTGGTCTTATGAACATTTTATATATATTGTTAATAGTATTTCTGTGAAGTAGATGTTTGAGTTTTCTCATTGAGTAAATCATCTTGGAAGTTGTTTTAATTATGGTATCTATATGACAAGACCATTTGCCACTGGCTTCAAGTATAACACCCAAGTGCTTATGACTGTTTACAGAGCTGATTTCTTTTCCGTTAAAATATAGTTTTAGACCTCCATTGTTGTCTTTGCGAGAGAATAGAACCGATTTGGTCTTATCGGGATTGTAAGTTATGAGCCAAAGTTTCGCCCATTCACTTAAGATTGCTAAATTTGTGCTTAAGGAACGTTCCAGTACTCTGTTATCATTGGATGACATGCCAATCGATGTATCGTCGGCAAACAGTCTTGTCATACAAATACGCTTTGGCTACGATTACTTATGTAACTGGTAATCCATTTTAACAATTGGCCTTTTATACCATACCTCTCTAATTTATACACAAGCCCACTGTGCCATACACGATCAAAGACTTTTCATACATCACAGAATACAATACAATAGTTTTCTTTGTTATCTAACGCTGTACAAATTTGGTGGTAAAGTTCTATTAGTTGATGGACAGTTGAGTGACCAGCCTGAAACCCAGATTGGTACTTATACAACAATTTGTTCTCATGAAAATAATTATATAAATGTTTGAACACTACTCTCTCAAACAATTTTCCTAAACAACTAATGAGTGATATCGGTCTATAATTAGAAACGATAGTGTGATCACCTTTCTTAAATAATGGCATAACGTTTGCTTTTTTCCACACTGATGGAAATATACTTGATTGTAGTGACATATTGAACAGTAAACACAATGCTTCGCTTATAGAATATACAGTTTTCTTTAGTAATTTATGACAAATTTTATCCGGTCCGGAGGCTTTATTAAGAGGCAAACATTGTATTATGTCTTCAATTTCCTTTTTAGATATGATCATGTTGTTTATCTCTGTCTCTGTACGAAATGTGAAGTCGGGCATAGTTGTTCTTGTATCGTGGACATCAGATATAGATTAAAAATATTTATTCAGTTTCTCTGCCTTTTCAATATCAGTAAAAATTGTCGGGTGTTCGTCCGGATCATACTTTTTAAGAGCGGTTATGTTGTTAGCTGAGCCAGAGTTCTTCACAACATAACGTAAAACTTTCCAGTAAGAGGGTTTGTTTTCTGCATGCAATTCTGATAGCAATTCATCGAGGTTTGAGTAAAAATGTTCTTTAGCATGACATTTCATGTTATTTACTTTGTTCCTCTGATTTTTATAGGCCCGAATGTCTTTTTCCTTTTTACTTTTTCTAGCCTTTTTTTTTAATCTATCTCTTTTCCTGGATTCTCGTCTTAAACTGAAGTCATACCAAGGTTTGTCATTTGGACGAATGGTTACTACTTTAGTTGGAATGCATATTTTAACATATTTGTTCAAGTATTTATAGAACAGATAACATGCTTCATCAACGTTTGAATTTTGACTAAATAATTCATTCCAGCATGTATTTTCAATGAGCGAATTGAGTTTATCATAGTCACCGTTTTTGAAACATGAAATTTCTCTTTTATATGCTAATTTTGTTCGCAAACCAGTGTCTATTTCAATGTAAGTTCCCCTATGGTCGATAATTTTACTATCAAAATGTCGATGACTTTTATATCTTCACTGATAATAATAGGATCCAATAAACTACTGGTATGGTTCGTAATTCTGGTAGGCTCGGTTATGATATTGTGTAGATTTTTCCTATTTATTAATTCATTTACGTTTAAGCTCCTAGACAATAACATGTTTTCATTTATGTCACCAACAAGAGTAATCTTGCACGAAATATCCAGGGCATTTTCAATGCTATCATCTAAGCGAGTCCAAAAGTTCACTGAATTATGTTCAGGTCTGTAGACCGAGCATAATAAAATTGAGCTTTGAGGTAAGCATATTTGAATCCATATCGATTCGTCTTGCATGTTTTCTAATTCGTGTCTTCTTTTAAAAGATAACAGCTTATTTACATATATCATAACACCACCACCGAACATATTTCTGTCTTTTCGTACCGGTTCGTAAAAGTTTTCCCAGCTCAAGTCTTCATTTTTAATACTGTCATCTAGGTGTGTCTCGGTAAAACAAACGACGCTGTAATCTGAAAGGTATTCACTTAAATAAGAGAGTTTGTTACGTATACTTCTAGCATTTAGGTGAAATATAGACAGTGACTGGTCAGCGTTGTCACGGTTCAGTGGTCCAGGATTTGGACGTACGTCCCCGGCTAGCATGAGCAACAATAACAATACAATTGTTACATTAGCGCTTCTGATCTGAGCTTGTATGAAACAAAGAAATACAAACACGCTGCACGCTCTGCATTCGACATGCAGTACATCACACAATTTGTAAAATTCGTTCAGAAAAAATACAGTGAATGAAGTACTACTTAGGCTGAGTTTATGTGTGCAACGCAGACTCTTTTGACACAAAATACAATTGAAAACCCCGATCACCACACGGTGTTGAATTACATCATTACCCATTGGGTAAGATAAATATATACATACTTCTCAAAGGTGTGTGGTAGTGTGATCGGGAACACTGACAATAGTAAGATAACTGCGAGAAAAAAATATCATGCATATTTAACAAAACCGGCAATGCAGATCTTGACAAAGAATTATGGCAAGGATAGTTAGTCATCATAAAACTGTGTACACCTGAAAGCAATAGGAAAAGGATACAGGAAGGTTTCGGTAGGAATACATAGGAAGGCTGACAGAAGATAGAGACAGAGGTAAACTTATATACAATTATAGTACATGACTCAAGTAACAGTAACAACAGATACATGGAGTGTTTTCCGTTGTGTGGACACGTGACAGTAGTTGGTTTTGATGACATTACTATAAGTATACTTTGGCGGATCCTTTTGTATCACTGTTGCATTGCAGTATGGATTACTTGTAACTGAAGCTGTACAGTGCAGGGTACAAATCTGGTGGTAATACCGTACCATCGGGAACTATGAACAACTCTTCTCGTACAAATGCCCTACCCGGTCCATCTTGAAGATAATAAAGAATAGGCTCTCCTTCTTTCGTAACCAATGGACTAATGTTATACGTCTTAAGGGACCATATGGGATCGGTTGCACGACGTAGGCCTCCTTCGAGTTCACCGGCCTGGTATAAATATCTTACCCTTACTCTATCCGGAAGTTTTCGTTCTTTGCCTCTCCTCGGTGCTGAAGATTCGGAAGTCACGGATTTCATTTTAATAGCATCGGATGGTTTCTTCCCTATTAATCTCGTTACGTCATTATTCAGCGCTGATACAACGGCTGATAATCGTGTCACCCATTCGGTTGATCTCAATCGCTCAGATTTCATTTCGAACCCATACTGATAGCCAAACAAACGTTCCGCTAATGTCCTGTTAAATCTTTCAACGATAGCTTGACTGCGGTGGGCCTCTCTTTCACAACGGACGGTTTTGACATTGTGCTTTGTTAACAGTTTAGTTACCGATCCCATAAACTCGCGACCGGGATCTACTTGAAATAGCTTAGGCCATTTTAGCGGTCCACGTTTATATATGCGGCTCAGTGCATTAGCTACTTCTGTTGAATCTTTCGTGGTTAATGGCTCAGCCTCTTTGTATCGACTAGCCACATCCACTAATGTTAAAGCGTATTTATACGTTTTGCGTTTTACCTTATCGTGGGGAAGAAACAAGAGGTCAGCCTGATGAACTTCATTCGTTGTAAAAATATCAAACTTCTTCCTCTGTATATAACGCAGTGCCGGTAAATATATTTGCCACAACGCTTGTTTCTTTAACCAATCCTTGGCTACATCTTTAGATACCTTAGCCGCGGTGGCTAATTTTTTTATTGCTCTTACACCTTTCCAATATCCTCGTGGGCTATAGTAAATATTATTCATTATTAATTAATATTGATGTTTCGTTTAATACAAATCCGACTCCAGTGGAAGTGAGCCAGAACCATCATTACCTATAAAAATTTATATCATGGACTCCAGGTGGTGGTGAGCTGGAGTCAATTTAGTTTAATCTCATGACTATCGTTGAATCGCATAGTCATTTACACATAAAAAATGCTACCTGTAGTAGCAGTATAGGTATATGAATCCAGCTCCAGTGGAAGTGAGCCAGAACCCCCATTACCTATACTACTCACCGTGATATGACTGGAATAATGTTAAAAGCGGTGTTAAACCCAACTCACTTAAAAAAATAGAAATATTGACCCATTGCATTCAGATTCTGCTCACAAACTAGAAATGTGCTTTACTATCAGCAGCCAAGAGAAAATCTTAAGATACCATTAATTGTTTATTTTTTAGGCGTTATCCCATTTCTGGTCAAGGTTATATGAATAATAATATGGTAGAAAATCTCTAAGAATCAGAAATATTGACCCATTGCATTCAGATTCTGCTCACAAGTTTCAAATGTTATTTACTATCAGGAGTCATGAAGAAATCTTCAGATTCCGTTAACTGTAGATTTTATAGGTGTTATCTCATTTCTGGTCTAGGGGATATGAATAATAATATAGTAAAAAAATCTCTTAAAATTAGAATTCTTGACTCAAGGTGTTCAGGATTTGCTCACAGGTTTGAAATGTTATTTACTATCATCAGCCAAGAAGAAATCTTAAAATTTCATCAATTGTAGATTTTAGAGGTGTTATTCCATTTCTGGTCAAGGTTATATGAATAATAATATAGTAAAAAATCTCTTAAAATTAGAAATCTTGACTCAAAGTGTTGAGGCTTTGCTCACAGGTTTGAAATGTTATTTACTATCATCAGCCTTGAAGAAATCTTATGATTTCATTAATTGTAGATTTTAAAGGTGTTATCCCATTTCTGGTCAAGGTTATATGAATAATAATATAGTAAAAAAATCTCTTAAAATTAGAAATCTTGACTCAAAGTGTTGAGGCTTTGCCCACAGGTTTGAAATGTTATTTACTATCATCAGCCAAGAAGAAATCTTATGATTTCATTAATTGTAGATTTTAAAGGTGTTATCCCATTTCTGGTCAAGGTTATATGAATAATAATAATATAGTAAAAAAATCTCTTCAAATTAGAAATCTTGACTCAATGTGTTCAGGATTTGCTCACAGGTTTGAAATGTTATTTACTATCATCAGCCAAGAAGAAATCTTAAAATTTCATCAATTGTAGATTTTAGAGGTGTTATTCCATTTCTGGTCAAGGTTATATGAATAATAATATAGTAAAAAATCTCTTAAAATTAGAAATCTTGACTCAAAGTGTTGAGGCTTTGCCCACAGGTTTGAAATGTTATTTACTATCATCAGCCTTGAAGAAATCTTATGATTTCATTAATTGTAGATTTTAAAGGTGTTATCCCATTTCTGGTCAAGGTTTTATGAATAATAATATAGTAAAAAAATCTCTTAAAATTAGAAATCTTGACTCAAAGTGTTGAGGCTTTGCCCACAGGTTTGAAATGTTATTTACTATCATCAGCCAAGAAGAAATCTTATGATTTCATTAATTGTAGATTTTAAAGGTGTTATCCCATTTCTGGTCAAGGTTATATGAATAATAATAATATAGTAAAAAAATCTCTTCAAATTAGAAATCTTGACTCAATGTGTTCAGGATTTGCTCACAGGTTTGAAATGTTATTTACTATCATCAGCCAAGAAGAAATCTTAAGATTTCATTAATTGTAGATTTTAAAGGTGTTATCCCATTTCTGGTCAAGGTTATATGAATAATAATATAGTGTTGAGGCTTTGCTCACAGGTTTGAAATGTTATTTACTATCATCAGCCAAGAAGAAATCTTAAGATTTCATTAATTGTAGATTTTAGAGGTGTTATTCCATTTCTGGTCAAGGTTATATGAATAATAATATAGTAAAAAATCTCTTAAAATTAGAAATCTTGACTCAAAGTGTTGAGGCTTTGCTCACAGGTTTGAAATGTTATTTACTATCATCAGCCTTGAAGAAATCTTATGATTTCATTAATTGTAGATTTTAAAGGTGTTATCCCATTTCTGGTCAAGGTTATATGAATAATAATATAGTAAAAAAATCTCTTAAAATTAGAAATCTTGACTCAAAGTGTTGAGGCTTTGCCCACAGGTTTGAAATGTTATTTACTATCATCAGCCAAGAAGAAATCTTATGATTTCATTAATTGTAGATTTTAAAGGTGTTATCCCATTTCTGGTCAAGGTTATATGAATAATAATAATATAGTAAAAAAATCTCTTCAAATTAGAAATCTTGACTCAATGTGTTCAGGATTTGCTCACAGGTTTGAAATGTTATTTACTATCATCAGCCAAGAAGAAATCTTAAAATTTCATCAATTGTAGATTTTAGAGGTGTTATTCCATTTCTGGTCAAGGTTATATGAATAATAATATAGTAAAAAATCTCTTAAAATTAGAAATCTTGACTCAAAGTGTTGAGGCTTTGCTCACAGGTTTGAAATGTTATTTACTATCATCAGCCTTGAAGAAATCTTATGATTTCATTAATTGTAGATTTTAAAGGTGTTATCCCATTTCTGGTCAAGGTTTTATGAATAATAATATAGTAAAAAATCTCTTAAAATTAGAAATCTTGACTCAAAGTGTTGAGGCTTTGCCCACAGGTTTGAAATGTTATTTACTATCATCAGCCAAGAAGAAATCTTATGATTTCATTAATTGTAGATTTTAAAGGTGTTATCCCATTTCTGGTCAAGGTTATATGAATAATAATAATATAGTAAAAAAATCTCTTCAAATTAGAAATCTTGACTCAATGTGTTCAGGATTTGCTCACAGGTTTGAAATGTTATTTACTATCATCAGCCAAGAAGAAATCTTAAGATTTCATTAATTGTAGATTTTAAAGGTGTTATCCCATTTCTGGTCAAGGTTATATGAATAATAATATAGTGTTGAGGCTTTGCTCACAGGTTTGAAATGTTATTTACTATCATCAGCCAAGAAGAAATCTTATGATTTCATTAATTGTAGATTTTAAAGGTGTTATTCCATTTCTGGTCAAGGTTATATGAATAATAATAATATAGTAAAAAAATCTCTTCAAATTAGAAATCTTGACTCAATGTGTTCAGGATTTGCTCACAGGTTTGAAATGTTATTTACTATCATCAGCCAAGAAGAAATCTTAAGATTTCATTAATTGTAGATTTTAAAGGTGTTATCCCATTTCTGGTCAAGGTTATATGAATAATAATATAGTAAAAAAATCTCTTAAATTTAGAAATCTTGACTCAAAGTGTTGAGGCCTTGCTCACAGGTTTGAAATGTTATTTACTATCATCAGCCAAGAAGAAATCTTAAGATTTCATTAATTGTAGATTTTAAAAGTGTTATCCCATTTCTGGTCAAGGGCAGATGAGTGATGATATAGTAAAAAATCTCTTAAAATTAGAGGGGGCACAGGTGGCCGTGTCGTCTAAGGCGCCGCGATTCACTGTGCAGAGTTGCATCCCTTGGATCCGCCAGCAACCTATGACGGTTGGTTCGAATCCCGGTTCACCCCAATAATGCTTCTAGGTTTGTCAGCACCATCACTTCGGGCTTTCCTCCAACATTAAGCTGACACACCGTGATATAACTGGAATAATGTTAAAAGCGATGTTAAACCCAACTCACTTAAAAATTAAAAAATATTGACCCATTGCATTCAGATTCTGCTCACAAGCTAGAAATGTTATTTACTATCATCAGCCAAGAAGAAATCTTAAGATTCCATTAATTGTAGATTTTAAAGGCGTTATCCCATTTCTGGTCAAAGTTATATGAATAATAATATGGTAGAAAATCTCTTAGAATTAGAAATATTGACCCATTGCATTTAGATTCTGCTCACAAGTTTCAAATGTTATTTACTATCAGTAGTCATGAAGAAATCTTCAGATTCTGTTAACTGTAGATTTTATAGGTGTTATCTCATTTCTGGTCTAGGGGATATGAGTAATGAAATAGCAAAAAATCTTTTAAAATTAAAAATATTGGTCAATAGCATTCAGATTCTGCTCACAAGTTAGGAATGTGATTTACCATCAGTAGCCAAGAAGAAATCTTAACATTCCATTAAGTGTAGATTGTATGATGATATTGTGTATAAAATGTCATAGGTTGATTATGACCTATGAACATCTGTATAGATTGATGTATTACCACCTTCCATGGAAGTGTGTATTTGTCTATTTCTAGACTTGCTAAAGCCAAACTGGGGAAAGTGGAAATTGACATATAAACAAAAAGTGTATTTTGTTTTCAATATGGTTTTCGCAGAATGGACAAAAACGCATATCCTTTGGAATAGAGGAGAAGCGACCCCTGTTGCACATCAAATCATTTAACCCTAGCCTGAGTTTAATAAATGTGTCTCTAATTTTTCTCTCTGTTATAGTATGCAGGTAAACCTCTGGTGTTAGACAATATTTAAAGGTTTTATAGACGTCGTAGCATGTACTATTATCTAGTGACGACCTCCAGTTTTGAGTAAACATATCAATTGCTACCTGCTTAAAAGAGCTAAGAAAATACATTTTGTCTCCAACACTTTGATTTAGCCAAACATATCCAAATCCGTGAGAGAAGAGTAAATGCTTAATGTTTGATGCCCAGGTTACGTAACCAACACTATCACGATAGACAAGCATTTCTTAGCATTTTCTTGGGATTCGTTCCCGCGACATCTCTGTTATTTTGAGCCAGTATCTGAGTAAACGTAAATATGAACAAATATATAACGGGTATCTACCACATTCGCCATAGACCATATGACTTGGAGCTGATTTAGAAACATTTAGTATGACAAAGTAAACCATTTGAACATTTACAGGAGTCTTTTATCTGTTGCAAACTGAAATTGATTCAGATTTGGTAAAAAACATAACTTTGCATTAAATCTTATTTAATGTCACAGGAACTTTTGTTGTTCAGTATATATTATTACTTATATGGCCTCGACCAGAAAAAGGGAGAACACCTGTAAAATCTACAGTAAATGGAATCTTAAAATTTCTTTCAGCTGATGATAGTAAATAACATTTCAAACTTGTGGACAGAATCTGAATGTAATGGGTCAATATTTCTAATTTTATGAGATTTTATACCGTATCATCATATAATGGGTAGGTTTCTCAGCAGAATAAAGCCAATGGATAAAAACGATATTTGTTGGGGTCATATGCGGATAGAGATGCAAATATCAAAGGTCAAGTTGGGACTACTTTCACTGTTTATAAACAAACATGGCATCGCCCTTGTCATTCGGCGATCAAGTCAGAATTAACCATCGGGAATCTGGAGAAATATCAATTACTATGTATTTAACAAGCCAAGGCTCGTTAAATACATTGTTTATTCCTAATACAGGATATTTACCATCCCCAAACACACTCGCGTGATAACCTCTATTTATCACTCATATCACCTCAACCATAAGTGGGGGCGGTCGGGTAGCCTAGTGGTTAAAACATTGGCTCGTGACGCCGAAGACCCGGGTTGATTCCCAATATAGGTACAATGAGTGAAGCCCATTTCTGGTGTCCCCCAGTGATATTGCTGGAATATTGCTAAAAGCAGCATAAAACCATAGTCACTTCCTCGCTCAACCATAAATGGAATAACACCTTTAAAATCTACAGTTAATGGAATCTTAAGATTTGTTCTCGGCTGATGATAATAAATAACATTTCGCACTTGTCAGCAGAATGTGAATGCAATGGGTTAATACTGTTAATTTTACAAGATTTTTTACTATATTATGACTCATATTACCTCGACCATAAATGGAATAATGCCTTTAAAATCTACAATTAATGGAATCTTAAGATTTCTTCATGACTACTGATAGTAAATTCTTGTGAGCAGAATCTGAATGCAATGGGTCAATATTTCAAATTTTAAGAAATTTTTAACTATATTATGAGTATGACTCATATCACCTCGACCAGAAGTGGGATAATGCCTTTAAAATCTACAATTAATGGAATCTTAAGATTTCTTCTCGGTTGATGATAGTAAATAATATTTTGCTCTTGTGGACAGAATCTTAATGTAATGGGTCAATATTTCTAATTTTAAGATTTTTGACAATATTATGACTCATATCACCTTGACCAGAAGTGGGATAATTCCTTTAAAATCTACAATTAATGGAATCTTAAGGTTTCTTGTCGGTTGATGATAGTAAATAATATTTCACACTTGTGAGCAGAATCTTTATGTAATGAGTCAATATTTCTAATTTTAAAAGAGTTTTTACTATATCATGACTCATATCACCTTGACCAGAAGTGGGATAATGCCTTTAAAATCTACAATTAATGGAATCTTAAGATTTCTTTTTGGTTGATGATAGTAAATAATATTTCACACTCATGGACATTATCTTAATGTAATGGGTCGATATTTCTAATTTTAAGAGATTTTTGACTATTTTATGACTCATGTCCCTTTGACCAGAAATGGTATAGCCCTTTCACATGTACAAATAATGGAATTCTTGTAGCTGATTTTATTGATTATCGATTAGATATTTACCCTTGTATTACTGTAATCAAACCCTGCAGAAGCGCCATAACACCTTTAAAATTTATTAACTGTTGAATATTTATAATTAATTTTAGCTTTTGAAAGTGATTAGGACCACAAACTTAGCAAATATTGATTGGTACTTTTATAGGGAGTGTTATACCAGTAAGTGTGTTACACAAGGAGTGTCAGAATTCAGAAATTCTTGTATTTACCGAGTGAGGGTGAAGGTAATACATGGATTCTTACATGAGTTTTGTAAAACAGAATATGTACTGTGTTTATCCACGTTTATCCATGTAATGCCAATCGCCAAGCACGGGTACAATCTTATTCCATGTATTTTAGCCTATTGGTCAAAGCGTTCGCTCGTCACGTCGTAGGCCCGGTTTGATTCCCATCATGTGTTCAATGAGTAAACCCTATTTCTGGTGTCCTGTGCCATGATACTCCAGGAATGCTGCTAAAAGCAGTGTAAATACATATTCACCCACTTACTCACTCCTTCTGCAGACGTCTATCCACTCGACCACTCAGGCAGTTGATTTCGTGTAGAAGTGGTCCCCAGCAACACATGCTTAATTTTAATTGTCTTACTAGGTGACTTCGTGGATCGGAGGTTCAACGTCCTCCGACGTGCTGGGTGTTTGCTTATAATATCAATCACTATTTTGCTCTCTGCCCATGTGGACCAACATTTTACTGCAAGAACCAGTAACAGCAAAGCTGACCATGCAGGTAATATTCCCATGATCGGATGGGGAGTCCGGCTTAGAATCGTATAATAAGAGGCGCCTCGGGTAGTCAGGTTCGTTATTTGGTTGATTGCGAGACATCGTACATGTCGGCGTGGGACGTTGTTCATACTTAAACCAATCGTTTATTTACATGTATTTATATCGGGGTACATGACATACAATTAACGAAGTCACTATACAAGCATGCCCACCCGGTCCATCGATTGTGGTGCCCGTGAAGACCCGGGGTAGAATAGGTCTTTTCAGCAATCCATGCTTGCCCTAAAAGGCGACTATGCTTCTCGTAAAAGGCAACTAACGGGATCGGGTGGTCTGGCTCACTGACTTGGTTGATGCATGTCATCGTATCCCAAATGCATGGATCGATGCTCATGATGTCTATCACTGCATTGTCCGTGTTGTCTGGTCCAGACTCGATTATTTACAGACCGCCGTCATATAGCTGGAATATTGCTCAGTGCGGCGTTAAACAACCACCCAACCAACCATCGATTGTCGCCTAACATGACATGCGAAGCGGTGGGTATATTTTAAGCAATGCCTAACATAGACATACACAATGCACTGTCCATGGATCATCGTGATTTTCGGCTAGATATATAAATATATTATATCGACTTGCTTCAATATATCTTTCCTTTATTTCAAATTGAAGCTGCCTGGTTCCTAAGACACTATGGAGTAACTATATACTCCTTTCTGTTACGTCTGGTTTACCGGGGCATGCATGCATGAGGAGTCATATCCGTCTTACCGCTTATATCTGTTAGTTATACATTTATATTTATACATTTATTATAAATTTGCACACCAAACTTCTGAGCTTGCATTACCTGCATCATGTATATGTGATAGGGTTAAGTTAAGGAGGTAAGATCGTATCCCAGTTCTGGTCGCTACACACGTATGTATTTATGGTTGTTGGGTATTGGCCTTGAGTGACGACAGTAGCGACCAGAACTGGGATACTACCCAGTCCACAATTTCGTAAAACCCCATTTACTGCGGTTATGCTTTCGGTTAGCTCTAAAACGCATGGCGATATATATGCGGAATATGATTTAGTTTATATTTTGGGGGGGAACCATACTGAATATGATCTTTTGTATATTTCCATGTTTTATTCCAAATAAATAACCCACATTAAATTCTTCACTATAAATTGGAAACATCTTCAGTTATTATTATAATTATTATTTTGTTATTTTGTACTTGACAAATATTCACACGCCTTTCTGTGCGGCAATTCACATTTATGCACAAATGTCACTGTGTCTGTACGATATAACGGATTAGCCACTGCAGATAAATGTAGTTGTACGCAGGTTCACCGCCATCATTTAATGTTAACGATTAATGTTGTTGTGTTTTGTTTTGTATATATATTTACTACCCACATACACACACGTACTTATGTATGGTTGTTGGGTATTGTCCTTGGGTGACGACCAGTTATTTATTTTCTATTACAACATAAATATGCTTGTTTTGTTCATTGTTTTCATTCAGTACAATAGTGAATTCAGGTTAAGAAATCAAAATGAATTAAATTCTTATAACTTCGATTATTGGTGTTGTTATTTCTAATTGTTATCCAGGTACCGCATCAGAATAAGACGAAGAGCTGAACGGATGTTCTTGAAATGTAAACATACACATACATGTAGTATTGATACTTGCTTTATTAGTCCAATAGTCTTCGTTAACTGTTACTTCACATACATGATTGTGTTACACAGAATCACATACATGTAGTATTGATACTTGCTTCATTTTTTTAGTCCAGTAGTCTTGGTTTACTGTTACTTCACATACATGATTGTGTTACACAGAATCACATACATGTAGTATTGGTACTTGCTTTATTAGTCCAATAGTCTTCGTTTACAAAAATTAGTTACGGAGGTGACTTAAGACAATCAGACGATCCTCTGCATGTGACGTCACACGTGGTCGACCTGGCCGAGGGCGATCAGCGGTGGTACCCGTTTGCTGTAGACGCGTTGTAAATCATAAACAGTCCGTCGACTACAACCCATCGTCCTTGCGACTTCAGCTACGGACGTTCCCGTCTGCAACATGCCGATGGCACGTTCACGTTGCACATTTGAAAGGCGTGGCATGACAAATGGCCGTAAAGACTTTTGTTTTCTTGTGTTTTTCTTTTTTTTGTTAATGACTGCTAACAAGTATGGCTGAAAACACGTACGGTATTATGGCCACGTGACCAGTTGCACGTGAAAAAACACTTTTGCCACTATAGTGCACTGCACATGATTTTGATCGATTCACCTGCACAAAAAACGGGTGTTATCTGAAGACAATACGTGGCCATTACTGTTTAAAAAACACAATAAGGGCCCACAATGATAACTGGTCAAAATAAAATTTTAGGATTGTGAAGTTTTTAATTTGGTTCAGTATATTATGTCTCTAACGATGGTGGGGCGGTCGGGTAATCTAGTGGTTAAAGCGTTCGCACGTCACGCCGAAGACGTTCGATTCCCGACATGGGTACAATGTGTGAAACCCATTTCTAGTGTTCCCCGCCGTGATATTGCCAGAATATTGCTAAAAGCGGCGTAAAACCAAACTCACTCACTCACTCTAATGATTGTATCCAAAAATAGAAGGATATTTTTAATCCATGATATACTTTGTGTTATTTGCCGCCAATACATTCTTCCTGGTCATGACACCATTTAGTAAACATTATGTACTGATCTTTTACATCATAATTATCATATTTGTTTTATTTTTTACTTATCACATACAAACTGAGGAAGTGGATAACTTTTAAATATGACATATTATTTGAACATGCTAACTCTCTTTTACTGAAACACACCAAAAAACTAAAATAATAGTTATAGCCTTTATTCCCGTAATACAACGTCACCAGAAAGTCTATAAACTATACATTATATGATCAAAAGAAATAGAAGAAAATGCACCAACAGGAAGTGACGTCAGCAGAAGAAATACGTTTCTTAATTATTAAACCTACGTTTACTGAAACCTACGTTATCGACACACAACAAAACTAAAATAACAGTTATAGCCTAAATAGAGAGCTACTACCAGATATTCAACAGAAAATGCATGCATTCTGCAAAATGTATGTAGGAAATTAACGTTTTATGTAACAGACATCATCGAAACATCATAAATGCAAACAATAAACCTCATTTTGTCAAAACATCAGTCGTGTAAGAGGCAGGGGTTTTACTGTGTACAGAGTGGTCAAAGAACGCTGATCTTGTCTTCCAACGACCCATGCGCATAATTGTATCTGGTTCAAACCCTATGTCTATAGCCTTAGTCGCCCCGGTCGGCCTAAAAGATTTAGCTGTATAACATCCACCTAAACCTGCTAATCTGATTGCTTCGTTTAGGATCGAACCGACTGTAGCAGCAGTTATTGCCTTGTAAGGTCGTTGTAGTGTTAGAAATACTGGCATATCCTGTTTGGGCCTAACACCATTTGTCCGTTCTATGTACACTTTAAGAGCTTCAACTGGGTTAACTATTCTCTCTGATCCTGGTGGGAGATGTACCTCGGATCCTGACCTGTCAGTGTCGTTCTTTATACCATGCAACCATATGGTTGCGCTATCATCATCATGGAAAAGTGCATCATCAGTTGAAAATACCACTGCTTTTTTCACATTGTCATTGGGATCAAACACAACGCCTTTAGGGGCTATGTCCGACGGTCTCGACATTAATGTTAAAGACAACAATACAATAACCTTTAACCTTAACAATTTAAGCTGTAGATGCAGATTGTTTGGCCATTGACGAAATAAATTGATAAACGGTTCCACGGGCATGATCTTTAGATCTTTAGAGTATTAGATTTAATCAATGCTTTGATCATCATATTGACTTCGTAATTGTCCAAAACTGACTCCTCGTTCGCACATTTGAACAAGTGAGTGAGACCAGCGACTGTTTTCTTTATTTGAGATAATGGTCTAGACGAACTATCAGCTATTGAGCACAAAAAGTCAACTATAGTTATTTCATCACATCTCGGAAATGACCGTTCATTATCATGACAAAATTGTTGTAGTTTCCGAATAGCTCCGTTGTACACTTTAAGAGTGTTAGGTGCCAGACAAAGTGGTAGTTGACTTATGGCCCTGTCTGACCAACCTTTTTGTTCTAGATTCCGTCTCCACACACTCTCCAGGCGTATAGGCGCCATTTGTGATTTCTCAAAGGTTCCACCTTGCACGTTGAACTTAGAATTGTCCAGGAGGTCTTTGGAATTCGAATTGGGGAACAGGTCAATATCGTTCTCAGTTTGTGAAACCACGGCCTGTTTCTCCACGCAGGTGCTATGATAGTCGCGATTGCTTTTTCCTGGATGACCTTGTCTATGACCTCTGGTAATAGACGGAAGGGCAGATTCACAAAGTTGTTGTGAATCCCCCAGTTTGCTTGAGACAAAGCGTCCACCCCTGAACTGCACGGGTCCCACAATCGACTGTTGTATGTTCCCAGCTGAGCATTTGTTATGGTCGCAAACCGGTCTACTGAGTGAGGTCCCCACAGTATGTCTATGTATTGAAATAGGGCTGGATTCAGTTGCCACTCGTATAGGTCTGGGAGACGACTGAGAGCATCTGCCTCTACATTCTTGCATCCAGCCATGAAGCCTGCTTGAATATGAAGGTCGTACTTGTGAGCCACCATCCATATTGATTTCATGATATTTGTCAGGGGCAGACTTGGACCTCCCAGCTGATTTATGTAGCATACTGCAGATATGTTGTCGGACAGAATCTTCACAACTTTTCATTTTAAACTTGGACCAAAGGTGTGCAACGCCATGAGAATGGCTAACATCTCTCTGTTGTTTGAGTGAAGTCTGCTTATCTGTGGAAGCCAAAATCCTGCTGCCTGTTTCCCGTTGCATACCGCGCCATAACCTGTCGAACTTGCGTCTGTAACTATTTGCACTTCAGGTTGTCGAATAATTATGCTTTGTCCATTCCAGTTATCAAGAGCAGTAAACCACTACAACATATCCTCCTTAGCTGGCGAATCTAGTGTCAATTTATCGTCCCAACTATTTCATCTACTAAGAAGTCTGTATGTATTTCTGAGCATTAGTTTCCCTGGGGCAACAGCCCGGAACATTGATACACACTGACCAGAGATGCGAGCCAACACTCTGGCCTCAATCCTAGGTAAAGCAAGACAACGCCTTATGTCCTTTTTCAGTTTCCTTACCGTGATGATGGGATTCTCAACTGGGCGAATTCTCCGTCTGTGTACACTATGTAACCCAAATAAGACTTGGTGTTGCTTGGCTCGAAGTCAGACTTATCCCAATTGATAAAAAACCCAAGCTTTGAAAGAGTGTTCACTAATTGGTCGTTTTGTGATACGATATGTGTAGGAGTACTCATAAGTAGAATGTCATCTACATAACACACAACTCTCAGTCCAAGAGATCGCAGATACGTAACAACTGGTTTTGAGTATTTTACAAAAATAGTACGGAGCTATTGATAAGCTAAATGGGAGAACCTTCCATCGATAAAATGTATTTTGCCACTGAAACCCAAGATAATCTCTGTCATCTTGGTGTATGGGTATATGATGAAATCCGTTTTTAATGTCAAGTGTAACTAAACTATCACCTGCTTTAACACACTGTCTAACCGTTCTAATGTCCTCACATTGGTATCCCTGTTTTAAACATGCACTGTTCAGCTCCCGTAAATCATGTATCAATCGTAATTTTCCCCCCTTTTTAGGTACAGTTCTAATAGGCGATACACATTTTGGTTTTCGACAGCATATTTCAATTGCTCCCGAACACAACAATGCCCGAATTTCACTTGTCACAAATTGATATTGTTTATAACTGAATTTGTGGCTAGACAGATGAAAAGTTTGTGGTTCTTTAGTAAATGGTATTTTTACGCCATCATAAACCCATTTACAAACATTATCTGGAGCTCCTATCTCAAGCCAGGCATCTTTGTGTCCTTGAATATTACCTGCCTTGAAATGTAGGGTCATTTTTGGAAAACACATTTAAAACATCAAATGTAAAATACCCAATCGAAATGTTTTAAAGCAGAAACATACAAATATTTCTAAATGAACATAAACTAAGACACTTGCATAAACTCAAAATAAAAAATTAACATAAAATAGAGAAAGAAATTAAAACATATCAGTCTAAGGGAGGAAATCCAACCTCTAACTGACACAAATGGAAATTTAGTACACACAATACAAGGGAGACTACTTTTGTCACCTTAAACGCTCTCTTGGCAATGTTCAAACTTTTAACAATGTTACACAATGTTATAAAGAATATATTTAATGTCTGACTCCAGTAAAATCAAAGTTTCTTCCTTGACCGCTGAAATTTTATAACTGGAATTTGTTGCAATGTCTTTCGATATTTATTGTCCCCCTTCATTATCGCGAGTGGTAGGGATGTTTCGACCCGTGAACACGTCTTGTGAAGAATGTGCTTGTCGAAAGTTAAAGTCACTGCGTCCAAATCCACGTGATCTGAATCCCCGGCCTCTTTGTCGGAACGGATAGCGTCCACAGTAGGATCCCCGATCTTGCTGTACTGATACTGAAGCTACGGCTGCAGCGTTTCTCAGGTCGTTTATTGCGTCTGGAGTAAAACCAGAGGTATTTCTTCTAAATGTTCTGAACAATCGTGCTGTTTCTGGGTTAACAGCACCACTAACTAAAAGAGCAGCATATTCATCTTGTAGATAACGAATATTAGCTAACAGTACAACATAAAGGTCCTGAATATTCTCACTGTCATTTGACTCAATGCTTTGTAATATTTTCAAACCTGTTTCAATATACCGCGCACACTTTGCTATATAGAATAGGTTGTTTGGTCCTGGCGTTTTATTCCTCCGCGAGAATCCTGCAGTTTGTGATCGGCAGCTAGCTTGACACGTTGATAACTGTCCTTGATTACTTGAAATTCAGACTGCACATCAACTGCATTCGTCCATGTTGTCGTGTTGTGGCGGTGGCGACTTCAGCGTTGCTAAAACCGGGACTCGGTGAACTCGACGCACCTTGGGGAGCATGTCCGCCATTTTGGGCATTCAATTCCTTTGAATCAATGCGTTGGTATGCTGATGACTCCGCAATAAACATTCGAGAGTATCTTTTATATCTTTCCTGATATCAACTTGATAGCTTTCTCAGGACAGTGTTCCTCAAAAGACATACTCAACTAGTAAAACCTACTATATTTTCGTTGCAACAGCTAGGTCGACTCGCTGGCGACGTTGCACCAACAGGAAGTGACGTCAGCAGAAGAAACGTATTTCTTCTGCTGATAATAATTATTTTGTGGTGTGTACTAACTACTGTTTTTTTTTTGTTTTCCATGCAAAACCTCTTTAACGGAACAGCCAATATCCTTAAACCTCAAATCAGGATGTGGAACTATCCCAAAGCCTCCTACATCACCCCAAAACTATCAGTACAGAGTGCCAAGACAAGCCAGCTCCTCATCCAGATTCCCTGATGACAGCAGAAAGAACATTTACATCATGTTTCCTTATACCAAAGAGACTATAATATTTGTTATTCACTATACTACCAGGTTAACTTAATACATTGTCCATCTATAAAAAGGCATAATTATTTTATTTTACACGTTTATGGTCAAAACTTTTTCAGATGGAGGGGAAGTTATCATGATATAACACTTATACTGAGTTTTCCTATAATTATTAGATCCACATCAAGTGCTTTTATGAGTTATCATGGTGTAATATCTATACATCATTTCATATAATTATAGTTTAGCTAGTAATACTTATCATCAGGTAAAATGCATATATAAAATATCAGTAGTTTCAGTTATAGCTTTTTAGATAGATGCTAGCCTCCTAGACATACTATTCAATAAGACAAGGGTAATGTCTACATAGTTTAATAGATTTGAAGCTTTTAGATAAATGCTAGCCTAAGGTATCAAGATCCCATCTCCCAGACAAAAGATATGTCTACATAGTTTTATAGATTACCTTGAACTATTTTATTTAAGTAAATCTGTCATCACCTATATTAGAATAACATTCAGCAATTACTTCAATTTAGACTCATTAAGGATTAGCCCCCATACAAGCTCGTTTATAGTGCATTAAGGATTAGCCCCAATACAAGCTCGTCTATAGTGACACCATAATCTCTTTCAAAGCACCCAGTAAATATGTCAACAAGATTTAGTGCCAGTCCAAAAGGATTAACAGGATTAAGTATTCCCCTCTGTCTAGCCATTCATTAACCATAAGGCACAGTGTATCAACCAATCATATTCCATTTTATTGTTCTAATATTTTTTTAAATACATACAGAAACCAAATGTTAGGGAGAAGGGGTTTGACTCTCATACCAAGCAGACCTCTCTCTCACAGACCAGAGGGTTGTACGGACTCTCTGTGGTACCCTCAGCTATTTTCTAAGATATTGTAAATTGTTAATTGTTCTTGTAAATAAAATTGTGATTAGTCTCCTGTGACTCCGGCTCTTCGCTGACTAATTCCCCAAGAAAACCAGCACGCCATTTGGAAGGTTTTGTTCATCCGAACATACCATAATAATTGCATGATAATCTGACGCTGGAGATGTTTTACTGTTGAGATGTTTCCATGAAACACACTCTTGAAGAACAAACTCGGGAAATAATGCCTTACTGCTGAGATGTTTTCATCAGACACACTCGAGACAAACAAGCTTGGAAAATTTAACTGAGAGATAAAGCCTTACTGTTTAAATCTTTCCATAAGATACACTCGTGAAAAACTAACTCGGAATATAAAACCTTACTTTTCAAATGTTTCCATAAGAGGCTTGCCTGACAAACTGACTCGGAAAATGACACCTTACTGTTGAGATGTTTCCGTAAGAGACAGGAAGGAACGATGTACTGTTCATTCACACTCAAACCATTGGACAGTGACAAATAACATGCTGACATTAATGGTACTGAAAAAAACAAGCCATTGGTTTGATACATCAAGAAGCCGCACATGACTAGGCTGCAAAGAGTTTAGGCTGTAGTGGAATGACTGTCCACAGGCTGATGGTCCATAAAAGGCACACTGGATGGGCAGGAGACGGGCCATACTTCATCATTGATGTCATTGGTGAGACGCCACTACTAACCATGCAATATCCCTTAACGTCGTGGAGCTTTTGTCCCCAAAGCATTTTAAAAATATTGAAAGTCCAAGTACTCACTAGAATGCATTTCTCCAATCACAAAGATCAGTTTTTGAGAACACACTCGCTTACATCATCACAAAATAGAAACATGTGACACCAGACTTATCAGTCTCCCTTTTCATAGGCAAAACACCCCCATTAGGAAAGAATGTTCCAGACAGGTGCAAGAAATGTTTGAAGCAAATATAATTCAACCCACTTCTTCTGAATGGCACTCTCCCATTGTCATGGTTGAAAAACGTGATAGCTCTTTCGGCTTTGCCTTAGATTAGAAACGCCTCAATGCAGTTACCAAACCTATATTTTCCCCTCTTCCACCTCTGCCAATATTTTTAGTGTGCTTGATTGTGCAAGTGGCTTTCAGCAATACCATTCCATCCAGATGCAAAACACAAGATGGCCTAAATTACACCCGATGCTGTTTTAGGATGGAATCGCCTCCCTTTGACCTAAAAAAAGCTCTAATCGCATTTCTGCAAACCTTTTCAGAGGCAATAAGGAAATGTATTGGCGTCACTTACTAATATATATAGATGACATAATATTTTCTTAAACGTCTTTGGAACATTTGTGTCACCTCAAGGCAGTATTCCGAAAGATAAAAGAAGCAGGACTCACTCTAAAACCAAGCAAATGTAAAATTGTGACAAAACAAGTCACCTACTTAGAGCATACCTTCATCAAAGATAGCATTCATGTCGATCCTTCAAAAATAGATTTAGTGACATAGATCCCAACCTCTTATAATGTCCTTGACGTGCGTCATTTCTTAGATTTGGCTTCGTATTATCACAAATTTGTAGCAAACATTTCTGGCATTGCCTCCCCATGTCTCCTCATTAATATACATGAACAGTTTTTGGATCACTGTAGATGAATCCTAGTTTAGCGTTAAGTGAGTGTTTTTTGAAGGTTGTATACAAAATACATGTACTAATGTTAGGCAGATGTTGGATTACACAGTATACTGTATTTTGAAAAGGCCCTTAAGCGGTGACAAAGCTTAACGCAACATGTTTATAGACAATGTGTACATTATACATTATAAATACATGTATATAATATGTGTGTGACGTGAGACGGTGAGTGCACAAGGAATGACGTAATACATTGTGCACCTCAGCATGCAGTTATCATATACACGGCGAAACAAGCCGATTAAACTCGGAATGTTTTACAAATTGAAGCGCCATCTGGCGTTCTTTATTGTCAACGTCCTTTCGTGCTCACTGACGTTCTTTATTGAAAACGTCCTTTCGTGCTCACTGACGTTCTTTCGTACACATTGTTCTTTCTTTTCTTATGAAGTCTTTTCGTAACATTTGACTATTAATATTGCGTACTTTTGACATTTATTTCAACTTTGTATGTTTAAACGGCGTCTGTTTGTTTTGTATTTTGACCCCTATCAGTAACATTTTTAGTTCTTTTTTTCGTAATATTTGACCATAATTGCGTACTTTTGTCCTTTTTTTCAACATTTTTTTTTTTGACCGAATGGCCGCTCATACTATGAGTTCAAGAGGGACCAAGAGAGCATCGAAGATGACATATATATAAGTCTTTCAACTGCAACCTCAAAGTAAAATGTTGATAGAATTTATAATATGTTTGTGGATGATCACCACGCATTACATGGCCAACACAGTCGGCATCTTTCATGAGAGAGTTCGAAACATTATGGGAATTAACTGGGCAAAGCAAAGGTTTCAGCAAAGGATTCCAAGGCTTCTGACTAAGGGACTGATCATGCAGAATCGCTCCACGTTCATCATTTCTCTTGCATGAGATCTTTCATCGTTTTGGATCATACCCAGCTGATAAGTTTTTATGAGATCATTTCGTACTGACATGGAATTTGATGAATCACGTGTAAATTCGCGCACAATGGTGACGTATAAATTTACACATTACATAGGTTTGTTTTCAGTTATGGCCGTTTTTGACTATTGCCGTTTTCGGTGGATGCGCGAAGCAACAGTGGAACCAGTTTACATGTCCTGTTCACAGTGGCGCTGCGATACGGGATTTATATGCACCTACATTTCATAGATAACAGTGATAAACTACTTTATATCTTCTCTTTTTACTTTACGAGAAGCATGAAATCCATTTCAGAAAAAAAACATCAAAAGGCCACAATTCTCGGTCACTTGAGATCCTTTTGACGAGAGGATTGTCTATCGCGCGAATGCAAAGATGAATTCGAGTAAGAAGCGACATTTGATGGAAGAAGATAACGAAAATAACGTCAATATATCCAACACAACTGGTAAAAAAACAGTAAAGAAAGATTTGGGATACGTAGAAGGATCCATCGTGCGCATCAAATTAGAAAATATATTGTAAGTCGAAGACAACAATTTGACAGAATGCAGGTTTTGCATTGCAGCCTTAGATCTTGATAAAAGTGATGTAGTATGCTGTGTAGGCTTGGTTATAATGGTAATTTCTTCTTCTTCGGTGTTCTTCTCGCAAGCAACATTTCATATGACGAAATATTAATGTTTTGCAAGGTTTTTATGTGTAGCGGACATGCTGGCAGTGTATTAGCAGTAGGCCTATAGGACACTTCCCGACAATAGGGTCTAACCCACACTGACATTTCCCCAAATATACTTTTCCCCACATTCCCACATTGAATGTTTGAACAGTATATCTATATTTTGACAAACTATAACAATATGAATATTAAACTTACACTCACATGTAAAGTTCACTAAAATGTCACCAGCTGGAAATTGCCACAGCTAAACACGGCTCTGATCTATGAAAAAGACATTGGTAAGACTTCTGCCCGTACTCCACCCCTCACCCTACCCCACCCGTCACCCCAAATAAATGAATAAATACATGATTAATAGGATTGAGTGGCAATGCATACTTATGTGGCCGATGTAGTTATTTGTATATATTTGTTTTAATTTCATTTTAGGTTTTACGTATATTTATCATATATAACTAGTTGTCCGTTTCAGTCAGCTATAACAAAGTGTATCTGACCTGTCTTACCTACTAACTGCCCTATGGCCAGAAGCTTCATTTGCTGATTGGCCAAGCTAACACCTATTGTTAAACTGCATGCTTTGATTACACTGCATACTCTCTCAGCACATAAACTGACAGAACTGCTCAGAACAGCAAAGTGTAAAGAGACAATATTAAATCAGATAATCTATGGTGTTGCCATACGTGTGGCAGCTGGGACCCACACCCTTGTATCACTCACAGGGGTGTATGATATATAGATCCTTATCACACTCAACGCATCGCAATAAAGACCTCAACCCCGTAGTATGTGTTTGTTCGCTCTAAAAAGACATACACTAAACTGCTACAAAATGGAGCCCCCAGTGAGGATCTTGCAGAAGGATGCTTGTGTGAGCCACTACGTGGGATGTGCACCCATTCATTCTTGGAGGGTCTGGGTCTGTCAGTTCGTCCACTCATCATGTGCTCTACGGTATTTGGGAGTTACTTGTGTAATGGCTTGATGATCAGTCATGACCATGTGTCATATGCTGTATTGCATACTGTGACAGTTTTTCTACATAAACTGAATTCTAAAGACATTTGAAGTTTGATAAATTCTGATTAATTATGTATTACTCATATCTTTATGATGTAATTTTTCATCTTTGACTTGTTTGATTTTTGTCAAAGATCTATTGCTATATTAACACAGCATTTAAAGCTAATGATAAGCTGTGTTACTGATTTGATATCAGTCATGTAGGACATGTACATTGTTCTCTCTGTTATACTTTCAATATATTAGGCCTTGAGTGTAAATATTTTCTTGCTTGCGTCATACATGTAGTTGTAATATATTTTGCTCCAGCCATGTTGGTACCAACTTCTTCAACTCTTGTGTAATTTAGCTTTAGTAGTTGTGTATTGTTATTGCATATTTTTATATTTTCTCGCCAGATATATTAGCTATCATGTAGTCTTTGACAGTTATTTATTTTATCTTATTCCTTGGTGATCACCATTAGTTATCCTTAGCGTTTCAAATCCGGATTACCCCTTTTATGTTTCTAGGTTTGTCAGCACCATGTCCCTGTCTCAATGGGTTCCACCAAAGTGGTAACTGTCTGAGACCTGCATCACTTGTGGTTATTCCCCCACATTAAGCTGATACGCTGTGATATAACTTGAATACTGTTAATAACGGCGTTGAACCCAAGTCAGTCACTCTTTAGTTACTCTTAGTTACTCTTTAGTTACTCTAAGTTACTCTTAGTTATTTTAGTTTTCTTAGTTCATGTGTTCATTGCTGTTTGTGTATCACTGTAAGTACATCTACATACCCTGAGTATTGTAATACTGCATTAGTTTAGTGAGTTCCCAGTTATCATAATGTGAGTATGAGCGTGTGATTTATTGCTTTCATTTTTCTGTTAAATAAACCTTTAAATAATAAAGCATAAATAGGTATTTATTAAAATGTAATCATGTAAGTGTTCATGTTCTGACAGCCTGACAACAGACTCAGTGAGCACTACTTCACTGCACTGTTACTAACACATTCCCTATACCTATGTCGTATTGTGTTGCCTTGAATTTCTGTTTTGTTTCTACATTTAGCCAAATTGAATTAGTACTATTTGGTAAGTAAGTCTCACTTGTCAGTTATCCAACTGCAACCGTTTTCTTTCCACGTGTATTGTTATTACCCATAATAACAACTGCATTTATCTCGCCCTAGCTAAATCTTCTTTTGGGTATTTTCTTCTTCTTTTTTCTTCACTTCATGTAGTTTTTCTTCTTCTTTTTTGGCATTACCTATCTGATACACATTGCCAAATTTAGTTACATCACGTGGTCATAACTACATGAGTCATCATGTGACTATAGTTTATACCGTTTTGTTCGTTTAATGGTTTACACATCAGACTTGTGTTATCTTTCACACGATTTGACGGTTTACACATTTGACTTGTCTTCTTTCATACGATCCATTCATTTGTTTTTGTGTATATGATATACTCATGGTCTTCCCGGAGCACTCTCACTGATTTCTTTCTTCAACTATGGAACTCGAAGAGGAAGAATTGAAGAGCCTACTTGCAGTCTTTGCCAAGATGGGGATGTCTCCTAAGGTTGACACCCCAGAGGACCTTAAGACTTGGATTTCAGGTGTCGCACAACAGGAAGGTCCACTTGTGTTAGAGTCTGGAGCGGCTGCACAGACTGATTTCAAGCCTAATACCATGTCAGGGACTGGTATACCACAGCCTCCTGTCACCACTTATCATCATTTCCCTAAGTTACCTTTATTTAGCGGCTAATCAGGCAAGGATACTCCATATGACCTATGGAGATACGAGGTTGATTGTATCCTACAGTCGGGAACACATACACCTGATATTATTTTGCAGGCTATCCGGAAGTCATTGAAGGGTGAAGCTGCTTTGATTGCCATGAAGCTTGGTCACACAGCTCATATTGATGAACTTCTGGCAAAGATTAGTTCTGCTTTTGGGACACTTAGGAGGCGAGAGACTCTAGGCGAGAGGCTTAGAGTTCTACGGTGCCACTCAAGGGGAGAATGAAGACGTCTCTGCATGGGGTTGCCGACTGGAGAATCTCATTTATCAGATTTCTTCACAGCGTTCACTCAGTTTGAGTGAACAGGACGATATGTTGAGGAGCAAGATGTGGGATGGACTTAAGCCTGCTTTGAAGAGTTTAGCTGAAGAGTTTAGCTGCCCACAAATATGATGTCATCACTCATTTTGATGAGCTCCGTTTGTGCTTGAGGGAGATCGAGTTTGACCTGGACCGTGGAAAGTCAGATGTGCTGAAGAACAAGAAGTCTGCGACTGTGAAGATGGCTTCTGCCTCTGAATCTTCTGCACCTGCTACGAGGAAGGAAGTGTTAGACTTGCAGGCCATGATGAAAGAGATCAAGACAGAGTTAGCAGAGTTGAAGGAACATCATCAACAATCAGCACAGGTGTTCCAGCAATACCGTTCTCCCAGTGCTCAAGGATCTTGGAACTCTTGGAAGGGGAGTAAACAGACTGGTCCTTATGACACTCAGACATCAGGTGGTTTCAATCAGCCAGGATACTCTACCCAGAAACCATACCCATCTCAACAAGTGCCTTTACGTCAACACCCTCTACCACCACAGCCTGCACCTGTACCTCCTTCTATGCCACAAGAATACCGAAGACATGGACAGGACTCCAGCCATCGAGAGCCTCCTACATGCTTCAGATGTGGATGTCCTGGACATATTGCTATAGGCTGCCGTGTTCGACTGGACCACTTAAGGCATCCTTTAAACTTGGACAGGCCTATGGGAAGGGGTCACCCCTAGGCTCATTCAGACACCCCACATCAAGTAAGGTACCGGATGAGTTAATAGGTCATGCAAATGAGGTCAACATAGAAATTGAAGGTGTGCCTGTCAATGCTTTGCTTGACACTGGGGCCACTGTTTCAATTATTTCTGAATCTTTTTACAGGGAACATTTGCATACTATTCCTATTGAACCTCTCTGTGGTATCTTAGACCTTGAGTGTGCTGGAGGAAAACAACTTCCTTATCTTGGATATGTGAGAGTAGGTGTGTCCATTACAGGAGGAGGGGTCAATGACGAGGATCCTGTATCTTGTTTACTACTGGTAGTCCCTGATACAAGATACAATTCAAGAGTTCCAGCCCTTCTTGGAACTAATGTGTTGAGCTGTTTGCTTGAGGACTGCAGGACCCTCCATGGACAAAGGTTTCTCCAGAAAGCCGCCTTACACACTCCTTGGTATCTGGCTTACAGGACCATAGTGTTGTGTGATAAGGAACTTGCAAGGAATGGAAGTTGTCTTGGCTTGGTAAAGAGTACAGAGGACAAGAGTTTGATCATCCCTCCTAACAGTAACATTAAGATTAAAGGACGGGTTACCAAGGGAATGACATCCCCAGCAGTGTGTGCTCTGTTACAGCCAACAGCACATGCTTCATTACCATATGACCTTGACATTGCCCCTACCCTCATCACTTATGACAGCTCAAGGCGAGACACAGTTGATGTTCACATCTCCAACATAACAATGCGGACAGTTGTCATTCCTCCTAGAGCATTGTTGTGTGAAGTACAGCCTGTGACTATACAGAAGCCTCCCACTGGTCAACCTGTTGAACCAGAGGATCTTATGGATCAAGTGGAGATTGACAAGACAGATCTGACTAGACTGCAGTTAGGACAAGGACTTGATGTCATTATGCGTTTTGCTGACATATTCTCCAAGCATGATGAGGATATTGGACACAGTAGCATGGTGCATCACAGGATTGATTTAGTTGATGACACTCCATTCAAACAGCGACACAGAAGAATACCACATCCATGTATGATGAAGTCCGGAACCATCTACAAATTCTTTTGTCAGCTGGAATTATCAGGAAGTCTCACAGTCATTGGGCGTCTAATGTAGTCTTAGTTCGCAAAGGCAATGGACAGCTGAGGATCTGTATAGATTATCGCGAACTTAACAATCGGACCATAAAGGACTCATATGCTCTGCCGCGGATTGAGGAATTATTAGACTGTTTGGGAGGTAATAAATTCTTCTCCGCCTTGGACATGAAGAGCGGATATCATCAAGTTGAGGTCGAAGAAGACCATAAACAATGGACAGCTTTCACTGTAGGACCTCTTGGATTTTTTTAATATAATCGGATGCCATTTGGACTCTCAAATGCTCCAGCAACATATCAACGCCTTATGGAGCAGTGCCTGGAAGGTCTACATCTTAATATATGTCTCATATATCTTGATGACCTGATAATATTTTCCAGAACCTATGAAGAGCATGTTGAGAGACTACAGCTTGTGTTTCGGAGACTTCAGGAATGTGGCTTAAAAATTGCAGCAAAGAAGTGTAAATTCTTCAAGAGGAAAGTCAGATATGTTGGATATATCGTCTCAGAACACGGAATGGAAGCTGATCCAGAGAAACTTGACAAAGTCAAGAACTGGCCTAGACCTACCACACCAGAAGAAGTCAGAAAATTTCTTGGGTTTGCCGGCTACTACCGGAAGTTAATTAAGGATTTTTCCAAGATAGCGAAACCTTTATCAGAACTGATGCCCAAGTCTGCTTCAAAGAAACCACGACGACAACCCACAGATGTCAACTGGATATGGGATGAAGATCAGGAGAATGCCTTCACTGAACTGAAGAATCGTCTCTCCACCCCACCAGTACTTGGATACGCTGACTACTCAGAGCCATTTGAACTACACACAGATGCCAGTGGTCATGGATTGGGTGCAGTGCTGTATCAACATCAGGAAGGGAAGTCACGGGTCATTGCCTAAGCAAGTAGAGGACTAAGCCGATCTGAGAGAAACTACTCAGCACACAAGCTTGAATTCTTGTGCCTGAAGTGGGCTATCTCGGAGAAGTTCCATGACTACTTGTATGGACATGACTTTTTGGTCGTCACTGACAACAACCCTTTGACCTATGTGTTAACAAGTGCTCGACTGGATGCAACTGGACATCGATGGCTAGCGTCTCTATCCAGTTATAACTTTAGCCTCAAGTATCGACCTGGAAAAGCAAATACTGATGCTGATGCTCTGTCATGTCTTCCAGAGAACACAGATGAAATGGAACAGATTTCAATGGATTCTGTTGAAGCCATTTGTAATGCTGTACATATCACCAACTTAGTGGAAAGTTTGTGTCTATCCGCTGATGTTGTTGATCATGAAGATCTGGATTTGACGGGTGACAGATGTGACCAGAATGCCAGGGATTGGAGACACACACAAGCTAAAGACCAATTACTTGTGGAGATCATAGACCACTTGCGTAATGGGACGAGACCAGACAGAACTCAGTTTCTACGGGACCAAGAGATGACTACACTGCTTAAAAGCTACAAACAGTTCAAGCTCAAAAGAGGAGTTTTATACAGAGTCACCAATGTCAATGGAGTTGACCATGACCAGTTGGTTCTTCCATCTAGATGTCGCACTGCGGCTATGAGGAGTTTACATGACAACGTTGGACTTCCTGGCAGAGACAGGACAATGTCACTATTGAGAGATAGATTCTACTGGCCAGGAATGTCTCGTGATGTTGAAACTCACCTGCATAATTGCGAGAGATGTTTGAAGAGAAAAACACCAACCAACATCAGAGCCCCATTGATAAGTATTGAGACAACAGAACCTTTGGAACTTGTTTGCATGGATTTTCTTACCCTAGAACCATCAAAAGGAGGAGTAGAACATACCCAACCAAGAACATGACTGCTAAGACAACAGCTGAGACTTTCTTTTCGAACTTCATAGTTCGTTACGGTCTACCAAAGAGAATTCACTCGGATCAGGGAGCCAACTTTTGCAGCAAGAACATCGACAAGTCCCGCACAACACCTTACCATCCAATGGGCAATGGGATGTGTGAGCGATTTAATCGTACCCTATGCGACATGCTTGGCACTCTTGATCAGGACAGGAAGAAGAATTGGAAGGCTCATGTTGGACCACTCGTCCATGCCTACAACTGTACCCGCCACGAATCAACATCAACAGCGCCATTCTATTTGATGTTCGGGAGACACCCTAGACTACCTGTGGATTTAGCTTTTGGCTTGGACATAGAGACTCAAGGTACCAAGTCCACCACCGAGTACACCAAGTCATTGAAAGATCGCCTCAGACAAGCCTATGAGCTAGCTACTACAGCAGCAATGAAATCACAATCCAAGCAGAAGATTGGCTATGATCACAGAGCCAGAGCATCCATGTTAGAGCCAGGAGACCGGGTCTTAGTGAAGATCGTTGCCTTTGAAGGTAGGCATAAGTTAGCTGACAAGTCGGAGGAAGATGTTTATGTCGTGCTACGCCGACCCAACCCATCCATACCAGTCTTTGAAGTTGGTAAGGAAAATGGTGAGGGGCTGAAGAGAATTTTGCATCGTAACCTCCTGCTGCCAGTTGGTTCTATGCCTAGCCTTGGTGTGCCAATACCCAAACCAAGACGACAGAGGACACTGCCAGTAGCACCAGTTGCTAGGACAACAGAAAGCAACGACGATGTTTCATCGGATGAGGATACTGTTGTTGAGTATGCCCACCCTCCACAAGCTTCAGTGTCCACTGATACACCAGTGGATGGGCCAACTGAAGAGGAACTATCAGAGACTGTATCTGAAGGAGATGGAACTCCTATTGCAGAGGGGGAGGAAGAGCCAACTGAGGATGCTGTTCAGCATGTTGAGCAGATTCATGAAGAAGATGGCGCTACTGGGACAGATCATGATGATGACAATGACAATGAAGAAAGAGAGCAACAGCCAACTCCAGAGATAACCACTCCTGTTCCACGTCCACGGCAGTCTACTCGGACCCGGACACAGCCGAAGTGGATGAAGAGTGGAGAGTTTGCTCTCTCTGCAGTTGCAGATCGGGACTGGCGTACACGAGCCAACCATCTCAGCTCACTTCAAGCTGACGGATTGTTCCGAGAACAGCAGCACAGACTTTCTGATGCCATCTTGGATCTTGTCACTGGCAAGGTAAAGTGACGTGGACGTCATTTTTCGATGGAGGGAAGTATGTGGTCGATGTAGTTTTTTGTATATATTTGTTTTAATTTCATTTTGGGTTTTACGTATATTTATCATATATAACTAGTTGTCCGTTTCAGTCAGCTTTAACAAAGTGTATCTGACCTGTCTTGCCTACTAACTGCCCCATGGCCAGAAGCTTCATTTGCTGATTGGCCAAGCTAACACCTATTGTTAAACTGCATGCTTTGATTACACTGCATACTCTCTCAGCACATAAACTGACAGAACTGCTCAGACCAGCAAAGTGAAAGAGACAATATTAAATCAGATAATCTATGGTGTTGCCATACGTGTGGCAGCTGGGACCCACACCCTTGTATCACTCACAGGGGTGTCTGATATATAGATCCTTATCACACTCAACGCATCGCAAGAAAGACCTCAACCCCGTAGTATGTGTTTGTTCGCTCTAAAAAGACATACACTAAACTGCTACACATACATAACTTTTGGAGGGGGATAAGATAAGGGGGAAGTCTTTCCGAGACATCTTACCGAGGCAAGGGAGATAAATGACTCTAAAAGTCCAGTTTCCACCCTTGCAAAACTAGGCTGAAAATTCTGGGCTCGATCATTGCGCCACCAGTGAATATTATGTGTAGTGTCCTTTCTATGTCCCTGCTACTGACCAATCAGATTCCACCTCTCATATCACTTGCATTTGCTTCAAACAAAATGGCGGCACCCAGTCAAGATGATCTGATCGATAATAAAGATCTATATTGTAATAACAGGTCTTACTTCGCGAAGTGTGTCAAAATCACATAAGCACGTTGATTAAAAACATGAAAGGATTTGGAAAAGATCTGTTGACAATAAGTTGCTGGTACACATGCTTTGCAAATCCTGCAATCGACCAAAATCTGCATGGCAGTTTACGAACCATTGGTCGAACTCCTTACGAGATTTTGATTTGACTATACATAGACTCGTTCGTCCAGCTAAAATATAACTCCATAAATCTGTCCTAGTTCGGCAGTGATTAAAACTGGACTTTCATAGAATGCAGGAGCTGGTTGAATGACTTTCTTCTACCTGAAAGGATTACCCACAGAGAAATAGTAAAAAATCCTAAAGATATCCTATATACATGATGTTAAGTATTCACTTCCCATTTCTTTTGATAACAAACTTACATTTGCTATCCCCAAGCACCAGTACTCAGTATGCTCATTGAGCAATTGTCAGAATCAGAATGAGAGCTTGTCTACATGGGCACACCCAGTGTATGTTAGAAAGCGAAACAACACTCAAGTGGAAAGTATTGAATTTTTAATTATGGATCGGCTTTTTCTTCACGGATCCAAATTTGCTTATGGACTATAATTTTGACTTGTGTTCGACGCTATTCTAGCTAGGCTGTGGGAAGCGACACCTGTTGAGTCTGCATCCTTGCTATAGCAAATGAATGAAAACGAAATGCAAATATCGTACAAATGACAAAAAATTTATGAAAATATTAGGCAGTTACCTTGTTCGAAAAATGTATCCGTCAATATCCAAATAAAATAACAATATCACATACCGCTGAAGCTGTACATAGACGCGTGTCTTTGTAAGAATACAATATTTTATAATATAAATAGCATTTTGGGATATTATAACCTGTCTTCATCTTTTAACTGTGAAACATAATTAATAGGTGTCATATGTCTTACTTGTCAGCTGGGATAGCACAAGTGATAACTGTGTTCATGATGTCCATGACTCTTTTAAAAAAAGCTTTTTATTGGTTAATCCTTAGAACAAAGTATGTTGTTTTTACATATTCGCTTCATGTCCAGATATAGGTGTATTCCGTCTGCTTTAGTAAACCTAGGTATATAGGTGTATTCCTTTTACTTTAGTAAACCTACATATAGAAGCACTAATTTCTGACAAATTCACAAGGCAAGAAAACAGTGAGTAATCAATCAACGTATTATCAGTTAACCTTTGATCAATTTGTTCAACTGACCATTTCTCTCTTGCTCCGCTGCCATGTAATACATTCACAACATGAGACCCAGGACAGGGGATTGCTTTCAGGTTTTGGCGTAATTTGACTGCTGCTGTTGATTCTTCCTATTGTCTACTGTATTTAGATTATTGATATTAGATAATATTCTTCCACTGACGTCTTCCAAATAGGAATACTTTGGGCATGTGTCAAAAATAATTCTAAAGTGAGTGAGTGAGTATGGTTTTACGCCGCTTTTAGCAATATTCCAGCAATATCACGGCGGGGGACGCCAGAAATGGGCTTTACACATTGTACCCATGTCGGGAATCGAACCAGGGTTTTCGGCGTGACGAGCAAACGCTTTAACCACTAGGCTACCCGGCCGCCCCTAATTATAAAGGTCAAGGCCACATGATAGATAAATGTCACCAGAATGACACTTATGGTTACTCTTTCTCCAATAGTTTTTATGCATTATCATTCAATTTCATATGTACCTTCTTTAGGATGGGGCATTTCTTTGAAAAGATTTTGGTCAAGTAAGTAAAAGATCAAGGTCAGCATTCAGCATGTAAAACATGGTTGTATCGTTATTTGGAGGCATAATTAATGCCTAACAAAGACTTAAAACTCTGTCTAAGCTTGCATCAGACATGACCGTCAATAAATGCCAGTCTTGACAGTGCCAAACTAGTCAATACCTTGTCAATTTGGGGTGAAGTATGGATGTTGAGTTGGCACGAAAGTGACGGTTTAACATGTACATGTTCAAATGATCTGGTGTACAAACTATGCAGATGGTTAATTTTGTTTTTTTCAGGACTTATGACTCTGTTGAATTCAACACTGGGCCTTTCTTGAATGTTATCATTGGCCCCAATGGTACTGGGAAGTCAACTATTGTGTGTGCAATATGCCTTGGTCTAGCTGGGAAGACGGCATGGCTAGGCAGAGCCAGTCAGCCAGCAGACTTCATCAAGTATGGGCATGAAAGAGGAAAGATAGAGCTTGAATTGTGAGTATAGTGAAGCTAATAGTGGAATAATTTTTCTGTTATCAATGAGATGTTATTATCAAATGATAAAGAGTTATACTTTGGGTATATGACTATAATATGAGTACATGATTTTTTGAAAATATGAACGTTCTCTGTTTTTATCCATTACAGATGATCATTGTGGCACTGATAATGCCATTTTTAGTAGAACTAGCCATGCTGATAGATTTGTATCTTGCAGGTACAATCCAAAGGGTGAAAACCATATCATCCAGCGAGAGATTCACAAGGATAAGTCACTATGGACAGTGAACGGGCGCAAAGCTAACATAAAGAGTGTACGTAAAAAGCATTATTTTGAAACTTATCCTATCCCACACTATACATATCTTCTTTCTTCTTCAATCCTATGTGGAAATGTGCTTGAACCCCGTTTTCAGCTTCTAAATAAAAAACATTGGCCCGAACACCCCTAGCATCTACAAGGTTACAACCCCAGTTGGTCAATAACGTGCCTCTCGTGCGCGGTAACCTTCCATGCTTGACATGTGACTCTCCACCAACTCATTCTCTTTCTAATCGCCACCTTGTGTGGACATATTGCTTGGACCAAGTGAATACTTTTTGTTATCCCCCCGACATATAATGAAAGGGGGATATAGCCATCAGTATGTCCGTCTGTCCTTCCGTCTGTAATCATTGTTTGTCCGGAGCATATTTCCTAAACCGTACAACCTAGCTTCCCAAAACTTGTTACACTTACCAATCAGACTCAGTAGTAGTGCTTTTTGCTATTAAGAGATTTTTAGAATTTTACATTTTTGTCGTTAACATGGAAATATGAACTTAGGAAGTTTGAGGGTAGTGCTCTTGTCGGGAGCATATTTGCTAAACCGTACAATCTAGCTTCCCAAAACTTGTTACACTTAACAATCAGGCTCAGTAGTAGTGCCTTTTGCTATTTAGAGATTTTTAGAATTTTATATTTCTGTCGTTTCCATGGAAATATGATGAACTTAGGAAATTTGAGGGTAGTGCTCTGGTGCCTGTGCTATTAACAGATTTTTTTTTTTTTTTTCTTTTTTCAATTTAAATTGAAAATTGATGAACTAAGGGTAATGTCCTCGTCTGGAGCATATCTTCTAAACCATGTGACAGAGATTCACCAAACTTTATGCACATATCAATCATGTTCATTAGTAGTGCAGTTTGTTATTTATAGTTTTTGATAACATTTGTTTCTAAGGTGTACTATTTACCGATATCATTTACTATATATGATGTGAGCTACATAACCTAGTACATTCTCTTTATGCCTTTGTGTCATGAGGCTGCTACAGAGCTATTCATATGCGAAGCTTGAAGTTATTGTTATTACAATTTCATGAGATCATCAGAAAGTGAGCTACATGAACCAATATTTAATAACCTTCATTATATTTCTGGTTTTGGCATGAAGGAAAAAGATTTCCTTGCCAATCTAAATACATTTGAAGGTACACACAGTTTACCGACATGCCACGTCGGGGGGATATGTCATCTTCGGATGACTCTTGTTTTTATTCTCCGTGAGGCTTTTTGCACTTGGAGACGGTTTCAACATGGAGGAAAAAGGATAAACTTTGTTCAACCAGTTCTAAATGCCAATCTGAATCTGAATATGATAAAGGCCATTCTTTAGGTGATTCTGCTTTCTGTATCTATATCCAGAAATGACGTAGATGGATACTCAATCTTAATCAAAAGATTCAAGGACATCATCGGCAAAGAAAACGAAAGTTACATCATCAGTTCAATCTGAAGTACTCTTGATACTCTCCGACAGTTTTCTTACTGACAGTGTCTCCTGTCCCGATCTCTCTGCTCACCCGTCTCCTCTCCGAGATGTTTGGTCTGTTCTCCTTAACGTTCCCGAATCAACCCTGCCTTCAAATTCGGCGAATGCTCCTAACACTCCTCTGTTCTAGATCCCATTCCTAGAATCTTCATGCTCGCTCAGGGGGCGGTGGGGTAGCCTAGTGGTTAAAGCGTTCACTCGTCACGCCGAAGACCCGGGTTCGATTCCCGACAAAGGTACAATGTGTGAAGCCCATTTCTGGTGTCCCCCGCCGTGATATTGCTGAATATTGCTAAAAGTGGCGTAAAACCAAACTCACTCACTCACTCATGCTCGTTCAATCGTGTGACAAAAGATAATTTGAATGCTCCTTTCAAGGACGCTCCCGAAGCCATACAGGATCAACGATCAGGGTCTAAGGATTCAAGGTCTATTTCGAATTCGGGTGACTGCTTGTCAGTTTGTTTCCCCTCCGGACACTTGACCTATCATAGAGATCAGTCACCGGTTGTGGATTACCATCACCAACATGGAATATACAGTCACTGGGAGTATCCTTGTTATGACACTTATACAACGTACTACCCGAGATACAGATACCCGTACCCTCCAGGATTTGCAGATTACGTATCTACAACACACCATGATTGGTCTTCGCTTCGTCATTCTTACAGAGACTATCTCCAAACTTCCCCACTTAGCAATCATCATTTAATACCAGATTTAGACCGGGCATGTCACCACTCCCGAAGTTGCTCTCGGTTGGCAGAAAAATCACCACTTCCGATTCCAGAAATACAATGAACACTTTTTATGACCAGACAGTGTAATTACATGATTAATTTGTGTACTTCAGTACTGATTTGTTGACATGGTATTTCCGGTCTTACATGCTCACTGTAATGACTTTGTGTTGGGGAAAAAAACACATCAAAACTTTTCAATCCTGTGTTTGAGGCGACCCCCCTTGAAAGCCCCCTAATTCTAGGTACCTAAAACTCACGTTATACACAGCAATATATGGAACACCATTGTCGGCTTCAGAGGGCCAAGTGTCAAGTAGGAGAAAGTGATTGTGAAAATGTACCTGAGAATATGCCAAATGACCAAGGTATTGTGCAATGTAATCAGAATGATGACACATTGAAGAAAGAGACAGGCGCTGCTAACTATATTCATCAATAAGTGAGAGATGAAAATCATTTTGAAGAAGATTGTGAAAGCAGATTGTTAGAATCAATGGAAATGCCAGATTTAAGCATATTAGGAAATGAAACAATCCAGATGAAAACTGTTCAACTGGTCAGGTACAATGACAAACAGTCTGGAACTATTCATCTTGCGCAAGTACTTGGTAGGGCAGGAAAGCTTCCAGGAAAATACAGAAACTGGTATTACTTAGAGTTTTGTGAGCGTCTGTTGACCTCTGCTGTGTTGACTTGCGTGGAGCAGAGGCACTGCAGGTTCTGAGGCCTATTATTTTTAAGGAATGGAAAGTTACAAGGATATTCCCCTACTTCAAACACATCCTTGCTTTTACACTTTGAGAAAATGTTCTCTTGTGGAAAATATTTGAAAAATAAACCAGATTTTTTACTTATCCTGCATTACTCCTTAATGCATATTACTGCTTGTTCTTGACAGAGAAAAGAGCTGTGTGAAGGTTTTTGCTTGAAGAAGTTGCTCCAACTAGCTGAGAGGCCAGCCAATCACGCAGCTCCAACATGACCAAAGGAAGTGACGTCACGGATCATCACATTACTCTTGTCACTTGATGAGAGAAGACCTGTTTTTCTTTGCTGTAACATAAAACTGATTCAAACCCTCACGTATTTGCTCTCTGAGTTAATGTTGTTTTGTCTTTGTGTTGTGCCTATGGTTTGTATTTTGTACATTTTATGTTTGATAAACATGTGCATAACATTATTAGACACTTACTGGCGTTTTCTCAAAAGAAAACCTAAGGCCATGTGTCTTGTTGCTCCAAGTAGCCATCTTGAATATTTTGCATAGCCGGCAGTAGCCAGCCTTCTAGATCGGATGACCACCCCCCGACCTCAACTGCTACCTTGATGTCGGACCCCATGGTTGTAGTCTCTACCCAGAGCACTTTGACAACCACGACAGCGTCCATCTTTACAGTGGTGACCACTGTGACGCCCGGTGTGGCGCTCACGTACCAGAGAGCGCCTATACTATCCTCCGAACAGACGCTCGGTCTCCCACAGGCGCCCCTGCCTACGGCACAGATGCCCCTGATAGACGCCTCCCTTCTCCAGTACATTCAGTACTTACAGGCCAGACAGCCGTCGATGCCAGCGCCTTGACAGACGACTCTACTAGTGCCTCCCATAGCGCCTCTGCAGACGCCTCCTCAAGCGTCCTTTCAGATGGCGCCTATCTGCACAGCGCCCTTACAGACGCCTCCGCCGCGTCGGCCGACCTCACAGATGCCTTCTACCTCTCGTCACTCCGCAGACGCGACTTTCCCAAGTACGTCTTGACGGAGGAGTGACAGCAGATCTTGTAGACATGGTGATAGATATAGGAGCCGCTCCCCAGTTAGCAGATGCTCCAGTGGCTATCGATCTGACTCCTTGGAGGGAGCCTTTATCCCTTGCTATGACGACACCCCTATGGACGGCGAATCCCACCTGG
Organism: Haliotis cracherodii; assembly: GCF_022045235.1. Lineage (NCBI taxonomy): Eukaryota > Metazoa > Mollusca > Gastropoda > Lepetellida > Haliotidae > Haliotis > Haliotis cracherodii. The sequence continues at coordinate 40,341,115 of NW_027266264.1, forward strand.
GTTTTGACCAAGTCGCAGACTGGCTGGCAGACAGATTGGTGACTATCACTCCCTCGCCTGGCCTAGAGGTCGATAACAAGACGGCCATCCATGTGGACCCCACCTCGATCCCTCCTGACCCACTGATCAGAGACACGATCTCAGCTCTGGATGAGGACTTCAGTAAACTGTCACTGGCCCCCACGTTATAGACAAGATGACTTCCCAATCCACTCTCTTCAAGTTTCGGACCACACTCACTCCCTAGATCAGGACATGCACCGCATGACACGATCGAACCCTCCACCTCAGTCCGAGTCTCCGACAGCAAACTGGGACCTCCCACCCCCAGCCGTCCAAGTTGTCCCCACCCCCATCGGTATGTGTCGTCACCCATAGTGGACACATACCACCCAACCCAACAGCAGCTACAGAGCCGAAACATCAGGGCGCTGCTAGACAAGAAATCCTTAGTGGTGGTACACGCCCCACCCATAACACCGGGCTTCTATTCACCTGTCTTCGTGGTCCCCATGAAGGACTTGGACAAACACAGGATGATCCACAGCCTCGCCGCTTTCAACAAACACTACCTGGCGTGTCCAACTTATTTCAGGATGACCACGTTCAGGCTACTGTGATCCCGGATCCAGGCACAGGAGGCGCACATAAGCCTGTATATCGAGGATGCCTACCTACATGTTCCTATTCATCCCAATGACCAGAAATTCCTCCGGTTGATCATGCAGCATGCAGGCACACCTGACTCCAGCTCCCCATCTACCACGCTCTCTGCGTCTAAGGCAAGTCCTCCTGGGCCTAGAACCCCAGCGCAGGACTTGACCTACAGAGGAAGGCTCCAACTGCGCCCAGTTCAGATGTTCCTGGCGCCCTACATCAGTCGCCCGGACCCCTCCATATCCATCATCATCCCGGATCATCTCAAGCAGCATCTCCGGTGTTGGACGGTGGAATCAAATGTCTTAGGCGGCGTCTCCTTGACAGGGCTTACGACCTCTCTACGCCTCTTCGTAGATGCATCCCTACAGGGATGGGGCGCCCACCTTGAGGGACAGGTTGTCTCGGGCCTGTGGTCCGCCGATCAGCGCCTATGGCACATCAACAACCTCGAACTGGAAGCGCTTATCTTGGCCATCACTCACTGGACGCAGGCCCTCAGACACGCCCAGCTCTCCATCTCGACGGACAACATCACTTTCATATGGCGCCTCCGGAACCAAGGAACGACTCTTTTGTCTTTGCTCCTTCAACAGACGTTCCGATTGTTCCACCTGGTGGATCATCTGGGGATCCAGTTCCAGGTCCACCAATCCCAGGCTGCCGAAACATCCTAGCGGATGCCCTATCTCTGCCAGGCAAAGTGGCTCCCACAGAGTGGAAACTTCATCCAGACGCCTTCGCTCTTGTTTGTCAAGACCATGGTCTCCCCAACATAGACCTAGTCGCCACCAGCCAGAACCACCAGATCCCGACCTACATATCTCTGGTGACGGATCCACTGGCTTGGGCAGTCGACGCTTTTAGCGTCCCCTGGGAGGGACTAAAACCGTGCGCTTTTCTGCCACCTGTACTCCTTCCCAAAGTCGTCCAGAAGATCAGATCGACACGAAACCTCGATCTGACTTTGGCCACGCCCTGGTGGCCAGCGAGGGCTTGGTCCATTGACCTCAGAAAGCTGTCCGACGTCAACCCACTGCCACACCCAGACTGGCCAATCTGATTGATCCACCCTCACAGCAGACAGCCACACCCAGGACCAGACAGGTTATGTCTTCACGTCTGGTCCATTTACAGAGAGCATTGAACGCCAAGGGCTACTCGGCCAGGGCTAGGGCCATCACGATGGCACATCGCCCAACCACCAGGAGCCTTTATGAAGACAAATGGCAATCCTTTGAGAGCTTTTGCAGGAGTAAGCACCTAGACCCCACATCTGCATCGCCTCAATTCCTGGCCAAGTTTATGGTCCATCTGCGACACAAGCGTAAGCTCAAGGGCAGTACCGCATGACCTACCTGGTGGCGCTCAACTCCGTCCTGGCAGTCCTGAAAGATAGATGCATGACGAAAATCCCGGAATTCCAGGCACTGCTCCGTTCATTCAGACTTGAAGACCAAACGGCGAAGTTCCATCCCCCAGCCTGGGACTTTAACATCATTCTCACCTCGCTGAGAGACGCGCCTTTCGAGTCACTCGTAACGTCGTCATTCTACAATCTAATGAAAAAACAGTCTTCCTGCTGGCGCTCGCCACAGCAGCCCGTGTCAGTGAGCTGCACGCCCAGACGTCACAGGCGTCTGTTTTGAGCAGGGAGCACACGGAGCCGTGCATCTGGGCCTGTGCTCGGACTTCATCACAAAGAATCAGCTCCCAGGCCAGCCCGATAGATAGTCCCTCATTCCCCCCCTGTCATCAATTGTGGGAAGAAGAACTAGAGCTCCGTGTATGTCCGGTTAGAGCGCTTCGTTGCTACCCCTGACGATCCAAGGAATGCCGTAGACAACGACGACGCCTCTTTGTACCGGTATCTGCGACCTCGTGAGCGGAAGTCAGCCTCAACACGATCGCCCTCTGGCTACAAGCCATCATCCTCCAGGCCTACGAGGCCGCGGGATTGGACCCCCACGCTCCAACAACCTGCATGACATCCGGGCGGTCACTTCCACCTGGGCGCTTCACAGCAACTGCTCTCTACGCGCCATCATGGAGGGATGTTTCTGGTGTTCCAACACGGTCTTCGCCAGTCACTACCTGCGAGACGTCGCATTGGAGGATTTGCAAGGCACGCACAGCTTTGATCCATTAGTAGTGGCCAAGCAGGTCACCACTACTACACGTCATTAACTACGCCTCCAAGTCCAGAGCCGGTCTTTCGACCTCTCCTGGCGTAAGCCCTGGACTAGAAGGTTCATGCCTCATTTGCATACGGCTCGGTACTCCAGTCTCGACCTAACCGAGCGTTACTGTCAGGCTGCGCAGTACCAGGACACAACACATACCTGACTCTTCCCTTCCATGTAATGGTCATCCAGCCCGAGGGGGCACGGGTGGCCCAGTCGTCTAAGGCGCCACGATTCGCTGTGCAGAGTTGCGTCCCTTGGGCGCGCCAGAAACATATGATTGTGGGTTCGAATCCCGGCTCGCCCCGATTATGTTTCTAGGTTTGTCAGCACCATACCTGTGTTCGTGGGTTTCACCGAAGTGGTAAACGTCTGAGACCTGCATCACTTCGGGCTTTCCTCCCACATTAAGCTGACACGCCATGATATGACTGGAATACTGCCAAAAGCGGTGTTAAACCCAACTCTCACTCACTCATCCAGCCCGACCTTAAAGCCGAAGACGGGCTCAGGGAAGCGGAGTTTCCTATACATGGAGTGGTCATCTGATGCCGACCACACAGCCAAGGATTGGCTAGGGAACAGAGTCTGGAAATAACAGATGAAAGTCCACATCTGAAGGTATGCCCACCTCTGGTTCAGTCCGATAAAGATGCATTAAGGAGTAATGCAGGATAAGTAAAAAATCTAGCAAAATCCTAGATATTTTTTATATTTGTATACTTATCCTGCATTACTGCGTCTAAAGGGACCCACCCATCGCAGATCTACCTCCCCAGGATGCCCTCCGATGTTTCAGACTACAGAGTAATGTGAGGATCTGTGACGTCACTTCCTTTGGTCACGTGGGAGCTGCGTGATGGGCTGGCCTCTCAGCTAGTTGGAGCAACTTCTTCAAGCAAAGACCCTCACACAGCTCTTTTCTCTGTCAAGAACAAGCAGTAATATGCATTAAGGAGTAATGTAGGATAAGTATACAAATATAAAAAATATCTAGGATTTTACTAGTATTGACAAACAACTCTCCATTCCTAAAAGATAATGGAACGTTTGAACAATATAATGACGTCACAGATGTGTTTTTATAACTGTTACTTATGCCAGAGATGGCTCACACAAGCAATCTACATTAACTGAAGAGTTGCGTCAAAATATTGATGTGCAGAATGATAATTTCATGGTTTTTGAAAATATGTGTTTTGAAGCAGCAAAATCTTAAGAACTAGTTTAGTTTGAAGAAAATTGCTGTGTACGAAGAAGTCATTGATCACGGACAGAAGGTGGATATGTACCATCAAAGAGTCAACAAATGGAATAGTTCCAAAAGCAAGATTAGTTGCTTGTGGGTTTGAGGAAGTTGGTAATAACAATCTACCAAATGATTCCCCAACGATTTCTTCCGAGTCGCTGAGAATAATGTTGCCCTGTTTGCACAAAACAAGTGGAAAGTTCATTCCATGGACATTAAGACTGCCTTTTTACAAGGAGGTAAGCTGTCAAGAGACTTTGGGTTGGTAGACTGAGTAGACCAGACATCATGTTCGATGCCAGCAGTTTGGCAGCCTCCACAAAGAAGGCTACTGTGCAAGATATTATTGTGGCCAATAAGGTTTCAAGAAGTTGAAGTCTGAAAAGGCTACCCTTCAATTCCAATTCCTGGGTGATGAGAATACCTTGGAACTTGTGTTCAGTGATGCCTCGCTTGGCAACTTACCTGATGGTGGCATTCAAGTAGGTCATCTCATATTGCTTGTTGGAGAAAACAGTTCTTTCTCACCCTTTGTTGGCAATTACGGCATGTCCCATGTGAAGTGAGGAGTACCTTCGCAGAGAAAACACTGGACATGGCAGATGGCACTGACAGTAGTATATTTCTTGTAACAGATGTACTTCCAATCACCTGTGTTACGGATTGTCATTCTTTTTTCAAAATCCACAAAAATTGTGGATGATAAAAGTCTTAGAATGGAGATCAGCAGTTTTAAAGAAATCATTGAACAGAAACACATCCTATGGTCTGGGAGTAAACAACAGCTTGCAGATTGACTGACGAAAAGAGGTGCATCCTCATTCATTCTGTTGAAAGTCCTTGATGATGGTGTGTGGCACCATTACAATTGAAGGCAAATGAAGTGTATCATTGTACATTCTGTATGTGTTCTATGCAACATGGCTGTTTGTTTTACAAACAATAATTAAAAAAAATATTATTTCCTTGATCTTATATTATAATTTCCACATTGCTCACTTCTTGTTCACAATTTTTGAGTAGGACACCTTTTGATTTTCCCTAATCTTTGAAAAAAAAATAGAAATGATATTGGTGTCAGAAGTGGGATTAATTAATGAATAACAGTCTTGGGGAATTCATATTTTTGAATAAATTTTGATAAATAACATTTATTTTTATTCTTCAACTGTCAACAAATCTTGGCCATTCATACTTTATACATTACTTTGTTCTGCCATGGATAATAGTTACAATCTCCGGTCACACTCAGTTGTAGCAAACACTCCTGAGAATGTTGAACCTCATGAGATTCCTACTAGTCAGGATTTTCAAAGTGATGACGTTGGTGGTTTGCCTGGTCCCTCTAGATCCTATAGTGAAGGATATATTGGTGTACCTGATAGACAGTCCTATGCTCATCCAGGACCTCAGCATGGCTGGTCTAATCAGTACATGACTTCTCCAAATACAGAACCATTCATGGCGACTATTTTAACCCAATTGTCTAACTCTGTTTTGAGCTTGGCAGACTGTGTAAATGCAATGCCAGTCAATTCAAACACAAACTCTGCTGCTGGTATAGCGCGGGTTTCGTTGCACTTACCAAAGTTCAACGGCAAAAATGATTTTTGCAGCTTTTGAAGCGCAATTTAAACTTTTAGCCATTCAGTCCAAATGGGATGATTTTCAATCAGCCCAGATGATGGGATGTGCCATGGATGGTATAATCCAGGAGTTCTATGCTCGTTTACCTGAACACGAGCGTCAGAATTACCAGTGGTTGTGTAGAACTTTGAGACAGCTGTATTGTTCTGTGCTGCCTGATGTGCGCAAGGAACAGTTACTCAATCGCGTCCGAAAATCAAATGAAAAAATTGAGGATCTAAGTGTCTTGTGAGGCATATCCAGATCTTCCTTATGAGTTGCAAGAACGCATGGCTCTTGATGCTTTCAAGCAAGCAGTGAGTAAGGAACTTCGTTTGCGACTTGTCGACCGTAGAGTTTCTACTCTATGACAGGCAGTTGAAACAGCACAGTTGTACGAGTCTGTCGTTGGCACTTCGGGGTCACATCACTTCGGCTGTCAGTCCTTACCCATCTGCTGAGCTTCGCGTCAGGTTTAGTTCTGAAAATGAAAGTAAAAATAATGAGTATTTGGAAACAAAGATGGATACCTTGACAACTCAGTTACAAGAATTGCAGAAAACAGTCAGCCAACTGGCTCAGCTGCAATTGAATCAAGGCGCTGAACAATACAACAGAGGTCGCCCTCATTTGCGACAGACCCAAAGCTCGCTATCAAGAAGTCCCAGTGTTGGACGATCTCGTTCAGCAAGTCGCACACGATCCAACTCGGTGTGTCATTGTTGCCGACAACCTGGCCACTGGGCAGCCGAATGCCCTCAGAATAGATCTGGCTCCCATTCGGGAAATGCCAAGCCACCAACCCGGGCTTAGGTCGGGATTCGGTGGAAAATTGTGTTCAAAATATTGCCACAAAACCAAAACCTATGATTAATGATCAAGGGGAGGCAACTCCTAACATGACACAGGTCAATATTAGGCCTTGTTTTCAGATGGGTGATGAAGGTCATCTGATCAATATTGATATTAACGGGAAATATTTTACCCTGTTAATTGACACAGGAAGTGAAATATCACTTATCTCACCTTCTTCTTTCTGGCGACTTTCTCGAGAGGCATTTCCCTCAGTCCCGTTGATCTGAACTTGCGAGCAGTGAATGGAACGCCCTTTCCTGTTAAAGGCATTTTTCAAGCTCCAGTCAGGTTATCTGAAAAGACAAACCCAGTTAGGGAAGAATTTATAGTGGCAGAAATTGAGAATAGTTATGAGGTGGATGGTATCTTGGGCATAGATATAATGCGCAAAGCTGGTGCTGTGGTTGACTTAGCCAATAATAAAATAAAATTGTACGAAAATTGGCTACCTACATTTCAATCACAGAAAACAGCAATTGTTGCTGAAAATGTGGAATTGTCACCACAAACAGTATCTTTTGTAAAACTTAACCTGCCCTCAAGGTCACTAACTTCCTCTACTACTCTACTTGAACCATGTAATGAGGTGTTAAATCCATTAGGATTACTTATGGGAAATGGTATTGTCAATAAAGCACCATCAGCAAAACAATTTCTCCCACCTCTGGGAAAATACTGGCTCACTGTCACTCTGCCAAATCTGTCAATGAACTTCAACCTAGAAAGAAAACAAGATCAGTATGTAAGTTAAGCATACAAGGCACAGAGATTCCCAATTATCTTGCAGACCTCTATGATAGAAGTTCTAAAGATTTGAACAAGCAACAGCAACTTAACTTAAAAGAGTTACTTTGTAAACATGAGCACACATTTGCTAAGGATGATGATGATCTTGGCCACACTAGTTTGGTTAACATACTATTGACATGGGCGATGCTCGACGAGTCAAACATGCGCCACGACGCCAGTCATTTGCAAAACAAGAGGCTGAATGCTCCAAGATTGCCCGCATGTTAGACCAAGGGGTGATAACTCATTCCACTAGTCCATGGGCATCTCCTACAGTCTTAGTGCAACGTCCTGATGGCCGTTACCGATTTTGCTTCGATTTCCCTGCTCTAAATTGTTTGAGCAAAAAAGATGCCTATCCGTTACCAAGAATAGATGACTGTATCGACAGTCTCGGAGGTGCAAAACTGTTCTGCACAATGGATCTTCAAGCAGGATACTGGCAGGTAGAGATGCATCCCAAAGACCCAGAAAAAACAGCTTTTGTGACAAGATCAGGCTTGTACGAGTGGACTGTCATGCCATTTGGTCTATGCAATGCACCTAGTGTATTCGAGAGGATTATTGAGACTGTCTTAAGAGGTATGCAGTGGATAGAATGTCTATGTTTTCTAGATGACATTATCGTCTTTGGTACCAACTTTGACTCTAGCACGTCTTGAATCTGTCTTTAACAGACTCAGAGATGCGGGCCTTAAGCTAAAGCCAAATAAATGTCACCTCTTTCAGACACAAGTCAAGTTCTTTGGACATGTCATTTCCTCACAAGGCATCCACACTCAACCAGATAAGATAGAGGCTGTACAAACCTGGCCAACTCCAAAGTGTAGGAAAAACATCCTCAGGTTCCTTAGACTTGCTAATTACTATAGGCGGTTTGTAAAGAATTTCGCCAAAATAGCCAAAATAGCAAGGCAGCTTATGTTGCATTCATGCAGCTAAAGCAATCACTCATCTCAGCTCCTATACTTGGATATCCTCGAGTAGACGGTCAGTTGATGATTGATACTGATGCTTCAGGCGAAGGGCTTGGCGCAGTACTATCTCAAGAGCAGGAAGGCCAAGAGGTTGTGTTGGGATATCTCAGCAAGACCATCTCACCTGCAGAGAGAAATTACTGTGTAACAAGGCGTGAACTCTTAGCAGTTGTCACCACTTGTAGGCACTGGCATCCATATGTATTCGGACGACCTGTGATCGTTCGAACTGATAATTCAGCAGTAGCCTGGGCTAAAAAGATAAAGAAGCCTGTAAATCAAATGGCTCGTTGGCTTGAAGAATTGGGCAACTACGACTCGTCCTGGGCGAGTTCACTGGAACGCTGACGCCCTTAGTCGTAAACCTCCATGTCCATGTTCCCAGTGCAAGAATGAAGATGGTGCTTGCTGTGATCCTCCATCTGTTGAAGACAATGTCATATCCGCATTATGTGGGGCAATCACCAGATCACAATGTGCAAAACAAAAGTTTGACATTGACCCAGAACAAATGAAAACATTGCAAATGGATGACCCGGAGATCTCAATCATTTACAAGGCTAAAGAGGCCAATATTAGGCCTGATTGGGAAGAAATCTCAGGTAATTCTGGTTGTCACGGATGCATTCACAAAATGGACGGAGGCATATGCAGTGCCAAACATTGAGGCAAAAACAATAGCCGCCAAGATTGTTGAGGAACTCGCAGGTTTGATTGCTTTGAATGAAGGTCATATCGCTTCTTCCGCACCTCTGAGGCATGCTTCAGGTGGGAACGAGCGGTTGTAAAAGCATGATCAAACTTTTCCTGCAAGTAAGAAACATAGTCATCAACCCCCATGTTGGTAGAGTTAGGGTTCCCTGTCAATAAATGAATGGGAAATCGTACCTCAGTACCAAATACTAACTCATTCGGACTGAAGTGAGTAGATTCATGTTTCGATGACCTATAAGCAGCCATTACAAACAGAAGGTGTTGATCCCATGTTTTGTGTTTCCCATCTGCATAAATGCTTAGCATGGTGCTCAGTGTGCGATTGAACCGCTCGACCTGACCATTGGCTTGAGGTCTTAGAGCTGTGGTTCTCGTTTTTACCACACCCAGCAATTTGCACATCTCTTGGAAAAGACGAGCTTCATATTGTCTCCCTTGATCGCTGTGCAGCAAAGCTGGAGCACCAAATCGGCACACAACCCAAACAAGACTATGTCAAAACGGAAGAAATTTGTCACTTGTTGGAAAAAAGGTTGGGTCATTACAAAGATAATTGATGACATTACCTTTAGGATCCAAGATGGTCCAAACAATACACCTAGGGTGGTACATGTTGATAGACTAATGCCATACGAGGGAAACGATCCGCCAACTTGGTGGACCTGTTAAGAATTATAATGAAAGAGTTATGACAAAATCAATTACAGATTATTTCTGACAGACACAATTACATAAAATAAACTTGCAAATTAAAAAAATGGTCGCACTAAAGATGCTGACCTTATTTGCCTTGCCTGTTTTTAAATCTATAATCTATAGTAGAGATGCATGTTGGATGCATTGTACATGTAAGTATGCAGATGATGGAAAAGTTGATCAGTCAAGATAGTACCATCAAGGTGTTAGTGGGAGATTCAAAATTTGTGCTTGTCGGAAGCTTTCCCCACTAAACTTTTGTGTATCTATTTTGAGTAAATAATTACTAGATATTTTTGGTGTTGGACCAAACCTAGGAATTATCATAACTTATAGTTTTGAATTGTTTTTAATGATGTTGGATTGTGTCAATATGATACAATAGATTTATCCCTATTATTCTAACAGGAATATGGAAGACCTTGAACTCAAGGTAGACGACAGGGAGTTGGGGAAGTAAGACGGAGACATTGAGGGGGCGCCAGGGACAAATTTAATTAAATTTCGTCCAGGCATGACCTGTCCTGTGTGCAAGGAAGGAAGCTACAGGGAGAAACACCACCTCGATTCTCGATTTATTCTAATAAATGCGGAAGTTGAAAAGTTTTGTTCGGGGGCCGAGATAAATATGGAGACAAATGCTGTGTTCCATTTCCGGGTTTGTAGCAAGCTGCCATTTTATGCCACAGCCTGAGTTGACTTTTAGTTTCATATATCGTATTTAGGTTATTCAGTAGCTTCAACTCAATTTATTATCATCTAAATATTTGTTTTAATTATTCGTTTGGAGAATTAGTTCAATTAGGCTTTTATTGCTTTGTGCTTTGCTATGTTTATTGTACCTTGTTTCGAATGAGTTCGTTGATGACGTCACTCATCAACAGTGAGAGTTGTATTCAGTTGAAGATTTGTTTTGTATGAGAGTAGACGTAGATTGTACGACGCTTCGATTGCGGGTATGTTTATTTCTTTAAGTTTGGTCAAGTTGTAATTTATTCTAGTGTAATAATTATTGTTCATTGTTATATACATCTAATTACTACTAATTCAATAAATATAATTATTTATTGACTTCAGTCACTTGTTGGTTGTATATTGGTGAAATTTATTTCATTAACTATGAGTGTTGGGGGGATTGAGGTTAACATCCCCAAGCCTCCCCTGAAACTGTCACATTAACCATACATTTGGTTTCATTAATATCCTGGCTCAGTCCAATTGATAGTCTGGAAGTATTTCTGGTGATGTTTGGGAATGAGTGATGCTGGGAATAAAATGAGACAACACAGAAACGTCAGTGGACTTTATTTGTTGCTGTGAAAGGTTTACAGTTTGGAATTCAACATAGAACGGATGGCTTATGGATTGCATATGAACCTTTAACCTTTTTCCAGATAAAGGGTTACTCTCGTTTTTACAATCAAAAACCTTTTGACTGAACGCTTCCTATGACAGTTCAGGACGTCATCTACATAGGCAGTCGCTTGTATCTTGTTGGGGCTGCATTGCCTACCCTTTCCACAGACATCTCCATCTTTGAATAGGGATGTGCAGAAGTTTTGTCAAAAGGGAAAGTGTAATAAAGTGGAGAACAAGGTACTTATGACCATTGAAAATGATTTGTGTACACCTTGATGCCACTTTCGCTAGCAGCATCCTATCTATTTGAAAGCTGTGATCGAAACTATCCAGGAGGCTACTCTTACACCTTGGGCTACCTTGTTATTGTTAGCATCCTTTTTGATGGAAAACTTGGCTAATATCTCAGAATATGGGTAAAGGCACCAGGCCTTCCTGGAGGAGTCGCCCTGGACATAATGATGTGTACAAAACCATGGTCTGCATCTACCTTGCTTAATTGAAAGGTGGAGGAAACAGAAAAAAATGGGCAGAAAGAGTTCATTTTCAGATCACCATCGAAGATCTCCAAAACATAAGGGTGTTATCTTCCTGATGGACGGAGCTCATGTGGTCAATACTAACCAATGCATCAGGCCCAGCAGCATTTTCCCTGTAAAGGCTGTGGAGGGGGTCGAAGCGGGAAAGATCAAATCTGGCGGTTCTGGAAACTTCCGGTTTGGAAATAGAGAGCGCATCTGTCTGGGGGATTTCATTGTGTCTTTGGACCAGCTATTACTCTCAGATTCCTCTTCCAGGGGAGGAATTTCCTGCCATTGGGAATTTCCTCAGCCCCATGGTTATTCACACGACTAACCAATCCAGTAATAGCATCACTGCACAGCAGAGATGTCCTTAGCAATCAGTATCCACAGACACTTTTTCAGCACATCTTATTTTCCCTCCTTGGATTGCTGAAAAACCTAGAAAAATAAGAATTATGTCAATCAGAGTGGAGTGGTCATCTGATGCCGACCACACAGCCGAGGGAGTCTCTCCAATCCATAGGACGTCTGTTAGTCACCAAAAGGAGTTTGCTAACGGTTCCACTGGATATGGCAGTCCACAATTTTGTGCCAGCCCTGAGATGCAGCACACAGAGGTCGTCTTCAGTGTTGCAGCATCACTAAGAGGTTGGGGAGTACATATGGACCACCTACTTCTATTAGGGGTGTGGACAGACAATCAGGCACAATTGCACAGCAGCTTCCAAGTTCTTAGCTATGATTGTGGCAATAAATTCATTGAAACATCACCTCAAAGGCACAAAGAGTATTGATCTCCACAAACCATTCATGACGGCTCATGATATCAACAAGATGGGGTCTGCACATTCCTGTCACCTGTTAGATCAAACAGTTTTACAGGCTGATAGACAATGTTGACTCAGGAAGTTGGAGCTCACCACATCTTAGGTGTCACAAACATTGAAACTGGCGCTGTCATGACCTCATTAGTCCACACAGATTGAACTTCATCGTGACCTGTTTTGGATGTTGTGTCAATGTTTGACCATGCCAAATGTCGATCTCACGACAAGATACAACCACCAGTTGCCAGTCTTTGTGTCCCCAATACCAATACCATACGTATGCTAGCAGTACTACGCAGAGTACTGCAGAAGTTGTGGGAAACGATGAGGATACCACTGCCTTCGAGAGCGCCTTATTGGACCAGGAGATTGTGGAGGGAATCCAGTCATTGAGCTTTTTCAGTAGAAGAAGCAACTGATCAATCCACTCACAAAGCAAGCTCATCCAGCCCCCTGTTCGATGGCTGTGCGCATGTGGTGTTAACATCCAGAGGTTTTTCCGTACGAGCAGCTAAAGCCATTGTGCGGGCTCACAGGAATTCTACTTGGCATCTTTACAACAACAGTAAGTAGGATTCATTTGTAGCCTACTGCAAAATGAGGCAGTTATATCTTTGACTTCATTTATTGCTGACTACTCATGGGTTTCTGCTTGCAGCCAACCTGCCATAGGTACTTACATTGCAGTCAGTTATTCAGCAATAGCATCTTTGAGGTCCATACAGATAACATCCTGTAAAGATCAGAAGAAGCTTTTCAGACCTCCAGCTTGGGATCTAAGGGTACTACTGCAACACCTGGTATCACAACCCTATGAACCAATAAAGCAGGCAGAATTACAGTAAAAAAACCCCTGTTTTTCTTTTAGCGTTGGCTACCGCAGCTCATATTGGAGAAATACATGCTTTGGACATCTCACAGATACAGAGTGACTGAGGTCCAGATGCCAAGGTTAACATGGATCTCGTGTGGGACTTTGTGGCTAAAACTAACAATTGGGGTTTTATAGAAAGTTCAAGTTCTCACAACTATATTTTGTTTTGATGATCTTTTGTGTGTCATTGCTCATACTATAATCACAGGATTGTCTGGTCCAGACTTGATTATTTACAGGATGCTGTCATATAGCTGGAATATTGTTGAGTGAGGCATTAAACAACAAACAGCAACTTTGTTGACATTTTAATTTTATCCTGCATTACGCCCAAATGCATCTACTGCTTACCTTACAAAGTCTTGTTTCCAGCTCATGTCTACTTTTTGCAGGACCCATCGCCACTGTCATGTGACAGATCGTGACATCACAACCAATTCACATTCCTGCTCCCCTACGGGGAAGTTGTGCCTCATTTTGCTCCTTAAACTTTGGCCTAATTTGGTGGTCAGCTTTCTGTTTTCCTTTTCATCTTATGTTCGCTTCAATGTGTGTTAATATGCAGGCTATTTCCACGTAAAATGACTTTGTCATTTTTCCGCCACGTGGCTTGTTGTTTTCGCCATTTTGAATTTGCGTTAACTTTGTTAACGAGGTACTCATTATTGTTTGCAATTCTCGGCTTGGTATTAACAATTCATGATTATTTAATTACCGTTGGACATAGGCGTTATATAGTGTTTCACGCTTGTATTTTAATGCTCTTAAAAAACTTGTAAATGTTTGTCGAATGAAAACTTTGTGGAGTTTTTTCTACGGTTATCGTGACTGCTGACATTCTTTTTCCTCTACGTACTACAGCATCGGACTCGATTGTGAGTACTGTTAATCTTGAAATTGGAGTTGGATCTAAGTGAAAAATCTACTACCAGGCCAACCTGACCGGTCCTTCACCATTCCACCAATCTCTACGATTGTGGGAGGGTGAACTCCTCTTGTACCCTGTACACGCACTAGGATTTTTTAACTGCCGCTTCGAGATTAGGCGTGGTCTGTGGAAACGGTTATTCCACTCTACATAGCAACAGTTCTATTAGTGCAAACATGGAAGGATGTTTTTGGAGGTCATTGTTTTCGCCAACCATTATCTTCGGGATGTGGCATTTTAGCTTACGCTAATCTTCTTATTTAGTGTTGTTTACTTGGACTTATCCTCAATTCTCATGTTCTTTCTGTAAGTAAAGTTGAGCCAGCCCTACCATCTGGCGTTTTGTGATTTACGCCATACAGTTCCCCTTGACAACTTGTTGTTTGAAGGGTTTATAATCATTGAGGTTTTTGACATCTGAAGGTATACACATTACCATACTGTCTGATACAGTTCCATTAAAGATTAATGCAGGAGAAATAAAAATTTGGATAAAATCTTAATATTTTTTACATTTGTATGCATATCCTGCATTACTACGTCTTGGACGCACCCATTGGAGACTTGTCACCCCACATTAGAAAAAATCTTTTGTTAGCTCGGGTGAAGAGCAGGAATGGGAATTGGTTGTGACGTCACGATCTGTCACATGACAGCCGCGTTGGGTCCTGCAAAAGTGGACTTGAGATGGAAACAACACTTAATTCTCACCCAGGACCATCGTGAAGCGTTGTCTTCTTTGTCGTAAGGTAAGCAGTAGATGCATTAACGAATAATGCAGGATAAGTATACAAATGTAAAAAATATTTAGATTTTACTAAAACTGATGTTTACATATTCAGGTTATCATAGGTGGGAGTAATTTTTATGTACTATAGATGCAGTGTATGTTTTGTATTTGCAGGTGGAGCTCATGGTCAGTAACCTGAACATCCAGGTAGGCAACCTGTGCCAGTTCCTTCCACAGGACCGTGTTGCAGAGTTTGCAAAAATGACACAGCAGGAGCTGCTTGAGAATACTCAGAAAGCTGTGAGTAACTGTCATTTTTGAACAGTCTATTTTCCAAACAGTTAATGTTGAATGATGTGATGTATATTCTGATAAAAGGATTTACAGTGTTCTCCTGAGAGTGTGGCGTGAACTCATAGGTGTGAATCATTTTAGGTGCCACAAAAATATCATACATGAGACATGGATCTTCCATAAATATGTGTAGTGAAAGGTATATCCCTCCATACATTACACTTACGGTAATATAGGCATCTGAAATATAGTGCGCATGAAACAATTGTTTCTTACAATCCATTGAGTTGCGGGCACGCCAGAAACCTTTGATTGTGGGTCCGAATCACGGTTTCGACCCCATTATGTTTCTAGGTTTGTCAGCACCATACCCGTGCTCGTGGGTTTCACTGAAGTGGTAAAACTCTGAGACCTGAATCACTTCAGGCTTTCATTAAGCTGACACGCTGTGATATAACTGGAATACTGTTAAAAGCGGTGTTCAACCCAACTCACTCACTCACCATTGAGTCGCATTGTCAGTCATCCTCCGTTCATCTGAGCTTTAACTTTCCAAAGGCTTCTGGAAAAATAACGGGTAGTGCTGGTGGGTGGACTTTTTATTATACCCACGACAAAATGTCGGGGGTATATAGTTATACCATCCGTCCGTCCGTCCGAAAACTTTGTCCGCGCGATTTCTCTTTAACTATTCAGGGGATTCATCTCAAACTTAGTACATATAATCTGTGTCATATGGAGGGGTGCAGTCAAAAGAAAAAAATTGTTTTTATTAATTTTCCATTTTTATCCCCCGCCACGAAGTGGAAGGGGGATATAGGAATGGGTGCCGTCTGTCCGTAACATTTCGTTTCTGGAGCAGATCTTGAAAACCGTACCATATTTCTTTACCAAACTTGGCACATAGATAGGTCTAGTGGTGAACTGGTGCCTTTTGATAGTTTGGGATTTAAAAAAAATAAATTTTCGAGTTTCCATGGCAACGACTTTGATTTAGACTGAAAATGGCGGTAGTCCTCGTTTCCGGAGCAGATCTTGAAAACCGTACTATATTTCTTCACCAAACTTGGCAAATAGATAGGTCTAGTGGTGAACTGGTGTCCTTTGATAGTTTGGGATTTAAAAAAAAAGTTATTTTTCGAGTTTCCATGGCAACGACTTTGATTTAGACTGAAAATGGCGGTAGTCCTCGTTTCTGGAGCAGATCTTGAAAACCGTACTATATTTCTTCACCATATTTTGCACATTGATAGGTCTAGTGGTGAACTGGCGTCTTTTGATAGTTTGGGATTTTTAAAAACAGTTATTTTTCGAGTTTCCATGCCAACAACTTTGACTTAGACTGAAAATGGCGGTAGTCCTCGTTTCTGGAGCAGATCTTGAAAACCGTACTATATTTCTTTACCAAACTTGGCACATAATGTCATCTCACAGTATTGAATACATTTCCTTTCTTGTCGGTAAGTTCTGCATTGCTTGAGTGTATGTTCCTCCAAAAGTGTCATGGACACATTTGTTGCATTCACTGACTAACTTCATACAGAAACACAACTCATTACAAATACAACAGTGTAACTAATCTTAAACCTACTCAACTGTATAAACACTATATATTCTTGTCAACCATACTCTGTACTTCACTTGCTTGATAACTTGGTGTTAGAACCTACACCGAAACCATCGCTCCTAATTGTAATAAAGAAGTTGTTCGTCCATATGTCTCATCCTTACTCATTACAAATTCAGTTACATATTCTATCATAAACTGCAGATGGAAAAACAACACCAGTAATAACTTTTTTTAGTGCTGCAATTAGGCCATTTACAAAAAGGCCCAGTGAACATAGTTCACGGGAGCTAATGCATTGCACACACCCGACATGTCATATTGGCGGGGGATGTGAGTATTTCATGCTTGTTTTATGAATTTTTCAAACCCCTAACGTCTGTCTGAAAACTTTGTCCGCGCGATTTCTCTTAAACTATTCAGTGGATTCATCTCAAACTTAGTACATATAATCTGTATCATATGGAGGGGTGCAGTCAAAAGAAAAAAATTGTTTTTATTAATTTCCATTTTTTTATGAATTCTTCAAACCCTAACCAGGTTTTCCCCTGACGCAGAATTCTTGCGTATATGACTCTCAATTAAGGAAAAATATGTCCAGGAATGAATGACTGTGTCATGACTGACGCAATTTCAAAATATCTATGTTGTTGTTTACCAGCTTTGGAATGAAAATATTACAACTACGATCGTACTCACCTGAACTTAATTTATAAACATTTTCCGAAGACAATATATGCAAACGTCTTAAAATTTACGTCTAGTTTTTAATTAATCGTCTTATTTAGAAGTAACATAACTTCGCATAACACCACTGCCACGGGATAATTTGCATAGCCTGTCACATGACCATACTTTTCTCTCGTTTTAAATCAAACGCTAAAATCAGAACTACCGGGGGCTTTACATATTGTTTTGCATAATTATATAGATATGCCACCAAAACTGTGTGGCTGTGAGGTACACGACAAAATATATTTATTCATCAAAATGAACGTAACTCTCACACTCCGTGTGGCTTCGATGACAGCATGTGATGTAAACAAAGGAAAACTACGCAAATGGACAAGGTTTTTCACGTTTCGACATATTTTCTCACTAAAAGTTAACCATGACATATGTTTATCCAGATGTGTAGACTCTTCAAAAATGAAACAAAGAAAATATTATCATTTTTACGATGAATAATATGATTTGGTGCAGTCACGGTATGTGGTTAAGCGGAACCTATGGAAAGGGGTTAACGGAAGTTTTAAGTATCGGAGGTACACATATATTTGCCAAAATTTGGGTGTGTTTGTTGTTGCTAATAAACTGTACTCAACCAGAAAATATTACAAGTGTTCACAATTCTTCAGTTTAACTTCACTGTTGATAGATAATACAAGATAACTAGATAAAAGATGTAAATGAGTTAGTGGTATTAAATTATAATCTGACATGAAATGTATTTTAATATCCATCCATGATTAAAAGTTATGTCTCACAGTTGAGACTGATGTTATTTATTCATCCTGTATTGGTGTCACTGTAAATTGTTTCATGAGCGGTGAAGTAATTAAAGAAAAAAATAAAACCAACAAACTTTGTTTTTCATTCATATATCCTTTATTTCTCTGCAGTACAATCAGCTGAGAACATTAATTAGCACTTGTTAACTTAACTTGGGAACAAGTTGGACTAAGGTTCTATGGGGTGGTGTTCATTTCTGGAGCGTAACTCAAAAACCGTTAATTTTTTACTTATCCTGCATTACTCCTTAATGCATTCACTGCTTACATACGACAACTAGAAGGACAGCCTGCGAAGGTCCTGGGTGAAGAAATAAAGTTGTTGTTCTCAAGTCCCAATCAGTGGCCTTCCGTCGCTGTCCTGTGACCTTGATGACACCTAAGGTCATCTTCACATCACTGCTTGTCGCAGCACAGCTAGGACGTGTCCCAGCGGAGCTCTCCTTTTGGATTAAATTTAGACCTTCAGTTTGTCTACAATCTTAAAAATTTATCTGCGATGGGTGATGTATTCTTTTCATATTACTTTCAACATGTTGTGTAGTTTTATGTGAATTAATTAGGCGTGAAAAGACTCGTCTTTTTTCCCGCCAAAATATTGTTCTTCGCCGCCATTTTGAATTGTGTTACAATCGTTTGCCTGCCAAGGTAGTCATATTGTTTACAATTCTCAGCTACGTATGTATAACATATTCTTATGTTCTTAAATACTACTAGCTTTGGCGTAACAGTGACTCAAATTATTGTATACTTTTTCAACTCGTTAAAAATATGGTTGCCGATAGATTAATATCAAATCTATGGCTTTCTTCCAGTCCCGCTTCATCAACAATTTTTTTATTGCATAGCTATGTTTATGCGATTAAATAGTATTTTATTGGTCTTTTTGGTTTACATTGAGTTGCGTATATAAACTATTGTATACTCTTGCAACTCATACTTTTGCCGATAGATAATTGTTCAATTCTATGGCATTCTTCCAGTACCGCCTCATCAACAATGGCGTAATTGTGTAACTTATGATTGAGCGTGGTACTAATTGTCGTGGGAAAAATCTTACAAAGATTATCATCCACGTTGTTTGGTCTGTACGCAGATGTGCTCTCCAAACCCTAAATGAAAATATAAATACCCTTGGTTTACAATGAGTTGCGCATACAAAAATACTGTATACACTTGCAACTCATAATTTTGCCGATAGATTAGTGTTCAAATTCTTCGGCACTCTTCCAATATTGTCTCATCAACAAGGGTTTAATTGCGTAACATACCTTTGAGCATTGTACTAATTGTCGTGGGAAAAACCTTACAAAGATTATCATCCACGTTGGTTGGTTTGCTCGCAGATGTGCTCTCCAATCTCTAAATGTAAATAGCCTTGGTTTACATTGAATTGTATATATAAAAATATTGTATACCCTTGCAATTCGTAAATTTGCCGATAGATTACTGTTCAATTCTACGGCATTCTTCCAGTACCATTTCTTGAATGGTTTAATTGCGTAACTTATGTTTGCGTGGTGTACATATTGTTGTGGAATAATCCTGATCCACGGTCCTAGGCATGAACGTAGATGTGCTCGCCAAAATTCAAAATGTAATTTTTGTGTAAATCTCTAATCCAACGAGTTTACTATATAAAAGCAGATTACTCATAATCATATTTTGCAGTTATTCCGTCGTGAGACGAGAGGAATGTCACTATCGCAGAATAGCGAATGACATGGTTCGGTCATTACCACCCAACCGTTATTATCGGCAGGTATTATGACGCCAGTGACTGCAGAAGTTCACCATTCACCGAAATCAACAATACCGGAGGATTTTGTGAGTATCGTAATACTCCTATTTTTTCAGCCGCCGGACACTTCCAGATACATGTATGTTAATCTGTGACGTCGGCGACAGCACCAGCGTATCAAGATGCTATGATGGGGGTAGATTAGACGCAAGCCTTGATCCAGTCAATACCTTTGAGCTTTGTGTCTGATTTATCTGCGCCGAGCACAGCACTTGACTACAACCCAAGCACTTCTATTACGCAAGCAACGCACGATCAGCTTAGCGCTGTTCCAACATATCCAGCATAGACCTGCGCCGAGCGCAGCGTCTGACTGCTACCCAAAGCGCTCCTATTACGCAAGCGTCGCACGATCAGCTTAGCGCTGTTCCAACATTCCAGACCTGCGCTGAGCGCAGTGTCTGCCTACCAATCAAGGTCTCTACAATGACGTTTGCCCAAGGCTTACAGTGTACTTGGTTACGTAACCAGCACATGATCAGCTCAGCACATGTACCCGATTGGGTAGCAGACCATCCCATGTCAGTAACACCCTCCCCTGATAACGGGGTAAATAAGAGGGACACCACGAGGTCATTAGAGGAAGACTTCTCCAAAATTTGCACACATTTGCTTCGTCATTTAAGCGACCAATATCGTCAATGTTTGCAGTGGATCAGAATCTATTAGAGGATAACCCTATCTGATTAGATCACTTCCAAACTATGGTGTTTTTCCTACAGCGTCAGTTTGACCACAGGAAAATTCATCTTGAGACTTTTCTGACGGAGATTACCGTTACACCCAAGACTTTATAGCGTTTCCAACTGAGATTCTGGTTTCAAGGGCAGTCTATTACGTCAACCTTGGTCATCTACTCCCCTGTTCAACGAACAGATCGCAGACACGCACGTCAAGTTCCCAAAAAGCTTGGAAAGTCCAAGCGGGCTGGCAAGTCAGGGAATTATAAGCCTAGACGCGCTTTTCTCAGGGAAGACCAGCATTCCCTTACTGGGAAAGGGAGTGGCAGAGACAAGTTTCAAGGACAATTTCGTACTTATCGCACTATATCATGGTGTCCGTATATGGGTAGAGATAACCCCACCGTTGACCACAGTTTGATTGGGAAAATCCAACATAGACATACTGTTGGTAAGAAGAGCTGTAGAGTGGGTTCACAACCCAGTCTTTACACCGGTGTTTTATACTCACACCTACCTGGTAGTCATGAAGGACCCAGACAAGATGAGAATGATTCACAATCTCTCTGTGTTCAACGAACGTTTGATTCTTGATCAGTCTCGACTATCCATCCCAACCATAGACTTTTCAGGTCCAGTTCATTGGGGTTCACTACCAATGCTAGTATTTCCCATTTGACATGTCAGTGGCACTTTTGGCTATTTACAGGAGTAATGAAGCCAATAACTATCTACACTTGACGAACACATGGTTCGAGTCGTAGATGGAGGGCGATCTACTGTATCATCAACACATGTCAATAACTGGGATAGACAATCAACGAGGCGAAGTCGGGAGTATTCTCCTTCCTATTGACTTCAGTTCATAGGAGACCTGTTCAAGACAGACCAGGATATCCTATCTGTACCGAGGGACAGATGGCACAAGTTTCTACTTCTTTTGTCATCTACTCTACACCAACCACACACACTTCGCCAGTGGCAAGTGTTGCTAGGGTTAATCACCTCGGTCAGCATCCACTCAAGGCCATCACTCTACCGACTAAGCTAGAGCCTTGCCTCAATTTGTGGCGTTGAATGTCTGCGGAGTCTCTTTATTCGGGTTTTCCCCGAATACACACCTGTTTGTGGCCGTCACCTTTCAGGGGTGGGGTCTTCACTTACAAGACCAGATAAGCTCAGGGCTATGGCCCGGCGCTCAATGGAAGTGGCACATAAACAACTTGGAGTTGGAAGCTTTAATTCTGGCTATATCACATTGGCAGAATCAACTACAGTTAGCCCGACTCGCAATATCCACAGACAACAGCACTGCGGTGTGGTGCCTGTGCAATCGGGGAACAACACACTCCCACTCTCTACTTCTAAGGACATTCAGATTTGTTCCATCTAGTGGATCGGCTGTGACTAAAGTTCATAGTTCAGCACATCCCCGGATGTAGAAACATACTGGCCGATACTTCACGTCCAGACATGGTGGCTCCCACCGAGTGGAAATTTCTCACAGAAGCATTCCAGTTACTGCTTCAGGAATTCAGGCAACCAAACATTAACTTGTTTATTACTTGCCTAGGCCACCAACTCATGATGTATATCTCCCCGTTGCCGGATCCGCAGACTTGGGCAGTGGACGAGTTCAGTATCACTTGGGAAGGGAAAAAAACTTACACTTTTATGCCACCACTTTTACTTCCCAAGGTGATACAGGGGATCAAGGAGACAAGGTATCTCGATCTCTCCTTTGGTCGCACCCTGGTAACTGGCGAGAGGGTAGTTAGTCAAGCTCGGAAAAATCTAGCCGAAAACGATTCACTACCCCTCTCACAGTGGTCCAACCTACTCATCCACCCTCAACAGAAAATTGCCTCACCCAACGTCTGCACGCATGGTTCGTCTTTAAAAGGTGTTTAAGTGCGAAGGGTTATTTCGACACGGGCAGCAAAGCTATAGCTTCAGTTCATCGTTATTCTCCCAGAGACGACGATGACAGGTGGGGATCACTTGAGACTTTTTACAGGGAAGAAAAGAATCAAGACCCTAAGATTGCGTCACAATTCCTAGAGGAATACCTCCTTCATTGCATACCCAAAAACACTTGGAAGGTAGCACCATTACTACGTAATTGGCTGCAATTATCTTAGTGTTTGCCGTTTCCGGAAAATCACAATATGATTAAGGTCACGGAACTACAGGCCATATTATGCTCATTCAGGCTTGAGGATCAGAAGCCCAAGTTCCACCCACCTGATTGGGACTTGAACGTGGTACTTCGAGGTTTTCGTGGGCCCCCTTAGAGCCCCTCATTGCATCCTCATTTTCAAGCTCCTTCCCAGCGTTTGACACCTTCGTTACACTCTCGCGAACAGGCTATTGCTGTGAGGAGCTTGCCTCATTTGATGACCTCACCAAGGAAACAATGGTTTCTCTTGGCATTAGCAATGGCGGTACAGGTGAGCGAACTACATGTGATCGACTCAACCCGGATCCGTTTTGAGCATGGGACGCACGGAACGGGACATCTAGGGTTATGTTGGGATTTTATTGCTAAAATCTACTACCAGACCAACCCGACCGTTCCTTCACCATCCCACCGATATCGACTATTGTGGGAATCGTACATGGTGAAGTTCTCCTGGGCTCGGTGCGAGCAGTTCGAGTTTTCATTCGACGCTCCAAGACTAGGCGTGGTTCGAGGAAGCGGTCATTGATACCCGTATTTACTTCGTCAACGACCGAAGTTAGTCACATAATCGCAAACACCATATCTCTATGGTTACGCGCAGTAATCCTTCAGGCCTACGAGATCGCCAAATGGAACTCGCCGAGAGCGAATTACCCTCAAGATCTCAAGGTGTCTTCTGATATTTCTGGAGATTCGACACATATTTTTGTTAGTCATAACCTTCGCGTTGGGGCTCTTGAGGATGTCGAAGACGTTCGAAGTTTGGCCCTCTGGTTGTTATCCTGCAGGTTGCCAACCCCTGACGCAAGTAATGAACTCGCCCTATACAGAGCCAGTCAACTTCCATGTGCAGTCACTCAGTCGCCGCCAGTGGAAGAATATTAAACAATCTTGTTTGTCAGCGATGGCTCGATGACGTAGTAAGTAAAGAATTAGCTGAATAGCTATTATTTTCTTTATTTCTATGCGTGTATATAGGGAATTTCTCTTTAATTCCTATGTTCAATCTTTTTGATTTTTGAACAACCCTACCGTAATGGCGTTTTGTTTCCTTTCTGAACTTTTCCGCTTCACGGTTTATCGACCAACTGGTGTCGTATTGCAGGGTGTGAATTATTGAGGTTTCTGTATTCTGAAGGTTTACCCACCTCCAAACCGTCCGATACAGATGCATTAAGGAGTAATGCAGGATAAGTAAAACATTTAGTAAAATCTAAATATTTTTTACATTTGTATACTTATCCTGCATTACTACGCTTAAGACCCACCCGTCGTAAGACTTGCCTCCCCACTTTGGCTTCAGAAACCTCAAAAGTATGCTTTTCTAAGAGCTTGGGCGACAGGCAGTGATGTGAAGATGACCTTAGGTGTCATCAAGGTCACAGGACAGCGACGGAAGGCCACTGATTGGGACTTGAGAACAACAACTTTATTTCTTCACCCAGGACCTTCGCAGGCTGTCCTTCTAGTTGTCGTAAGTAAGCAGTGAATGCATTAAGGAGTAATGCAGGATAAATATACAAATGTAAAAAAATATTTAGATTTTACTAAAATACTTCCTTACAAAACTTTGCATGTCTACCAGGCACATACTGAACTGGTGCCTTTTGATATTTTGCACTTTTAGAGATTTTTATTGTTTATGTTTCCATGACAAGCTGGATTTAAGTTTTAATATAGGGTGGGTTCACTTATGGAGTATAACAAATTCACTGTTAAATATTTCCTTGCCAAACATTGTCTATATATAAAGCACATAGTGAACTGGTGCCATTTGATATTAAGGAGTTTTAGAAATGTTTATTTTAGAATTTCCGTTGCAGCTATTTTGACATGGGCTAAGAGAAATGTTGGGTCAGTTACCTTGTTTGGGACCATAACGTGTTAAAATGGGCGGGGGATATAGATGACTTTGGTGACTATACGCTTGTTTTCTTTGTTCTTTAATACCACACTCAGCAATATTCTAGCTATATGATGGTCCACGTCTGGGCTCGCCACATCCCAAGGGATCTCCAATGTTACAGCAGATTCCCTGTCCCATCCCGACAGGCCGTTGCTGACAGAGTAGTCCCTACACCAGAGGATCTTCCAACGGATCTGCCAATTATATTGTTTTCAACCCACTTCAACGCTCAGCTATTCTGTTGTCCATCCTCAGACGACAGGCATGGGATCACAATGTAAGCTGCGGGGAGGGCCTCAGTGCGTACACATTTCTCACTACAGGCCTCCTTCTCCGGATCCTTCAGAAGGTAGGAGCCATCAGTCATCTTTCTCTGACATTTGTCTCGTCCTTTTGGCCAACATGCAACTGTTTACCCAACTTGCTAAGGCTAGCCGACAGACATTTCCATCATCTCCCGCTCCGAGAAGACCTCAGCAGCACTCTCAGTGGTTCCATCCAGCTGGCGAACATTTCCAGAAGTCCCTTATCGCTTGAGGCTTCTCCAAATGAGTAGCTTAACCATTATCGTGCATCTACCATGCGCCTTTACGACCGCAAGGGGATAAGGCTCGAGAAATTTTGTTGTGCTTGTGAATTTCCTCTCACATGTAAGGGCTCATCGTCTCCTACAATCTAGTGGACAAATCTTCACATTTCGCCCCCCTGCGTTGGATCTTAATGTGATACTACAACACTTGACTTCCAATGTTTACAAGCCACTGATGGACAAGAATTTCGGGATGACCGTATTCCTACTGGCCCTTGCAACAGAAGTTTGTGTTGACAGGAACCAGTTCGGTTGATCTGGAAGCGGAAAGGCGTCACAGGGATTTTCTAGCATAGAATAAACTTTCCGTCGGACCTCATTCGCTTATTAACAATTTCCTCTCTCTCGTCGTTCCTGGGAGTGGATGACCAGGAAGATCTCTCTCTGTGTCTAGTTCGAGTGCTTTGTCTCGATTTGATTGCATCTCCTTGCCATAGAAAATCACTTCTGTTTTGGAGATTCCTACACTACGCCCTCTCTTTGGCTTCTTTTGGCTACTTTTTCTGGGCTGCATCCACCTGCAACGTCCAACCCGAACAAGACCCAGGCGGTTGCTTCCAGCATGGCCTGACACAGTTATTGCACCTTCTCAACCATCATGGAAGGGTGCTTCTGGAAGTTGGACACAGTTTTCCCCTCTCACTACCTTCGCGACTTGTTCAGTCACTGATGTACGAGGTTTCCACAAGTTGGGCCCTTTGATCTTGGCATAACTGTCACAGCCCAAAACATGATTCTCACTATGTTATACGATTGTATATACTTAATCAATCTTTAAAACGTTAACCTTGGTGTTGAATTATTTATTGAATGTTGGGGTTTCCCCGACCAAGTCCCTATTTGATGGTTGATTAACTCGTCTGTAGAGTCTATTAGTCTTCAGCATCAAAGTCGCCATTAAGCGCAGCCGTTAAAAATAGAAATGTGTCTTAGACCGTTATTCCGCTCACCTCTGCCTCGAGTATGTGTTGTAGGGTTTGGGTTCGAAGATCCTTTAGGGATATTGTTGTTTTTTCCTCTTCACATCTTGGTTTGGCTGATGCACTCGAATGTGTTTGATAACCTTCAAGATGCCAAAATGTCGCATCTTTTGTCCGTCGGAGATAGCATTGTGACATGTTTGAAGAATCGATACTGGAAGAACAAACCAGGGTTGTTAGCTGTTGCATTTAACTGTTAACAGCTACGTGGTCATTTCTTGAATGGTGACATACTTGAAATGTTTGGCATGTATTCCCTGTTTCATGTGAGTTTCGTATCGGGATCGTCAACACCAACCGATAGTTTTTTCTCACTCACTGTATTCTCCCAGTTGTATTCTATACAGCTTTGGATATCTGCGGCCCACCATCCAACAGTGGGATTAAATGCATAGTGTGAGATAGGATAATTGTATATGTATATACAATTATCCTATCTCACATGCGATATGCCCACCCGACCATCCCTGCATCTCAGTTCCTCTAGCCTGATACCTCTAAGAAAGAGAATGAGTTGGTAGGGAGACACATGGTCAAGCCAGGAAGGTTACCATGCACGAGAGGCATGTAGATGACCCAGTTGTTCGTCGTAACCATGGAGATGCTGGATATGTGTTCAGGTGATTGTTTTTGTTTTAGAAGCTGGAAACAGGGTTCAAGCACGTTTCCACATAGGATAGAGGAAGAAAAGATATGCATAGTGTGAGATAGTATAAGTATATAAAGATACAATTTATGCTAAAATTTCCAATATATTTGTCTGGAACATATCTCTAAAACTAATAGGTACACTATCTTGAAACTGTGCACAAAAACCAGGTTGTCAAATTGTGCATTTTATTATGGTTGTTAAAAAAGAAAAAGAAATCTTTTTCTGTTTAGTCATTCTATTGAGACATGGCAATGTTTATATTATTTTTTTCCAATGCACAATGCTAAAGTAAAAATGAAAAAGTTCTAAATATTATGAAGTAGTATCCTTTCAAAAGGGTATCTGATGTAGAATCTGTCGTTTAGAATGTCAACAAATCCAAAAGCAAGAATTTTGAAAACAAATCCCATGCACATGTCTCTCGCAGAGTGCAATGAGAAGAAAGTGAAGGGATCAGGGAGAGATAACTCCTGTTGGTAACCAAGGGCATGGGGCAGCCGGGAAGAGAAAGAGGCACGTTTTGGGTTATGTGTTATAGAATCGAAGTCCTAAAGCAAACAGTGATATGTTTTATCAGGATAAGCAATTATCAACTTTGTAATATTAATTATTTATAAAATTAATGTTGTTTTAGCTTTTGGAAACAATCAGTTATCATAGCACTAATGTTTACCTTAAAATCTGTCATTGATGAATGTTGTGTCAGGATAAGTAAACTAATATCATGACTATCCAAATTCATGGAGATTTTGTTGTTGTCTCATTCGTTGATGCAATAATATATTGAGTGAAGTAAATGACACCTTTTGCTCTTTCCTTCAGGTAAGTGAAGACCTGTATGACCTCCACCAGAAGCTGAAGGAGGCTAGGAAGGATAGTCGACAGATGGAGCAGAGCTGTGACAGTGTTGAAGGGCGCCTTCAGCAGGAGCAGCAAAAAAACTCACGACTTGAACAGGATGTGAAAAATTTTGAAGAACGTCAAATCCACCTTGAGAAAGTCAGAGTTTTGAAAATGAAAAGACCCTGGGTGGTAAGTCAGTATGTTTATTTATATGTAGTTTCAGTCTGGGAGGAACTGAGTTTAACATAGGTGTGACGTGGACTTCATGGTTTTATCACTGAAATTCCCTTAACAAGGGAAATGTCATATTTAAATGACCAAGAGAGCATACAACTACGGACAACATTTATACCCACTCTTATGATTTAGGAATATGAGGAAAAGAGAAAGCAGTATTTAGAAGAGAAGAAACTGCGAGACGAGAAGGAAGAAGAAGTAAAGCAGGCAAGATCTCAGCATGAACCGCTCAAAGAGAAAATGGAGACAGCCAAGAGGGCAAAAGATGACTTTGATGCACAAATGAAGAAAAAGGTGAAGAATTTGTATGAATGCTTGCCAGAAGTTGAATACTTTATAGTGGTCTTTTATCTAAATTGTTAGCTCATCTGGTTGTTACATTGTTTCAATATCCAGTATGTCTTGGGGATCAATATGTGTGATAAGAATTTTACCAAGTTATAGCTTAATTACTTCGCTGAAGGTCAAGCCACTGTAACTTGCCATTCACCAGATTTTCAGTTTTGAAACATCTCAAGAATATTGTATTAAGTAGTTCTTTGTTGTGTGTAGACATGGGGAATAAACACTAATTTAAGATGCATTTACAGTAAGTCAATGAAACAAGGGTTATTGGTTCTTGGTTTGAGAAGAAACCCTAAAGTCCAGGCAGTTATTGTTACGGTGTGACCTGACAATTGTCCCCTTTGACTATGAATGAAGTCCACCCATCAGGCCTCAAAGTTTAAGTTTTTACCAAGTAACTATATGGCTGCAAGTATTTTTTTCCAGGTAGCCAGTGGTAAAATCAAGAAGTCAAGCCAATATTGTAGGTAGCCAAAAGCATTTGAAATTATCTTTCATCAAATAACTATTAATATGTACAAGTCATAGCACTAGTCTTGGAATTGTATATTAGTGGAAACTGTGCTAGACTTTTGTTACTTGTGACTCGAAGAATGATGCAATTTATGTTCCTAGATTAGCATTGTCAACTGACAAAAAAAATAAAGTACGAACTACATAATATTTATGTATTTCGGTTCATTGTCTACTTTAGGAGGAATTATTTGCGAGTACAATTATTAACAGACGTGTTTTCCCAGATCAGCTGTCGTTTATTTTTGTGTCTACAGATGTGTAGCAAAAGATTTTAGTCGCCACAAGATATTTTTCAAGGTAGTCATTTGGCTACCTCTGAATTTTAGACAGTAGACAAACTGAAATTTAGGCTGGATTGGCGACCATTTTAGTCACAACTTTGAGGCCTGCACATTGGTGCGTACCATTGTGAAGAAAGGGGTAGCAGGTGGTCTGCGACAAGTAGTATGATGGATAAGTGCATGTCCTGTCTCGCCATGTTTGAGATTACTATAGTGATATTTTTTACCAATCGTTCAAGCTTACAATTAACGACAGCAGGACTGCACTGAATATTATTTTCTGACCAATCAGATTTTTTGTTTCTAAATAGATACTGTCATAGCCGGCAGTGACAAGCATGCTTCTGCTAAACCAAAGAAGCTTTATTAGGGATGAGTCCCTCCAAACTTTTAGAAGGCCCCCTTTATTGAGACCAAGGGGCCCTAAGGACCCTTGTTTGATGTAGGCTAACACTGAGTTCAAGTGGAGAGTTCAGTAGCACAACTAGATAATAGTACATGCTAATGTGAGGTACCAGAAGACTGAAAACAGTGACAGCCCATTCTCGAGCCTGAGAATGTTGAATTGGCCATGCTTACTTAGCTTTGACATGTTTATTTGTTTGTAATTAACTTCTTATTAATGACTTTAAGAGAATGCTGCTATCAACTTTTCATGCCTAAAAAAAATAAAAAAATATTATCAACACATATGTCCAATGAAGCATATAATTTCATTGTTATGACCTGCACGTGCACGACATGCATACACCCTCTCTACCTATAAAGATTAAATATGTTTGCCCAAATTCTGTGCACCTCCTTGTCTCAAACGTGTTTTGTGAGTTGATTCAACTTATCCTGGTTTACGAGTAGTTGACGCATTGCGACAAGTATTTACCTTTGCGGGGGATAGCGATGACTTTGTCCTCTTGTTGATAGTCATTGTTAAAGTTTTCTTCAATATTTGCTGTATATCAAAGTCATGTCAAATATCTAGCACATGTACACCTTGAACGTCTTCTTAATATTATTATTCAGAATGCACTAGATCCTAAGTGCCTATAACAGTCTTATTAACAGTCCGTATAATTTTTCCAATTTGGTCACAGCCGCTGGTGATTTTGCTTATATCTACTACACAAAGATAAATTATATTTAGAGATTTTTCCTTCATAGAATGGGGTCACGGGTGGCCCAGTTGTCTTAAGATGCTGCAATTTGTTGTTCACAGAAATCCATGATGGTGGGTTCAAATACTGTTGGCTAAAAGCGTCATGAAACCCAACTCACTCACTCTTCCAAATTGCACAAGGGAACTTGTATGGCACATATCATGAATATGCATGCATTTATGATTATATTTGGTATGTATACCTTTCCCAGGCACTGCTTTGAAAAGGTTCAACATGGTCATTGAATCATGGTCATTGTCATCTTTAAAGACAGGGAAACATGAAACCTTTCTTCTGAGAGGTTGATAAATAAATATATGTAACAAAAGCGTGTCTGCTTGTTTTATGTCACAGGCTAATTTTTCATTTTAGTCGACTTCTATCAAAGATTGTGCGAACAAAGTGAGGGATAGCAGTCAACAATTGGAATCACTCACTGACAAGGTAAGCAGAGTTCCTTCTTTTGCTTCCATGCTCGTTCTCAGGAAATATTGATAGATCACAAGCATTGTACATTTGACATGATGTAACAGGTGTGTGTTGTCAAAATAGCTGTTAAAATGAACATTACATCAAAAGTAATCTTGGGCAGGTCACCTCCGAGCTTATCAGAGCTATGGACTAATGGACGTCTTTGTCTGTTGTTCAAGGTCTTCTTGCAAGCATCCTTTATGAAGCTGTCAGCTCAAATGGTCTTGTCATAGGATGCTATTCTGTTTCAATAGTTATTTTATGCTTAGGGGATCAAAGTATTTTCATTTCCACAAACTTTGTGGCAAAAAACATCACATACAGCCTGCTTCTTTGGGGCTAAAGCACAACATGTCATATCAGAAGTGACACCTGATGTTGAAATTCTGATTGTGAGCTCACTAGGACCGAAAGGTAGGTGGTATCTAAACCTTTTGAGTCTGGCATACATAGAACTGATATATTATCATGAGCTTTATTATTTTTCAACCATACGTGTACATACAACCATACATGTCAGTCCCCTTGCTGTTCAATACACTTATTCCAGTACTTCTCCAGGTCCCTGTGTTGTAGAAGGTCAAACTGACCCCAACAATGCCACAGGAACATAGTCCCCCCTCTTCAAACCTCACTTTGAAGTTGAATAAAACCCCAATTACATAACGCACGCACGTACGCACACACACAGATTAGTTTTTTTTCTGCAGGAAATTTTCTGTTCAATGATATCATCTGCAGTCGTATAAGGCAAAGCAAGATTTTTAACTTATCCTATCTCATACTATGCATTTCTTCTTATTCTTTGATCTTGGTGTGGAAACGTCCTAGAACAAAGTTTCCAGCTTCAAAAACACCACTAACCCAAACACATCCCTTACATCACCAATCACAACTGTGATCATGGTTTACGCAACACTAAAATCCCATGCGACACGACCCCAGCGACCTGATCACCTGACATATCCAGCACCCTCATTCTCAATTCTATCGCTATGGTGTTCGGACGTTATTCTTGAACAGAGAAATTTTGTTTGTTTGTTTTTTCTTGTTTTTTTATATATAAAATTTAAATACACGACATCACTACCAAAGTTTACCATTACCACTAAGAGTGAGTGGTATTAATAACGATGCCAGAATTGGATCTCAACTTACTTAGCTTAGTGTTCGATAAAGGCGACTGTTATCCCCTGTGGCTGTAAATTCGTTTTCTTGCATAACAAAAATATCATAGTCAATTTGGCTTGGTTACATCGCTATCCGTAGAGGAGGATCGCTTTCCGTTTCGTTTGACTACTGCAATTCCCACCTCTGTGCGGACCACGCCCCAGTGCACGTGCCCAGTCCCTGGCTTCTACAGTCGTCCCGCATTTATATGGCCAGTTCATTGTGTTGGACTAAGGTCCTTTACTCAGCTTGGGAACTCAAGCCGCCAACTGAGTGTTGCCTACAGCGCTCTGAGGATACAGCTACACCTCTCCGGCTTTCTAATGGCGACAACCCCTCTGACCGAAAACACTACAATTGTCGGCGAGGAAGTGATAGCCAATTAACGACAGATCTTAACTCACAGGATCGTCCACCTTCGCTGGATCGTAACGACCGAGTGATCAAAGGATCATAAACGACCGAAGGATCGACAGATCGACATACTTCATAAGATTGTGTCTCTTCCACGGAATCAATAGACCTCTCTCTCATCGTGCATCGGACTTCTATACGCGAATTTGGACATGACCTTCACTGCATTCCGTTATCTAGATCAGACAATCCAGTGATTATCATCACGAGCATCCGTCTACGTCTTTGGATACGATGACCTGCACCAACCATATCAGCGAACTTGACCAACCGGTCTCGTTGATCTCTTACAGGCATAGCCACCTCGCATGGCGAGCTTGAGATACTGACGTCTCCTCTCTATCGGGATCTTCATGGATCCAGTCCACGTGCCTACCAGTCATGAATCGTCTTACGATACTCTCCTATGAGAAATCACAATTGCAAGGTTATGACGGAATTGAATTTCACTCAATCAACATCATTATCATCGAAGCCCTCGTTTCAGCCTGATATTCCATTACAGGTTATGACTCTTGAGACAACACACTCCACCTATTCAGATTTAAATCGTCAGACAGACGACATCATCCTGAGGCTCGATATCATCGCAGGCGATCCTTATCATCGACGCCGTCGCTTTAAGCCTGATATTCCATTATAGATCATGCTCGGCTCCCCCTATTCAGATTGGAATCGTCAAACAGACGCCATTTTCCTGAGGCTTGATATCGTCACAGCCGATCCTTATCATCAACGTCCTCTTTCAGCCTGATATTCCATTACAGGTTATGACACTCGAGACAACGCGCTCCACCTATTCAGATTTAAATCGTCAGACAGACGACATCATCCTGAGGCTCGATATCATCGCAGGCGATCCTTATCATCGACGCCGTCGCTTTAAGCCTGATATTCCATTATAGATCATGCTCGGCTCCCCCTATTCAGATTGGAATCGTCAAACAGACGCCATTTTCCTGAGGCTTGATATCGTCACAGCCGATCCTTATCATCAACGTCCTCTTTCAGCCTGATATTCCATTACAGGTTATGACACTCGAGACAACGCGCTCCACCTGTTCAGATTTGAATCTTTAGACAGACGACATCATCCTGAAGCTCGATATCACCGCAGCGGACCTTTGTCATTGACGCCCTCGAATTCAGCCTGATATTCCATATTAGTTGGCACGCCTTATCCATGGTCAACCTACACCATTCTAACAGATGATTCGACGGGGGAGTTTGTCGGTCTTTCATCATTACAAACGGCAGATGTTCGATGTCTGAAGATGGTTTTAAGCGTCATACAAGGCTCACCTAGATACTACACCGGTTCGTCACATATTCTACAAGAAACTAACTGCCTATACATCAGTGTTTTTCGTTACTCAGGCCACCGCTCGTGTGTTGGGAGCTTTTAACCACGTGATCGGAAAGACTGCTGTATTTCCTGTTTCAGCGCAAGGGTGAATTACACATCACGCCAAGATTGCTGTTTGTAAACAAGACTACCATGCTGACTTTGGTACAGGCTGATCTCATGCGAGCCGTGCGAAGCATTTACAGTAGTAGTCAAAGACTGTACGTACGGTCTGTCACATTCTTCACAACGCCTTTTGTCGTTGCATCGATACCGGAATGAACAGCGCTTTTTCGGGTGCTTTGGCGATGTAATCCATCGTCTCTTCACCAGTTCTACATGTCACCGATCAACCTGGCAGTACAAGTCATCCCTCACTTATTCAAGACGAGAGTTGGTGAATATCAACATTTTATTTCGGTATATGATCCTATTGTTCTGCACGTCCATTCAAGGCATGGTTTCTGCTACAACCGCTCTTCCACGTGGTCCTGATTACCGGTACCCTGCTTCGTACAATCAACCAACCGGTAAACTACATCTTCAGCCTCGTTTTTCTACTAGATACTACAGTCCATTTGACTCAAAATGAGAACGATGAATTGCAAAATAACTTGAAATCCAGAAAAGTGTATGAAACATCAATATGGTACTTGACCATAAATACCCTGTACCCAACAAAATCTGAATTTTGTTTATTTTAAGACCCATGACGGATGAAGTTCTTTAAGAAACTATCCTGTAATTTTGTATAGAAATGTGTACATGACACGTAGGGGGGACAAACCGTGGAAGGCACAGCGCAAGCACGCATGCACTGCACGTTCTGTGGTAGGGGAAATGACAGAGCGTTAGAGGGGCCATCTCATGATAATTTCAGTCGCAAACCTCCCTCCAATCAGGTCCATCCAAGACCAGAATTATATGAACTTCACATATGGAGTATATCAAGAGCAGTCTCGTAAGATGATTTCCATCAGAGCAGCTAAGGCAGCCGCTTTAGCACTTCGTCAATCAACGAGAATCTAGGTGACGATAAATGGAAAAGTTTCACCAGTTTGCAAGATCCAGGGTTTTCTGCAGCCAAGCTACTATACCACAAGTAGCAGATTACCTATGTCACTTAAGAAGTACAAGGCATCTTATGATTCGACACTGGGCGCTTACTGGGCAGCGCTTTCTGTACCATCTACTCACTAATGGGATAAAACTTGCTACAGTCTCCCGAACCGATAGATCTACAAATATCTTTCAGACTGCGAGTTATTCAGGCGTTACCATGACTTCAGGTTCTAAGGTTAAACCTCAAACTTTACGTTCATGACGATCTTACTGCTTGCGTTGGCTCCTGCAGCTTGTGTAAGAGGGACTCGTGCTTAGAAGTCGGTTGAGTCCGGTTCCAGCGTCTTCAATAAGATACATATTCAAGGACAACAGGATCGTCTTTTCAGCCTCCACCACTCTCATTGATTGAGAAATGATGTTATGGAAGACGTCTCGCTTTGTCCAGCCTGAGCCTACAAGATCTACTTGAAGGCATCTCAGACCATCCGTCGCTGTCGCAAGCATGTTTTCATCCACTTGTCGACGGCTGCAACTTCTGATGTATCTTCAACCACCATCTCCACTGGCTGCGTTCTATCATCCTCAGGGTCTACACCTTTGAGGGACTACCACCCCAGCTGCTTCCAATCCTCATGAGACGTGGGCAGTGACTTCCACCTTGGCGTTGCATAGTATTGCACACTTTCAGCCATCATGGAGGGATGTTATGGCATTCTGATATGGTCTTGCCTCCTACTCCTTTCGGAATCTCAGTCGCCGATGTCCCAGGTCACAGCAGCCACCCAGCTCAGATGAGGAAGCCCAGTGGTCTACAAGTCCCAAGTCTGGTTTCCTGTATATACTGCAATATTTATTGCTTATGTTAATCGGGTTTCCGAGACAAGCTCCCAAAGGGAGGGTATATATGCTTGTCTGTTGGGACTTCGTTCTACGTCAGTAGAAGTCACTATCCGGTGCGGCCATGTGTTTAAATGGTGTCCCAATCTTCTACCTGCCACCTCTGCCTTTGAGCATGTGATGTCTTAGTTGTTGATTGACGACCTGTGTGATAAACGGGTCAACACCAACAGAAGTCACTATCCGGTGTGGCCATTTGTTTAAATGGTGTCCCGATCTTCTACCTGCTCACCTCTGCCTTTGAGCATGTGATGTCTCAGTAGTTCATTGGAGACCTGTGTGATAAACAGGTATCGTCAATCGTTCCTCCCTCGTTCTTACCTTATTCAATCTCCACGTGAGTTTGGTAGGTTGAAGAAGCGATACAAGAGATGCCAAGCTGGTCCGCCTTACGACCTTGGGAGTGTATGTGTGAGGTCTGTCTTGTAGAACCTGCGCGGGGGACTGGGTGTTTGAAACAAAACACCTTCCTATCCAGGGTGAGGTTAAATCGTGACCGAGTAGGCGTCGCCTGGCTCATGGTTACGCGGTCGTTTTTGAAACGGCGTCCTGTGTGAAACCAAGGAAAACACGATTCCCCGATGTCATGATGTATATCTCTTGGTAGCACAAAAAGTTTTTTTTTAAGTAACCCTTACACGAGTTTATCACTAATCCTCATAAAATCCTTTGAATTTTCCTGATTAGTTCCAGCTTCCTCGTGTACGTCTCACGGTTGAAGTCCTTACAGGCTAGGATATCTGCGCCCCACCATCCAACCGTGGAATAAATGCATAGTCTGAGATAGGATAAGTTTAAAAATTTGTAATTTTTTTAATAAATTGTATATTTGCACAGGGATTGACTTAGCCAGCGATTCCGCGATATTCTCGCATTGTTGTCGTAGATATCGCATCAACATTCAATCAGCGCGATTGAAAATCGCGAAGAGCTTTCAATAGTTTTATCTGCATTAACACTCTCATTTTCACCAACAAAAATCTAAAATGTCGTATTGGTTGAATAAATTTATCTACGGTACCTAAAAATGTCAATACAAAACTTACACGCTTGTTTGTTCCATCGTCAAATGTTGTCATTCGAAACAGCGATTGGCATACTCGCAACATTGCATGCTACATTTGTATCTCTTAATACTGTGCATAACCGATTCCTATATCACTGCATGGAGCTTTGCATCAGCTGACAATGGCGCAACATTTTTTTTATCCCCGTTTTTTACAAACAAAACACTTTGGTAGCGCACAAAAATGTTATTCCGTGATCTACAAATCCAAGTCATTAAACATATTTTTTTAAGACTTAAATCCTAGCAGAAATCAAAGACGTTGAATTACATGTATGTGCGTCCGTGCAGAAGTCAAGAGAGAAAAAGGCAATCACGGGTAAAGTTTCAAAACACGAGCAAATTTCGATTTTGGAATGACAGCAAAACAAAAACTAAATGAATATAATTACAACTCTTTCTCAATAATAATCTACAAATTGCGGATCAGAAACAATCGTAATTTAGATGAGATTCGCCTAGCCAGTGACGGAAACAGTGGAAGAGCTTTCATGAACGTACCCTCGTGCAAGAATGGCCTCTGTGCGTGAATTACAAATTTTGAACTATTTCTAGTGGCCCACGTTTGCTTCCAAATTTGTCCATAAAAATTGAAAACTGTGACTTAATCATTCAAATGTAACTCTTAAACATTGTTAATGTCAACAGTCTTTTAAACTTCCGGTTACTCGTAAACATTTTCTGGCTGCTGCACATGGCAAACACGCCGTCTTCTGTGTGAAATAAATAACTTAATTGTTGCTAATTAAAAAAGAGGGTGAACCTGGAGCAATAGTCGTTGTATAATGAACTGATTAATTGATTAATTAATTGAAAAGTGCATAGTGATACGATTTCATTTGATACGATCAGAGACCAGGCATCTGATATGGAACACACTTCAGACGGAAATAAGACGGCGAAATTGATGAAAGCACTGCAATGTAAATAATATATGTTTTGCCAACAAACTGTAATACCATTCAACAGTCGCTATTTCATGTCATCACTCTAAATATATTGAATTACGATCTAAACACACATTGTCGAAATTTGATAACTGCAGATTGTTGTCTCCTGCGTGCCAACGACATGAACAGCTGATGGTGGTAAACATGCCTCCTAAACGATCTATAATTGTCCTCGCGAATAATTCCCCATCAAGTCAACAATGAACAGAAATACATAAATATTAGTGTAAGGTATTCTTAAGTAGAACAGAAGTGTAAGTTGAATGTAATTTTTTTGTTAATACGAATGATAATATTTTTAAAAAGAATCTACATGTATTTGCAGTGGAATAATTAATGTTCCAAAATAGGATATATCCATATAATCTAGTAATATTACTTGCAACATTATTTGAGTCACAAGTACCAAAAATCAAATACAGTTTTCACACTGTGTGAATATGAAATATCTCTGAAAATTAGCAAAATCTCATCACACGCCAAAAAATCTGATTGCTTTTGGACCAGGGGAGATTTTCTCTCATAGGTAAAAATTTCCAGGATAATCCCTGTTTGTATACTTATCCTATCTCACATGCTAAAGGCCCACCCAACCATCCCCGCATCACAGTTACACCAGCCTGTACGCTCTAGATTGAGAATGAGGGTGCTGGATATGTCAGGTGATCAGGTCGCTGGGGTCGTGTCGCAGGGGATTTTAGTGGTGCGTGAACCATGATCGCAGTGGTGATTGGTGATGTAAGGGATGTGTTTGGGTGAGTGGTGTTTTTGAAGCTGGAAACTTTGTTCTAGGACGATTCCACACCAAGATCAAAGAATAAGAAGAAATGCAAAGTGTGAGATAGGATAAGTATACAAATATACAATTTATTAGAAAATTTACAATATTACTGAAAAGGACCTCTGAAAGTTAGGTTCATCGTCAATAAGACTCCTTTTGTCTTTTAACTAAATAACCATTTACTGTGTTTTTTCGTGCCTGTTTGAAATCTAAATGTCAAATATTTACTTGGAGAATTCAAGAACAAAAATAACACATTTGTGATGATAGGTACCGTATTTTCTTGAGTATAGTGCACACTTTTTTTCCAAAAAACACAGCTGTGTAGAAGGGGATGCGCATTATACACGAATTAATGAGTTTGGATGTTTTTTTCCCCCATGGAAAGACATTACCGTGAGCACAAAACACCGGAAATACCGTGTCAACAAATCCATACTGAAGTACGCAAATAAATCATGTAATTACACTGTCTGGCTATAAAAAGTGTTCTTTGTATATCTGGGCTTATGTTTGTAACTTATTTCATTAATTTTATTCAAAATTCCTTTTAATATTGTTTTTATTAATTTCGGCGAAATCGTGTGTGAAGCGATCGGAAGATCGCACAACTCACTGTTATTAACAGCAACCACGGTCAGAATACCGCTATTGATGCCTTGAAACGAACTTTAGTTGACAGAGAATGGATACATATATCATAAATGCCCTACTTTGACTCGTTAAAAGTCATATTTGTTTTTGTTTGACGATTCTATGTCAACATGAAATTCTC
The DNA here is from genome assembly GCF_022045235.1 of Haliotis cracherodii. Lineage (NCBI taxonomy): Eukaryota > Metazoa > Mollusca > Gastropoda > Lepetellida > Haliotidae > Haliotis > Haliotis cracherodii. Next base: position 40,380,575 of record NW_027266264.1, read on the forward strand.
GCGATCACATGCGCGTGAGCCTTGACGGTGACTGGTCAGACTGGTTCCATGTAAAAAATAATACCCAGGAATAGCAATCAGCTGCTTTGCTTAGGGTTATTATTATTTTAAATATGTTTAGTAAAGGCTGTATCTGAATAAAAAGGATATTGGAATATATTATTCCTAATAAAAAAAAAAGTTTCAGACACAATATTTGCCGATCCTTGCATTAAAAATCCTGTAAAGTTATATCATTGGGTGTGTCTTGACCGAATCACCGGTCGATTCCAAGAAAACGTATGAACAGCTGATTGCTGTTTCCAGCTTAGTTTACGAGAAAATACACAAGGTAATCTTAATCCCTGGATATAAAACAATGCCTAGCAGAACAATAAATACTATTTAAACGGTAAATAAACATGTCTGGTGATTGTTTTTATCTCAAATTCACCCGTTCGTTTGCCGGACTTCGCTGAAGGGGTACGGTGTAATTTTTTCTGCGCTTGGTATCCGATTATTTTTTTTCCAAAATACTGAACCCGCTAGAGGGGGGTGCGCATTATACATGGGTGCGCACTATACTCAAGAAAATACGGTATCTGTGATTTATCAAAACGCAAACACGAATGCCAAAGTGAACTTTCCACACTATTAGGTAGCGTTTACAAATTCATGTTTTGTGTATTCCGATTTTGAGACACCTATTATTTCACGTATATTTTACAAGCCCTGCTGTGATACATACATCCCTATATTCCTCATACATATTATCATCGGATGACAAATTGTCTTTCTCACCAATACAAATGGCCTTCATGAAACATGAAATCAAGTGAAAAAAATAAGGTGTGAAAATGAACACTGTGCTTGGAATACTTTACTTGTTCCAAATGTAGACAAAGCATAATTCATATTTTACACTGCGTAGCATTTTCTCCAGTAGTAAAGATGACGGGTGTACTATCACACCCACCTACTATGACGATCATTTGGTCATTATGTATATACCAGGCCCATGGCCTGACAATGCTTCTATGGGAGTAAGTTTATGTGAATCACGTGATGACGATCATTTGGTCATCATGTATATGACAGGGCCATGGCCTGACAATGCTTCTATGGGAGTAAGTTTATGTGAATCACGTGATGACGATCATTTGGTCATCATGTATATGACAGGCCCATGGCCTGACAATGCTTCTATGGGAGTAAGTTTATGTGAATCATGTGATGAGGAACATTTGGTCATCATGTATGTACCAGGCCCAGACCCTGACAATGTTTCTATGGGAGTAAGTTTATGTGAATCATGTGATGACGATCATTTGGTCATCATGTATATACCAGGTTCAGACCCTGACAATGCTTCTATGGGGGTAAGTTTATGTGAATCATGTGATGAGGATCATTTTGTCATCGTGTATATACCAGGCCCAGACCCTGACAATGCTTCTATGGGGGTAAGTTAATGTGAGTCATATGATGACGATCATTTTGTCATCATGTATATACCAGGCCCAGACCCTGACAATGCTTCTATGGGAGGTGTTGAGTTTATGTGAATCATGTGATGATGATCATTTGGTCATCATGTATGTACCAGGCCCAGACCCTGACAATGTTTCTATGGGAGGTGTTGAGTTTATGTGAATCATGTGATGAGGATCATTTGGTCATCATGTATATACCAGGCCCAGACCCTGACAATGCTTCTATGGGAGGTGTTGAGTTTATGTGAATCATGTGATGAGGATCATTTGGTCATCATGTATATACCAGGCCCAGACCCTGACAATGCTTCTATGGGAGGTGTTGAGTTTATGTGAATCATGTGATGAGGATCATTTGGTCATCATGTATATACCAGGCCCAGACCCTGACAATGCTTCTATGGGAGGTGTTGAGTTTATGTGAATCATGTGATGAGGATCATTTGTAATTGTCCATTGTTATAAACTTACGTGGACATTTATCATAATGGAAATATTTTGTTATATTAAAGGAACATCAATATTATTTGATAATGGATTAAATTTACTATAGCCAACAAGGATATTGGAAAGATAAAGGAGCAATACAGCGTTGTTCTTAGCCTCCATCAACCAAGGGTCATCAGGGTCCCTTGGTGTCAATTAAGGGGGCCTTCTAAAATTTTCATCCCTAATAAAGCAAAATTGATGATGATTTTTAAATGCTATGTACTGTCCTTTAATTTTATGGTCTTAATTCAATAAAATAAGGTATAAACTTAAATAAAAACTTTTAATTCAATTTGATTAATCTGTATGCAGCTTCAAATAACGGATTACATTACTATGCGACTTCAACATTACAGTAAGAGTTTACTGGACTGTTGAAAATGAAATGTGCATTGGTTTATAGTGTATCTGTTGAAAGTTCAAGCTTTTCATATTTTTTACTTATCCTGCATTACTCATTAATGCATATATCTGCTTGTTCTTGACAGAGAAAAGAGCTGCGTGAAGGTTTTTGCTTGAAGAAGTTGCTCCAACTAGCTGAGAGGCCAGCCAATCACGCAGCTCCAACATGACCAAAGGAAGTGACGTCACGGATCATCACATTACTCTTGTCACTTGATGAGAGAAGACCTGTTTTTCTTTGCTGTAACATAAAACTGATTCAAACCCTACACATGTTTGCTATCTGAGTTAATGTTTTTTGTTTTTGTGTTGTGCCTATGGTTTGTATTTTGTACATTCTATGTTTGATAAACATGTGCATAACATTATCAGACACTTACTGGCGTATTCTCAAAAAAAACCATAAGGCCATGTGTCTTGTTGCTTTAAGTAGCCATCTTGAATATTTTGCGTAGCCAGCACTTATTGAACTGGTTTACGTTCAATATTCTTTTGCTTGGTACCCCACGACTGGCATATTCTCGCAAGTATTGTTTGTTTTGTTGTATGTTGTCTTACGTTTGTCGTAATATTTGTTTCCTAAACCCACACAGTGGGATAAACAAATTATAGCATACATAATCGGGCGGGGATGCATTGTGATTTTACACTGCTTTGTTGCAGATATTATGCCCTCCTGCTCAAAGTGCCGGCGTAATATGTCGGCGTGGGATCCCCACCCCCTGTGCCTTAATTGTACATCTCAATGCCTCCAGGGTCACCGATGTAAAAACTGTTTACTGCTTTCACCCACAGCTTTCAGACAGTATCTCTGTGTGTGTAAAAAACGCAGAACACACCCTTATCGAAATGAAATGTTTCCCCATTTATTTTTGTACTATTGAAACTCCATTTAAATGCCATTTTTCTTTCCTGTGGGATTGTATATGCCCACTATGTACGATGTGTTGCTATGTGTAATACACCATTGACTTTCCATTTAAATACCATTTTTTCTCTCAAAACCACTAAAACTCCATTGACTCTCCATTTATTTAAGCCGAAATATTTAAATTGCCTTTTCCTTATATGGTAATATGCTAAGTACCTTAAAAATGGTATTTAAATGGAAAATAACTGTAAAATAAATGGTACCATTTAAAAAACAACCTGAAAATAAATGGTACCATTTAAAAAAACCCTGAAAATAAATGGAAATTAAATGGTATTATTTTTTAAGAAAAATAGCATTTAAGCAGAAATTAATGATTCTACTGGCTTAAAATCCTGTTTAAACTATGAATACAAGAATGTCTCTCCTGTGGCCCCGGCAAAATAAAATGCCCTATAGAACCAATGCACGGCAGCGGTGACAATTATATTTGCATACAGATATATATAATGCAACAAATTGGATAGGCAGTTTCAACACATGAATTTACCATTGTACTTCCCAGTCATCGCAGATGCACCATCTGATCCAAGACTCATGATCTTTTGTGGGGGACACCACGTTTCTCCAATTCATCCAAAATTGCCACTGTAATTCCTTTCCCTGTCGTATCTGTGCACTCAATGTTTGTGACAAAATGAGTGCTAGGCACCATATGTTCTATTATTTGGCAATAAATAACAAGGCGTTTGGGGTTGGTGATGTCTGTACTTTCGTCTGCCAAAGCAGTAACTAACAGAGATTTTTCTAACTTAATCCACAATTCGTCCGCAATCACATCAGACATAGATTTTAGGAGATCATTGGCAGTGGTTAGCAAATCATAGTTGACTTTACCCTCCTTGAGAACTTCAATATTTTCTGTTTCAAATTCATGTAAAAAGTCAATAAAACTTTTAAATTTTGTCAGGGGGACATTTTCACAAGCTAACCAGTGTACAGATTTCAACAAGGCGACAGCTGCAAATACTGCAAATCTTCACAAAGTTTCAGAGTCTGAATTGACAATTTATAATCATTATTATTTATATGCCTGGTTAAGGTACTATTTTGGAAATTTCTGCACTTAGCGTTACGTGTCATGCCATTGTTTTATCATTTTCGGTGCAAATTTAAGCTTGCAATACATGAAGTCGCTTTCCTTATCGTATATCAACCACAAGCGGTGTGCAGTTAGCCAATTTGACTGGAATGTTCTTACTTTCTGTTTTCTGACAGGTTCATTGGCTGACTGAGACTCGCCATGCTCAGTTTCACTTGTCTCAATTGTATCATTCTGACCAAACATCGATGACAAAGTTTTTTGAGAATGTGACAGCTTTGCTACCTTTCTCGGCGGCATTTCGACTGCTAGAGAAATTATCAACAACAGAAACTGAAATCATATACAAGCTTGCTTACGGTTGCTCACTTGCTTATTCACAACCAATCAGTTATCACGTTTAAAAGAAAAATGTCACACATGCGTATTAAGTTATTTTTAGACCGGGATTTTCCATGGAAAATCGATTGACCAAAATCTCGTTTATGCACGCATTTAGACAAAAGAAAACTTTGTTAAAAAAGTTGATATTGATTTTCCACAAAAAAAGGACATTAGTGTTTCATGAAAACCTTGCGTCCTGGAGGACGCACGTATAAAAGAAATTAATGCGTCAGAGACGCTGGACGCGGTGGTAGATTTATCCCTGATTAAATAATGCAATATTTGATGCCATCTACAATAATTTTTAGAAAGTTATATAGAATTAACATGAGTATTACAGGGTACATGTGCATACATCATTATCTCTGTTGTTTTCTAGTATTGGTCTCTTTATATTACATATTGTACATGTACATCTTTATGCAGCCATGTCCATGTTTACCACTATAATATATATATATATATATATACATGATGTATGTTGCAGTATGTAAATATACTAACTGTGCATGCTTCAACCTCTCTGAAAAATGCTTCAGTAATAAATGGTGTGAGAAATAAATGGTATTTAGATGAAAAAAAATGGCGAGTTGGTTGTCTTACCATTTATATTTGATTTTGGAGAACAGCGCCTTTACATACACCTCTACAAGCACCTCCTATGGCGCCTCTGCAGACGCCTCCTCAAGCGTCCTTTCAGATGGCACCTATCTGCACAGCGCCCATACAGACGCCCACGTCTTTGCCTCAGCCGCGTCGGCTGACCTCACAGACGCCTTCTACCTCTCGTCACTCCTCAGATGCGGCTTCCCCAAGTACGTCTTCACGTCGCAGTGACAGCAGATCTTCTAGGCAGGGTCATAGATCTAGGAGCTGCTGCCCGGTTAGCAGACGCTCAAGTGGCTATTGATCCGACTCCTCGGAGGGCGCCTTCATCCCTTGCTGTGACGACACCCCTATGGATGGCGAATCCCACCTGGGTTTTGACCAAGTCACAGACTGGCTGGCAGACAGATTGGAGACTATTACTCCCTCGCCTGACCCACTGATCAGACCCAATGATCAGAGACATGATCTCAGCTCTGGATGAGGACTTAAGTAAGCTGTCACTGACTCCGTCTTTCAGGGCCCCACGTTATAGACGAGATGACTTCCCAGTCCACTCTCAAGTTGCGGACCACACTCACTCCTTAGATGAGGACATGCGGTGCACGACTGGATCGAACCGCTCCACCTCAGTCGTAGTCTCTGACAGCAAACTCGCCTACGTGGAGACTGAGATTCGCCATATGCTCAAACCTCTCTAACGGATGGCGTCGTCCTCCAGGGCTATACTGCAGGACTTATCGGAGGACAACCCCTATAGGATTGACCATCCAACTACCGTGGTATCCTACCTCCAAGGTCAAGTGGAACAGATGTGCTCCCACATGCGCGCCGCTCTGATAGAACTCACTACCACTAGACACCTTGGGTACCTTGCCTTGTCGACTTGGGACCCAGCGTTCAAGAGAAACCTTTTGCGTCAACCTTGGTCCGGCTCTGATCTTTTTAATGGACAGATATCCAAGACGCACTCAAGGGTCTCAACCTTCGCCCGTGTTGAGACGTCTCTCAAGGCCCTGGCCAGGGTGTCACAGCCAGCCTTTGCTAAGGCATCCCAGTCTGGCTCCTACCAGCCACGACGCAACACACTCCGGACTAGGGAGCAGGGCTCCACCTCAACCTCTCGGGGTAGAGGCAAGAGGAAAGGAAAGTCCTCAGGCACATACCAGTACCGCTGCGGCTATCCCAAGGGAGGTAACGCCGATCGTAGGGACCTCCAGTGAACCGACGGACAGGCGGTGGGAGACTGACTCACTTCTGGCAGAATTGGGAGATCCTGGGGGACCCATACGTCACCAACATCGTTCAAAACAGGTACAAGCTGAGGCTTATAGACGACCTCGAGGTAGAGGCAAGAGGAAAGGAAAGTCCTCAGGCACATACCAGTACCGCTGCGGCTATCCCAAGGGAGGTAACGCCGATCGCAGGGACCTCCAGTGAACCGCCGGGCAGGCACGACTGGGACCTCCCACCCCCAGCCGTCCAAGTTGTCTACACCCCAGTAGGTGGGAGACTGACTCACTTCTGGCAGAATTGGGAGATCCTGGGGGACCCATACGTCACCAACATCGTCCAAAACAGGTACAAGCTGAGGCTTATAGACGACCTGACACTGACGTCTTCACCCATAGTGGACACATACCCCCCAACCCAACAGCAGCTACTTAGCCGGAACATGACAAGAAAGCCATAGAGGTGGTACACGCCCCAGCCATAAAACCAGGCTTCTACTCACCTGTCTTCCTGGTCCCCAAGAAGGACTCGGACAAACACAGGATGATCCACAACCTCGCTGCTTTCAACAAACGCTACCTGGCGCGCATACCTAATTTCAGGCTACTGCGATCACGGATCCAGGCACAGGAGGCGCTCATGAGCCTGGATATCGAGGATACCTACCTACATGTCTCTATTCATCTCGACGACCGGAAATTCCTCCGCTTCATCTTCATGGGAGTCCATTATCAATGGGCGGTCTTCCCATTTGGAATTTCTTCGGCCCCGTTGCTTTTCACATGGCTTACCAAGCCGATAGCCTTTGTATCTCCATCGTCTGGACATCCAGTTCGAAGAGTACATAGACGACTGCCTACTGGACTTCACCCTTTGGCTCCTACACCAGTTGGTGTGGAAGATCAACCTCAGGAAGTCTGAGTTGACACCCTCCAAGCGCCTTCAGTTCATCGGGGCCTCTTCCAGACAGACCTCGATCTCATCTCTGTACCTAGAGACCGGTGTGTGCGCATGCAGGCACACCTGACTCCAGCTCTCCACCTACCACACACTCTGCGTCAATGGCAAGTCGTCTCGGGGCTGTGGTCCGCCGATCAGCGCCTATGGCACATCAACAACCCCGAACTGGAAGCGCTTATCTTGGCCATCGCTCACTGGAAGCAGGCGCTCAGACACGCCCGGCCCTCCATCTCGACGGACAACATCACTTTTGTATGGTGCTTTCGGAACCAAGGAACGACTCATTCGACTTCGCTCCTTCAACAGACATCCCCATTGTTTCACCTGGTGGATCATCTGGGGATTCAGTTCCAGGTCCACCACATCCCGGGCTGCCGAAACATCCTAGCGGATGCCCTATCTCGGCCAGGCAAAGTGGCTCCCACAGAGTGGAAACTTAACCCAGACGCAGATCGACACGGAACCTCAATCTGACTTTTGTTGCGCCCTGGTGGCCAGCAAGGGCTTGGTTCGTCGACCCCAGAGAGCTGTCCGACGTCAACCCACTGCCACTCCCAGATTGGCCAAATCTGCTGATCCACCCTCACAGCAGACAGCCACACCCAGGACCAGACAGCTTATGCCTTCACCTCTGGTCCATTTACAGAGAGCATTGCAGGATAAGTTAAAAAATTAAGTAAAATCTAAATATTTTTTACATTTTACTTATCCTGCATTACGAAGTCTAAGTGCCCCCCCCTGCGCTCCGCTGCCTCCCCACGAAGTTTCTGATGTTATGTTAAAGCAGTTATGTGTTTTGACGTGACGTCATGACTTCCTGGTCACGTGCCGACTGTGTGGGAGGGGGCGCTGCTACCTGGACAGATGGAAACAATTTTCTTCAGCAGCTGGATCTCACACAGTTCGTCTTTCTGTCAAAGACAGCAGTAAATGCAATACGGAGTAATGCAGGATAAGTATACAAATGTAAAACATATTTAGATTTTACTAAATCATTAATGATAATGTGCATTGTTCATGCATCGATGTATTTTGCTGTATCTATTTAGAAACAATAATTCTGATTGCTGTCGTTAATTGTAAGCTTGAACAATTGGTAAAAAATATCACTAGAGTGGGGGTGGGCAGTATCCGGACAGCAGTAGTAGCCGGACACTCACCAAACATTTATTTATAGCTAATTAGGTAAACTGCTGATACCCAAACTTGACAGGCAAGCATAATCATTTTTTCCCCACAGGCCATTTAAAAATTTGTCTGCCTGAGATAAGTCTCTAAACAAACCGTCCACGATCACCTTGCAAACATGACTGCCACGCCTGTATGGTTTAATACGTTATCCCTTAAAAATGCAGTTTTCGGTCTTAAATTAGTGTTTTCCAAACGATCATTTTAAATTAACTTTGGTGTTAGGTAGGACTTTCTAATGAAACAACATTCCATGAAAGAAGATGTCTCGAAAATTCAATAAATAGTACTGTTAAAACCATGTCCGGGTACTACCTCGATGAAAAAAAGTGGTAAGGGAGTACTCGGACATGTTTTTTTTAAAAATTAATCAGTTAAATATCCTCACATTTTAACATATAATACTATATTTTTGCTGTACATAGTGATTTAGTGATAAATATAACTTAATGCTTGATTTATAAAATAAGATGGAATCCTATTTGCGTAACATCATAAAGTAGTTATATTTAGATCATTGTGATAAAACAGTTCTTACTTTGTGAAGTACATCAAATCATGTGAGCACCTTGATTAAAAACATGAAAAGAGTTGGAAAATATCAATTGACAACGAGTTGGCGATGCACATGCTTTGCAAATCCTGCAATCTGCATGACTCATTAGTCCAGCCAAAATGTATTGCAATAATCCCAGCCTAGTTCGGCAAGGGAGGAAACTGGACTTTTATAGTCAGTTAAGTTAACTCTTTTGCCTCGGGAAGATGAGCTTGGGCATCGTGAGTTACCCTCTTGGTGTAAAATAGGGTGATACTCATAATGTTGTTGTCCTAAATATTGAGCTAAAAGCCTCAGTAACTGTCTTGTAACACAACCGACATGATGCCAGCAATATCTCAGACTACTAGTCTATGTGATGGTGGTCACACCTCTGCACCTACAGTGGCCCAGTCATCTAAGGCGCCGCGATTCGCTGTGCAGAGTTGCGTCCCTTGGGCACGCCAGAAACCTATGATAGTGGGTTCGAATCCCGGTTCGCACCGATTATGTTTCTAGGTTTGTCAGCACCATACCTGTGCTCGTGGGTTTCACTGAAGTGGTAAACGTCTGGGACCTGCATCACTTCGGGCTTTCCTCCCACATTAAGCTGACACGCCGCAATATAACTGGAATACTGTTTAAAGCGGCGTTTAAACCAAACTCACTCACTCACTTACTCTGCACCTACATCATATCTCTGTGTATCCACTACTTCTGGCATCATGATCTTACATTGCATACCTGTCGAACCTGTTGTCAGGTTCAAGAGCCACCAGCAAGGTCATGAATGTAAGGCTATGAAAAATGTGAAAAAATACCTATCGAAAGAAAGAAAATATACAAGTATTTAAATTTACAATAGCGAGTAGTGTTTCATCTATATCTGGGACACAACATACATATGATGTAATATAATCATGTTAGGTAACTTATATCAATGTGATGCAAATTTATAATACTACAGTTATCTATAAATGAGAGGTACCTATATATGTGTGTCTTGATACACCTGACATACATGTATGACCAACACTATAATGAGTCTATTTTGGCATGACCACACCCAATCTTTGAAATTTGATCCTCTTCATCTTTTTGAAATTCCATTGGCACTTTTTGTTTTATTTTATCACAGAGTCTAGCTTGAGGAAAAACATAATATACAGGCTCTTTTCCTACAGATATTCTGCGAGTGGTGACTGCTTCAATTGCCTTTTTTAGATTTCAAGGTTAAGCAAAGGTTTATATTCATGTTGGCTCACTTCTTAAATGTTGTAAAATATATTAGTAGATAGAAATAAATAGAAAGGATTTTAAAGATATTCTAAAAATCCATGAAATTAAAATGCAATAATAGATCTTATAAACCTCCGGTGACATCATCCTATTGTTCTCCAGTCGGGTTAAATCTCATAAACAGGGACGTTGTAATCTCTCTGGGATTTTATATAATATCCCTGGGATTTTATAGGATATTCAAGTCATATTTGCTATATAATGTGTTATAATATCCCAGGGATTTTATATAATGTCCTGGGTGCTAATTCTCCGTTATCAGTGTAGATTATGATTAACAGCTCACTGTGGGTGACATTAGATCATACATTTTTTAAATTGTTCATATTTATTGTTTACTGCATACGTTCGATCGATGGACCAGTTATGTTAAACTGAGCTTCTGAAAAATAACCAGTCATGTATGATACGACATGTTAATAATGGTATATGTTTCAATGTCGCCATTCCATTTTAATTCCATTGCATTTTTTAAAAAAAAAAGCAACATATATGAAGTGTCCAATTTCTGCCTCTCTGCTGTCCGGGTATTGCCGATTGTGTCCGAGTACTACCTAAGCTGTCGTCAAGCTAACAGTATCCAGGTTCAGGATGAGCAAGATGTTCTTTGCCTGTTGGTCAATTTTGAAACCACCAGCAGTTGTCTCCCTTTGTATAAGCAATTTTCTGTTTAATTCTGACAGTAAGTTTGTGTGTTGTACTGCGATGATTGTTATGTTTTCCGGGTACTGCAGTAGTACTATTACTATAGTAATCTCAAACATGGCGGACACATTTGGTTTAAAAAACATGCTGATGTTTGACTGCAATGTTTACTTATAATACACGATCTTTCGGATCAAAATTACATTGCGGTAAGTGAAAGTGAAAAGCCTAGTGCGACCAGATGGACGTCGTGTTGTATTTTAATTGCGTCATGCACAGACATTTCAGTTGTAGTGGTATGTAACAATTCCTGGGGCCTTCTGGAAATGGTTGGGAAGGCGTTGCTTCTGTTTTGCAAGTACTAATAGACACTTAAAGCAACTACATGATCACTATACCCACTGTCCCTTAATGTTTTGGCTTGAGTTTTGTATGAACCAAAAAATGCAACTGTGACCATATACTTTCACTCTGTTATAAGTCACAGAAGTAGTTACATCTAGAAGCTTCAACAGATGTACACAGTAAAATTCATGAAAGTAATGTTTTTGAAGATTGCAGATGTTCAGAAAGACCTTGACTACAAACAACAGGAAGAGGACTCTCGCAAAAGAAAGTAAGATATTGCCTATACTTAACAATATATAAGTTATTGGGATTGGTCTATAGTTTTGTGAACAATTAATGACTCATGATATTGATCATTTTGGGGAATATCAGTGTTTCTCATATAAAGAGCAATGTTTACTAATACAGTGAACCCTCGCTACAACACTACCTTCAGGGTCCAAATAATTGATGAGCGTTAAAGGGCTGAAATTGTTTTTGTTGTTGTTTTTTTTGTGTGTTTCAGTGTGTGTGTGTGTGTGTGTGCGTGCGTGTGCGTGTGCATGTGCGTGCGTGCGTGCGTGCGTGCGTGCGTGCGTGCGTGCGTGCATGCATGCGTGCATGCATGCGTGCGTGCCTGCGCACGCACACTAGTAAGAAGAGTGGGTGGGGGGTGTACACACCACACTAGTAAGAAGGGGCCAGGGGGTGAACACACTAGTAAGAGGGCGGGTGGAGGGGGCATTTTCTACACAGGGTTGAGTATTTTATGTTTTAGGCATGTTTTGTTAAGGCATTAATGTGGGCACGTAACACCGGAAATACCATGTCAACAAATCTGTACGGAAATACTCAAATTAATCATGGAAAAAGAGTTCATAATATATCTTGGCTTATGTTGGTAATTTTCCTAATTTTATTCAACATTTCATACAATATTGTTTTAATTTATTTCGGCACAATCGTGTGTGAAGTGATCGGAAGATCGCACAACTCGCCATTATTTACAGCAACCACGGTCATATTACCGCCATTGACGCCATTGACAAACTTTAGTGGATAGAGAATGGATATTTATCATTTAACTAAAGCATTTATCCATGACATAAGCTTATGACATAAAAACATGTATGTTATACCCCAATGACATAAGTATGCAAATTAGATATGCAAATTAGATAACCGGAAGTGGGACTTTTTTCGCCGATGCATGTGAGTAGGTGTTTACAAACAACATGGATACCTTTGATGTTGGAGACAATGTTTTAATAGATCAAAAGGGAAGTGCTACAGTGATATCCGTGTTGACAAATGGATATTACAGGTTACAGGTAGATAGTACCGAATTTGAATTTGACTGTGATGAAGGCAGATTATCAAAACTGATCGATCGATGATCGATGGTGTGATCCTAGACAATCAAAACAAAAACACAGCCAAGAAAACTTTGTACGATTTGAAACTGTTCAATAACTTTCTATAATTCCAAAATTAATTTCGCCAAATGCACGAAATTCCCCAAAACGAACTAGACACACTTCTCTGCAAGTTTTTCATTAGTGTTCGAAAAAACAAATGGGGAAAATTATGAACCAAACAGCCTCATAGGTTTTCAGAGCAGCATCGAGAGATCACTAAAATGAAGGGGGTATGGCTATTCACTAACGTCATCTTTAGAATTTTCACAATCACGGGAAGTATTAAAGGGGAGAAAAATTGAACTAAAGAAAGAAGGGCGTGGCAACTTACCAAGGAGAGGCGACCCGATTGGTGATGGAGAGATCGAGTCCCTGTGGCAGTCCGGATCCATTGGAATCAGTAATCCAATGAGCATAATATAATATACTGTCTATGGCTCTACAACACAATCCATTTCGGGTTAAGAGGTGTCAATGATCACTATAACATTAGTTGGGGGGACATCACATTGCGTGTTGATGGAGACGATCACGAATATCTTGAACTGTCCATGAGACAAGAAAAGAATAGGTCCTGTGAGAATCCTCGTGATTGTCGCGACGTTAGGCCCAAAATGTGGGCTACAGACCTGTCAACCCTCCCGCAATTTGATGAAATCCCCCAGTCTCCCGCATGATGGACTATTTCTCCCGCAAAACAGAATTCTTCATTTTTTTTAAAATTCGCCTCCATTGTCCCGTGAGTCAAAACAATGAACGGGACGTTTGCGTCCCGATCTGTCTGTTAGGCTCCCAGATTAGCGACCCTTATCACAGCCACCCGCAGGGGGACCCACATGGGCCTTTTTCCAGTAATCAACTGGTAATTAAAATAATTAAATTTATATGGTGCACTATTGAACAATGTAAACTGGGATAGTCCTAACAGGTGCCTGAAGGGTTGAACTTGAAATGAAAAATCAGCCAAGTATTCATCACTTCATGAAATGAACTTTTGTCTTCATGTTCTTAGCGGGGCGGTCGGGTAGCCTAGTGGTTAAAGCGTTCGCTCGTCACGCCGAAGACCCTGGTTCGATTCCCGACATGGGTACAATGTGTGAAGCCCATTTCTGGTGTCCCCCGCCGTGATATTGCTGGAATATTGCTAAAAGCGGCGTAAAACCATACTCACTCATTCATGTTCTTAGTGTGTTTATTCTTCCTATGATTTAAGAACGCAGATACATATGGCCGGTCCAGTTATACATGACTTTATTGGTTATCAGATTTGTCAGAAACTTTGTTAAAACATCAACATACCTCAAAGTTACGTAATTGAACTCTTGGAAATGAAAATAAAATATGTCCTGCAAGCGCCGTCTTCAGAAACAACACTATGTGTGATTGGTTGATTCGGTAGTCGAAATAACAATGAGTTACACGATCAGGCTTCCTCACAGCTAGGGTTTCAAAGTCAAAGTTGAAAGTGAAACTTATAAATTTCCTTTTGACTGACATCATGACTTGTGTGCATAGAAGATATCAAAATAGAACTTTATCAAATTTCGCGAGAATGTATCATGTGATTATTTTACACGATTTGATTGGCTAATAGTTAGCTTGCGTCCCAGATCTGCAATCTAATTTGCATACAACAGTACTAGTCAACCAATGAGATTAATACGCGTCAAGGTCAGAAAGGTCGACAACGAGACTCATTTCATTCATAAATTGTAGTAAAACGTAATACCGGTAGTACTTCCAAATATGGCATACATTTCTTGGAATGGAATAACGTGAACATTTCTGGGAAATTTAAGAAGTGAAGTAATGGGAGTGTCAACAGACTACTGCAGACAGAAAAAACCCAGTATATCTTATTGAAATTATGGGCGATGATGTTGCATCAGGATAAATGCATTTGATATTTCTTTTGCGAATTTTGTAACCAACATCACGCCAAATACTCAGAAAACCTGCATCGTAACGAAGCCTGACAACTGGTCGGATTGAACACGTCGTCAACTGGTCAAGCTACCGATTGTGAAATTTCAATATCTGTTAGCGTTTATCTGAGATGATCTTTGAACGAAAGTAATATTGGTAGATTGTGCTGGGTTTATTTTTGGAGGAGGAAAATGCAAACGGAAATTAAGCAAGCTGTACGTATAAGAAACTTATTGATTATTTATTGTTTCAAAATATTTGGTTTTCTTTGGAAACATTATTAAAAATAAAAGTTGGAAATAATCTTATCTTCACTATTTTAAAAATCTCCCCCTTTGGAGGCAAATCTCCCCCATTTTGGAGTCAAATCTCCCACATTGTCATGATGAGGGGTTGACAGGTCTGGGGCTAATGTTGCTGATCCCTCTCGGTGCCCTGTGCAGGTGTATAAGTTGTATGCCTCCACGCGTCCACTTGACTTCTGTCGAGATGACGATCCCTTTTACATCGGCACACACACTTTAGGTATGCCTAAACCTGGCGATCAGTGGTTTATCCGCTATCGTATTGGGAAAAACAAACTTTCCTCTGTCATGAAAAACATGTGCAATGCCGCCAGTCTGCAAACATCGAAACGACTCACAAATCACTCTGCGCGCAAACACCTTGTGCAAAAGTTGAATGACAATAATGTTCCGCCAAATCAAATAATGCAGATAACTGGTCACGAAAACATCCATTCTGTGAACAATTACTGCCACATTAATCCTGACCAGCACAAGCAGATATCCAACATCATTTCACGAAACACTCCATCCCACACTGTGACATCCCAGCTTGTTGATGAAACTCCCGTCATGCAGAGCGGCCCCTCGCTTAATGTCCAAATCGACAGTAGACAACACAGTCAGTGGTCTCAAATAATAAATGTTTCTGGTGGTGTCAACACTATGTTTGCTGGCAACATTACTGGTGGAAACATAACGATTAATCTCGTTAAACCTCCAAGCCCGGTCCCAGTCAAAAGACGCCGGATTGTCATCGAAAGTGATAGTGACACCGACTAATGCATCTACTCTGACCTCTCAGCCGCGAGACATTCTCCAAGTGATCAGAGAACGTTTGATTTGAAACTATATATTATAAGTGAAGTTACACCAGAGATATTATAAGATTACACAGAATCGTTGTTGTTACTGTTATTAAAGTTTCAATTATTCTGCAAAAGTCTGTTCAAGTATTTTGTAAAAAAAATCCGAGGAACTTTTTTTCTCAGGGAAGAAATATGCTATAAAGGAGTTAAGAGGTTGTTTATTTTGGTTTACACGGCTATGGAAAACATGTATCACTACGCACGATCTATACGTAAGATTTCGACAAGTTGGTGATGAAAATGTTAATGCAATTATTTCTTAAAAGGGAAGCAAAAATGTGAAAATGATTAATAGAATTCCTCACGAGTGTTTTTTAATATGGGAAATATCAACCTCGTCCCGTTAATCAGTATTTGCCTCGCCAAAGGCTTGGCAAATACCGATTAACTAAGACTCGGTTGATATTTCCCTTATTAAAGGGGCACTGATCTAACGCAATTCCCCGGGACTGGTTGTTGCCTTTGTTATTGTTTTTTCCCAGTGAGTACCCGGATGTAGAGCAGAAATCTAGACTAGCTCGCGACCTCTGTTGCGCCATTCGTAAGCGCATTAGTCACTTTTATGGATACCGGTAGTAATAAGAGCGTATGGTCACATTGATCAACAAAATGTAATACAGTTTTCGAGATAATAAGGAAATGTAGGCATCTTAATGGGTAGCATCGGTAATGGTGACGAAGTTTTGATAAGTCACTTGCTTGGTAATTTTGCGATTTTCGTTTACACTATTTTGACTTGCAACGCAAAGTAAATATTTCACCTGAGCATTGCTTTTTTTATAGTGTGTATATTTTTTTACTGTCAAAATGTGTAACATATTTATTAAACGTCTAAATATTCAGTTATTTTACAAAGTGACTGAAAAACATTTCCATCTGTATTATTATGATAACGAATTCCAAACATTTTGATGTTTAATGTCATCACCAAGAGACTGAAAATGTTACGTTGAAAAGTACATTTCTATCTTGTTTGGCTTCTAATTAAGGCTGAAACGATACACCGATATTCCGATGCATCGCGATACTTGACCCACGATACGATATACGATACACGTGGGCCCATTTATCGATACGCCACGATACGGAACGCAAATCTCAAGTAAAGCGTTTCCTCGCTATTGTTCCTTTCAATAAACCGCTAACTTGGTTATAGCGCGCGGTAACACATGGCTCCCCAAAACGTACTTACATTTTTAATAAGCTCAGGTTTTACACCGACATGTTTTTCCCCATCTCAAAAAACATTATCAGCTGATCCCCGCTAGCACATAACACCGGAAATACCTGTCAGCAAATCCGAACTGAAGTACGCAATTAAATACCATTACTATACTATCTTGTTATTAAAACGTGTTCATTATATATCTGGACTTGTGTTTGTAATATATTTTATTAATTTTATTCAAAATTTCATTTAATATTGTTTTCATTAAGTTATGTGAAATCGTGTGTGAAGAGGTACTGCAACCATGGTCAGATTACCGCTTTTGACGTATTGAAACGAACTTTAGTTGCTAGAGAATGGATACATATATTAAAAATGCCATACTTTGACTCCTTAAAAGTCATGTGTGTGGCAATTTGGCGAATATATGTCAACATAACGTTTTCGCAATCGAAATACATGTAGCACGGGTGTAGTCCCTAGGGTGACTGATCAAATTGTTCCATACGTAAAAATATCCTGCAACAGCAATCACCAGTACCAAAATGCTACACTTGTGGTTCTTATAATTTGAAATATATATATATATATAGTAAAAGCTGCAACTAAGGTAACACGATATTGAAATATATTATTCCTGATAAAATTCTTTGAAGTTGTATCACCGGTGGAGTACATTAATCATTTTCTGGTGTTTGAACTTTGAATTGTTTTTAAGGAAAGTTAGAGAAAGTTCCAACTTCAGTAGTCTTGTTATTATAAAATAATTTTGACTGTTCCAAAATCATGAAAGGTTCAATCTTGACATGCTTTAAGTCTTGTTTTATTTATCATTGCGTATCGAGATACGTATCGTATCGTGACCAGAATATCGAGATGCGTATCGTATCGTGACCTTCCTGTATCGTTGCAGCCCTACTTCTAATCCTACATAATAATCTGTTGTGATGTTTGTAGGCCCTTTTGATCGTCTTAATCAATCTGGACAGATTTTTTAGTCAAAATGACTGAAATATTTACACATTTTATAAATTGCCTGAGAGAATCACATTTTACAAATTGACGGTAATCTATACACGTTTAAAAAGGAAAAGACCTGTGAAAACAATGTCTTTCGCGCATTGAAGAATTTCCCAACCAAGACGTAGAGAAACAAGAACGAATCGGTTCAAATGAAGGAAAACAAAATGCAAATACCATAATTACAACTTACCAAATTTATGTGTATAAATAGGCAGCTTCCTTGTTTGAGGAATGTATCCTTGAATATCCACACAAAGGAATAATATCCCACTCATCTGCAGCTATACAAAATAACTTATTCGATGTCACGTGTCTCTGTAACTATCAAATATTCTAAAAGATATATATCGTTTATAACCAGTGTTCGTTTCTCAACTGATCACTTGGATTGTTTCAGGTGTTTCACATAGGTGTCAAGTCTCAAGGGTTGGCTGAGAAAGGCCACGTGACAACTATTTTCATTACGTCCACGGTTCCTAAAAAATCCATTGAGTTTGATAACAATGAGCAACCAATCAACGTATTATCAGTTAACCCTTTGAACAAAGTATGTTGTTTTTACATCGGCACTTCACGCCATGATATGAGTGTATTCCCTTTGTTTTAGTAACCTAGACATGTAAACACTCACTTTTGACATATCAACTGTGCAAGATAACAGTGATTAATCAATCAACATATTTTCTGTTAATCCTTTGATGACTAGGAACGATCCGTTGATTTACAAAAAAAAGTAAATCAACTGATCATTCACCTCTTGCTTGTCTGCCACGTGCATATTACATAACACACATTTCACCTCACTTCAAACCTGGATTTAGATTGAATAATTACCCCAGACACAATAAATGCCAAATGGGAACCTTTGTCAGGTAATCTAAGTGGTGCTACCACTAATTGTACCTGTAATAAATTCATTAACTGAGCATGAAGTGAATGACGACAAATACACAAGTGTAGGGTTATACGAGAAAACGTGGATGACAACAAGGGTGTAGTAATCGTATTATCGACGCAATCCGAAATCCGAAAATGCTTTCACTGCATGGATACTTTTTTTTAGTATTAAACTATAACCATCTTGGGTATTTCCAAATGACGACTTCCGATGAGCTCCGCCGTTCTTTTTGTCTGTTTGTTTAGGCTGAAGAAATTAATTAACATGCGCCCTTTGTCGAATCTTTATAGATCACATTTAACCAATCAGTGTTTATTCAAAAATGCATAACACAAATATTGCCTCCAGCCTCCAAGTTTATTTAGCTGTCCTTACAGACGGTAGCCCAGTCTCTGGTCACGCTCAGTTGCTTTGCGTATCATCCGGGTACTCACGGGGGAACAAACAATAACAAAGGCAACAACCAGTCCGGGGAATGGCGTTAGATCAGTGCCCCTTTAATAAACACTCGTGATGAATCCTCTATATATATATCATAAATGCCATACATTGAATCACTAAAAGTCATATTTGTTGAAGTTTGACTATTATACGTCAACATAAAGTTTTCGCAATCGCGGGAGCATCGGCGGTGATTGGTCAAATTCTTCTATTCGAAAACATTTCCCGCAATGGCGATCAGCTGAACCAAAGTGCTATGCTTATGGTTATAACTTAATTTTCAGATATATAGTAAAGCTGCAACTAACGTGATATTGGAATAAATTATTCCTGAAAAATAATAGTTTCAGATACAATTCTTCCGCTCATTGTATCAAAATTCTTTAAAGTTATATTATTTGGTAATTTTTTTACCGAATCACCGATAGATTCCGAGAAACGTGTGTACAGCTGATTGCTACTTCCAGCTTAGTTTACGAGACTAAACTCACGGTAATCTTAATCTCTGCATATAAAACAATGCCACTCAGAAAAGGAAATACAATTTAATTGGCTAATCATTATGTTTAGAGATGTTTTATCTCAAATTTCAAATTTGTATTGGCCAAGTTTAATTGTTATAATCTGTTCTGTTTCCCTGAATTCGCCGAGGAGCTATGATGTTAAAAAAAATTCTGTAGAAGACAAAAACATTTTTATTGCAAATGTAGGGATTTTGTATGCGCCAGTGATGTGCTTCATTCTGATTCGTTTTATAGCCGGGGTATATAAATTAGCATTGATTTCCCGCTTATTTTACGAGACAAATAACCTCTGCATTGTCCCTCATACAGTACACAAATACCATTGAATTTGTATTTGAATACCATAATCATGTCTAGTGATGTTGTATCGCAAATTTAACGTTTTTATTGACCAAATTTGCAAACAGCAAAGCAAGCACACAAACTCCTATTGCCACCATGACCATAACACAGGAGATGTGCAGTAAAGCAGTGCGCATGAAAAGGGAAGTAACTGCATGTTATATTGGATCGCAATGTATTTAAGTTTTGTAGCATTTCACAGTTGAGGTCGTGTATTCAAGATGCAGAATGTTTAAGGATTTATTTTTTTTGAAAATGGAAATAAAACGAAATCTGCGGCAGACTTGCAGATGATGATGTGGCAGTGCCTGAGAACCAAGAATTTTTAGCCTAGATGATCAGTGGTTTAACGACCAAACAGTATACACGCTCTGCCTACCTAACACGATCTTCAGTGCATGTTTCAGAGTTTCAAAAAAGATTAGAATAGAAGTTACATATGATTCATAATGTAAAAAAAGATTTTTCGAGTATTAATATGCACTCTAAAAAAAAACACATCGTATCCCATCAGCGAATTCAGGTGAATAAGCAGGTATAACAAACTTGGTCAATCAGAGTATGAAATTTGATATAAAACATTACTAGACATGATGATTTACCATTTAAAATGTATTTCCTGCTCTCCAAGGCATTGTTTTATATGCAGAGATTAAGATTACCTTGTGTATTTTCTCGTAAACTGAGTCGGAAATAGCAATCGGCTGTGCACACGTGATCCCAATCTACTGGTGATTCAGTTAAAAAGTACCCAATGATACAACTTCAAAGAATTTTGATGCAATGGTCGGAAGAAATTGTATCTGAAATTATTATTTTATCAAGAATGATATATTCCAATATCGTGTTATTTTAGTTGCAGCGTCCACCAAACATACTTAAAATTATAAGAACCATAAGTGTAGCACTCGGTACAGATGGTATGCAGGATATTTTTTGACGTATGGAACGATTTTGACCAGTCACCGTAGGGATTTCCCACGGTACATGTTTTCCATTGCGAAAACGTTATGTTGACATTTAATATTCAAATTGCCTCAAATATAATTTTTAGCGAGTCATGGTATGGTATTTATGACATGTGTATCCATTCTCTTGCAACTAAAGTTCGTTTCAAGGTGTCAGTAGCGGTAATCTGACCGTGGTTGCTGTAAATAACGGTGAGTTGTGCTATCTACTGATCACTTAGCATACGATTTCCCCAAAATTATTGTAAACATTATTATAATTATTGAATGAAATTTTGAGTATAATTAATAAAATATATTGAAAAAATTAGTCCAGATAAACGATGAAAATTTTTTTATTACCAGTTATTATATTAAAAGGATTAAATTGCGTACTTCAGTTCAGATGTGTTGACTGATATTTCCGGTGTTACATGATCACGGTGATCAGCTGATAAAGTTTTCTGAGATGGGGGAAAACATTGTGTCATTGGAAAACTTGAGTTTATGTTGGTTAATTTTGGGAGCCATGCTTTACTGCGCTATAACAGAGTTAGTGCTATATTGAAGAGCGCAATAATGAGGGAACACTGTACTCCACAGGTCGTAAAACTGGAATGTAGATTGAAATTTGTGAGATTGCCTGTCACCTGATTTGCTAAATGCTGACTAGCTCCTGATATGCTTCCTGGGAGATGTTGTTCATAGTCTAAAATTCTAAATCAAAAGTGTGGGGAAGGTGGGGAGCAAAAGGGACTACCGTATATCGCTGTGTATAATGCAAGTTTTTCATACCTAGATTTTGGGACTTACAAGGGGGGGTTGACTTATACACAGAGTTGAAGAGTTTTGATGGGTTTTTTTTCCTTAACGAAAAGAGACATTACCATGGTCACATAACACTGAAAATACCATGTCAACATATCCTAACTGAAGTACGCAAATTAATCATGTAATTACAGTCTGGTTATAAAAAGTGTACATTGTATAAATGGACTTATGTTTGAGATCTATTTTATTAATTTTATTCAAAATTTCATTCAATATTGCTTACATTCATTTCAGCAAAATCATGTGTGAAGTGATCAGTAGATCGCACAACTCCCCATTATTTACAGCAACCATGGTCAGATTACTGCTATTGACGCCTTGAAACAAACTTTAATGGACAGAGACAGGATATATATATATATCATAAATGCCATACTTTGACTCGTTAAAAGTCATATTTGTTGTAGTTTGACTATTTGACTATTATATGTCAGCATAAAGTTTTTGCGATAGCGAGCATGATATAACATGATATTGGAATATATTATGTCTGTTAAAATCATAGTTTCAGATACAATTCTTCTGATCATTGCATCAAAAGTTATATTATTGGGTCATTTTTAACAAAATCACCGGTAGATTCTGAAAAAACGTGTGTACCCCTGATTGCTGCTTCCAGCATAGTTTACGAGACAATTCACACGGTAATCTTAATCTCTGCATGTAAATCAATGCCCAGCAGAACATGAAATACAATTTAATCAGTAAATCATCATTTCTTGTGATTTTTTTATCTCAAGTTTCAAATCAGTATTGACCAAGTTTAATTATCATCTTTTCGTTTCCCTGATTTCGCATCATGGATCAGCGCATTACTGCTGTCGCCTATAGAGAGAGACCCGTGAAGATCTGGGGTAGAATAGGTCTTCAGGCACCCATACTTGCCGTAAAAGGTGACTAATGGGATCAGGTTGTCAAGCTTGTCATCGTATCCCAACTCCATGGATCGATGCTCATGGTGTCAATCACTAGATTGGCTGGTCCAGACTCGATTATTTACAGACTTCCACATATAACTGGAATATTGCTGAGTGCGGCTTTAAACAACAAACAAACAAACAAACAAACAAACCATAAAAGGAAGACCTTTGTGCTGAACACTAACGTTTTTCATTGAATCCATTGTGTGTTGATAACTCTAGTGATTTGTCTTGTAAACTATTATTGTGCGTACTGTTTGTGTTTGCATATAATTTACACCATGGTATCATTATTTATCGCGTGTTGGTGTTTTTCACCACTATAATCTCTGGCGTATTTTTGTTTCAAGTAGCCATCTTGAATATTGTCTGTGGTCACGCTTTGTTGTGGCATGCGTTCTGTATTCTTTGTATTGCCTGGTACTTCATTTTTTATATATTCTTGCAATAATATTGTTTATTAAAGTGGTGGTGTTTCACATTGTTTGCGTAATGTTATTTTTAATAAAACCACATGGCTGGGACAAACGATTATAGCGTACATAATCGGGCAGGGACGCATTGTGATTACACTCTATCATTGCAGATACATGCCTTCTTGTGTCACTATAATAATTCTGGGTGGGATCCCCATCCCCTGTGCCTTAATTGCACATACATCTGCACCTAGACTTCAAAATGTAAAGACTGTCTCCCGCTTACCCCCACAGCTTTCTCAAAAATACCTCCAAGTGTCTAAGAAACGACAGTCCCAGCAGGCGTGTAAACATTGTTGCTCCAAAATGTCAGATGCTTCTGAGCCCGCTACAGCCCCCTACCACGTATTTCACCTGTTATCCCTGTTATGAAATATGCAGCTAACCCAGTATCTTCTTCAGCCTTGTCGTCTACCACCTCCATCGTTGTCTCCTCCCAGGCGCCGATGTCCACCTCTGCGACCCCGATGTACATCTCTACCTCTGCTAACATGATGCAAGGCGTGGTGCCTACGGAGCAGAATGTGTCTATCTGCTACAGACATCCTTATACACGCCTAGCCTAGACCTATGTGCCACTCCTCCTGACACAGTTGGAGCAAATCTTCACATTCTAGACGCCGCTCTCATAGCTGCTCTCCAGTTCGTCGCTCAAGGGGATATCGGATGGACTCATCAGAAGGCTCCTTTATCCCAGCATATGAAGGATCGTTATCTGAGGTCAACCGGCTCACTGACAGTTGGAATTGGTTGCATGTTCCCGGTGTCAAGGGTTGACAAGAAAGACACTATCTGGTCTGACCCTACATCTGCTCCACCCAACCCCATGATCAAGGACATAATCACCGCACTGGATGAGGACTTCGCTAAACTGTCTCTCACACCCTCAATCAAGGCTCCCAAATACAGAAAGGAGTATTCCCTATCCACTCATGACCTTGCGGACCATGCCCACTCTCTCGAGTACCTTCATCGAATAATGTGCTCAAATCACCCCACCTCTAACCGTGTCCCCGACAACAAGTTACGTGGAGACAAAACACAGACGCTCTTTAAAGCTAATCTCAGTCATTCGGGGAGGTCGAACATCTGCGCACATTAATGCCTCGCCGCGCCATGCTTGTATAAATTGCAACCACATGTCATCTCGGCTACCTGATCCTCTCTGATTGGGATCTGGAATTTAAGGTGGATCTGCTTCGACAACCCTACACCTTCCACACGCTCTGATATCAAGTTTTGCCAGAAACAAAACCGCCCTCATGGTGCTTGCTCATGTCTCTCATTCTGCCTCCTTCAAACCATCCAGGTTGGGCAACTACCAGCCCAGACTGAAATCCCTTAAGCCATGTGGATGGAGCTCCTCCACTTTTCATGGCCAAAACCAAGGGAAAGTCAAGTCCTCAGGATCATACCAGCCTTGCCGTGACCTCTCGAAGGATGGGAGTGGATGACCATGCTCAGGCTACAAAGGTCCAAGATACAGGCTCACGACGCGTGCCTACATGTGTCGATCCATCCAAGCTACAAGAAATTCATTCGTTTCATCTTTGATGGGGCGGTGCTCCCATTTGGATTTTCCTCGGCCCAATGGCTATTTACATGCATCTCCAAGCTGATAGCCACCTTCCTGAGGACTCTGACTGCCTCCTGAACCACCAGGACATGGCCACGCTCCTTTGCCACAGGGACTTCATGCAACGTCTCCTACTTCAAATAGGAACGATAATCAGTGTACTGAAGTCAGAGCTCACGCCTTTGTTCCGTCTCCAATTGATCGGAGGGCTCTTCCAGAATGTACCTAAGGACAGGTGGCCAGCGGTAGAAACTAACAGTTTTCATCCACTAGTCCTTATGATGCTGACATATAGCAAAACCCTTAAATAGGGCCAATTTCTACTGGTCCTTATGATATCTTTACTACTGGGCAGTTTGGCAAGGACTATAAGACTAGTGCCAATTTCTAAAGCTGGTGGCACTGAATACAACTCCACCTGCTCTTGGCAGTTGCATACGCTCTTGGGTCTCCTCACATCAGTGCAGGATCTGACCTCCAGAGGGAGGCTCCAACTGTGCCCGATACAGATGTTCCTGGCTTCCTACGTCAGTACCAAGGTCAGTCTTCGCCATTGCCTCCGGGACCGCCTCAAACCTCATCTCCTTGACAGAGCTTACAACCTCGACATGGACATGCCAAGAATAACTGCGTTTTCATACCAGTATTGACGACATCACAGGTTGAAGTCAGCTGCAACACTATTGCTCTCTGGCTTGGAGCCATCATTCATTAGGCATACAAGGCCACTGGACTGGATCCTCCAAGAGCCGGCAATCTGCACGAGATCCAGGCGGTTGCCTCCACCATAGCACTTCACAGCAACTGCTCCATATGTGCCAATATGGAAGGCTGCTTCTGGCTTTTAGACACCGTTTTCGCCAGCCACTACCTTCGAGATGTCACCTTAGAGGATGTAGAAGGCATACACAGCTTTGGCCCATTAGTGGTTGCCCATCACCTTCACTGATTGGCTGAGGATTTTGAAGGATTTTCATTTAAGATCACTTCTGAAGGCATGCCCCCACCGTACCGTTAGAGAACGATGCATTAAGGAGTAAAGCAGGATAAGTTAAAAGATATTTTTCATGTTTGTATACTTATCCTGCATTACTACATCCAAAGTGGCCCACCTGTCGCAGAGCTACCTCCCCACAATGACTTCAGATGTTCTGTTTTTTAGCAGTAATAAGCTCATCCGTGACATCACCCCTTCCGTGGTCACATGGGAGCTGTGTTATAGGGTTAGCCACTCAGCTAGTTGAAACAACTTCTTCAGGAAGACCTCACAGCTCTTTCAAGAACATGCAGTAAATGCATTAAGGAGTAATGCAGGATAAGTATACAAATAAAAAATATATCTTGGATTTTATTAGTATTGTAAATGTAGGGATTGTGTATACGCTGGTGATGTGCTTCATTTCGATTCACTTTATAGACAGGGTCTATTCGATTTTGAAGGCTTTTAAAGCATCCGCCTTAAAGGCTAGGGTCGCTTTATAGACTGCAATATATGGTACTCTCACATTGTTATGGAAACAGCTTTCTAGTTTTATGCCTGTTTTGTCTCCAGATCTGTAGATATGAGAAACCAACTTCAAGCAATGGAGAGTGAACTGGCACAAGTGGATGCTGTCCATGATCATCAGGTGAGATCAGATAAGGAACAAATGACTTATTCAGTCAATATATTGTTGAAATGATATTATGGGCAGATTTCTCAACCATACATTTTCAATTACATTCATGTTGGGAAAATGCATTTTATTTTCAAGTTGCATTTTTTTTCATTTCAATTCATCTTGTTCAACAAACTATTGTTGGTTATTTGCCATGAAATGGAAAAACCTGTGTGGGTATCCAGGGTCAAAATAGGTCCCACCTGGTACCTCATGCTTGTCATAATAGGCGACTAAAATGGGATTCCACTTGTAAGGCTCACTGTCTTGGCAGGTGGCATGTCATTGTACCTTGATATCGTGGATCACAAAGCAGCTCCATGTATACTCTGCAAAAAGAAACACATGAGTAGAAAATCATAAATATTTCACAGAGAGTTGCCGACATCCATTCAAAATTCATACCAAAATTGAATTGGTCATTTCTGCATGCTTTGGGATTGATTTGTGTGGATTTGCAGAAATTTGGTGAAAAGATGAAAATTCACAAAAACACAACTACTTGAGAGCCTAGCACCAAAACACACCAGCATGACATGCAAGTGCGACATCACTTGTTGGGCTATAAAATGGTGAGTTTTAATTTGAATGCCATCACAATCTTACAGCAAGGTAACAGCTAAAACATGCCACAACTGATGGAAACCCAATGCAACGAAGCCATCGGCCGACTGCTTACAGGAGCATCACCTTTGGCCATAGCCAGGTGTTTCCACGTAGCACCAAGTACCATAACATGACTAGAACCCTTATCAGACACACAGAACATGTGGCCTCCCCAGATCCTGTTGACCAGGCATCATTGCTAGAGCACAGGACAGATTCATATGGCTTAGTCACTTACCGTATGTTACTAGATAAGCAGATCTCATAGATAAGCTGAGGCATTAACTTGGTCCTTGAAATCTGTATCAAAAGGTTATATGCGGTAGATCAGCCAGACCCCCAACCTAAAACTATGTCTCTTCATGATCTGTCACTTGAATAGAATATCAACAAATCTGTATTGAATTACTCAAGTTAATCCTGGCCATACATCATCGGTAATAAAAAATGTTTAATTTTACATCATGTTTGTAATCTACGTTATTTTTCAAAATTAATTTTAATCAAACTTTCATTCTGTTTTATTTACATTAATTTTGGTGTCCATCCGATACTTAAAACTTCTGTTTGCCCCATTCAATAAGGCCTGCCTTACAAACTCACCGTCATTTACAGTAACCACAATCATATTACTGCTATTGACACCTTGAAACAACCTTTGTTGACAGAAAATGGATACATTTATCATAACTGCTATACTTTGACTGGTTAAAAGTAATATTTTTGTAGTTTGAAGATTAAATGTCAACATATGTTTCTGTGATGGAAATAGAGGGATTACTCGAAACCTCTACGTTGATTTGTCAAATTGTTCCATGCGAATAAAGTGTCCGACAATTCACAAAAGTGCTATCGCATTACCCTGGTTGTGGTTATCATTATTTTGAAGATATATAGTAAAACCTGCAAGTAAAATAACACAAAATCAGAATAGAATATTTGTAGTATAATAGTAATTTAAGATACTATTTTTTTCTGATAATTGCATGAAAATTCTTTTCCATTATATTATTGGGTATGTTTTAACCTAATCACCAGTAGATTGGGAGAACAGGTGTGTAAAGCTGACTGTTATTTTCGGCTTAGTTCACAAGTTAATACACACGATAATCTTTATACCATCTTCCTGAGGCAAGCGTGTCCACTAGCCTATATCAAAGCCTAGTTTCTACCCTTGCCACATCAAGGCCACTTGTTTCAAGGGTTGAAACAAGACTTTGATGAATATGCTAGTGGACGCTCTTTCCTAGGGAAGATGTTTTTTATCCTAGCATATAAAACAATGCCTAGCATAACAAGAAATACAATCAAAATTGCAAATCATCATGTCTAGTGATGTTTAGTCGCAAGTTTCACATTTTCATTGACAATGTTTGTTATAGCGTTGTTCATTCACCTTAAGGATCTGGTCCTCATAATTTGGCTTATCTACGGTCATATACAGTACTCTACAACTATGGCAATACCACAAATGAGGAGGATATCTTTCCAGACTGTGAGGTACCGTTTACACGCTGAAGGTATCGCACTAAATGTCCAGTTCCAGGTGTCATTTTGATGGACCCACAACGTCGGCTTCAACATCTGTGGTGTCAAGGACACAGAGTATGGACACAACTGCGATGGAGACAAGTTTGGTTTAATGACGAGACATGTTTTGTGTGCTGTGAGGATGGTAGATGTCATGTTTACAGGCGTCTCTGGGAAAGTTATGCATGAAACTGCATACAGAAAATGGACAGATTTGGTGGTGTTAGTGTTATAATGTGGGCAGTGTTATAATGTGGGCAGCCATCTCCTACACTGGTAGAACAGACTTGCAAAGGAATGTACCAATGTTACATGGATGAGATTCTTCAGCCACACATCCTTCCCATTATGCAACAAGTGAACGTCATTTTCCAACAAGACAGTGCCCAGCCTCACACGACAAGACTGACAACAGCCTTTTTCAGGAATCACCACATCCAAGTCTTGCCAGGTCTCCAGATTTAGACCCAAACGAACATTTATGGGATGCACCTGATCAACTGCAAGCTCATCACAAACAACCACAGAACCTCCGACAGTTGGCACAAGCAGGCAGAATGGGTGAACATTCCCAAGGCCACAATTCGGGTTCTGATTGCTCCCATGGGACTCTAATTGTGGTCATACAAGATATTGAGAATAGATGACTTTCACATTGAAAATCTAGTGTTCCATGTGTGCAGGGCTCGTTTTAAGGAACTTGATTTAACTTACACCTGGTGCATGTTGACATGAAAACCCAGTTAAACCGAACAAAAGCAGGTTGCACCTTGAAACAGAGGCAGGTCTGCTGCCTATATCACATACATAAATGATGTATTACTGTAAAACGTAATAGCAACATGTCCACATAATCTTGCTGTACCCACAGTTTGATGATGTGAAGCCCTGAAAGCATGGCATTATAATTCCACATTCCACTAACACGAGGTTAATGATGTAGTATGGTAAATAAAGCCTAGAGGTATTGAGTGTGTTTAAAGATTGATGTTGTGTGGACAAGTAAGAGTTAGGTAGAAACAAATTTTGAAATATTCTTATATGCAATTGGTGCATGTCGAGATAAATATTAGGTTGTATTTTTCAATAATAGGTTGCATTGGTTGATGGTTTACATAGCTAAATCAAGCGCTGGTGTGCCATTTGGAACCGGTCTATGACAATGCTGTGTGCTAATTTTGAACAATCGATTAGCATCTGTTGATTATTTGTATGATTTATAAAATATACATCTAAAATCACTTTTGCAATTCTTTTTTAACAGAGTAGATATATAAAGGCTTTGTCTAATTTTGTTCACAGCCACAGTTGCAACACTTCCCAGGGATATCACAATATCATTTATGTATGTGTCCTTTATAGCCATTGGAAATATTTTTCACACATGAGTGAAAGCCTGAAGAAAAGATTGTTTTAACGATAACTTAAGAGGCATTTTATTATTATGTATGTAAGTAAAACTTGGTATTTGTCATATATTTCAGAAAAGATTGTACGTGACCAATGCATTAGGCCAAGGTCACAGTGGCAGTCATTCACAAAGTATATTTTCATTTTCACTTTATGCAGATATTTTTGGCTCAACTGACTGAAAGTCGAATGAGCTTATATATTGGCATGTTTGTCCCTTGTGCCTCATTAACATCTCCTCACAAACTGCTGGACCAGTGAAGCTGAACTTCACATGCTTGTTCCCACCATTTTCAAAAATGGTGGTTGGTTGGTTGGTTGGTTGGTTTGTTCTTTAACCCCACACTCAGCAATATTCAAGCCATATGACGGCGGTCTGTAAATAATCGAGTCTGGACCAGACAATCCACTCATTGACATCACGAGCATCGATCCACGCAATTGGGATGCGATGACATGCATCAACCAAGTCAGCGAGCCCGGCCACCCAATCCTGTTAATCACCTCTTACAACAAGCACAGTCGCCTTTTACGGCAAGCATGGGTTGCTGAAGACCTATTCTACCCCGGATCTTCACGGGTCAGGGATATAGCAATCAGCATTTTCATCTGTCTGTCTTCAGTTTTCCTTTTCTGGAGCAGAACTCCAAAACTGTTGAATATTTCTTGATGAGACATGCTACGCCAGGATGAGACACTAACCAGTGACAAGGTCTTCAAGGGGCTGGCAATCTAACACTTAATTACACAAACACGGGCATGGAAGGTAGATACAAGATGGACTCCGTTTCTGATATATCAACTTCTGATGACTCTTGTTCACAAAGTATTTTGGCATTAATTGTTACGGAAAGATAATCTTCCTTTGAGAATTTGAGAGACGTGTATTTATCATAATTTTTTATTTGTCCCCACAGCAAGAAGCTGAAAAGCTTGCTCAGGAAATGAGGGGCGTAAACCGAGAGATGACCCAGGTGCAGCATTCAGGCAATACTATCCGCATGGAAGTTGACAACTTACGCAGAGAAATACAAGGTCAAGTCCATGTTGCGCTCCAAGAATCATTTGACAATTTAGCTTTACCTTTTTAGTTTAAAAAAACCCACTGCTCAGCACAGCTGGTAATTTCAGTGTTCATAACCTTACTTCAATACATCATTATTGAAAGAAAGATCTTTCTTGGCTGCACCACACCAGAAAATGGTACTTGTTGTTACCCTATCTGGTGCTTGGCTATAAACAACGTCTGGTTGGCTCAGAGTCATTACTCTTTCTCTGAATGGAGTGTCTATATTTGACTATGGTATGGTGTCTCAGTGGGCTTGCACTTATAGCTAGTATAAATACGGACTGGTTAAAAAAAAAAACCACACACACACACACACACACACACACACACAAACACACACACACACACACACACACACACACACACACACACACACACACACACACACACACACACACACACACACACACACACACACAGAGAACTGCAATTCTCAAAACTTAATGTGAAAATGAATGTTTCCCGAAGTTATCTCAAAATTGTTACTGTATTTCTTTCATCAAAATACTTTCCTTTGTTAAAGACAACTCCCTTTGTTATTGTAGGCAGTCAACAGGAGCTGAATCAGATACAAGACATAAGTAGGCGGCGGCTAGAGACACTTCGGCAGAGACACAGACATACATATGATGCTGTGATGTGGCTAAGGGAGAACAAGAATCGATTTTGCAAGAAGATATATGAACCTATGATATTATGTGTTAGTATGCCAAACCTGATAACTTGTCGAACAGCTAGAACAAAATTTGTACAGGCTTGAAAAAGTATTGAATTTTTGAGGTCCCTCTTGAAAAGCCTTGAATTTGGACAAATTACATTATTCTTGTTTATCAAAGTATTAAAGTATAAAAAAATATTTTCAAGTGATAGATTTGTGTGCCAAAGACCCTGAAGAATTCATGACAAACTTAATTTTTTCTTTGCTGGGTTTAAAATAAATGTGTGATGGTCATACTGCTTTGTAGATCTTACGGCTGTAATATTGTATGCTGGTTTAAATCAAATATGACTGACTATGGCTAATAACCAAACTGAAAAAAGCTTTGAAAATAACAGTTGACAGGCTTTAAAAGCCTTGAATTTTAGTGTTCCATATCTGTATGAACCTCGTAGAACAGTTGTTTAGTCGTATGTACTGGGACCCTAAATATGCAAGGGGATCAGTCTTGATATAGAGAATCTCACCTGAGTGTCTTTTGATGTCAAATATATCAACACGAGTTGATAAAAGTGGAAAAATTCCGAAGCTTGCCGAGGATTTTTGTCACTTTTATCAACGAGTGTTGATATATTTGATATCAAAAGACACGAGGGTGAGATTTTGTTTATCATCCAACATCATTCTTCCAACTTTTTCAATTTGTAGACAGTAATTAGGAGTGTCTTCAGTGTAAAAAGTACTGCTTACAGCTTCAGTAGCAGAGCCATTAGTGATGTCATTTGATTGTGACGTCATTGGTTACCATGACGTCACAATGGTCTGCAAAGCATTGTGATGTAATTTCATTGCAGCGATATCTACAGTGTAGATATCGCTTGATCTAATCCAAGCTATATCTCCTGTTGGAGCCAGTTTTGGATGATAAGAATTGTTACCTCACCTGAACCTTAAATTCAAATTGGCTTATTTACATGCAGAATTTTGTAGGTTGATTAAGATTTAAAGTTTTTTGGTGTAATTTAGTTTTTGACCCTGCTATGGCCTTTGACCATCACAATTCCCAAATAATCCATTTTTTTGTAGTTTAGACCTTATGCAATGACGCAGAAGCTATTTTTGTTCAAAATTTAATGTAGCTTAGTAAATGAGTTAGGTAGTGGGATTCAACACATCTGTTGCTTTTTGCAGGGATTTGGATTTACACCTTATGTTTATCATTCTCTTAAAACGATGTAGACTAGTTTGATTGGCATGTATGTTTCTTCTTATGTTGATATCATATTTTGTTCAAATCATTAGAGTTTAGTGTTCGTGTTTCCTCTGTATTTATGGTGAAGATATATGAATATCAATGCTTACAGCAACCTAACTTAAGTCAGTTGTCCCAGGGCAAGGAAAAAAGCAAAAAAATCACTTGTCAAGAGTATTGACCCAAATCGGACTCTTACGGCCTGTGTTGGACAGTATTTCCCATAGCCTTTGCTGAAAAGGACCCATGAAAAGCCTGCAGTATATTTTTGTGTGGTGAGTGGCGAACAGGGGATCATGATATTTATTTAAGAATCATATTTTCTTGCACTCTTTTTTTTTGCCAAAACAACACATCTGTGTGAAGGATGGTGCACATAATACCGGGAACCTCGTTGTGTTGAACTCTTAGGAACCTTAAAAAATAGTTTCAGTTATATGGGGATCAAGGCAACCACCAAAGAGAATTTTCGAAAACCAAACATCATGTTATGAGTGATTATTACTTGGTCTGGACACACACAACACTTGATTTCAAGGCTGGTTGGGAAGGGGATGACAACTCAGGCGTATCATCAACCTCACTGTCAGCATTGTAGAATACTTAATAGCTTGAACAACAGGATTCACTGACAATCTGAAGTACAACCGATTATTTTTCACATGTCAATGGCAGTCATGTGAGAACAATTCAGTAATTGACTTCCAATGTCTATACATTAATCACCTTTCTCCTTTGACGTAAGGCATGCTTATTACAATGACCTGGAATAACACTTGCTACTTGTGTTCCTCAATTCGTCATAAAAGTGATTCAGTAAAGCTTTTTATGGTAGATTCTGAAACTCAGGCCGTTGCCCCTGACCCTCGAGCCATTCTAAATAAGGATAAAATAAGCTAATAAGTAAAGGAATTTCATATAAAACAGTCGCCAATGCGACCTAAATTTCAATTTGTCTACTGGCTAAAATTCAGCGGTTGCCAAATGACTACCTTGAAAAATATCTTGTGGTGACTAAATTCCATTGCTTCACATACGTAGACACAAACATAAATAATTTGATTGACATTTGCGATGCCAATTTCTCGATCATCAGTGTTTTCACGGTCGCAATTCATTGTCTGTTTCATAAACATTACCATAGCTCAATGCAGCATTATGCGAAATTTCAACATCGTAAGCCGTAATCACGACAAAATAGTATATAATTTATTTTTTACTTATCCTGCATTACTCCTTAATGCATATTACTGCTTGTTTCTTGACAGAGAAAAGAGCTGTGTGAGGGTTTTTGCTTGAAGAAGTTGCTCCAACTAGCTGAGAGGCCAGCCAATCACGCAGCTCCCACGTGACCAAAGGAAGTGACGTCACGGATCATCACATTACTCTTGTCACTTGATGAGAGAAGACCTGTTTTTTCTTCCTGTAACATAAAACTGATTCAAACCCTACACGTGTTTGCTATCTGAGTTAATGTTGTTTTGTCTTTTTGTTGTGCCTATGGTTTGTATTTTGTACATTCTATGTTTGATAAACATGTGCATAACGTTATCAGACACTTACTGGCGTTTTCTCAAAAGGAAACATAAGGCCATGTGTCTTGTTGCTCCAAGTAGCCATCTTGAATATTTTGCGTAGCCAGCCGTTTGTGAACTGGTTTACGTTCTATATTCTTTTGCTTGGTAACCAAAGATTGGCGGATCCTTGCAAGTATTGTTTGTTGTATTGTATGTTGTCTTATGTTTACTTACGTAATACGTAAAACAAATTATAGCATACATAATCGGGTGGGACGCATTGTGATTTTACACTGCTTCGTTGCAGATATCATGCCCTCCTGCTCAAAGTGCCGGCCACTATGCCTTAATTGTACATCTCAATCCCTCCAGGGTCATTCCGACCCTCCCCGCCTACGGCACTGACATCTAAGATAGATGCCTCCCTCCTCCAGTACATTCAGTACTTACAGGACAGACAGCCGTCAACGCCAGCGCCTTTACAGATGCCTCTACTAGCGCCTCTGCAGACGCCTCCTTCGCCGCTCCGGCCGACCTCACAGACGCCTTCTACCTCACGTCAGGGTCTTAGATCTAGGAGCAGCTCCCCGATTAGCAGACTCCCCAGTGGCTATCGATCCGACTCCTAGGAGGGCGCTTTCATCCCTTTCTATGTCGACACCCCTATGGACGGCGAATCCCACCAGCGTTTCGACCAAGTCGCATTCTGGCTGGCAGACAGATTGGAGGCTATCGCTCCCTCCCCTGGCCTAGAGGTCAAAAGCAAGACGGCCATCCATGCAGACCCCACCTCGATCCCTCCTGACCCACTGATGAGAGACACGATCTCAGCTCTGGATGAGGACTTCAGTAAACTGTCACTGATCCGTCCTTCAGGGCCCCACGTTACAGACAAGATGACTTCCCAGTCCACTCTCTTCAAGTTGTGGACCACGCTCACTCCTTAGATGAGGACATGCACCACATGACGGGATCAAACTGTCTACCTCAGTCCAGGTCTCCAACAGCAAACTCGCCAACGTGGAGACAGAGATTCGCCATACGCTCAAACCTCTCTCACTGATGTCGTCGTCCTCCAGGGCTATTCTGCAGGACTTGTCGGAGGACAACTACCTATAGACGCCTGGGGTACCTTGCTTTGTTGAGTTTGGGACCCAGAGTTCAAGAGAGACCTTTTGCGTCAACCTTGGTCCAGCTCTGGCCTTTTTAATGGACAGATATCCAAGACACACTCCAGGGTCTCAGCCCTCGCCCGTGATGAGACGTCTCTCAAGGCCCTGGCCAGGGTATCACATCCTGCCTTTGCTAAGGCATCCCAGTCCGGCTCCTACCAGCCACGATGCAACACCCTCCGGACTCTGGGGCAGGGCTCCACCTCAACCTCTTGGGGCAGAGGCATGGGGAAAGGAAAGTTCTCAGGCTCGTACCAGTCCCGTCATGGCTACCCCAAGGGGCGTAACGCCGACCGCAGGGACCTCCAGTGAACCGCCGGACAGGCACGACTGGGACCTCCCACCTCCCTCCAAGTTGTCGACACCCCAGTAGGTGTGAGACTGACTCACTACTGGTAGAACTGGGGGACCCATACGTCACCACAAGCTGACGCTTATAGATGACCCATCATTGACGTCACCCATAGTGGACACATAACCCCCCCCCACACCCCCACCCAACAGCAGCTACTGAGCCGAAACATCAGGGTGCTGCTCGACAAGAAAGCCTTATAGGTGGTACACACCCCAGCCCTAACACCGGGCTTCTATTCACCTGTCTTCCTGGTCCCCAAGAAGGACTCGGACAAACACAGGTTGATCCACAACCTCGCCGCTTTCAACAAACGCTACCTGGCGCATTGACCTTATTTCAGGATGACCACGCTCAGGCTACTGCGATCCTGGATCCAGGCACCACAGGCGCTCATCAGCCTGGATATCGAGGACGCCTATCTACATGTCCCTATTCATCCCGACGACCGGAAATTCCTCCGCTTCATCTTCATGGGAGTCGATTATCAATTGGCGGTCCTCCCATTTGGAATTTCTTAGGCCCCGTAGCCTATTCACATGGCTTAGCAAGCCGATAGCCTCGTACTTCCATCACCGGGACATCCAGTTCGAGGCGTACATAGACGACTGCCTACTGGACCATCTGGACCCTGTCACTCTACTCCGCCACAGTGACTTCACCCTTCGTCTCCTATATCAGTTGGGGTGGAAGATCAACCTCAGGAAGTCAGAATTGACACCTTCCAAGCGTCTTCAGTTCATCGGGGGCCTCTTCCAGACGGACCTCGACCTCATCTCTGTACCCAGAGACCGGAGGGAGCGCATGCAGGCGCACCTGATTCCAGCGCTCAACCTACCACGCACTCTGCGTCAATGGTAACTCCTTCAGCATAGGACTTGACCTACAGAGGCAGGCTCCAACTGCGCTCAGTTCAGATGTTCCTGGCGCTCTACATCAGACGTTCCTGGCGCCCTACATCAGACGCCAGGACCCACTCTATCCATCTAGCAGCATCTCCGGTGTTGGACGGTGGAATCGAATGTCTTGTCAGGGCTTACGACCTCTCTACGCCTCTTCGTAGACGCGTCCCTACAGGGATGGGGCGCACACCTGGAGGAACAGGTCGCCTCAGGGCTGTGGTCTGCCGATCAGCGCCTATGGCACATCAACAACCTCAAACTGGAAGCGCATTTTTTGTTGGCCATCACACACTGGAAGCAAGCGCTCAGACACTCCCGGCTCTCCATCTCGACGGACAACATCACTTTCAAATGGCGCCTCCGGAAACAAGGAACGACTCAACTTCGCTTCTTCAACAGACGTTCCGATTGTTTCACCTGGTGGATCAAAATTCCAGGTCCACCACATCCCGGGCTGCCAAAACATCCTAGCGGATGCCCTTTCTCGGCCATTCAAGGTGGCTCACACAAAGTGGAAACTTCACCCAGACGCCTAGCTCTTGTTTGTAGAGACCATGGTCTCCCCAACATAGGGACATGGTCTCCCACCACCAGCCAGAACTACCAGATCCCGACCGTCATATCTTAGGTGCCGGATCCACTGGCTTGGGCAGTCGATGCTTTCAGCGTCCCCAGGGAAGGACTAAAAGTGTACGCTTTTCCGTCACCTGTACTTCTTCCGAAAGTCGTCCAGAAGATCAGATTGACATGGAACCTCGATCTGACTTTGGTCGGGCTCTGGTGGCCAGCAAGGGCTTGGTTTGTCGACCTCAGACCCCATTGCCACTCCCAGATTGGCCAAATCTGCTGATCCACCCTCACAGCAGACAGCCACACCCAGGACCAGACAGGTTATGTCTTCACATCTGGTCCATTTACAGAGAGCATTGAACGCCAAGGGCTACTCGGCCAGAGCGGCTAGGGCCATCACAGTGGCACATTGCCCAACCACCAGGAGCCTTTATGATGACAAGTGGCAATCCTTCTAGAGCTTTTGCAGGGGTAAGAACCAAGACCCCACATCTGCATCGCCTCAATTTCTGACCGAGTTCATGCTCCATCTGCATCACAAGCGTAAGCTCAAGGGCAGTACCTTCATGACCTACCTGGTGGCACTCAACTCTGTCCTGGCAGTTCTGAAAGATCGACGCATGACGAAAATCCAAGAACTACAGGCACTGCTCCGCTCACTCAGACTGAAAGACCATAAGGCGAAGTTCCATCCCCCGACCTGGGACTTGAATGTCATTCTCACCTCGCTGAGAGACGCGCCTTTCGAGACACTCGAAACGTCATCATTCTACAATCTGATGAAAAAGACGGTCTTCCTACTGGCGCTCGCCACAGCAGCCCGTGTCAGTGAGTAACACGCCCTACACGCCACACGGGTCCGCTTTGAGCAGGGAGCACACGGAGCCATGCAACTGGGCCTGTGCTGGGACTTCATTGCACAGAATCAGCTCCCAGGCCAGCCCGA
This sequence comes from Haliotis cracherodii, assembly GCF_022045235.1. NCBI lineage: Eukaryota > Metazoa > Mollusca > Gastropoda > Lepetellida > Haliotidae > Haliotis > Haliotis cracherodii. The sequence continues at coordinate 40,419,373 of NW_027266264.1, forward strand.
TAGATCGTTCCTCATCCCCCCTCTTTCATCGATTGTGGGCGCAGAAGATGAACTAGAGCTCCTTCTGTGTCCAATTAGAGCGCTTCGTTGCTTCGTCCGATGATCCAAGGAACGCCATAGCCAACGACGACGCCTCTTCGTACCGATATTTGCGACCTCGCAAGCGGAAGTCAGCCGCAACACGATCCCCCTCTGTCTACGAGCCATCATCCTCCAGGCCTACGAGGCAGCAGGATTGGACCCCCAAGCTCAAGCAACCTGCATGAGATCCGGGCGGTCGCTTCCACCATGCCGCTACACAGCAGCTGCTCTCTACGCGCCATCATGGAGGGATGTTTCTGGCGATCCAACACTGTCTTCGCCAGTCACTACCTGCGAGATGTCGCATTGGAGGATGTGCAAGGCACGCACAGCTTTGGTCCGTTAGTGGTAGCCTAGCAGGTCACTACTACACGTCATTGACCACGCCTCCAAGTCCAGAGCCGGTCTTTCGACCTCCCCTGGCATAAGCCCTGGACTAAAAGGTTCATGCCTCATTTGCATACGGCTCAGTGCTCCAGTCTCGACCTAACCGAACGTTATTGTCAGGCTGAGCAGTACCAGGACACAACACATACCTGACTCTTCCCTCCCATGTAATGGTCATCCAGGCCGAAGACGGGCTGAGGGAAACAGAGTTTCCTATTCATGGAGTGGTCACCGATGCCGACCACACAGCCGAGAACGGGCTGAGGGAATGGGAGGTTCCTACACATGGAGTGGTCACCTGATGCCGACCACACAGCCAAGGATTGGCTGGGGAACAGAGTCTGGAAATAACAGATGAAAGTCCACATCTGAAGGTATGCCCACCTCTGGTTCCGTCCGATAAAGATGCATTAAGGAGTACCTAATGCAGGATAAGTAAAATATCTAGTAAAATCCTAGATATTTTTTATATTTGTATACTTATCCTGCATTACTGCGTCTAACGGGACCCGCCCATCACAGATCTACCTCCCCACGATGCCTTCAGATGTTTCGGACCACAGAGTAATGTGAGGATCCGTGACGTCACGTGGGAGCTGCGTCATGGGCTGGCGTCTCAGCTAGTAAGAGCGACTTCTTCAAGCAAAGATCCTCACACAGCTCTATTCTCTGTCAAGAAACAAGCAGTAATATGCATTAAGGAGTAATGCAGGATAAGAATACAAATATAAAAAATATCTAGGAAGTAGTATAGGTAATGGGGGTTCTGCCGCAACTCCACTGGAGCCAGATTTATATACCTATACCACCACTACAGGGGGAAAATTTTATGCAAAAACGCTGATGCGATTCAACGATCATCATAGTTCGTATTGAAAGAAACATCAATATTAATTGATAATGAATAAAATTTACTATAGCCCACGAGGATATTGGAAAGGTGTAGGAGCAATACAAAAATTAGCCACTGCTGCTAAGGTATCTAAAGATATGGCCAAGGATTGGTTAAAGAAACAAGCGATGTGGCAAATATACTTACCAGCACCGCTTTATATACCGAGGAAGAAGTTTGATATTTTTACAACGAATGAAGTTCATCAGGCTGACCTCTTGTTTCTCCCCTATGATAAGGTAAGACGCAAAACGTATCAATACGCTTTGACCGTAGTGGATGTGGCTAGTCGATACAAAGAGGCTGAACCATTAACTTCGAAAGATTCAACAGAAGTAGCTAATGTACTGAGCCGTATATATAAACGCTGACCACTAAGCCTAAGCTATTTCAAGTAGATCCCGGTCGCGAGTTTATGGGATCAGTAACTAAACTGTTAACAAAGCACGATGTCGAAATCAGGCGTGGTGAAAGAGAGGACCACGGTATTTAAGCTATCGATGAAAGATTTAACCGGACATTAGCGTAACGTTTGTTTGGCTTTCAGTATGGGATCGAAATGAAATCGGAATGATTGAGATCAACCGAATGGGTGACATGATTATCAGCTGTTGTATCAGCGCAGAATGATGAAGTAACGAGATTAATCGGGAAGAAACCATCCGATGCGATTAAAATGAAATCCGTGACTTCCGAATCTTCAGCACCGAGTAGAGGCAAAGAGTAAGCGTAAGATATTTATACCAGCCCGGTGAACTGGAAGGAGGCCTACATCGCGCAACTGATCCGATTTGGTCCCTTAAGACCTATCACATTAGTCGATTGGTTATGAAAGAAGGAGAGCTTATTCTTTATTATCTTAAAGATGGACCGGGCAGGGCATTTGTACGAGAAGAGTTGCTCATAGTTCCCAATGATACAGTATTACCACCATAACCATAAGCGTTGGTAGTTACACCATCCTTATCAATCCATCTCTTTGTATCTAAGGGGGATAATGATGTCTTGTTCATGCTTTTTTACCACATACTTCTTAACACCCTTAGCTTTTCTTATCTCCCCATTATCGGACTTTTTTTATAGAATACATCTTAGGTCTTAATCCGACATACTCTGCTATAGGAGTCCCAGCACATTCATCCTTCATCTTACCTAACACCTTTTTATTTACTACACTGTGCAGTGGATTATCTATAGGGTAATCGCTCGTGTAGTACATATCTATTTTTCTGCCATATATTTATACACATCCTCGGTTTGTATTTCCATCAACAAAGAATCTGTGTCGCTTTATAACACCTCGCATCTATCGCCGTATTGCTTCTTAAGTTCGTTGTAATAAAAGTCATACATTAAGTGTTTTGACAAGTCCAGAATACTCATACCAACGTACACCGGTCTGTTGAATTTTATATTACTCTTCTGCATATGCAACGCGGCTAAGTCGTTATCAAATATCTTGCTTCTGTTAAAAGCCGGACTGGCTATAAGTTTCCTGAGTCTTTCTTCCTCATTAGATCTGACTAATTTAACATCAACACGCTTCCTCAGATTCTCCATAGTTTTACCAAATACTGAGTTATTCATGAGCTTATATAGATTCTTTTCAAAATTGCTGGTAGCTATCTTTCTTAAATCTGTGTTCAGCCTTATATAGGGCTCCATCCAAGGGCTTTGATCAAACTTTATAAACCTATTAATTGGGATCGCTATTAAGAGACTTCTTTCTATAGGCATTAAAACCTATTGTGAGGTTTTACTTTCCAGTCGGGTTAAATCTCATAAACAGGGATATATAATATCCCAGGGATTTTATAGGATATTCAAGTCATATTTGCTATAATATCCCAGGGGTTTTATATAATGTCCAGGGTATTTTATTAATATAACTTCCATTCAGATTGTAACATGTAATGAAATGTAAAATCAAATGACAAATGTTTTCTTTATATTCCCAAGGATCGAACTTGCAACCTTCATATCTGTAGCCCAGTGAGTGTACCACAAGGCTACAGAGGTGTTGATAAGCCTCACTGGTTTTTAGAATGTCCTTTTCAAGATCCGTACGCCAGCAACAGATATTTTACGTGTGTTTCCTAAGGTTCATGGAAAGTATGTTCGAAACATAAAAATGTTGATAAATGTTGTTTAAAGTTTCTTTTTTCCGTTTATAAGTATGGAAAAACACTTTCCCTCGGTTTTGGTAAAGTTTTTTCTCCAATACTTAGAACTCTGTGTATTTTCTTTAGTTTCATACCTAACGATAGATATAACTGGAGAATTCTGTAGTGAACTAATTATTTTGTCTTATCCATCAAATTTGGTACGAGTTTTTCTACGTTAGCTAACTTAGTATTACCCATCAAGGAGTGTTGATATTCCGACATCCAATCTTTATTCACCATTAATCTTTCGGGAGCTAGCGGATAACTGTTATGGTCTTTATGTAACGAATTTGGATATTCCAAGTCAACTTCTAGTATGTACCCTTTATTCGCATCATTCACATTGATATTATGGATATCATCGACCCACTCAAAACCACCCCTTGGTAAAGGTTGACTCATAGCCCATCTGTACAAATTGTTGGCGTCGAGATATAATATATGTGTGTCGTGTTTACTCGGATCATATCCTTCCACTAATTTATTATTAGCCTTAGAATACCTTTTAGCCGCTGTCGATATACCACCATCGATATACCACCTCTTAATTCTTTCTCATTAAACAAATGCATATCGTAATTGGTGAGTAGTTTTAGTTCTACACCGGTCTTCTTCAACAATGTATCCCACGATAGTCCAGGACTGGAATAGCACCATGCCGGGTCCAAGCCGTATTGTTTTAAACATGTCTTTCTAAATATCTCGAATTTATCGGTGAGTAACAGTACATCGTTTTTTAAGTACAGATCGTGATAATCGCCTAAATTCTTACAACCTAATTTATCCCACGACCTCAGAGCATGTTCATAATCGGCATCGGTTATTTTAGATTCTGTTAAGTTACTATAGAATGATTCAAGGGGTGATAATTTAGTTTCATTGAATCTTGACCAATCATCCATATATTTGTAAGGATATACACCTTTTCTCAACAACAAATGACGACACCGATCAGTATATTGATTTGTTATTGCAAAGTCATCGGGATTGTTCGCATTAGCTAAATTGTCCAGGGAAGATAACAGAAACTGTACGGAGTCTATGAATCTAAGCCCATTACTTTGCTTTATTCTGACTTTCCCATCCTTGTCCATATAATGTATAGTTTTAGCCAACGAGAATGATATGTATTTTTTCATATTATTAGGAATACATGTTAAACCGCCGTCGGTCTTTGAGATAGCTTGCATAATGAGATGTGAATCATATCCTCTAAGGTTATGAAACACAACAGGGATGGGTATTGTTTGAGAATTCATTTTTAGTTTCAAGTTACACTCGTTATGCGTGGCTCCCCGATATTTACCCGTGACGTGGCAATGATTTCTTACGGAATCCCCATTCAGGGGTTTATTACAAACATGACAACTGGTTGACTTCTTATAGGCCATCCAATCATCCCTCGTCAAACACATAGGTTTCTTACACCATAATTTTTCCTGATTATTCTCTCTTCATTTTGTAGATATTCTAGAAACTTTCCCGCTGCATCGGGACCTCTGTAAATCACGGGAGTGTTTGTTTTCCCATCATACCTTACAACTATATATCCAAACCCACAAGGAATATGTTCTTGAGTTTTGTACGTAGAACTATCTTGATTATCTTGATTGCTTCTGTCGGTTTGATAAGTGCTTCGAAGTCGGCGTAAATAACATACAGTACTGGCATTTGATTACAATAATGTTCAAATTTTTCCCCTCTTTAGGCATATCGATCCTGATAACATTCTGTCCAACACCTCTGCAGTCTTCTTTATGCGCTTCTAATAGATCTTGTCTGCAGTACCCATGCAGGCATCTTTCGCAGAAATATTTCTTTTCCTTATGGGTTTTTTGATCGTAATAGCCTGCTTAAACTCTTTATCCACGTATAATGATATTTTCCATCTTTTTCGATCAGAAATGAATTGATTCTGGGAATATGTTCTGGAGCAGAGCTTATCCTGTGTACAACAATTCCTTTAGAAGAATGTCCAAAAACATTTATAGCTAAATTATTTTGCTTTTCCACCTTATCAATTTGTGATATTGGTGTAGGTTTGTCTATGCGATCAAAGTTGAGTCCATTGTTTTGAGGATAGCTAGATGGTCTCTTTGCAATTTTAGAATCTATGGGGAACAATGCAGATCTTATCATCATTCTGAAACAGTCATCAAATTTATTTTTTACATTAATTATGTCTTTTTACTTTTTATAATACGGGGGTAAATCTATATAAGATCCACCTTTGAAGGGCATATAATTTGCTATATCTAAATATAAACTATCGATTTTATCCACACCCAAACCGAAACCTTTATTAGTCCCGCATTCTATAGTTTCTTGTATCCTCTGAATTGATGTATCTAATGATGTGCTTATAGTATCAGATTCAGTTATAACTTCTTGATTGCTCCGGAAATATGGTTCAGTATATTCAGTGCTATTGTCTGTGTTACTTTTACTCAATGACATTTTAATCGTCAGCTGGTATTTTATACTATGTAAATCATCTAACTCCAAGTTAAGTTTACTCGATATGATAGGCCTAACATCATTAACATCCATGTTGGAATTAATATCCATCTTCCAACCTCTTAGATATTTACCAACGCCGACTGTGGGTACAAATTTTAACTCATTATTTTTATCAGCGGGTTGATTATTATCTAGTAAAGCGATCAATTCAGCTTTTCTCATTCGAGAATAACCTCTCAGCCCACTGTTTTTCGCTTGAGCTTTGAGTTCTCTAACAGTCTGGGGTTTGTTGTACTCCAAACCGAGTAAATTGATCAATTCAGCTTTTCTCATTCGAGAATATCCATGTAGACCACGTTGCTTTGCCATAGCTTTTAACTCTCTGACAAAAACCATTGTGATTTAATGGTATATACAAAATGAATCAATTGTCTAAATGGTTGTTTTTCATATATAAATACGTATTCTCCCAACCTATTCCTCTCATTGATGTAATCCCTCTTCCTAGCGTAAATAATCTGCTTCCTGACCTTATCAGCACCGTGACTCTTACATAAACAGTAACTACATTTGACACCAATCCCACATACAGAACAAACGTAATTTTTAAAACCCTTTCTGATGTTATAAGAGTTTGTCCCACAGTAAATACCCACAGATGGCTTCTGACATTGAATCGATTTCCCCATGAGTGTATATTTGCATAGATTCATGGTTATACACATATCATATCATTTGTCTAAAAGGTAAATCACATCTCCACTGGTGAGTCATAGCTGTCATCGCTAATTATAGATTAGTTGATGTAATAGCTCATAGCTTATGTGTAGCTAAAAATAGACAACTGTCAGCGCTATTTATAGATTAACAGTCAGGGTTATTTACAGGTCATGGTTTGTGCGTAGTTATTGTATAACCTAAAATAGCCACACCAGTCAAACCCAACATTATGAATGCTATCTCTCTGTTTTTTTGTTCCTCTGATGGTGTATAAAACTGACTTATTGTAGGTTTCTGTATTGGATCAAGTTTCTTTCCATAAACAAGGAAGTATTCGTGCTGTCAGGTTCAACATCCTTAAACGTTTGAATTGAATGTCCTTGCTTAAGTAGTTCTTCATTAATAAAATCTAATCTTAATATCCTATTTCTGGTCCATTGTGACTTGGCTGCTTCTTGTTGTTCTAATGCTTTATTAAGTCTTTTCTGCTCCAAACCTCTCATACTAGAAAATAAAAAATTACTCCCCGAAAAACCTAGAGCATTAACAAAAGCTCCACCAAACATCATTGCAATTGATGCCATGCTATATGAATATAGCTAAGGGCGATGTTCTGCCGGGATAGGGAGAAACGTACTAGCTACGACTGTGTATAGTTGTACCATAGCCGACCCTATTGTTTTAGTCATGGTAGCTCCCAGTCTAGACTCGTTACGCACGTACAGTTTTTAATTTCTTCATCGGTCATGTTATCAATTTTTTCGATGGTATAATTTTCCCCCAAATATTGGGAACATTTTCCACCGGCTACCAAAGCCGAGAGTCTTTCTCTATGTTTATCTGCATGTTCTTCTGAATGTTGATCAGATTCTTTGAGCACTTGTTCGATGAGTTCGTCGCATTCCATAATGTAATACATAAGGAGATGTTTAATTCTAACATAATATACTATGGCATATCTAATACAGCCCGTAATAATAAACTGTTGCGAAAGAATGAGGATTTCAAGCCACATTATTACATAATAACCGCTAATGTTCAATTTATCCTATTTTTGCTATCTTTTTGCTATTTTTGCTATATTTTTGCAATATTTTTGCTTAGCAGTTGCTATAATTTTGCTTAGTTGCTATTTTTGCTACATTATTTTTTCTATATTTTATACCCCCGACAAAATGTCAGGAGTATATAGTTATACCAAGATTCCGTCAGTCCGTCAGAAAACTGTCCACGGGATTTCTCTTAAACTATTCAGTGGATTCATCTCAAACTTAGTACATATAATCTGTGTCATATCAAGGGGTGCAGTCAAAAGAAAAAAATTGTTTTTATAAATTTTCCATTTTTTTATGAGTGAATAAGTTTGGTTTTACGCCGCTTTTAGCAGTATTCCAGCAATATGAGAGCGGGGGCCACCAGAAAGGGGCTTAACACATTGTACCCATGTCGGGATTTGAACCCGGGTCTTCGGCGTGACGAGCGAACGTAATTTTTTTTATGAATTTTTCAAACCCTGACGTCCCTCCGAAAACTTTGTCCGCGCGATTTCTCTTAAACTATTCAATGGATTCATCTCAAACTTAGTACATATAATCTGAGTCATATGGAGGGGTGCAGTCAAAAGAAAAAAATTGTTTTTATTAATTTTCCATTTTTTTATGAATTTTTCAAACCGTAAAGGCTAACCCAATCCTTGCTATTTAATTTTTAACTACTGACACACTAGGTGGGTCGGGGGTATTAGTGAGCAAGCTCACTTTTGCACTTGTTTGCTATATTTTTGCTTATCAGTTGCTACATTTGCTATATTTCTGCTATTTTTGCTATAATTTTGCTAAGCAGTTGCTATATTTGCTATAATTTTGCTACATTTTGCTAAGCAATTGTATAAGTAGCTGGTTGATCAGTTTTTAATATGAGTTTACAATGCTTCGTTGAAGCTAACAGTTTTCTGACTTTATTGTTCGAGCTTGGTTTATATAACATCATTTTCGCGAAGACATTCCTCAAATGAATGTTGGTCTTTGCAATGAAATAAGGCAACCCATTTGGTCTGCTCTGTCAGATCTTTCAGGACAGAGTTGTATTTTTGAGTACCCAAACGCTATGCTGAGTATGTCGACCGGAGAATACTAAATATGAACGCAGAAAAAATTTACACCGTACCCTTTCAGCGAAGTCCGGCAAACGAACGGGTGATGAGAAACTTCGTCAGTACAAATTCGAAATTTGAGATAAAAAATCACCAGACATGTTTATTTACCGTTTAAATTGTATTTATTGTTCTGCTAGGCATTGTTTTATATCTAGGGATTAAGATTACCTTGTGTATTTTCTCGTAAACTAAGCTGGAAACAGCAATCAGCTGTACACACGTTTTCTTGGAATCGACCGGTGATTCGGTCAAGACACACCCAATGATATAACTTTATAGGATTTTTAATTCAAGGATCGGCAACAATTGTATCTGAAACTATTTTATTTATCAGGAATAATATATTCCATTTTTTTCTTAATTATATGCAGCCTTTACTAAACATATTTAAAATAATAATAACCCTAAGCGAAGCAGCTGATCGCTATTCCCGGGTATTATTTTTTGCATGGAACATGTCTGACCAGTCACCGTCAAGGCTCACGCTCCCGTGATCACGTGAGCGTGAGAATTTCATGTTGACATAGAATCGTCAAACAAAAGCAAATATGACTTTTAACGAGTCAAAGTAGGGCATTTATGATATATGTATCCATTCTCTGTCAACTAAAGTTCGTTTCAAGGCGTCAATAGCGGTATTCTGACCGTGGTTGCTGTTAATAACAGTGAGTTGTGCGATCTTCCGATCGCTTCACACACGATTTCGTCGAAATTAATAAAAACAATATTATAAGGAATTTTGAATAAAATTAATGAAGTAAGTTACAAACATAAGTCCAGATATACAAAGAACACTTTTTATAGACAGACAGTGTAATTACATAATTATTTTGCGTACTTCAGTATGGATTTGTTGACATGGTATTTCCGGTGTTTCGTGCTCACGGTAATGTCTTTCCATCGGGGAAAAAAACATACAAACTCATAATTCGTGTATAATGCGCACCCCCTTCTACACAGCTGTGTTTTTTTGAAAAAAAGTGTGCACTATACTCAAGAAAATACGGTAGTTCTTTACTCGCACTGCAATCGTCTATTATGAAAAGGGTCGATTCTCCTTTGTATTTTTCGTGACATACTCATAAACAGTCTTGTAAACGATCGCCTGGATCAACTTTGTACACCCCGGGATCATTCATTACCCAATATCTCGATAGGTATGTTTTATTAACGTTTATAGTCGGGCACACAATAATATATGGTCGAAAACGTCCCGATAATGACTTTCTAAAATATCTAGAATAAAAGCTGTTTTTCCACAACCCGTTTGCCCGTTCTTAAGGTAAAAGATTATTAATAGAATGCTTGCACGGATCTTCCATTCTGTATATTAAGTTGCGCATCCATAATTACGTACAAATATATGTTTAATTTACCAGCTGATTCCTGGAGCTTCGTTATCTGTATAGTAACACCCTCGCTGGCATTTTCTATTCTCCGCCCACTACCGTGTAGTTGGTCATCGTCCGTGGTTCGCATGTCGAGCCACAGCGCGTACTTCATGGTGAGGTATTCACCCATCGATACATCCCCGAGAGACAGATCTTTCAAAACCGCGTTAACTTCTGGGCTTCGTTTTATAGAAGGGTGTTTTTTAATCTCATCCCATTGTTGATACGCTAGCATTCCTTGACTATATAGTTGATTAGGCATGCCCTCAATAGTCAGTTCTACTTTTGTAATCTTGGGATTGTGGAACTTCTGGGTATTTCTTTTAAATGCATCGAAGGGGTCCACGAACAACATTAAAATACCCTTCAACGATCTCGTGAAGACGTTTAGATTGATATTCCACATCATATCATTTTTGCTCCTTATGATCTTTCGGTGTCGAAGCACACGATCGTACAAAATGGCTAAACTTCCGGTATACTGGTTATGAATTTGTCTGGCTAATTCAGGATCTGTTATCATATCATACTCCAGTGAGATATTGTCAAAGGAATAGGTAGCATCTTCAGCAACTCTGATCACTCAACCATAGTCATTAAAAGTGAGTTCGTATTCTAACCTATCGCCTAGGGATGCTTGATAGAAGGGCATGTGACTATCTAGTAATTCAAAGTCTAGGGGAATATAGAATCGGTTACCTAATGCGCTGGCAACAGCGAGATCTTTTACGACGGTATTATCACCATTTTCAGCACCCACACGCAGTTTCAATGTGTTCAGATTACAAATACCTTGGTACTGTAAGTTTTCCCGCTCTGTATCAGTTCTCCAGAGATCCATGTAACAATAGTATACATGAAAACTCTAAACTCTTTCTGGCTTCTATAACATTTAATCCACACCATTCAACCTGACAATACACAGCCATGTGCGCTTGTCTCATCAGCGAGAGAGACACCCAGACAGACTCACTACGTCACATGCATAGTTAGTTTACACAACTGGTGATATCGGTAGTTGTGTACCTGAGGAATGTTGACAAATTCCCCTTTTCTTTTAAAATGACGAGCAAGCGCACTAATTTAAAATATGGTTATTTACAGTGACATTGATTTAAAAATACTAAAAAAAAGTCCACATTTTTTTCTTCTTTTCCTTTTGTTGTTATTGTCACAAACATGATCAAAAATACAACTTTCACTAAATGTTCCAGATTCACAAGTCTATGTTGTTGTGATCATGAGTTGTCCACTCTTGGTGGTTTCAAGAAGCTTCATGTAAGGTGCGCCTTTCTTTGTTAGGCAATCTGACAACTTGTCACAGGATTGAACCCATACTACCTTAGAGATCTCATCTCTCTGTAGCATCTGTTTGATGCCTGCTATATCTATCCGGAGACGCTTCTCACTGACGGTCTTGGTGGAGTGCACATTTTCATAAAGTGACTTATTGTCAATATAACAGTCTATTGGCACAACATTTTTCTTAGATCCATTGTGCAAGATTTCACTCAAGAGATGGCCTAAATAACAAACAGAATCCAGACCATCCACCATGGCCAGGGCCTCGGCAGCAAGAGTACTACTCACTACTCTTCGTATCTTTGTGGCTTTCCATGCAAGAGGACAGCATTTTCTGTCTTTTCCAATCAGAAAAATGATATATCCACCTGCACTGGATACTCCATCACTAAGATTTCCATATGAGGCATCACTGAAAACGCCAAGTCTCAGATCACATGGCATACCCATGTTTTGGAAACGTATCTTGCAGTCATCAGACTTCAACTTTTTTACAATTTTGTTGGCTTTTATCAGGTCTTCTACTGTTGGCTCTTTGATGCTTGTGCTCAGCTCCAGGGTATCAAACATGATGTCAGGCCTGGTTTGGTTAGCGATCCAACTGATCTGGCCAATAATGCTTCGCATCTGTGTAATTTCCTTATCTGTCAGATGAGCACTTTTCTGAGAGGCTCGTGCTGTGCTTATAGGAATCTTTGTCAGATTCTCTACATAGGATAGCTGGTCCATGATAATGGTTCCTTCCTGTTGGTGAATCTCAAGTCCTATGTATCTAAATATTCCATGTGCTTGTTTGCTTATTTGAAACATCTGTCTCATTTCGTCAATCACTCTCTTCTCGAAGTATTCTGTTCCTGCCCAGATAAAGTCATCCACATGCATAAGAAATAGACCAGAAAGCTTGTCATTGTCATACCAGTAGAATAAGGCAAGGTCAATTTCTGATTGTCTGCAATCCAGTTTCTTTAATTCTTCACAAACTCTAAAATACCAGGTTCTTGAAGCATCGCTCAGACCATAAACACACTTTTCTAGTTTCCATAAGCACCCATCACCATCAGATTCTCTTGGAGGCTTCAGGAAGATTTCTCTGTCAATCTTTTTTCCTTGTAGGAAAGCAGCTTTAATGTCTATTGTTTTACACTGCTATGACATTAAGCATGCCATAGCCAAAACTGCCCTAAGTGTGTCTTTCCCAGCTGTTGGCGAATCACTCTGAATGTTTTGTTCTTCTTCAAACCCACGAGCTACCAGTCTTGCTTTCACTACTTTCTTGTTTCCATCCATCTTTTCTGTCACCACCCATCTAGTGGATATTGCTGACTGCCCTTGATCAGGTACTTCATTATACACTTTGAATTGTTTCCAGTTTTCAAGCTCCAATGCCTTGGCGCGTGTGACATACTGATCATCATGTCGGGAGGATGCAATATTAACTTCCTCAATGTTGCTATGAGTTTCTCTTTCAAACTCCTGAACCTTTTGCCACTGACTGACATCTTTTTCAAAATTCACTGATTTCATATCTGATTCACCTCTTTCACAGACATTAAACCGCCCACGGTATTTTCCAGTTGCTTTTCCTCCTCTACTAATGACTTCCGCTTCCCTCCACATATGGTCTTCCTTGAGAAGATATTTCACCTTGTCTTTAAGCTTTGGTAGATTTGTTAAACCATCAGCTATGTGATTTTCAACTACCTCAGGTGGGCTGTTTCTCCTAGGGGGACTCTGTTCATCCTCTGATAGTATGTCACTTTCCACCATTGCAGAACTGGTCCGACTACACTTGGTCTTTTCAGTTTGAAGTGGCAATGCATCTGCAGAACTGCTGGTCTCTTTGTCAACACTGTCTTGGCTATCGGACTGTTCAAATTCTTGACCAATTTTCAACAGACGACATGTGGGGACTCTAACATGACGAATAAACACAGTTTTCCCATCTTGACCCAGCACCTTCCCGGGACCTTTCCATTGCTTTTCCTTCATGAAGTAAACTTTATCACCAGTTTGATAGACTGACTCTGATGGCCTGATGTTATGTCGTAAGGCCCGTCTAATTCTTTCAGATGATTCAGCTTCAATGAAGGCTTTCCTTGCAGCGTGTAGTGAGTTTAGGTGTTTTGCAAACATTTCACTTACAGTGGTACCTTCCAATGCAGGTGGTCTGTCAACAAGAGTCGATGGCAGGTTTGGGTTAGCTCCAAATACAAGCTGGTAAGGACTCCATCCATGCACCATCTGTAATGAGTTCTTCGCATTAATCGCCCACACCAGTGCAGTTTCTAGATCAAGTCGTGGGTTGTCAGTCATAAGTTTTGAGACACAGTCATCAACCACAGCATGGTTTCTTTCACAGAGGCCATTTTGCCAAGGGCTAAAACTAGCTGTATTCATTACTTCCACATTCAGGTTTTCTGCCATGTCCCTATATTCTTCATTAGCGAATTCTCCACCATTGTCAGCTAGAAATTTCCTGGGTGTGCCTAGTCCGCTCCCGACCCATAATTTCAAAATTTGATCAATGACGACCTCTGGAGTTTTCTTCCTGATGACAGCGGCCAAACTAAATCCTGTGGCCATGTCTATGAGATGAAGGAAGTAGACACCGGTCTTCCAAAACTTCAGATCCATTGCTACCACTTCGTTAAACTTTGTCGCAAGAGGGAGAGAAACAACTGGTCGAGCTGGTGTCTTCTTGAATTTGCGACAAACATCACACTCTTGAGCTACCTCATCAACTAGTGCCTGATTAGTATCGTCCTTGATCCCAGCATCCTCCAGCAGCATCAAGAGTCGTCTACTTGATGGATGCGCAAACTGTCTATGCAATTTCAAAATCTTTTTTTTTTTCTCTTGCCTTGACTGACTACTTTGGGAATAAAGGACCTCGAAGGTTTGATTCACGTGCATTGTAGAGTGTAATATCGGGATACAGTAGTGTCCTGACGACGTACATTGCAGGTTGATTTCCTTTCCAAAAATTGAGGCTCTATCATTTTCTAAATCCAGTACAACTTTCGCCGCTTTCATAGCTGGTTTTCCAAGTAGAAGAGGAATATCACTTTGTACCACATCAGTAGTTATTGTACAGTTGACACCTGCTAGCTCACATGGGAAAGTTACTTTTGCAATAGATTTGAGGAGTCTTCCTCCCCCAAACTTGAAGATAGTCACTTTTGGTTCTTTTTACTTGTCTCACTTTGTCATCCTCAAGTGTGTCTATATAGCAGTTCATCCAAGCTTCACCTGCAACTGTAGAACTGCATGCACTGTCCAAGACTGCAGAGTTTAAAGATTCATTAACAAGAACCTGTAATTCCTCACCCTTGTTACCAGTAAATAACCTAATTGTTCTTGTTTGTCTTGAAACTTTCTCTTTTCCATATTTTCATATGAGTCCGGGCAGTCCTTGATGAAGTGATAAACTGACTCACAAACCTTGCATCGAAGAGGACGTCCATCATGTCCAATTGGATTCTGTACTCGCTGGTTGTCATATGGTTCACTTCTGAATCTGCGTCCGTGATTGTTACTTGCCTGTGATCTGCTGGAATGGTTGTTGTTTCCTCTGCCAAAAAAACCATATCCACGTCTACCCCTTCTACTTCGAGTAAAGTAGGCAGTTTCCTCTTCCTCAACATTGGTTGTGTTGGTTGCGACATAAGTTGGTTCTGTCTTTATCCGAATAGCACCACTACCCTCGGATGGCGGCATCGCTTGCTTGCCAAAGAATTTTTTTAAGGACATGGCTGTTTGTTTAAACAAAGTTGTATAATTTTCGTAGTTGACACCAGTGAGAACAAAATGTCTGTCCTTATATTCAAGGCAAGCGTTTTCAAGTAACTTGAAAGCAAGCACTGATTCTGGAAGGCTCATGTTAATTTTTTTTGTTTTAATGTATAGCTTTTCAAATTCTGTGACATATAAGTTCATAGACTGATCTCTTGATCTTTTGTACCTGTCGAACTCTGTGTACACATCATATGCTTCTGAAAGTTCATCTTTCTTGTAAATATCATCCATAAAAGATATCAGTGCATTGACACCTTCCTTTTTGTTCAACATTCCAACACCCAGTTCATTGAATACCTTGTCACGTATCGAAATGACACCTTCATTCTCCGGTAATGATAGCGCTATGGCTGGCCCTTGTTTATCTTCAGGCAAGTCTGTCACTGTCTGCCACACTCTGACTTCTTCAACCCACCTCCCGTATGGCTTAGATTCCGTAAACACGGGTGGCACTCTGTAATTGCCTGACGCCATTTTCTTTTGTTTGTTTACTCACGCTGTCGCTGTAATTCTTCAAGCTTCTCTGCTCACACTCTCTCGGAACCACGCTCTGCTACCATGAAAACTCTAAACTCCTTCTGGCTTCTATAACATTTAATCCACACCATTCAACCTGACAATACACAGCCATGTGCACTTGTCTCATCAGCGAGAGAGACACCCAGACAGACTCACTACGTCACATGCAAAGTTAGTTTACACAACTGGTGATATCGGTAGTTGCGTACCTGAGGAATGTTGACAATACATTGCTACCGTCGATACTCAAAACCTCATTACCGCTAATTTTAATCGCGATTTTCTTAACGATAGCACGACCTATGTTCTGAACAGGCTCCCTGTTAGCATCGGCAGAAGTCAAACTAATCGTAAATGCTAGTCGGACAGTTCCCGGAACTAACACATCGTGTGCGCCAAGATTAGGAAAGCGAACCAGAAGCGTTTGATTCTGATCGATGGTACTAGGGTTATTAGTTATAGTTACAGACTGACGAATTGCTTTGACCCCTAATGGATCTCGAAGTCTACGTTGTGGGTTTAACTTGCGTCCGTATTGCGAGGACATTGTTATATTGAAATTATGTAACCTTATGTTTAATATAAAAATGGATGATTTTAATCTAGATGACTTTGATAACCCTAGTACCATCGAAGAGGGTACTGATGAAACCAGCTTTACGATTCTTAACGATGAACTTTTACAATCAACTGTTAATGATTATTACGATACCTTTAAAGATGTTAGCCCAATTGGTCGTGACTATTCAAAGTTTACGATAGATAGTAAAGGAATATTGCAATTGATTGACGAACCTGATATTGACCGTCTGCATTATCGTACTCGTAATCCCCTAGCCTTGTCTACGATAGCCGCTAAACATGGCATCAACATTGTTCGTAATGAATTATGTTTTGTAGACTACTCACGACGAGAAAAACTCTCCGCGAAGACTACTAAGGTTCTTCGGACTGTGCGTACTGAACTATGTAACATAGATAATTTGGAAGAAAGCTCGAAGCTGGCCTCGGACGGACTCGGAGAAATCTTGGATATCTACTACGATAATTCCACGGTCAGTGTATCACCATATTCAGAGTTCAGTATTAGGGAATTACGAGGTCTTGACAAGGCAATGCAAAAAATGCGGGGAGAACTCATCAATAATATAGCCAAGCTATCCGAACTCGACAAGCATATATCTTATGAGAAAACAAAACTTGAACAGGCGGGTGATGAATTCAGTAGACGTCGCGTTGCAGAAAGATTGTGTAACTTAGAAGACGAAAGATCGACCCGCCTCGAAGCGGCTTCCAGTAATAGGAAGGCACTATGTTCACAAATCAGTCGAATTCGAGAAACTATCGATCAAGTCCTCAACGATGATACTACACTGGCCGATAAAATTAAAACATTGTTCAGAGAACAGGGGATAACCATTGCCAGTATTTTAACTACGTTGGGATTTATTATATCGACTTTGACTCTCGCGTTAACCGGTGGTACAGGAGGTGGCACACCCCCTGGTGATAAAAAGGATGTAAAAGAGTGGATAAAAAAGCATTTCAAGCATTAGGTTCAGCACTGGGAAAGCTCGCTGGGAAAGCCGCGTCTGCACTTCCCGGCATAATAGGGAGTATTGTTTCCTGGCTCTTGAATTTATTAGCTAAGACCACCACTTGGCTTAGTCAAAACTAGTGGGCACTGATCGTAGCAATTGCAGGGCTGTTGTTCGTATCCATTAAGAACTATTTATCCGAATCATGAGTAAACCAGCCGCAACTCCGCCTACTATAAGCGTTTTTTTTTCATCAATATGTTGTTGATTTTTAGCTGCAATATATGGTGGCACTTGTGGTTGTGCGTTAGTATATGGTTGTGGTGTCTGTGGCTTGACTATTCCCGTTTCACCTGTGTTTGTTTGCCTTATTAATTCGGTGTTAACATCTAACTTTATACCTGTTTTTTGCTGATCAGAAGCAATAACAATTTTATTATTATAACCTATCACTTGACCGATCTTAAGTTCCATATTACTAGGAGACAAGTATAGTCCCGGGGGATAAACGTATTCTACTTTAGATTGAGCGTACTGTAATACATCTTGATAATGTTTTATAGAAGATGGTATGTCAACTGGTGAATTAATAGCATCCTCTACGTTTGCGACAAACTGTTTTTGCGCAGCAAGTGCCGTCCCAGAACTGATGATTCCCGTTCGTGTTTGTGATTCTGCACCAAGAATTGTCCATACATAAGTTCTTGTCGTTTCATTAACTCTTACAACTCCTGAATTAGTAAAATTATTTTCTGTTTTATCATATAGAAATTCTTTCCAAGCGTTTGCGGTATCATCCAGTTGCACAAATTTTGTAACAATATAAGCTAAACCACCCTTAAAACTCATAAGATCTCCTCTCCAATCGTTACTCGAAAGTTCCCAGCCATGATTAAGATTATCCAATCTTACAAAAAGATTGTTTTTCTGTAACAACTTACTTGGATTGAATGGTTGATTAGTTTTTTGACATTTTTATTTTAGTTTTTGACATTTTCGTTTCAGCGATTCAATATCTTCTTTACACATGATTTATCACATATTTGTAAGACTCCAAGTCCCTTATGGGCCACCGTATATGTCATCTGGTAAAATAAATTTAAGCATTCGAGTCACAAAAGGCTAAAATCAAGTAAACTCATATACAATTTCAAGCTTAGTGCTATGACTTGTACATATTATTATAGTTATTTGATAAAAGATAAATTCAAATGTTTTTTGGCTACCTAAAATTTTGGCTTGTTTTGTTGATTTTTCTACTGGCTACATGGAAAAAAATACTGGTAGCCATATGGCTACAAGTTAAAAAATTAAACTAGCTGTAGCTGAAAAAATTGTGTGTCCAAAACTATGGTCTGTCATAGATGTTAGTTGAGATAACAAGGAACGCTTCCAGTCATTGACCATTGCCTGGCAGCTAGGGTACACCCAGAGACCTCCAGGATCCTCCCAAGAGAAGACATTCAAGCGGGAAAAGATTACTTTTGCGTGCCTTCATGGACTAGCCCACTCTTCAGTTTTCCAATGACGAAGCAGAGGCAGGTGCAGGTGTATAGACTGACTACAGAACAAATATCCCAAGTTACTCAGAATCATATCGACAAGGCTTTGCTTACGGACCTCGATTACAGACTACCACACATTTTCGGTAACAAACTTTGATCTGTCTTGGATGAGGTTAGTCGGGAGACTAAAGAAAGGTATCAGACTTCTAAGAACAACTTGGTTGCTAGAACACAGAAGCATCCAGCTGAATCTATCAGAGTTAGTCAGGAAACTCCCCAAAAAGGGCACATCCAGGCTAGTCAGGACTTTTCATGCTCTCCTGAAAGGTAAAGCTCACTTACCAGTTTCCCTACGACAGATGATTTGAACTTTCAACATCACTGCAGTTTTAGAGACGGACCCTGCCTGTGGGGAAGAGGTGTGCCCTTTAACTGACTGTTTTGAAGAACCCTGTGTTGTACAAAACCATATGGACCTGGTTTTGTTAATGGATTTTGATTTCAGACAACCAGACTTCAACATTACCCCAACTCTTAGACCAGTAGGGGGACAACTTACATCTTACGCTGATAATTGGCATTTTTAAGTATGTGCCTCGCTGAATTGAATTAATGATTGGACTTCCTCTATAAAAGCTCACACACTTTGACTTCTGTGTGCATGTGCATCACATGATGTTCTTGCTTGAAGTGCTATGACCTTGTGATTAAATGTTGTATTCAGATTCAACACCACAGTATTTTAAATGAAAACCTCAAAGTTATGATAGCTACATTCAAATCGTTTGTCCCCTTATTTTTTGTCGGTAGTATTTTTTCTTTGTCTAAAAGCGTTGTCATTCAACCAGGGATTAGTAACTTTCTTACAGTGGTAACAATATGTGGTTAGCTAGAGGCAAGGTTCTTTAATCTGGTATGAGGCTGTAGAATCATCACTGGTAATTCAAAGGGCCCAAAGTACCGTGGGTGTTGCTTGTTTTGAAAGTACTTGCAAATATATTTTATTGTTTTTTTTGTTTTTTTTTAAATTGGTCAATGTCATGGCAATGAATGAAAGTTTTAAATGTATTCTTATTTTATGTATCACAAAGTTGTTCCGTTTTAATCTGATTATTCATTTACACTGATCAACTTCCTTTATATGTGTACTTTCAGCTTAACATGAAAAATGCTGCCGATGCAAGATATGTTGAAAATCACATCAGTTTCAATGACATGAGAGCCTTTGTGTGTGAAGATCCTAATGATTTGGAGCTATTCATGTCAACTATGAGAGACGAACAAAGGTTGAAAGTAAATGTGGTCAAGATGCCAGTAGAAGCAGTGGAATCATTCCGCCCTCCCCAGCCACTAGCTGCATACAGGTGAGTGGGGCAACATGGTTCACTATAACTACTGACCTGTGAAGATCCGGGGTGGAATAGGTCTTCAGCAACCCATGCTTGCCCTAAAAGGCGACTATGCTTGTCGGAAGAGGCAACTAACGGGATCGGGTGTTCAGGCTCGCTGACTTGATTGATGCATGTCAATGATCCCAAGTGCATGGATAGATGCGCATGATATCAATCACTGGACTGTTCAGTCCAGACTTGATTATTTGCAGACTGTCGTCTTATAGCTGGGTGTGGCGTTTAACAACAAACAAACAATATAGCTACTGAGTAGTATAGGTAATGATGGTTCTGGACCACTTCCACTGGAGCCAGATTTATATACCTATACCACCACTACAGGGGGAAAATGATGATGCGATTCAATGATCGCCTTACATTAAACTAAATTGTAATGAAAATATTCTCTATTATTTTTACTCATACGTATACCATTATTTTTAACAAAGTGATATTCAACATTTTTACTAAGTTCTTCATTCATTTTACTAGGAGACCAGACTATATACTCTTCTTGGTAATTGGTGACAATTGATGACTGTATTTAGTTGGTTTGACATCACTGATATAATATATACCCTGTGGTAATTCTCTCCATTTGATAATTTTGTCCCTGAGCATAAATGCTTCGACAGCTTTTTCAAGTTTTTCCTTTGTTGGTTTGTAATTCTCCATTATTATATACTTATGTAAGCATTCGTCTAAATGAATGTATGATTTTTTATGCGGTACGATCTAATGATAGTAAGCAATCTATTTTTAATCTCCAACCAGTTCTTTGGTTTTGGCACGGAATAATTGACACGCTTGTTGCCTCCCCTGTTCTATGAACTTTTTTTTCTCGTCTTTGCTAATACCACTGGTCTTACGAGATTTTGATAGAATCTCCTGCTTCATTGCATTGTATTCGATGAGTTCTGACAAAACTAAACGAAACTCCTCCTCGGATATCTTACAATCAGCCATTGCTGTTGAAATATGGTCCTCAATGCTGTTCAACTTTGCTTCGGCGAGTATCCGAATATTATCATGTTTTAATGCTTTCTTTTGCAACCTACGAGAAATAAATTTCATCGCTATTCCTGCCAGTCCCGAGACTCCGGCGGCTATTTCCATGCCAAGTACGATAGGCGCGGTGATTATAGTTGATAATAAACCAACACCGGCTACACCGAGTCCCATGCTAGCCGTTACAAGCGCGGTGTCAACTCCGTCGAGAGCATTCACAGCTCTGCGATACTTTTTATACAATTTAAGTCTCAACTCCCTCTCCTTCTCTTTTCTTTGTTTTATGTCGCTTATTTGATGTACCGTATTCGACCCATTTTAGCGCCCAGGGCGCTTAAAAAGAGACAGAAGGGGTGGGCGCTTATTGGGACCAATTCAGAGTCAAATTGGCGTAAATTCATCAGTAAGCCTTACCATATTTGCTTGAGAATAGTGCACACTTTTTTTCCCAAAAAACACAGCTGTGTAGAAGGGGGTGCGCATTATACACAAATTAATGAGTTTTGATGTTTTTTCCTCCATGGAAAGACATTACTGTGATCACGAAACACCCGAAATACCATGTCAACAAATCCATACTGAAGATCGCAAATTATTCATGTAATTACACTGTCTGGCTATAAAAAGGGTTCTTTGTATATCTGAACTTTTGTTTGTAACATATTATCCCCCGCCACGGAGTGGAAGGGGGATATAGGAATGGGTGCCGTCCGTCCGTCTTTCCGGCCGTCACATTTTCGTTTCCGGAGCAGATCTTGAAAACCGTACCATATTTCTTCACCAAACTTGGCACATAGATAGATCTAGTGGTGAACTGGTGCCTTTTGATAGTTTGGGATTTTTAAAAAAGTTATTTTTTGAGTTTCCATGGCAACGACTTTGATTTAGACTGAAAATGGCGGTAGTCCTCGTTTCAGGAGCAGATCTTGAAAACCGTACCATATTTCTTCACCAAACTTGGCACATAGATAGATCTAGTGGTGAACTGGTGCCTTTTGATAGTTTGGGATTTTTAAAAAAGTTATTTTTTGAGTTTCCATGGCAACGACTTTGATTTAGACTGAAAATGGCAGTAGTCCTCGTTTCAGGAGCAGATCTTGAAAACCGTACTATATTTCTTCACCAAACTTGGCACATAGATAGATCTAGTGGTGAACTGGTGCCTTTTGATAGTTTGGGATTTTTTAAAAAGTTATTTTTTGAGTTTCCATGGCACCGACTTTGATTTAGACTGAAAATGGAGGTAGTCCTCGTTTCTGGAGCAGATCTTGAAAACCGTACCATATTTCTTTGTCATACTTGGCACATAGATAGGTCTAGTGGTGAACTGATGCCTTTTGATAGTTTGGGATTTAATTTTTTTTTATTCTTTGAGTTTCTATGGCAATGACTTTGATTTAGACTGAAAATGGCAGTAGTCCTCGTTTCTGGAGCAGATCTTGAAAACCATACCATATTTCTTCGTCAAACTTGGCACATAGATAGGTCTAGTGGTGAACTGGTGCCTTTTGATAGTTTGGGATTTAAAAAAAATAATTTTTTAGAGTTTCCATGGCAACGACTTTGATTTAGACTGTAAATGGAAGTAGTCCTCGTTTCCGTAGCAGATCTTGAAAACCGGACCATTTTTCTTCACCATATTTTGCACATTGATAGGTCTAGCGGTGAACTGGTGCCTTTGGATAGTTTGGGATTTTTTTTAAAAATTGTTTTTCGAGTTTCCATGGCAACGACGTTGATTTAGACTGAAAATGGAAGTAGTCCTAGTTTCCGGAGCAGATCTTGAAAAACATACTATATTTCTTTACAAAAAGGCCCAGTGAACATAGTTCACAGGAGCTAATGCATTGCACACACCCGACATGTCATATTGGCGGGGGATGTGAGTATTTCATGCTTGTTTCATTAATTTTATTCAAAATTCCTTTTAATATTGTTTTAATTAATTCGGCGAAATCGTGTGTGAAGCGATCGGAAGATCACACAACTCACCGTTATTAACAGCAACCATGGTCAGATTACCGCTATTGACGCCTTGAAACGAACATAAGTTGACAGAGAATGGATACATATATCATAAATGCCATACTTTGATCTGTTAAAAGTCATATTTGTTTTTGTTGGACGATTCTATGTCAACACATAATTCTTGCGATCACGTGCACGGGAGCCTTGACGGTGACTGGTCAGACTGGTTCCATGTAAAAAATAATACCCGGCAATAGCGATCAGCTGCTTTGCTTAGGGTTATTATTATTTTAAATATGTTTAGTAAAAGCTGCATCTAAATTAACAAGATATTGGAATATATTATTCCTGATAAAAAAATAGTTTCAGATACAACTTTTGCCGATCCTTGCATTTAAAATCCTGTGAAGTTATATCATTGGGTGTGTCTTGACCGAATCACCGGTAGATTCCAAGAAAACGTGTGTACAGCTGATTGCTGTGTCCGGCTTAGTTTACGAGAAAATGCACAAGGCAATCTTAATCCCTGGTTATAAAACGATGCCTAGCTGAACAAAAAATACGATTTAATCATCAACATGTCTGGTGATTTTTTTTTATCTCAAATTTCGAATTTGTACTGACGAAGTTTCTCATCACCCGTTCGTTTGCAGGATTTCGCTGCGTATAATATTCAAAGTCACAAATATCTAAAATAAACAGAATACAGTCATGCCCAGCTTATACGGACTTCAAATATCCGGAAACCTCGATTCCCGGACGATTTTCATTTAAAACGAAATAATTACTTTAGAAATTTTCGGAACTGGGAAGGGGGGGCTCTTATTGGGGGAGAGAAACTTAATGGGTCGAATACGGTAATCGAAATCCATCAACAGTATCCATCTTTTCATCCAGCGCAGGATATAAACCCATAGTATATATTATTATATCATATAATAGTCTTTAATTTGTCTTGCTTCAATGTTTTGAGAGTATACATCAACCTTATTAAATGTATATTATACGGCATGAATATCTTAGTAAGAGAAATGCTGTCACCTTTAATAATTTGGACCCCTTCAAGGGTTGCAATGGGGGATGCTCCCATATAAATAATACTGCAACGTTGACATTGGTGTTTCTTAAGCCATTTAATCGATAGACCTGGTATTATTTCAAAGGCATCTTCTGGTGCATCTCCGAACAAGACTTCAATAATAAGCGTAGAAAG
The DNA here is from genome assembly GCF_022045235.1 of Haliotis cracherodii. NCBI lineage: Eukaryota > Metazoa > Mollusca > Gastropoda > Lepetellida > Haliotidae > Haliotis > Haliotis cracherodii. The sequence goes on from NW_027266264.1 coordinate 40,443,863, forward strand.
ATCAGGTATTGCACTCAAGTTATCTTTAATATCATTGAATTCAGTAACCAAATTTAAGCTAACATTTTTTACTGCCGGACGACTAAATAACATATGGCCTGGGTTTTCTGGCAGGGGAGAGACTAACACACTTTTTCGTTTTGATGGGATATAAGCCCCGAGTACGATCTCACTATTTCTTATCTTGGTTAAATTATGTGCCTTACCCGTCATCACATATGGTGGGGTAATGACGATATTCAGTAGCCACTCGATTTTTGCTTCGATCATAGTTGCGAGTAAGATTATACGAAGTGTTTTTATGGAGTCTACTAACGTTGACATCGCTTAGATCTCCTAGATTACCTTCGAATGTAACTTCTTTCTGCTTGTATACATTTTTTGTAAGTGTAAAGCGTATAACTTACCATCGGTACCGTGTTTACCGAATCCTTCTGTGTCTCTGAGATAGGAAAGCGCAATTGTATTACATTGTCTGAGTGTTCCAGTGCCTGATGAATCAACCATTATTTATAATATGGTGTGTTACACTCAAGTATCCTATATGTACAGGTTGATGTTTTACATCTAATACAGAAATTTTGAGGTCTCAAATAATACCACGCTTTAATTTGTATCCCCCCAACATATAATGACAGGGGGATATAGCCCTCAGTATGTCCGTCTGTCCGTCCGTCCGTCTGTAATCATTGTCCGCCCGAAGCATACTTCCTAAACCGTACAACCTAGCTTCACAAAACTTGGTATACTTACCAATCAGGCTCAATAGTAGTGCCTTTTGCTATTTAGAGATTTTTAGAATTTTTTATTTTTGTCATTTCCATGGAAATATGATGAACTTAGGAATTTGAGGGTAGTGCTCTTGTCCGGAGCATATTTGCTAAACCGTACAACCTAGCTTCCCAAAACTTGCTACACTTACCAATCAGGCTCCATAGTAGTGCCTTTTGCTACTTAGAGATTTTTAGAATTTTTTTATTTTTGTCGTTTCCATGGAAGTATGATGAAATTAGGAAATTTGAGGGTGGTGCTCTTGTCCGGACCATATCTCCCAAACCATACAACTTAGCTTCTCAAAAGTTTTTACACCTATCAAGCAGGTTATGTAATGTGCCTTTGCTAGTAACAATTTTTTTACTTTTTCTTTTTTTTCTTTTTTCAATTTAAATTGAAAACTGATGAACTTAGGGTAATGTCCTCGTCTGGAGCATATCTTCTAAACCATGCGACAGAGATTCACCAAACTTTATGCACATATCAATCATGTTCATTAGTAGTGCAGTTTGTTATTTATAGATTTTAATCTTTTTAATTTGTAGCCCCTGACATTTGAGATCATCAGAAAGTGAGCTACATGAACAAATATTTAATAACCTTCATTATATTTCTGGTTTTGGCATCAAGGAAAAAGATTTCCTTGCCAATCTAAATACATTTGAAGGTACACACAGTTAACCGACATGCCACGTCAGGGGGATATGTCATCTTCGGATGACTCTTGTTTACATTGTAATGATGAGAAAGATTCCGTTCTACCGCTATTGTATTTTTCATCTTTGACTGGAATAGCTCTCAGCAGAGTAGAAGGACTTTCGAGTTGAATGTTATCCGTTGTACTGATCTGTTCAAGATGGATGCACAACTCTTGATAGGGAACTAAATAGGGTAATTTAACTCCATGCAATATTTGCTGGGGTGATAATATTATTACTCCTCCAATATTAAGTCTAAGTGTTTCTGCTATGCTCTGGGCAAGAATTATAATCTTTTCTCCAGAATTTAAAATCAGCATCCCATTCGACTCATTTTGTGTGAGACTAGCTCCCAAAGGCTTAAAAATTTCATCATTTAGTGAGCATACACTGTAATACCCATTTGGTATAATGTGTTCTCTTCTATTTATTATTATCTGATTATTATGTCTCGCAGCACTTATATTGGTCCACCGTGGGTAATATGTTACATCGCAGATAGCGACTTCAAGTTGTCCAGTCGAGTTATCGATAGTATGAAGCAGTTGAATAGACTGACCATTTGTTATTCCCGGGAATGTAACATACAGTGCCGTGCCAGTTATATTCGTACGATCCAAAATGGCCGCCGTTTGTTTACATATCGACTCGTTTTTTCTTTAGTTTTAGCCAAACATTTTCTATAACATTTAAATCCGGTGATTGTGCTGGCCAATACATCGTGTTTATGGCATTGTCAGCGATGAATTCTTTCACAATATTTGCCCTATGAACGGGCGCATTGTCGTCTTGAAATATATAGTTATTGTCTGGAAAATGTCTACAAATTACTGGCCACAAATTATTGGCCACAATTTCTATGTATTTCTGGGCATTGATGTTACCATTTACACGCACCAAAGTCCCCACACCATTATAACTGATACTCCCTCACACCATCAAACTCAACTTCCTGGTTCGAGGGGGACACATGCACTTGGGTCGATCGGCTTCATTTTCCTTTCTCCAAATGTATACACAATTATTATTTCCAATAACCACCTGACTCTCATCAGTAAAGATTACATTTTTCCAAAAATCAGTGACAGTTTTTTTCCTCAAGACACGTTTTCTTCTGTTCACCCCCCTAACAACCATCTTTTTTTTCGTGATGCGCCTGAATAATCCTTCTCGGTATAATTCCCTTTGAATTGTTCTTTTCGGGACAGGTTGGTCTCTCACCGAATTGAAATTACCAGTAATGTCCTTCAAAGGTCTCTGTCTTTTATGTTTAATGAGTCTGAACAGCGTGGTGCGATCTCTGTCTGACAACTTTTTTTGTCTAGCTTGTCTCGGGATGTTTTCTACCGAACCCGTTCGCTGAACTTTAGCAAAAATACTACCCAAAGTAGACTTGGGAACCTCCAACAGGTCAGTAATCGCTTGATAACTTTTCCCCTCTTCTTTTGACTTTAATGCTATTCTTTTCACATCACCACTCAATTCCTTAGATTTTCTCCCCATGTTGGCACTGATTATCGTATGTTTTTGATCTAAACAGCAGACGACACTTTGAAGGACATCACGTGACGGTCACGTGATCAAAGTGTCGTCATGTCAAATTTAACATGGTTCCGAGCATTATTGACGCTACGCGAAACATTTTTGTGCTCATAAAATATTCGTCGGTTATAAACCGTTATGGATCGTACGAATATAACTGGCACGGCACTGTACATATTAAATATACAAAGATACTATATCATAACTTAAATATGAAATCAAGTTACATTACGAATCAGTCGATTTTAGTAAGTGCCTCTGGTGCTAATTTTTTGGTTGAATTCCCTGATATCTTTGAAAAATATAGGGTCATGGCAACTAGCGATAAAATGGTGCATGATTGGTTCCACAATCCGATGCAATTTTGCCAGAATCAGTTAAACTTTGCCATATGGTATGCAACAACAGGATGTGGTCTATCTCTTTATGCTCCAGGATTTGAACTAAATAAGTCTGTTTTATCATTTCACATGTACTATCAGGTTAGACGTATTCTTAAAGAAATTAGTGCCTCATTACCACAGGATCAAGCATGGAATGCATCAAATAATCCGTACAATAGGTTCGCGTATGAGCGTATTTGTCAGGAATTTAATATTTCTACGAGTAAAGATTGGCATATTAAAGGACTTAACCATGATCTAGGTGTTCCGTACAATGGACAAATAACTGTTAAAGAAGAAAGCGATGATTTAGTTAAAAAACTCATCAACCATTCGATCCATGTAAGTTGTTACAGAAAAACAATCTTTTTGTAAAATTGCATAATCTTAATCATGGCTGAGTAACGATTGGAGAGGAGATCTTATGAGTTTTAAGGGTGGTTTAGCTTATATTGTTACAAAATTTGTGCAACTGAACGATGCCGCAAACGCTTGGAATGAATTTCTTAATGATAAAACAGAAAATAATTTTACTAACAAAGGAGTTGTAAGAGTTAATGAATCAATAAGAACTTATGTATGGGCAATTCTTGGTGCACAATCACAAACACGAACACGAACGGGAATAATTGGTTCTGGGACGTCGCTTGATGTGCAAAAACAGTTTGTAGCATACGTGGAGGATGCTTTTAATATTTAATGCTTTTTCTATGAAACATTATCAAGATGTATTACAGTACGCTCAATCCAAAGTAGACTACGTTTATGCGCTGGGACTATACATGTCTCCTAGTAATATGGAACTTAAGATCGGTCAAGTGATAAGTTATAATAATAAAATTGTTATTGCTTCCGATCAGCAAAAAACAGGTATAAATTCAGATATTAACACCGAATTAATAACGCAAACAAACACAGGCGAAACGAGAATAGTCAAGCCACAGATATCTACTGACGCTCCTACTAACACATCTACTGAGTGCCACCACACATTGCAGCTAAACATCAACAACACATTGATGAAAAAACACCTCTTATAGTGGTGTGGCTGCTGGTTTATTCATGATTTGGTTAAATAGTTCTTAACGGATAAGTACAGCAGCCCTGCAATTGCTACGATCAGTGCCAACAAGTTTTGACTAAGCCAAGTGGTGGTCTTTGTGAATAAATTCAAGAGCCAGGAAACAATACACCCTATTATACCTGGAAGTGCAGACGCGGCTTTCCCAGCGAGCTTTCCAAGTGCTTCTCATAATGCCTTTAAATGCTTTTTTATCCACTCTTTTACACCATTTTTATCACCAGGGGGTCTGCCACCTCCTGTACCACCGGTTAATGCGAGAGTCAAAGTTGATATAATATATCCTAATGCGGTTAAAATACTGGCAATGGTTATCCCCTGTTCTCTGAACAATGTTTTAATTTTATCGGCCAGTGTAGTATCATCGTTGAGGACTTGACCGAAAGTTTCTCGAATTCTACTGATTTGTGAATGAAGTGCCTTTCTATTACTGGAAGCCGCTTCGAGGCGGGCCGATTTTTGTCTTCTAAGTTTTTCTTCCTGCAACGCGGCGTCTACTGAATTCATCGCCTGCCTGTTCAAGCTTTGTTTTCTCATAAGCTATATGCTTGTCGAGTTCGGATAGCTTGGCTATATTATTGATGAGTTCTCCCCGCATTGTTTGCATTGCCTTGTCAAGACCTCGTAATTCCCTAATACTGAAGTTAACGCGGTCTTGAAACATCTGTCTCTCGGGGATGTGTCAATGGCTGAATTCCTTACCACGAAGTATGTGCTATGGCTCGACATACGAACAACAGATGATTACCAACTACACGGCAGTGGGTGGAGAATAGAAATTGCTAGCCAGGGTGTTACTATGCAGATAACAAAGCTCCAGGAATCAGCTGGTAAATTAAACATATATTTGTAAGTGATTATTGACGCACAACTTAATATACAGAATGGAAGATTCGTGCAAGCGATCTATTAATAATCTTTTACCTAAAGAACCGCACTGCGCTATCATCTGTGGGCAAACGGGTTGTGGAAAAAACAGCTTTTATTCTAGATATTTTACAAAGTCATTATCAGGATGTTTTCGACCATATTGTTATTGTGTGCCCGACTATAAACGTTAATAAAACATACCTATCGAGAGATTGGGTAATGGATGATCCCGGGGTGCACAGAGTTGATCCAGGCAATCGTTTACAAGACTGTTTATGAGTATGTCACGAAAAATACAAAATAGAATCAACCCTTTTCATAATAGACGACTGCGATGCGAGTAAAGAACTTACCAAAAAAGAAAGATATGCTTTCATATTTAGCATTATCCGGAAGACATACTCAGCATAGCGTTTGGGTACTTACTCAAAAATACAACTCTGTCCTGAAAGATCTGAGAGAGCAGACCAAATGGGTAGCCCTGTTTCATTGCAAAGACCGAGATTCATTTGAGGAATGTCTTCGCGAAAATGATGTTATTTATACCAAGCCCGAACGGGATAAAGTCAGAAAACTGTTAGCGGAAACGAAGCACTGTAAACTCGTATTAAAAACCGATCAAGCAGCTGCTTATGCAATTGCTTAGCAAAAATAGCAACTGGTAAGCAAATGTTAGCAACAGCTTAGCAACTTATAGCAAATATAGCAAAATTATAGCAAAATATAGCAACTGCTTAGCAAATTATAGCAAAAATAGCAAATTATAGCAAATATAGCAAAATACGATAAATTGAACATTAGTGGTTATTATGTAATAATGTGGTTTGAAATCCTCATTCTTTCGCAAAAGTTTATTATTTCAGATTAGATTTTATTAATGATGAACTGCGTAAGCAAGGACATTTAAGGATGTTGAATCTGCCATGCTCCAAATATGCGGTGTCAAAATGTTAATTGCTATATATATATCACTGTGTATGTAACCACTGAAACTGGAATAAAAATGATTTGAAAAAGAAATCATAATAATCCTGACTGCTTATCTATAAATAGCGCTGAATGGCTGTTCCGCTGTTAGTTACCCTGATGGCTTATCACAATGGCGAGAGGCACATCAAGATGTAAACTCATACGCATGGGCCAATCACAAATTTGTGGAAAGAGCCGTATGTTGGATTTTTGTGGAATCCATTCCATTGCAATTAGAAAAGGGCACATTAATTATTTGTGTTCTGTATGTGGGATTGGGGTCAAAGGTAGTTACTGTTTATGTAAGAGTCACGGTTCTGACAAGAAACGGTTTCAAATTATTTATGAGTGGGAAAAGGCTTACCGAAATGAGATAAATCGATTGGGTAGAATTGAAAACAATTAGACATTAATTTACATGTATTTATATATCACAATGACTTATGTTGTCAGAGAGCTGAAAGCTTTGGCAAAGCAACGTGGTCTACGTGGATATTCTCGAATGAGGAAAGCTGAATTGATTAATTTACTCGGTTTGGAATACAACAAACCCCAGACTGTTAGAGAACTCAAAGCTCAAGCGAAAAACAGTGGGCTGAGAGGTTATTCTCGAATGAGAAAAGCTGAATTGATCGATTTACTAGATAATAATCAATCCGATGATGTTGATAAAAATAATCAACCAGTTGATGAGTTAAAATTTGTACCCACAGCCGGCGTTGGTAAATATCTAAGAGGTTGGAAGATGGATATTAATTCCAACATGGATGTTAATGATGTTAAGCCCATTGTATCGAGCAAAATTAACGAGGAGTTAGATGATTTACATAGTAAAAAATACCACCCGTGATTTACAGAGGTCCCTGTGCAGCGGGAAAGTTCCTAGAATATCTACAAAACGAAGAGAGAATAATCAGGGATAATTTATCGCGTAAGAAACCCATGTGTATGACAAAGGATGATGGAGGGCCTATAAGAAGTCAACGAGTTGTCATGTTTGTAATAAACCCCTGAATGGGAATTCCGTAAGAGATCATTGCCACGTCACGGGTAAATATCAGGGAGCCGCTCATAACAAGTGACTTGAAACTAAAAATGAATTCTCAAACAATACCGATCCCCGTTGTGTTTCACAACCTTAGAGGATATGATTCTCATCTCATCATGCAAGCTATCTCAAAGACTGACGGTGGCTTAGCGTGCATTGCTAATTATATGGAAAAATATATATCATTCTCGTTGACTTAAACTATACATTATACGGACAAGGATGGGAATAAAGCAAAGTAATGGGCTTAGATTCATAGACTCTGTACAGTTTCTGTTATCTTCCCTGGACAATTTAGCTAATGTGAACAATCCCGATGACTTTGCAATAACAAATCAATGTACTGATCTGTTAACTCGTCATTTGTTGTTGAGAAAAGGTGTATATCTTTACAAATATATGGATGATGGGTCTAGATTCGACAAAACTAAATTACCACCCCTTGAATCATTCTATAGTAACTTAACAGGATCTAAAATAACCGATGCCGATTATGAACATGCTCTGACGGTCTGGGATAAATTAGGTTGTAAGAATTTAGGCGATTATCACGATCTGTACTTAAAAACCGATGTACTGTTACTCGCCGATATATTTGAGATATTTAGAAAGACATGTTTAAAACAATACGGCTTGGACCCGGCATGGTACTATTCCAGTCCTGGACTATCTTGGGATGCATTGTTGAAGAAGACCGGTGTAGAACTAAAATTACTCACTGATTACGATATGCACTTGTTTATTGAGAAAGGATTAAGAGGTGGTATATCGTTGACAGCGAAAAGGTATTCTAAGGCTAATAATAAATTAGTGGAAGGATATGATCCGAGTAAACCTGACACGCATATATTTTATCTCGACACCAATAATTTGTATGGATGGGTTATGAGTCAACCTTTACCCACGGGTGGTTTTGAGTGGGTTGATGTGAATGATATCCCCACAGATAAAGGGTACATACTAGAAGTTGACTCGGAATATCCAAAAGAGTTGCACAAAGACCATAATAGTTATCCGTGAGCTCCCGAAAGATTAATGGTGAATAAAGTTTGGATGTCGGAATATCAACACTCCTTGATGGGTGATACTAGATTTGCTAACGTAGAAAAATTCGTACCAAATTTGATGGATAAGACAAAATATATAGTTCACTACAGAAATCTCCAGTTGTATCTATCGTTAGGTATGAAACTAAGAAAATACACAGAGTTCTAAAGTTTGATCAAAGCCCTTGGATGGAGCCCTATATAAGGCTGAACACAGATTTAAGAAAGATAGCTACCAGCGATTTTGAAAAGAATCTATATAAGCTCATGAATAACTCAGTATTTGGTAAAACTATGGAGAATCTAAGGAAGCGTGTTGATGTTAAATTAGTCAGGTCTAAGGAGGAAGAAAGACTCAGGAAACTTATAGCCAGTCTGGCTTTTAACACAAGCAAGATATTCGATAACGACTTAGCTGCACTACATATGCAGGAAAGTAATATAAAATTCAACAGACCGGTGTACGTTGGTATGAGTATTCTGGACTTGTCAAAACACTTAATGTATGACTTTTATTACAACGAACTTAAGAAGCAATACGGCGATAGATGCGAGGTGTTATAAAGCGACACAGATTCTTTGTTGATGGAAATACAAACCGAGGATGTGTATAACTATATAGCAGAAAAAATAGATATGTACGACACGAGTAATTACCCAAAAGATAATCCACTGCACAGCGTTGTAAATAAAAAGGT